>NC_141683.1:2009543-2646209 GCF_028749965.1 Puma concolor | reverse complement strand
GCAGCTGGTCAGAACACGGTCGGTCCGTCCTGTGTCGCCGCCTCCGTGCACAGAACTGTGGGATTGCTAGATGCTGAGCAGAGAGAGAGGTGAGCGGGGCAAGGCGGCGGGAGGGGGAAGGGAGGGCTCAGCCCCTCGGGTGGGCGGGCTCCCGGTCACCTCCCTGTCCCACGCGCAGCCCCAGCCCCGCACAAAGCCTGCGTTGTAACCAGAGCAGTCTCCCGAGCCGGGCCTCCTGGCGTCGGCTCCTTTAAACACCCTGTGAGGCAGGTGCCACTTGCTCCCATCGTGCCGAGGGGACACCGAGTCGCGCTGTTAACTGGTGCGGCCCCCGTGCGAGCCCCACCCGTGCGCTCAGCCTCTCGGCCCTGCTGACCGAGGACACCCTCTTTTCCTCCCCCTACCCCTGGCCGGTGACATCTCATCCCTCAGAATTCCACTCGCACGCCGTCGCCCTTCCCTGGCTCCCCTGAGGCGTCCCGTTGTCCCCGTGCCGGCCTCTGAACCACGGCCTCGCGCTGCCACCGGTGCCGTTGGTCTGGCCGCTGACAGGATGGTGGAGAAGCCGGGGGCCGGCACGTTGCCAAACCCTGAGGATGCTTGACAAGCGTTTGTTGGACAGACGGGAAGCAAGAGACGCACGAGGGGTGTTCACCTGGGGTAGGGGACACAGGCCTGGGATACAAAGACAGGCTAAGGGACGAGGGGACAGTGGCACTCGGCGGCATACGGTGTCTCTGTGACGAGCTTCCGGGCCCGGAGGAGTCCCCGTGCGGAAGGCGCTGTGCCCTGCGGCTCCCTCTCCCCCTGCCTCTTCACACTCTGTCTCCTCTCCCTGCAGCTGAGCCCCCCTCCCGGCAAACCTGCCTCTCCCCGGGGCACCGACACGTGTGTGCTGCAAACTCACGCCCACATGGAACGTGAGCCGGAGGAAAATGAACCGAGACCCCTCCCACTAAAGCTGCTCCCTAAATAGCCCAGCGGGGTCTTTCCCTTCCCGCCCCTTTGGCCAGGATTGACTCACACATTCCAGCTTCACTCACTTGCCCCCGACCCTACAGAAAAATTTTTAAGAGTGTGCGAGAAGGCAGCTAAAAATCCCCAGAAGGCCTGCTGTGTAGACAGCCCCCACTCCGGCATCCCCTCCCAGTCGTGGTCCTGTGGCCAGCTGTGCTGAGCCCCAGAGGAGGGGAGGTGAGCTGGCGCTGGCCTTGCCCCCACAGCCGCCCCCCCCCCCCCCCCCGCCGTTTTCCTGGCTAGGACATGGGCAGGTTACAGAACCTGCCTGTGCCTCAGTTTCCCTATTTTGTGGAGACCGAATGATGCACACAAAGCACTTAGTACTCAACATCATTTGTTGTAAAGATTTTATTTTTAAGTCATCTCCACGCCCAACGTGGGGCTCGAACTCACAACCCCGAGGTCAAGAGTGGCACCCGCTGAGCCAGCCAGGCACCTCTCAAAATCACTCTTTTAATGAGACCGGATGTCTCCTCATTGAGGTGCGGCTCTGTCTTCATGCTCCTCTCCTCTGCAGGGCTGAGTGCCTTCTCGTCCCCCTTTGGCCCCTCAAGAGGATCCCTGGTTTAGCAGATGAGAGAAAGGAGACCCGGCTCGGGTGACCTGTCCCAGCCATTTAAACAGGTTTCCGGACTCCGAATCCCCAACTTGCCTCGGATCTCTGAGGCAAGAATGAACACACCGAAGGAAGTTGTGGGGGGACCCCAGCCTTGGTGTTTCTCCACTGTCGGGCCAGTCTGGAGCCCAGGAGGCTCTGGTCAGACAGGCTCCAGGGGCCGGGCTGCCTGCCGACCGGGGAGGGAGAAAGATCGAAGATGGAACCCTTCACCAGCGCAGACGAGCCGACCCGGAGGAGCAGTCCCCGGGGTCTCCGACCGCAGGCCTCAGGATGTGGGGGCGCGTCCGGGCAGACGACGGGGTGGGATGCGGCCCGGACACTGGACTGAGCCCGGACAAGAAGCCCAGGCCTCGGCCCGCGTCGCCGCCCCTCGCCTCGGCTGGCAGGTGCCTGTCCCAGCCAACTTCTATCCAAAGGCCGGTCTGCAACCAACCTTGGTCCCAGAGAGCTAACCAGCAGGGAGGCACAGGGCCTCGCCCCTGGAACCCTGCAGGGACCTCACCAGAGAGGGGTAGGGAGGAGGCAGGAGGGTGGAGGGACCCCTCCCTCCAGGAGGCAGAGAACAACGTTGAACCAGGGGTCCAGCGGTGGCCGGGCAGGACCCAAAGTTCCGTGTGTCGTTACGAATTGCTTCCCCTCCCCCATCCCTCCAAGTGACATAAACAGGTGAGAGGGTGGGCAGCCGGCCTCACCTGGTGTTTTGAGATGTGTCGTCTTTGTGTGACGTTTGTCCTCTTGGCAACTGGCGGAAGGAAAGGGGAGGGGAAACGGGCCGGTGGTGTTGCTCTCCATTCGTGCCACCACAGGTAACGAGGTCTGTTCACTGTCCTGCTCCCGGCCCGGCTGGAAAGCGTCTGCATCCGTGCTTGTTCAAGCTCTGGCCTTCTGCTGCCCAACTCCGCCCGACCCCCGTGTCGAAAATAACACCACCGTCTTGTCCAAATCCACAGACTTGCCCCCTGCAGAAAGTACTTATGATTGTCCCCATTTTGCAGACGAAGGAAGCAGAGGTCAAGGAAGTCAAGTGAGTTGCCCAAGGTCGACTCTGCTGTCGAGGAGCCAAACCAGGACTCAGCCTGAACTTCCGAACCCGAAGTCCGTGCACCGCCCCCCCCCCCCGCCCCCGCCTCTCAGCCGTGACACACAGAGCCTAGAAGCTGGAAGGAGGGCAACGGGGTGGCTTCAAAGAGGTCCCTGATGTCCCTAAGGGGACTTGTGGAATCAGGAATCAAGAATGCAGGGGGCTCTTCTGGAACAAGCTCCAGGCCACACGGCGCAGTCAGTTGTTCACCCACAAAACACGTGGCGGCCCATGCGTGCCTACAGCAGGTCCCCGCTCTCTGGGGACTCCTGGTTTGGCCCGGGAAACAAGCTGACGTGATGAACTGACGGTGGCCTGGTGACAGTAGCCATGCATGTATTCAACTAGCCTTTTCTGAGTGCCTGCCGCATGCCAGGCTCTGTCCTGGGCTTTCAAAGTCAAATAAAGATGCTTCTTACCCACCAGGAGCTTCCCCCTGGGTGGGGTCCCCGCAGACGCAGGCCACCCTCCACGGTGCCACCGCCTTCCCCAGCAAGCTGCAACTTTCCTGGCCCGGGGAATTTTCAGTACTGACCGGGCAGGCAGGAACTCAGGTGTTCCCACAATACTCGGGGAGTTCCCACTCTCCCCACGCCCCTTCTGGAAAGAACCAGAGCCTCGAGTGCCCCTTCTGACCCCGGGCAGTCCCCGGATGGACTGGTGCCCTTCCCTGCCAGCACCTTCACAGCCACCTTTGGAGCCGCACGCACAGCAGCAGCAGCAGCAGCGGGGGCCTCCTCCAGGCTCCTCCGGGCCCGGCCCTGACCTCCGAGTGGGGCTCAGCCTGGGCCTGGCGCACCAGGAGTGCTGGGTGGTGCTCAGCACTGGAGAGGTCAGGTCAGGTCCAAAGACAGAGGCCCAGCTCCCTCCAGTCCCGTCTGGCCGGTGGGGAAGCCTCGGTCCCTGTAAACCTGGGTCTTGTCCTCAGAGAGTCCTAAGTGATGCCCCCAGGACACAGATGCGGGCAGCTGGCTCCCCAGCTGGCCTGGGGCGTGGCCCCCAGTAGGGGGAGTTGGCGAAAGAGAGGGAGGGAGGCATCCCGGGCAGCAGCCTAGAAGGACTGATGCTAAGGGGGTCAGCTTGGGAGGGGAGGAGAGGGCAGTAGGGGAGGGGAACGAGGGGAAGGGAGGATCCAGGGTGCAGCCTGAGCACAGGTGGGGGCCGGCCGGAGGGGCAGGGGGTGATCCTCTGGGGGGCCAGATGCAGAGGTAGACTCAGGAATTTTCAAGGAGTGGGCAGGGGCCCCCCCCGCCCCAGCCTCCTGCCCACAGTATTGATCTGCTAGATTACTCAATTTCACCCGTATTGATCAGGTAATTGCTTTATCTCGGGTCTCATTTGAGCTCTGCATTCTCCTGGCTTTGGCTTCTCTCTCCCTCTCGTTTTTCCTATCAGCCTGACACAGGGCTCCTTAACACAGAAAAAAAAAAAAAAAAAAAAAAAAAAAAAAAAAAATATATATATATATATATATATATATATATATATATAAAGATATAAAGTTTGGTTAGCTTGTTGGGGGTGGATGGAGCTCCCTCTAGCCCCTGAATCGTCTGCTCTCCAGAACTCCAGAAGCCCCTACTGGCTCCAACCTGGGCAGGTTGGCTATCCTGAGCTCCAAGGTCCAGAAAGGAGCTGGGGAAATAGAATCCATGGGCTTCGACCTCTGTTTCCTCTTCCCGTCACCCCACCCGCTGCCCTCCGACTGCGACCCGGAACCCCCTACTCCTTAGCCAGGCTTTTGGGCATCACCAGGTCTTGGGAGCCCCGCCTCTGCCCCCTCGCTGCCTCCTCAACGGCGGTAGCGCCCCGTCGGCCCTGCCCTCTCTGCAGCCCTGTGTGGGCCCCTCTTCCTAACTCCTGCTCCCCTCAGCCTCACCCAGCCCAGTGCCCTGCCCCCAGGGCCCAGGCAGCCTGGGGAAGGGGAGCGTGGGAAGGGTGCTCACAGCCCTCCCCCAGGGAGCCCCCCATCTGAGAAGCAACAGTTCCTGGCTTCTGCAGAAGAGACAGACCCATCTGAGGACCAGACAGAAAGACCCACACAAAAGACAAAAAGACAAGGCCCAGAGGGGAGCAGGCAGTGAAGGGTCCTGGACAAGTGTCATTTTGAGCACCATCTTCCAGAGCTCAGGTCACAGACCAGCCTGGCAATGGATACAGATACAGAAATTGTAACTTGCAAGCAGGACCACCGGAGCCTGGGTCTGGAGTCTGTGGCCAAGGGGACGTGTCCACCCACAGCCATGTCCTCCGTCCAGCCCACCCTCTGGGCTCCTGGCACACGGGGACCCCTGTCCACATGATGGAGTGGTGAGCAGTCTGTGCCCCAGACATGCCCCCCTGAGCAGGGGTGCGGGGGGCGGTCGCCTGTTCATTCTCCTGCACAAGCACCTGCAAACGTCAGGAGTGGACCAGGCTGCAAAGACTTAACATTGGAGCTCCGTCTTCAAAACTTCCACTGAGAGCTTGGTTTATAAGACAGATGAAAGCCTGCGTGACCTCCGAAGACAATGAAGTCTTCATGGTTATTGGCACAACCCTCCAAACACCTCGAGGTGCCAAAGGGCCAATGTCAGGGCGATTTGAAAAGCACTGCGTTGAGATCAAACAGCAGGGGACATCTCTCCCCTGGGCTGGAGCCCGGTCCTGTGTGAGCAGGGACTGGTGCAGGAATGAGATTTGCTGGTGGCCGTGCTCCCCTGTGCGGCCTGGACAGCAGTGGGAGGGACAGGAGGGACGGGCTGCGGACAGGAGCAGCCAGGGGACTAAAGGGCCCCCAGAGGAGGGCAGCTAGCACCCTCCGAAGAAGGTGCAAAGCTAGAGTTAGTCAACAGGATCTTCAGAGACACTGTGTGCCAGGCATGGAGGGAGGGACCCGGAAGTTCCACGGTGAAAACCATGACTGGGACCCTCCCCGGGGGAGCTCAGAGACCCTAAGACACTATAAACCAGCTCAGCCTCGCGGCCCCCACTCCACCCATGCCCACCCCCCGGGGGCCACCGGGCCTGTTCCGGCCCATCTCTGAGTCGCTGCGGGGGGCGGGGGGGGGGGGGGGGGAGCTTTTTTTTTTTCTAATTTTTCTAATTTTTTCTAATTTTTCCAATTCTTCTAACGTTCAAGTGCCAAGCGCCTCGACCTTTCCAGCTTCCCCTTCAAGCCCCCACATCCCACGGTTCTCCCTCCCTGGCACCTGCCCCGCCCTTCTCTCCAGCCTCCTGGTGTCCAGGCCTGGACGAAGCAGGAACCCCTGGCCTGGTTTTCGTGGGGCTGGGTCAGCTTCAGTGCTGAAACTCCCGTGTCTGGGGAGACCACTCAGGCCCCGCTGGGCCTCAGGTGCAGCCCAAGGGCCAAAGCTGGGGGACAGGGTTAGAGAGCGGCGGCACCCGCCCACTCGTACAAGGAGACAAAGAGGGGGGCGCACGTGCGCGTGCACACACACACACACACACACACACGGGTACACATGCACAGAGACGCTCGGAAACAAAGCGTGACCCGCACGTCCAGAGCAGACACCCACAGAATCGCGGACACACTCGCGAACCCGGGCTCACACACCCACATTCCCAGAGACAGGCGTGCGAGGACATACCGGCGACACAAAACGTGGCAAACACCCACGCGTGAAACCGCACGGCCGTGGAGACGCCTACGGAGACACACGGCCACTTCCTGGGTCCTCGGAGACGCACAGACGCAGGCCGGCCGAGACAGACAGCCACACACGCAGACGCCCACGTGCGGGCACTGGCGGGCCAGGAGCACGGAGACGCCTTCACCTGTGCCCACGGGGTGAGCGGCTCAACAAACTCCAGAGCTTCCCCGGTTCCGCCTTGGAAACATGCGCAGGGCTGGGGACGTGAGTTCAGCCCCGGGGGGCACAGGGTGGGCCCGAGCCTCACAGAGCCGGACATCACCACCCCCCCCCCCCAGGCCCACCTCACCACGCTGGGGGCCCCCAGCCCCGGGGACGGTTCCGGGAGCAGGCTCTCCGGGGAGGGGGTCCGGGGCCGGCTGGCGGGGGTGGGGAGCGTGAGTGAAATGGGTTCATTACTGGGAGTCTGTTGCCTCGATTGGTATCGATCCCACATGTCACCTTCCATTGCTGCTAATGGGACCTGAAGAGTCTGCACCGACACCACAGCCACGGGCTCCACCCCCGCGCGCCGCCTCCCTTCCCCCTGCCCGGCCGCCGCCTCCTCTCCCGCTCCTGAGGTTCCCCAGTCCTCCTCTGTCGCACCAGGGACCTTATCCCTCTATTCGGGGGTGTCCTTCCCCCGCTTCCCCCCACCGAGTCCGGTCTCAGTCACATCTGTCACAACCGGACTGGCCAATGGACCCTCCTGAACTCGCCCGTCCCCTGCTGCCCTCCACTGCCTGCCAGGCCCCCGGGGCCAGATCCCTTTTCTCTCCTCCTTCCTACTCCTCATTTCTGAGCCCCGACCCGCACCCTGTGCAGCCCCTCGATCAGGCCTCCGGGGGCTGAGCCCACCCTGTGTCTCCTGTCCGCCCGTCATAAGTTAGAGGGTCACAGGGGCCCACATGAGGCCTAAGAGGACCCACGTGGGGTGATGAGGTCTTGATCCAAAGTGTCACACAGTGTCCATAGGCTCACGCTGGCTACTCATGTATGAAAAAGTCACTAACTAGGACGGGAACCTTCGACCCCAAGCTCACGTGAACACCCTCTGGTTGGCCCCCAACCTGTGCCACTAAGCTCTAGGGGGTGGCTGGGGAGCCAAGGCCCACCCTCCTCCCCCTGGGGAGACTCCTCTCTCTGGGCGGACTGCCGGGGGACCCCCAGAGCCGGCTCCAGCCCCAGAGTGGGAAGGGCCGCCCTCTGCGGTCTCCGCCTCACCCCGCTTGGTGCCCATGATTGTGTCACTGTGTTGAGAAAATGTAGGTGGCCTGGAGCGGGCCACTAAAATCAGTGGCAATGAAGTTGGGGGCCCTGAGGCGGTGTAAAATGTGTCGAGGCTGATGTGAGCTGGGGCCGTGGGATCGGCTTCAGCGGGGGGAGCCGGTTGGGTCCTTTTGGGGTGAGTTGCTCAGCAGTCATTGGTGAGGCAGCCCCGCGGCCAGGCCCTGGGACACATCAGAGAAGCTCGCGAGAGCGAAGGGCTGCATTTGGTTAGGGGACGCATCCCCAAGGGCACTGGGCCCTTTGCCTGTGTCTTGGGGAAGAAACAGGAGGCCCAGTGTGCCACCCGGGAGCCAGGGTCGGTGCCAAGCGCCTGGCCTCCTGTCCCCTGGTGAATGGGAGTGGGGGCTCTGCTCTGATCGGGCTTACGGGAATATGGAAGGAAGTGGGCAGGGAAGTGTGTAAGGCACTAGAGGGAAGGTGAAAACCCTAAGTGTCGCAGAAGCAGCTGCTCTGGTTCCCGGAGGGACTGTAGTTAGCGACTTGGGGGACTTTCCTGGGAGCTGGGGTCATGGCAGGCAAGCGTGGGAGCCAGGAGCCGCCCTCCCCGGAGGCCCCCCGGATGCTGCCTCCCGGGGGATCTCTCAGAGGCAGCAGGTGCTCTGAGCAGCCGTGGGGTCCAGGCCTTGGACTCGGCTCCTTCGAAGGGGCGGGGCCTTCGTGGAGAGGAAGCTCTTCCTGCCCGCGTCCGCCTGGCCTTGGCATCTTCCGGGTCCTCACTCAGGTGCCAAGTCCTTAGAGGAAGGAGATGGAGCGAGGTGACATGCGTAAGGGCAGGACCACCTGCCCAGGGGAGGAAAGGCCAAGGGCACCCGAGGGAAACGCCGGGATCGCGTCTCAGTGGCGACCTCGGCCCCCTCGCTGAGGCTCCGTCTCCCGTGGGCACCAGGCCTGCCTGCTCCTTGCTAGGCCTGCATCCAACAACCTGGACACGCATCCTGTCCCCCCCAGGACCCTCTGCCGGCGGTCCCCAGCGACCTGTCTCTCCATCAATCATCCTCTCCCCCCTCACCTCTCTGTCATGTTAGCTTCGGTTGATTTAACCAGAAAACAACCCCCAGGATTGAATTCCATGGCTCTCCCTCCCCACGTCCTTCAGCCCGAGGCCGGGAGGGGCTGCGTAATGAGGTGGGGAGGGACACTTGGCCTCCCAGAGCCAGGGAGGAATAAAAGAAAATCCTATTGATTCCCCAGCGACAGCCGTCAACCTTTTCATCCCCGCCGGAGACTGGAGACGTGGGCTCCGGGCCCCACAGGCTCCAGGGGGGCTCATTCCCCGGGACTTCAAAGGCAGAGGCCCTCGTTTTCCCTTGAGAAGCGTCTCCCGGTGCCAGGCACCTAACGCAACCCCTCCCGGTGTATTCTGGAACCCCACCCCTTTCCTGCTCCTGCTCCTTCCCTGCAGGGTATCTGATGCCCCCCCCCCCAGTCACTTCCTCCTGTCCAGTCTGTGCCTGACCTGGAAGTTCTTCTCGCTGTCTGGCTTTCAGTCATATTAATAGAGGAAAGAAAACATCATTTTCCAGAACTCCGAAACTCCCAGACGACAGAGACATAATAAGTGCTTTAAAATCCTCAGAGAAAATACATCGGGTAAACCATTTGTATCATTTAATCCTCGAGACTCGAGGAAAACGCCAGATTTCGGGGACTGTAACCTCCATGAGCTCGAGCGGAGCCGGGGCCTGGAAGCCAGGGGGACTTGGGGACCAGGTGGTGGTAACAGTCCCAGGTTGGGAGGGGCTTCTCTTCCAGGCCTGGGCTCTATCTGCACAGAAAGTTCCCTGAGACGGGGACTGACTTATCTAGGGAAGGGTAGACAGCTGGAAGGACTTCCCCACAGTTCAGGGTCCCTTTGCCTAGAACGGAGGACAGGTGGCCTCCTCACGAGTCTCTGTGTTGGCCTGACACTGTAGGAGCCACCAGCCCCAGAGGCAGCTCTGGATACAGAGGACTGAAGGAGAGACACCCCTCCTACCACAGCCCTCACGGAGGCGGAGGGGGCGCGGGCCGCGGCGCCACTGGCCCCCGAAGGGTTAATGCTATTGTCTGAAAACCACATCGGCTCCCCTGGGAGCTTGGAGATCCCGCTCTCATTTTAAGTAACCCTAACTCGCGTGTGATGAGCGAGGGCCGCTGGGCGAGGCGTGCCCCAGAAGAAGCAGGGGACGTAGCAGGGGACGGCCGGCCACCGCTCCAAGGTAAGGGACTCTGGTGGCAGGTGTGCGGCTGGGCTGGCCTGAGGGACGGCCCTTCTGGCCCCCGCCCCACCCCGGCTGTGGGTCCGGCTGTGGAGCGGCCGGGAAGGGGGTTCGTAAGGAGGAGCGGGCCGTGGTGGGGGTGAGAGCCCAGGGGCCTCGCAGAAGCCTCCCGGGAGGCGGCCGGTGCGGGACAGCCGCAGGGCCGGGTGCTGGGGGGCCAGGGCGGAAAGAAGTGGGGACCTCATCGAGACAGCTGGTCTCCTCTCCCCAGGTGGGGCGCTTCTGGGGTCAGATGTCCGCGTGCCGGGGCAGAGGAGACTCCTGGCACGGATGGGGTCAGGTCAGGCTGGGGCCGGCGGAAGGACAGGCTCGGGCATCCCTGCACCCTGCCGTCCACACAAACAGCAGCCCGTACAGAGCTGACCGCACCATCGGAGGGGCTGAGGGTGGGGCCGGACGCTGGGGGTGCGGGCATCACAGCCCGGGGGTATGGAGGAGCAGGGGGTGAGCCTCGGGGTCCCAAGGGCGGGAGAGTTCAGGCTGTGCTCCCACCTGAGCCGGGCTGGGGTGGACCGGACCGAAGCCTGTGGCAGGGTCAGGGGATTCTGCCCCGTGTGCCTGCCGGGCTCCCTTCCTCGTGCTCCTGGCATCCTTCCCAAAAACGAGGTCCAAGAAGCCTGCGGCCGGACAGCCCCTGTGCTGGAGGGCAGGTGCGGGCTCTTGGAGGCTGGAGAGGTGCAGGGAGGGGTGATTCTCTCCTCCAGCCCTCCGGAAGGACGAGGACAGAGGAGGAGGAGGAGGAGGAGGAGGAAGAGGAAGAGGAGAAGGAGGGCTGGGGAGGGCGGGGGCAGGGAGAGGGGCTTCGTTCAGGCAGGGGGCTTAGTGAAGTTCAAGTCAGGGTTCACTAGGACTGGGGTGAGCACCACGAGGCTGGAGGTGGAGGCTGCGACTGGACTGGGATGGGGGGGGTAGTCTGGGGGTGGCGACACCCCCCCAGCCGGCGAAGTCCTGACACTCTGGTCCCTGTTCGCTCCGTCTGGCTGCCACTTGTCCCAGATCAGCGTTTGACTGAGAACTTTCACTTCCTCTGGCTGGCCTGGCTCCTGCTGGAGGGGATTTCTTGGTGGGGGGGTGGGGGGGTGGGGGGAGCAAAGGGAAGGATCGGGGATGTCCAGGCAGGGGGATCCCCAGGGCACAGCTGACAGGAATGAGATGGCAGGAAGGAGGCTGGGGTTGCCCGGGGAGGGATTTGGGAGGGAGCAGGGGTGGGAGGGGGCTGCGGGGACCTAGGCCGGGGAGCTGGGGCCCTGGGCTCAGCTTCCAGGTCTGAAGCCTGGGTGACAGAAAGAGCACAGGAACAGGACAGAGAGAGAAGCAAGAAAACGCAAGACACAGGGCCTGAGCCTGGAGGCAGTGCCCAGAGCAGGAGATGGGGTGAGGCAGCCGGCCTGGTCCCCGTAAGTAAAGACGGAAAGAGACCGGCCTCCTCCTCGACGCTGAGACGGAAAAGGATGGGCCACAGAGGTGGCGGGGCAGGGAGACTCAGAAGCCTGGTGGCCTGGGGACTGGAAAGAAGGGAGAAGAAACAGTCGGGAAGCAGGAAATGAGCTAAGATGAAAAGGTCAAACCAAGTGAAACAGAGGCCGGGAGGGGCCAGACGGGAGAGGGGAGCATGCGGGGCTGGGAGCCTGTCTCCTGGCCCCCGTTGCCCATCCCCCAACCCCTGGGCCAGGGGGCCGTGACTTGCCCCACCGCCCTTCTACCGCGCGTCTGGGGTGGGGTCTGGGGGCGTCTGGGATTTCTACTCCAAGAGTTGCACAAACCTTTTAAAGCCCACGGTCCCCAGGGACACAGAGATCAGAGTCAGAGGGTCTGCCAGGGGCTGGGGGGCAGGGACCTGAGACCCGAGGGCCCCTGGAGAGAGAAGTAAAGTGACAGAGAAGCAGGGCCGCCTGGGGATCCCCCTAGGGAGTGGCAAGGAGGGGCGCCTTTCCTGCTTGGGGTTACAGGGGAGAGGCGGGGCTCAGCTGGTCCATTCCCAACATGGAGCATCGAGAAGGGGCCCCTCGGCCCCATGCGGGTCCCCTGAGTTTGGGGACCTGCAGGAGGGACAAGATGCCCTGGGGTCTCTGGGAAGAAAGAACTTCTGTCTCTGCCCCTCCCCCAAATCCCCCAGGGAAGAAGGTGGTTGGCTTTTCTCCCGGGCCCCAGCCCCTCACAGTCCTACCTAACTAAGCAGCTTTAGCTAATAGCATTAAGGGAGGTCTCAGGACTAACCACTCTCCACTGGGGGAGAGATCAAGGGGACAGACCAGAGGCTTCTAATCAGATTGGGGATTCTGCAGAAGTGTGGGGGGGGGGGGGCGGTGTGCAGTTTGCTCAGTGTCCCCTGGAGGCCATCACCTCTGTGTTCCCACTGTCCCCCTCTGGGCTGGTCTCCCCACTGTGACCCTTCAGCCCTCACCTGTGTCCACACACACACACACACACACACACACACCGCAGAGCTGCCTCTCTGTCATTCCCTTGGCACTCTTTCTCTCGGACTCTGTCCCCCTGAATCAGTCGGGGACTCACCCACCAGGAAGGCTCGGTGGATGTCAGTCAACCCGTCAGCCCAGGCCAGCCTCCTGGAAGGCCCAGCAGCAAAGTGACTCTCGATGCAAGTTTTGCTTTTCAGATGGGTAGGCAGTACGGGCCTTTACCGCTCAGCTTTTTTTTTTATTCGGAGTGTGTTCGTGTCTTTCTCATCCCCTTCCCGTCTGACTGCCGGTCCTCAGGCTTCCGGACAAGGAGCCCAGCACAGCTTAGGTTAGACCCGAGAGGCTCCTCCAGGGCCCCGGCCGCCACCACCCTCTCAGCTCCGAAGTTTCAGTCTCGGCCTCTCTGCCCTGATTGACTGATTACAGCTCGGAGCCCGGAGTCAGATAGACCTGTTCCCGAGTCCGGCTCAACCACCTGCACGGGGATCTGATGCAAGGCTCCCACTCTGTGGAGCGTCGATTTCCTCGGCTTGCAAAATGGGGGAAATAAGGTCCACGTCGAGGGGCTTGTGTGCGGATTCGGGGCACGACCTGTGGAAAGAGAGGGCTGGCCCGGTGCTGTGACACGACAAGGGCCCGTTTCTAGTAACTAAACTCTCAGAAAGATAAGATCTGCTCTGGACTTTTCCTCTGGCTCCAAGCCCAGAGAAGTAAAGTGTCGGAGAAGCAGGGCCGCCTGGGGACCCCCCTAGGGGAGGGGCAAAGGGGGGCGGCTCTCCTGCTTGGGGTTACAGGGGAGAGGTGGGGCTTAAGGCCCGCTCTCCGTTGTTACCAGGCTCCTCTATATCGCGTTGTTAAATAATGACCTAAAACCTACCTGCGTGGTAACGAGCGCTCGTATTAGCCAAGCAGACCGACCATGTTATCAGTAACCAGAATGACGGGGGCGGTGACAATGATAATCGCTCACGGCTACGAGCCTTCAAACAACACAGAGCGCCTAACAGCAGCCCCTCTGATCATTCCAGATTGGGTTATGGTCCTCTTTGATTTATAGCTCTCCACGCTGACCCTCTGAGACCCCGCTGTCGCCGGGGCTGTAGGGGCTGCGAGAGCCGCCGGGCAGGGGGGCCCCCCAAGCCCTGCGAGCTCAGCTCACCACACGGGAGGGAGGGAGCTGGGGGCCCGGGGTGGGGGCTCGGGGGACAGAGCGGGTCACCTCCCCCGGCCTTGGGGTCACCACCACCAGAGCCGCAGGGTAAAATTGGAGCGCAAGGAACCGAGATGAAGCACGAAGGCCACGACCGTCTGAGGGCGGGTCAGCTCCTCGGGGCCCAGGGCAAAAGGGGGGGGCTGGAGGGGGGCCGTCAGGAAGGATTTGCCAGCAGCAAGGACTTCCACATCCCCGCCGCAAGCTCCTCGGAGACCCGGGGGTCTTGGCGGGACCCCCACACGCATGGGGGACACCAGGAAATGGGGAACGGCGGGGACGGGTGGGGCTTGACCTCACCCACTGATGCCACTTGTGGTTTTTGTATTTGGGGTTTTCTCCCTTTGGGGGCCAGAGGCGGGGTGTCGGTCGGTCGGTCGCCTCCCTGGGTGGCGGAATAGCACACATCTTGAATCAAGGTGTTGCTGTCGCTTCCGCTTAAGAGCTGTGTGACCTTGGAGAAGTTCCTCGACCCCTCTGAGCTCCATCTTGTGAGATACTCCCGCGAGCTTTCGGGGCGTGTGGGCTCCCCGGCTGGGGGCGGGGCACACTGAGGACCCCTTCCGTGGTGGGTTCATCATTCTCCTCGCGCCAGATCCTAAAGCTATCCTAAGGTCTCCAATCCTCCAGACCAGACACTGTGGGGGTCCGGCAGCACTGGGGGGGGGGGAGGGAGGCAGCTGGAGGAGGCTACCGCTCCCTCCACGGAACAGTCTTCCCTTGGGACCTCTCACCCCAGCACCCACCCCCCCATTTCCCAACCCATTTTCCTAGGGTGAGGTGGAAGGGATCCCAACCCGCTTGAGTTTAGACAGGAGGAACTTGTCAAGGGACAAGGCGGGGGAGGAGGGTGGGAGACAGGTGGGGGCCTTCTGTTTCGGCGGAGGTCGGGAAAGGGCGAAGCTCCAGAATGTCAGCTGTCAGTTTAGAGGCGGAAGGCTGGGCGGGAAGACCCCAAGCGGCGTGCACCCCTCACCACCATCCACCGGCATTTCCGGAGGTGCCCTCTGCTCCAGCCAGACCGGGCCCCCCAGGAGCACCTGCCCCCAAGGGGCCATTGGTTTGTCAGTTGACCCCCTGGAGCCTTGTCCCCTGGGAAAGGAAAAGCAGGAGACCAGATGACCTCTGGGGCGGGGGTAGGGGTGGAGAGGGCAGGGAGGGTCTCAGCAGCTGAGGTGTCTGACGTCCTGACCCCCAGCAACTCCCGGGGTACCCCGCGGGCTCTCGCTACTCAAAGCAGGGTCCGCAGGCCGGCAACATCGGTGTCACCGAAGAGCTTGTTAGAAATGCAGAGTCTTGGGTACCACCAAGTGCCTCCGAATCAGAATCTGCGTCCTGAAGAGATTCTCGGGATTCTTCCGCCTTGGTGTTTGAGAAGCACTTCTATAGACAGCGGGTTCTAAGTCTCAAGACGACACGGCGTAGGAGCGGGGGCCGTGTGCGAGGGGTGGAGGTGTGGCCGCTGAGCCCGTGTGTCGGGTGGCTTTCCCTTTGTGAGCCTCGTCTGGAAAGTGAGGAGGCCACTCCAGGCAAGCCCTCACATGCCCTCCAGACCTGCCGGCCTAGTAAGTTCTGGCTGAGAGCAGGGCTCACCCCATCCCCCCGAGACGGAGCCCGGAGCCAGGTCCTGTAAGCCTCGCCACAGGGTCCTGACCTCACAGGTGACGCCTACCCTGGAGCGGGGCCCACACCCTGCATCTCCCCCAGGCCCTGTGGGCGCTCCGCCTCTGGGGTCATCTTCCCTCGGGGACGGGAAGCCAGCCCTCGGCCCGGCCTCAGCTCCATCTGGAAGGTCTGGGACAGGGACGGGTGCTCTCCTCCCGTGGCCTGCATCAGGGAGCTCACCCCCGAGTCCTCTCCCCATCTGGGCCACGCTGGGAACCAGCAAGACCCTTCCTTCCGTGGCGGGGGCCGGGGTTCAGTAACTCCACGGATATTTACAGAGTAGCTGGAGCCCAGGGCCCGTGCTGGGCTGGCCTGGGGCCCCTGACGGCGGGGAGCCACCACTCGGAGGCGAAGACAGACACAAGCACACAGACCCCGTCGACAGCCTCATTCCCACGCGCGGACTCCACCGCCAAGCACTTCACCGCCAGGCACCTGCGACGCGCCAGGCGTCTGCTGGGCCAGGGGCTCGCTGGGGACAGAGCAGGAAGACAGAGCAGGAAGCACACACCCCCTGCTCGCCCGACGCCTGCAGCGGGTCCGGCTCCGTAAAGGTATGGGTGTGCGTATCTTCGGCCTGCCCCCCGCTCGAGGTTTACGAAGAGCCCACGATTAATCACATTTTCTCTGGTCTTCTCTTGGGGAAAGCTCCAATCCTATTAAAGCCCTGAGAGGAGAGCGCGTCCTGTCTAAATCCCCCAGCGGGGGCAGGATATGGGACCCTCTGCCTTCCTCTGCATCCATATAAGTGGTCCCAGCCCCAGGTCTGCCCCTGGCCGGGGAGGACGTCCCCAGAGGAGGCCGGGCCCTGCCTTCCGTGTGGGGGAGCTTCCCGCCTGCCACCTGGTCCCCTGCCTCAGGGCCCCTCGTCCTTGTCATCCTCCTCTCTGTCCTCTTTTCTTTCCCTCATTCTTCGCCTCCCTCCTAAGCAGTGACCGGCTCCCCCAGGCCCAGACGCGGCCCTCGCGGCCCCAGAGGCGACCATGCACTGCGGCCGCGGGGCCCAGGGCGTCCCTGTCGCGGGCAGCTCCTGGATCTCAGGTGAGCCTCTGCCAGGCCGCCCGCCCGCCCCCCCCCCCCCCCCGTCGAGGCCCGGCCGCAGAGGGGCGGCCCCGGGGGGGGGGGGGGGGGGCGGGGTTGCCCCCCTCCCCCCCGCAGCGCTGTGGCACTCACGCCCCTCCCCCCAGGCTTGGCCTTCCCGGACTGGGCCTACAAAGCCGAGTCGTCCCCAGGCTCCCGGCAGATCCAGCTGTGGCACTTCATCCTGGAGCTGCTGCAGAAGGAAGAGTTCCGCCACGTCATCGCCTGGCAGCAGGGGGAGTACGGCGAGTTTGTCATCAAGGACCCAGACGAGGTGGCCCGCCTCTGGGGCCGCAGGAAGTGCAAACCACAGATGAATTACGACAAGCTGAGCCGGGCCCTCAGGTGGGAAGGGGCGGCCGGGCGGCCAGAGAGGTCAGGGCTCAAAGACGGGGCTGTGGGTGCTGGCAGCCCCGCCCCCCCCCCCAGGCTGGTGGGGTGCCCCGGGGCTCCCCAGGCTCGCCGGCCGGGGGAGGGGCGTGGCCGGCCCAACTCTGCCTTCTCAACCTCGGAATCCGCAGGTATTACTACAACAAGAGGATCCTGCACAAGACCAAAGGCAAAAGGTTCACGTACAAGTTCAACTTCAGCAAGCTGATTGTCGTCAACTACCCTCTGTGGGAGGTGCGGGCACCACCTTGCCCCCTGCTGCTGGGGGCCCCTGCCCTGTTTCGGCCAGCCCTGGTGCCCATGGGCACGCCCGGCGAGGTAGGCACGGAGGCGGCCCCCCCTCCCCTCCGCCCAGGAGGACCCCAGCCCTCCTCTCTGCCTCGGGGGCCCCGGCAGTGGCCAGCGGTCTTCTCCCACTGCTTTCTGGTCCCCCAGCGCCCCCGGGGGTGGGGGCAGGGCCGTCACCCTGAAACACCTTCAGGAGGTGCAGCCTGCGCCTGGGGGCGAGGGTGGTTCCTGCGGGACCCCTCCAGCGGGAGGACCCCAGGGAAGGGGGCGGGGTCTCAGGGAGGCGTCTGGGCATGAACCGGGGAACACAGGTCGCCGGCCAGCCCACGCCACCCTCACTCCTGCTTCTCCCTCCCCAGCTCCTGCACAGCGCGCTGCTCGCCGGTTGGGCCACAGTGGAGCAGCTGGCCGGGCAGCGGACCCCCCGAGGGCCGCCAGAGGCCTCTGAGGATAAGAAGGGGAGCGGCAGCCGTGCCCCCCGTGAGTGCTCGGGCCCGGGGAGGGCCCAGGGGATTGCAAGTGGGACCCTCCTGGCTGAGCCCATGGGCCAGAGGCTTGAGACAGGGACAATAAAGTCATTCATTCATTCAACAAACTGAGCCCCAGCTATTCCCTAGGTGTGGGGGCTCAGAGGGGCTGGACGGCCCTCAAGATGCTCAGAGAGTGGAGGGAGTAGAGGAGGGACAGTCAGCGAGTGGTGTGGAGAGACTCGGGGAAGCGCCAGGCGCTACGGGAATGCAGAGATGAGCGGGCATCCCGGAGGAGGAGGCCCCTGCCCCCGGTGAGGCAGGTGCAGAAAATGCCCAGGCAGAGGGAATGGCGTGTGCAAGGCAGGGAGTTGTGAGCAAGAGTAGAGGCGCTGAGGGACCCAGTGAGTGGCCGTGGTCAGAGAGTGAGGGGTGGAGCTGGGTTGGAGGGGGCGTGAGGCGGGTACCGGCAGGCTTGGGAGGACCATCTAGGCAGAGGATGACGGGACCAGAACGAAGCACGGGAGGCAGGTGGAGAAGGAGGCTCTGCACAAGGAGGAGGGAGAAGAGCACAGCACGGCAAGCAGAGAGAAACAGTGTGTGCAAAGGCCCCGGGGCAGGAAAGAGGGACTAGGAAAGGCCAGCGTGGCAGCACTGGCGATCCCAGGGGGGTGGGTGGAAATGTAGGCAGAGGTCAGCAATCCCAGGGCTGTAAACAGCGAAGTGACAAAACCAGACTGTCCGTGAGGAAGATCACGGACACGCCTGAGCAGCCGGAGGCTTCACACAGACGGCTCAGACCTGCCCCTCCTCTCCGGGCGACTTCACGGGAGAGAGACCCCGGGCCTTAGCCTTGTCCCCAGAGCCAGGCACCTCTGGGCCCCAGGGTGCAGCCGAGGCTGTGGGCGAGGGTGGCCCAGGGCCTGCTGGGACCCGCTCGGCCACCGGTCTGGCCCCTGGAGAGAGACAGCGCCTGCACGGCACCCCTGTGCTCCTACCCCCACCCCCCTCCTGGCTCCAGAAGTGCCCCGCACGGAGCTTTCTCTTTGGGGAACCGCGAGGGGGAAACAGTGTCCCCAGCGAGCCCCAGCTTGGAGTGGGCCGTCTGCACCTCCCTGCCCTTTGTGGGGACACACACACACACACACACACACACACGAGCTGCCTGGCTGAAGTCATCTGAAGGCTGTGCAGGCCCCTCACCCCACCTCCGCTCCGGGCACTGGTGCCAAGAGAGGATGCTTCTGGGTGGAAAAGTAGCCAGGCCTGCGAACCGGACGCAGAGGCTGCAGGCCCGGTGCTGGGAGGGGCGGGGGGGGCGGGGAGGGGCGGGGCGCGGACACTCAGACCGTCTCCTTCACCTGCTCCTCAGCCCCCATCTGATGTCCAAGGGCGGACGCAGCCCCAGACCCAGGGAGAAGGGCAGTGACCCCGGGGGACGGCTCGGGGTCACCTTTGCCTCATGCAGGACCCTGTCCACTGGTTTCCCTTCGTGGGTCCGACTTCAGAACCATCGTTCCTTCCGAATACGTCGGGCGTGTTAAATAATAACGAATTCGCCTTTCCGGTTTTCATTCACTACAGCCCCACCGATGTGATGACATTACTCTTCTAGTTCGATGATGTGGCCTTGCTAAGAGAGGACTCGAAGGGTCGGAGTTGGGCTTTTGGAAATAAGGACAGTGCCAGGAGGTTGTGCTAGTCGCCCCGAGCCCCGGCCCCCGCCCCGGGGTTTTGGGCGCCGGGTTGCAGGATGCCCGCAGGGCCGGAGGATCTGGAAGGAGGGGCGGAGGGAAGGATCCTGGGGGAGCAGGCCAGGGCCCAGCCGGCCGAGAAGGCGAGGCCGGGCCCCCCACGCGTTGGCCTCCCACTTGACCTTCGCCAGCAGAGGGGCCGGTACAGATGAGGAGACCGGGGCCTGGATTTCAGGGACAAGCTTGGGGCCACAGGCTAGAGCCAGAGCCCTGCGCTACAGAGAGTGCAGACAGGACTCACTAAGTTCCAGCAGTGTCCTCACCCAGTCATCCCACACGCTCGTCCTGAGCTCTTAGGAGGCACCAGGCGGGTCCAGGGGACAGCGATACAGGCACGGTTCCGGCGCGCACAGAGCCGGGGGCGCAGACATTCTGGGGGTAACCACGCTCATCGGGCCAAGGGCCCAGGAGGAGAGGGGCGGGAGCCACAAGGGGGATCCCCAGGCTGACCTGTCTCACCCCCAGGGAATAGACCCGAAGCAAAGGAAACAGGATGGGGCACAGCAGGGAAAGGAAGTTTCCAGCAAGAGGAAAAGGAAATAGGAAGTAGGTGGAGAAGGGAGATCCCTCCTGACCCTCCCTCCCTCTCTCTCTCTGTCTCTCTGTCTCTCTCTCTCCCCAGGCCTTGGCTCTCTCCCAGCCCCCTGCCAGCTTGGCCCTTGCTGCCTTCTGGGGAGCCCCCGAGAGGAGCTGCTGGGTCTGGCCTCCTTGGCCCCTCCTCTCCTGCCTTCCCTCCCTTCCGACTGGACCCGCCTCTCAGGACCCTTCCTGCCCCCTGTCCCCCCAGAGCGGCTGATCCCGGGGACCTCCAAGCCAGACACCCTGCTGCCAGGGCCCGGCTGCCCCCCAGCGACCCACCACTTTCCGGGGCTCCCCTTGTTGGCTGGGCTGGGACAGGGGGCCGGCGAGAGGATCCGGCTTTTGCCCCTGAGGCCCCCGGGGCTGGAGGTAAAGCCCTATCCCATGATTGGGGCAAAGGGACTCCTGGACCCCAGGGAGGGCTTCTCCTCAGAGATACACAGACCCAAAGCCGGGGACGAAAGCCCTGTGTCCCTCCATCTGGAGAACTTCAAGGCAGTATGGCCCTTGGATCCTCCTTAACTGGGGAGAAGAGGGGAAGTGGGGGGTCCCCCAAAGTCCATGCCTCCTCCCGTGTATTTCCTTTCTGGCTTTGCACCTTCCCCGGCCTGGAAACAGGTTTCAATTGCAGGAGGCTTTGAAGGGGAGGAGTTGGACAAAAGGGGGTGGGGGGCATGCCGGGGGGTGGGGACTGAGGCAGGGTGACCCTCCCCTCCCCTCCCCTCCCACCAAATTATGAATCAGATTAAGGAGACATCCTTAACCTCAGCTGTCCTCAAAGGAGATGAGCATACGGATTCTGTCGCTTGAGCGCCCCCAGCCCCACCTGCCCACATGACTGAGAAAGCGAGCATCTGGGGAGCCCCTGCCCCCTCATCCGGGCTGAGGCCCCAGTCTCTCTCCTATCCCTCCGTGCGCTTCGTCCTCAGCCCTCTGGTCTCTGTGACCCTGGGAGCTCCTGTCTTGCGCGGGCACTTCCTACAAGCCACCATTTCCCCAAGACGCCAGGCAGTGGGGCAGGGAGGACCCGGCCTCCTCAGCTCTGTAATTCTCCCCGCAAATAAAACAACCTTGGCCAACCACACTCGGCTGACCGTCCCACCGCGTCCCCGCTGCCCTGAGCTGCTGTGGGGCTACACGTCACCCCAGGCACTCGCGGGAGGGGGGGCAGGGGACAGGGTGCTGCCATCATCCCCCAGAGAGAGAAGCTGGCAGACGACGTGGTCTGGAGCCACCTGTGCTGCGTGGGGACCAGCCTCAAGGACAGAACCCGAGCAGAGCGGGGCCTGCCGTGGACCCGTGAGCAGAACCAAGGGGGCAGCGGGTGAAGGGGGCCCTTCGTCTGTCCCCAGCCCTCAGAATGACCAGAGGAGCTGAGGAAGCATGGGGCAGCCAGGGGAGGGGGCCGTGTGAGGGAGGGGCTTTTGCTCAATGAAGGAAAAGCCAACAGGGCAGAATGTTCCAGGAGCCAAGACCAGTGAACCGCATCGCTCTCCTGTCTCTGGGCCACGGATTACAGGTTTAAGACTGGTCTCCACTTCCTGTCTAGGATATGAGGAGGCACAGGGGTCCTCGTGTGTGTGTGTGTGTGTGTGTGTGTGTGTGTGTGTGTGTGTGTCTGCACTGGGCTTGGGGGTGGGCGCATTTTGCTTTCTGCCACCTGCTGTCCTTCCTTGCGGCAGATGCCTGGTGGCCTCCAACGGAATGGGGGAGGAGAGGCCCAGAGCAGGGCGGGGCCGGGCCCTCACCCCGGGGAACCCTGGATACAGGCCCGGGGTCTCCCTCCCAGGAGCTTTCGGGGGGTCCGTGAAAACCCGCTTCTCACTTGCTCCCAAGGCGCAGGCGGATCCCCAGCCCAGCGGGAAGGAGGAACCACCAGCCCCGGGCCTGCCCCTCACCCTGCCCGGTTTGGGAGACAAACCAGGTCTCCTCTGGCACAAGGAACCGGCTCGCGCTGTCATGGGGCCTGGGCCCTGTTCAGAGAGGCCACCCCCCCCCCGCCCGCCCCACCTCGACAGGGTCCCGTACTGAGGACCCCATGTACCCTCTCTGCAGGGCACACGGTGGGTGAACCCGGGACACGGCCACAGCGGGTCCAGAGGACATAAACTCCCAGGGCGCGTGCCCTGCTCTGCTCTGCATAAACCATTTTCTCAACCTTGGCAGTGCGGACATTTGGGGCTGCCTCGTCTTCCCTTCTGGAAGCTGTCCTGGGCGTTCCAGGATGCTTAGGACATCCCCGGCCTCCAGCGGCACCCGCCCCCAGCAGACGCAGTGAACGGTCCCCCGGGGGAGGAAACCGTCCCTGGTTGAGGGTGGCTTCAGGGAGTCCAGATGTTCTGGCAAAGCTGGGCCCTGCGCTGTGCCAGCGCAGGAAGTACGAGGGTTCCGTGGTGCGAGAGCGCCCTCTGGTGGCCAGGGCCTCCACCGACGCCCGGCGTGGGGGGAGGACTAGGTGTGAGGTGACGGGGCACCTTGGGGTCTTCTCAGATTAGGGATTCGCAATTTCACATTGTGAAACCCTCCCACTTCAAACCCCCTTGGCTGATCACGGAGGAGCCCCCAAAGGCTCCGCAGGCCTCATGTGACAGCAGACAGCAGGTGAGCAGCTCCTTTGGGACAATCGAGTACAGCCACCAACCCTGGACCTCACGCTCCCTGGCCGCCTGTGGCCGGAAGGGCACAGAGTGGATACTCGGCCGTCCTCCAGCAGCAGCGGGAACCAGGACGAGACACGCAAAGTCAGTGCACCAAGCATCCTTCCTCCTGGACGCTCCGTCGCACCAAAAACAGGGACACTCGTGGGTTCGGGCAGGCTGAGGAATCGCAAACCCGAGCTTCACGAAGGCTGGACTGTTGGGAGCCGGAAGGGACCTTTGCGAGAGAGGAAGACACCTGCCCCAAGTCACGCGTGTGGAGGGGCCACGTGTAAAACCAAAGTCCCCCAGGTATCAGGGACTGTTCATCCCACCTCACCACAATCACGTGGACTGAGAGCTTAAGACGCCCCCGAATCCCGTAGAAACGAGAGTGTATTACCTACGGAGAAGGAAATTTTACGTCGTTCCTGCGTGATTTTTACTATGGCCGCGGTGGGATTCGACAACAAAAGCCAGTCATTTGCTGCCCTGAGTTGTCAGTGGCGGTGAGGTCCTTCCCTCCCCTCCCCCTCTTCGTCCCTAATGAGGACCCTGCCCAAGAGCGGGGGTAAACGTTCAAGGACCGCGGGTGTTACGTGCACACACACGTGTGCGCGCTCACACGTACGCACACGTACGTACGTAACTCAACAAACGCTGCTTAAACACCTGCTGCGCGCCGAGCACCGTGCTGCCTGTGGCTCGGGTAACCGCCCTGGAGATACTTTCCTCTGTGAACGTCGGAGCCCCGGACGCCAGGGGGGAGCCGAGAAAGGAGGAGGGTCTTCGGGTGAACCGGGGAGGGGACAGGGCCTTGGCAGTCACTGCGGGAGCTCCGAGCGTGGCGTGCCTGAGGGGCAAGCTTCTTCCTAATGTTCGACACCTAATTTAAAGATGAACTTTGTGGGGCGCCCGGGGCACTCGGTGGGTTAAGCGTCCGACTCCGGCTCAGGTCGTGATCTCGCGGTCCGTGAGTTCGAGCCCCGCGTCGGGCTCTGTGCGGACAGCTCAGAGCCTGGAGCCCGTTTCGGATTCTGTGTCTCCTTCTCTCTGACCCTCCCCCGTTCATGCTCTGTCTCTCTCTGTCTCAAAAATGAATAAAACATTAAAAATTAAAAAAAAAAAAACAAATAAAATAAAATCTTCCAAGGGATGCCTGGGTGGCTCAGTCGGTTAAGCATCTGACTCCGGCTCAGGTCGTGATCGGCTCAGGTCGTGATCTCGCGGTCCGTGAGTTCGAGCCCCGCGTCGGGCTCTGTGCCGACAGCTCAGAGCCTGGAGCCCGTTTCGGATTCTGTGTCTCCTTCTCTCTGACCCTCCCCCGTTCATGCTCTGTCTCTCTCTGTCTCAAAAATAAATAAACGTTAAAAAAAATTTTTTTTAAATACCTAAAAGTAAATCTTAAAGCATTTCTTTTTTTTTTAATGACTTTTTTTTTGAGTTATTTACTTATTTCCAGGAAGGGAACGAGCAGGGGAGGGGCAGAGAGAGAATCCCAAGCGGGCGCCACAATGCCAGCGCAGAGCCCAATGCGGGGGCTCGAACCCACAAACGGTGAGCTCGCGACCTGAGCCGAGATCAAGAGCTGGCGGCTTAACCCGCTGAGCCACCCGGGCGCCCCCGGGAGGCGTTTCTAATCCCCGCACACAGTCAGGCAACATGTGCCAATGGCTTGTAAAGTCACCAAAACACATCCCAAGTCCGTGATCGCTTTTCTGCGTGTTACTTCATAAACAGCTCACCGCGCGCGCTCGGAGCCCACGTTGGCCCGCTCGCCACGGCCGACCGTTGGGTCACGCGGCCCCGGCGTGTATTTAAGCATCAGCCTTTCCGTGGCCTTCTAGGTTGTTCCTCTTTCTTTGCTTTGTAAATACAATGGTTTCAAAACCTTTGTCCCAAGTTGCCTTGTTTTTTTTTTTTTTTTTTTCTTTTTTGAATTAATTCCTCGAGATACCTCCTCAGGAATGAAATTACTGACTCAAAAACCATGACATTTGAATGGCTTTAGATGCGCACTGCCCAACCGTCCTCAGGAAAGGTTGTAACAGTTTTGAAAGCCACGTCTCCGCACCACTCGCTAGGAACCGTGCTGTGTCTCACGCGAGGCCTACGGCAGCTGGCGGGGGGCGGGGGGGATCGTCATCACGCTTCCCGGATGAGAACATCAGGTGTAGACGGGCCAGCCAGCTCAGGGCCGAGCCGGGGTGCACTTGGCAGCGGGCTCCACGGCCCGTGCCCCCCCCCCCACCAGGCCAGCCGAGAGTGTCAACTCAACTGCAAAGGACGGGCTCTCCCCGACGGGGCCCACCCGTCTCAGTGAGAGAAGTCTGTTCCATCTCTGCCGTCGTCTTCGGTCGGTCTTCAGTCAACGGTGAGGGCAATCGAACATTTGACCGCTGTCTCGCTGTTTTTAATCTGTACGAATACAATATCTAAAAGACGCTTTAGGGGCGCCCGGCTGGCTCTGTCGGTGGAGCGTTGGACTCTTGATCTCCGGGTTGTGTGAGCCCCACACTGGGTGTGGAGATGACTTAAGAATAAAATCTTTTGGGGGGCGCTTGGTGTGGCTCAGTCGGTTAAGTGTCCTACTTCGGCCTAGGTCATGATCTCACCGTTCCTGAGTTTGAGCCCAGAGTCAGGCTCTGTGGGGACAGCTCGGCTGTGTTCTGCCCCTCCCCTGCTCATGCTCTCTCCCTCTCCGTCTCAAAAATGAATGAAACATTAAAAATTAAAAAAAAAAAACTCAAATAAAATAAAATCTTCCAAGGGATGCCTGGGTGGCGCAGTCGGTTAAGCGTCCGACTTCAGCCAGGTCACGATCTCGCGGTCCGTGAGTTCGAGCCCCGCGTCGGGCTCTGGGCTGATGGCTCAGAGCCTGGAGCCTGTTTCCGATTCTGTGTCTCCCTCTCTCTCTGCCCCTCCCCCGTTCATGCTCTGTCTCTCTCTGTCCCAAAAATAAATAAACGTTGAAAAAAAAATTAAAAAAAAAAACTCAAATAAAATAAAATCTTCTAAGGGATGCCTGGGTGGCTCGGTCAGTTAAGCGTCTGACTTCTGCTCAGGTCACGATCTCACAGTTCGTGAGTTCGAGCCCCGCGTGCGGCTCTGTGCTGACGGCTCAGAGCCTGGAGCTGCTTCGGATTCTGTGTCTCCCTCTCTCTCTGCCCCTCCCCCAACTGTGCTCTCTCGCTCGCGCGCGCGCTCTCTCTTTCTCGCTCAAAAATGAGTAAACATTAAAAAATTAAAACAATAAAAAATTAAATAAAAAATTAAAATATAAAAAGAAGCCCTCCCTTTATGGGGCTGAGAGCTGTCGTTTCCATTTGAAATGTTAACACAATAGCTACTGGGCACTCTTTGTTTTTCTTTCAGGGCCCTGTGCTTCTGGCCTCAGCCCCTGGGTCCTGCGGTTGGGCCAGAGGTTTTGCCTCCCAGCAGGTGAGCCCCAAACAGCCCTCCGCGGGAACCTCAAAAGGAAGCCGGCAGGGAGTGGGGGGCGGGGGTGGGTAGCAGTCCAGCCATCCCAGGTCCCCAGGCATCGGGTGTGCTGAGTCACCAGAACAGCAAAGCCGGCGTATCAAGGCCTGTGCGGTCCATCCCGTCCCATTCACCCCTACTCCCCTGCTGAGGGCTGATGGAGAGACCCCTGCGCCTGCAGGGACCCCGGCCCACCCCACCTCTCCCGGAGTTCCCAGGCCGGTGGCAGCGGCTCCCTAACGCCTCACTCTCTCCCATCCCACCCGGTCGTCCTCCGTCCTCCAGGTGCTCCGAGTGGTCCTCTGCCCTTCCTGCCAGACCCTCCCTTCCCTTCCCGCTGGCTCTTTCCTCCAGTCTCCCCAGCGACGCGGCTCCCCCCACCTCCCCGCCACCTTCACGGCCAGGCAGTACCATCCCTTTGGGCAAATCTCCTCAGTGACGGGGCCACTCCTGAGAAGCACGCAGCTCAGGAGTCCACGGCTGTGTCCAGAAAGGGGTGGGGCTGTGTTTTTTCCGTGACTTCCATATCCCATTGCAAAGTGATCACACTTTGGTCCTTATCTTGTTCAGCCTCTCCCTGCAACCACCACCCTTGACGACTTTTATTCCATTAGTTGCCAAGATCGACCCCTCCCCAGGTCTCCCTCCCATCCCTAAGATGTTCCTTTTCTTAAAAAAAAATTTTTTTTAATGTTTATTTTTAAGAGACAGAGAAACAGAGCATGAGCAGGGGAGGGACAGAGAGAGAAGGAGACACAGAATCCGAAGCAGGATCCAGGCTCTGAGCCGTCGGCACAGAGCCCGATGCGGGGCTCGAACTCACGAAGCGCAAGATCATGACCTGAGCCGAAGTCGGACGCTTAACCAACTGAGCCACCCAGGCGCCCCAGTAAGATGTTCCTTTTCAAACTCCATTCTGGGGTCCCCTATACACGCCCACCTCCAGGGCTCTCCACGGACCCCGCCACAGCCCTGCTAAACCTGCCCTTGAGTCCTGGGTGGTTTCAGTTCTGTCCTGTCTCCCCGCCTTGGCTGCCACCTAAATGCTGACCGTGCCCACGTCTGCACAGCCAGCCATGCCTCTGACCCGAGCTCCAGGCTCATCGGTCCGCCTGCCCACTGCCTGGACGTCCCACAGGCACCTCGAATGTGTCATGTCCCAAGTGGAGCTCTCTGTCCCAATATCCAGGGCTGCCTCTCACGCCCCTTGCCTTTCTGTTTCTTGCTTTAGTGGCTCTTGCTTTAGTGGCACCACAAAATATCCACTTACACCCAGGGAGAAGCTCGAGGGTCAGGCTGTCCTGCCTTTCCCCTCACCTCCTACACCCTTTCAGTCATCAGAGCCTACCAGTTTACCAGTTTTCCCTCCTAAACATTTCTCGAATCTATCCTTTTCTGGATGATCCTACGCTGACCTGGTTAGGCTCTGACCAGCCCATAGAAAGGCCACCCTGCACATCCCATACATTTCTGTTCAAAATGCCGATCTGACCACGTGACTTAAAACCCTTCTGTGGCTCTCCTGAAAGGAAAAAAAAAAAAGTCCTCTGTGCCCCCAGTGACGGTAATTTATCTGTACAATAATGTCACCTAAAGAGACAGAGACATGGGAATGCAAACTGGTGCAGCCAGTTTGGACAACAGGATGGAGGTTCCTCAAAAAAACTAAAAATAGAACTACCCCACGACCCAGCAATTGCACTGCTAGGCATTTCTCCACGGGATACAGGTGGGCTGTTTCGAAGGGACACATGCACCCCCACGTTTACAGCAGCACTGTCGACAACAGCCAAAGGATGGAAAGAGCCCAAATGTCCATCGAAGGATGAATGGATAAAGAAGATGTGGTCTATATATACAAGGGAGTATTACTCGGCAATCAAAAAGAATGAAATCTTGCCATTTGCAGCTACGTGGATGGAACTGGAGGCTATGATGCTAAGTGAAATTAGTCAGAGAAAGACAAAAATCATAGGACTTCACTCATGGGAGGACTTTAAGAGACAAAACAGATGAACATAAGGGAAGGGGAAAAAAATAATATAAAAACAGGGAGGGGGACAAAACAGAAGAGACTCATAAATATGGAGAACAAACTGAGGGTTACTGGAGGGGGTGTCGGGGGGGATGGGCTAAATGGGGGAGGGGCACTAAGGAATCTACTCCTGAAATCATTGTTGCACTATACGCTAATTTGGATGTAAATTTTAAAAAATAAAAAATAAAACAAGTTTTAAAAAAAGAGGTAGAGACAGCTAGTTGTAAATATATATTTATGGCACATCCAACTATAAAAGATCTGGCAATTTACCAATCAAATGGAAACAAAATTAGCAAGCCAATACGTATTTTACTAATAACATTTTTTTAAGTTTAGTTTATTTTGAGAGAGGAAGAGAGTGCAAACAGGGGAGGGGGAAAGAGAGAAAGAGAGAGCGAGAATCTCAAACAGGCTTGGCACTATAAGCGTGGAGACTGACGTGGGGCTCAAACCCACCAACTGCGAGATCGTGACCTGAGCCGAAATCAAGAATCAGATGCCTAACTGCCTGAACTGCCTAGGCACTCCTTTATTTTACTAGTAACATTAATTTATTGCAACAGATGGTATTTACTGAAACCGATGACTGCACAAAGCATGACCCTCCAGCGCAAGTTCCCCGGTGTTTGGCAGGCGTGTGACAACTCACCTCTGCCGCCACTCTCTGTTAGAACTTCTGCTAACCCCCTCTTCACGCCACCTGGAGGGAAGAACCAAGTCCTCTATTCTCTGTTCGGTGGCTGACACCATTAAAGCGGCGCTCCTCAGCACCAACTCATCATAAACACAAAGGCAAATGCAAACACTGAAACCAACTGGCAACGTAAGTCATAGAGCGCCTCCCGGATAATCCAAAACATGATTAGCTCATTTGTTTGTTATCTTATCACTAAAAGTAAGACCCAAAAGTTAACCTTTCCGCAGAAGTTTCATGGACTTTGGGTTGAAACCTACAGAACTGAGTCAGAGTTCCAGAAAGAGCCAGGAGCTCCCCACTGCACCTGACACAAACACTCAGAGCCACGTCTGTAGCCATTCCCCGCCATCCACTTGACATCCCAGTGGAAACAAATTGCTTGCGCCTCTGGGCTTTGCATGCCTCCTCATCCCCCTGACTGAAAGGCCCGGTTTTGCCCACTTCTGAAGCTAACTCCTCCTCATCTTTTAGAATTTCACTCAGAAGCTCATCCTGAACCCTCAGGTGGGATCCAACGGGATTTGTCCGAGCTTGCCCCCGGAACCAGGCAGCATGGAAACACGGCCACCAGACTAAACCCCAGGATCCCTGCAGCAGTGGAGGGAAGCCCTCACCGTGGCTGAGCCATACAGCTTGCCGCGATGATTGTTTGTGACCTTGGACGTGCCATTTCACCACCTAGGACCTCAGCTGCCCCATCTGCGATGCAGGAACAATACAGATAAACTGGCACGGGTGAAAAGTATAGGCAAACTTGATGCGGCCTGGGCTCAAAGCAAAATATTAGAAGCAACCCAATGTCCACAAATTACACAGATTAGGGCACATCCATAGAATGGAATCTCATGCACAGACAGAAAGAGTTAGCTCTCTGTGTATGGATGTGGAAACACCTCTGAGATTTGTATTGGGAGGGAGTAGGGACATAGCAGTGTCCGTGGGATGTTATCATTTGTCTGTGAAAGGGGGGAGGGAATGCATATTCACATTTTCTTGCTTCTGCACTAAAATGTCCGGAAAGGTAGACAAGAACTAATCACAGAGGTTACCATTAGCGAGAAGGAAGTGGGTGGGTGGAGGGCACAGGTGACAGATTTTTCACCGCACAGACTTTATGTTCATGATTTTAAAGTTTCTTTATTTTGAGAGAGAGAGCGCACGGGGGATGGGCAGAGAGAGAGGGAGACAGAGTCCCAAGCAGGCTTCATGCGGTCAGCACAGAGCCCACATCGGGGCTCGATCCCACCGACCGCGAGATCATGACCTGAGCCAAAACCTAGAGTCAGACGCCCCACCAACCGAGCCACCCAGGCGCCCCACGTTTATGATTTTTAAACTACAAGATTGTTATTAGTTATATAAAAAGTAAATGAATTGAAGAGCAAACGGTAATATTGCTGCCATGGCCACATCTCGGGATCAAGTGGGGAAACCAAACAAAATCTGCAAAAGCACGTGCCGTGGTCGTAAAGCGTGGAGCAACGGCAGCATTTTTGTGGTGAAGCTACTACCCTCCGGGGTCACATGCCTGCCCTTCTCTATCCCTGCACCCCTCCCGCCACACTCACCGGGAGGACCAAGCTACCATGTGACAGAGGGACGTGGGGAGGCTGCAATTCAGGAAAGGACAGCTGGGCACATGATCTCGTGCCTGCTTGTATTATGGCGGGTCCCACGTGCAAACCCTCCCCCCCCCAAGAGCCTTCCTCCCACCCTCCCTTCCCACAGCTCAGTCCCAGCCAGACCTTCTCGTGGGCCCCCGCACAATCGTGACCTTCCTTACTCAGTTGGACGTTCTCCCAGGAGCCTCAAGGTCGCCAAACAGCAGGTCCCCACAGAGATACTGGGTGCTGAGTCCTGAGATCCTGGGTGAGCTAGCTCAGGGTGAGTCACTTCAGATGGGCTTCCCGCCTCTTCTCCCTCCTGCTTCAAAGAAACTGGAAGGGTGAGGGCGCCTGGCTGGCTCAGAGCACATGACTCTTGATCTCAGGGTCATGAGTTTGAGCTCCATGTTGGGTGTAGAGATTACTTAAAACTTTAAAAAAAAAACAAAAACAAAACAGAACTGGAAGGGAAGAATGCCAACATTGGCTTTTGGAGAGCAGGCAGGTGCCATGCAAATAACACCCCAGCAATGCCCACAGGAAGGGTCTTCTGTGAAATTCTATGCTGAGTCCTACTTGGTTCAAGGAATGGCCGGAAAGACCCTAATCATGAAATGATTAGACACATGGATTTTGGTCATGTGTCTATTCATTCAACAAATATTTACTGAGTGCCTACGAAGTGCCAGGTGCTGGGCTAGATAATGGCATGCTGGTAAACAGGCTGTCCAAAAACAAAAATTAAAAGGCCCTGATTTTTTTTTTTTTTTTTTTGAGTAGGTTCCGCACCCAACGGGGGGCTCGAAGTCATGACCTCAAGATCAAGAGTCACATGTTCCACCAAATGAGCCTGCCAGACACCCCAAAAAAAGCCCCGATTTAGAGCATCTGTCAACTACCGTGGTGTGAATACTCCCACTATGGTCCATTATCAGCTGTAGGACGTCACTGAATGTGGAACTGGGAGGAGAGAGGCACAACCGGTTCTCGTCGGCACAGGCTGGCTGCAGCACGCCACCAGACGATGAGCAAAACACACAGACTCTACCTTCATGAGCACGTGGCATAATTACTAACGTTTCCTGAGTGTTCGCTGTGCGCCAGGTAATATTCTAATAGCTTCATCATTATAAACCGTTAAGTTGTCACGACAAACCCTGTATGGCGAGTTTTATCATCGGATAACAGGAAACTGCACACATAATCTCGAAGTGGGAAGCCAACAGACAGGGTACTGGAATAAACTATTGACGAGGGGGCAGGGGCAGGATATGATGACCAGGGCAGAATCTCTCCCCGCCTGGGTACCTTAATGAATAAGCACAGGAGGGCCGCATGCTACCCTGTTCACCCATCCCGCTGGTTAAACCACTGAAATTTGGGGATGCTTATGCTAGCTAGAATCATCCTGGGACAAATATTTTCAGTTGGTGGCAAGTATTTGTTGTATTTGTCACACGGAGGACATCATTCCACGGCTTTCTGATTTCCATGGTTGAACGTTGAGAAGTCGGCTATCAGTATAAATGTTGCCACTTTTACAGACAGCGGGGTTTTTCTCTAATCCCTTAAAAACATCTTCCTGTGCAATGATTTTAATAGGCATCTCTAACATACAAAGAATAGGGGCGCCTAGGTGGTTCAGTCGGGTAAGCCTCTGGCTCTTGGTTTCAGCTCAGGTCCTGATCTCATGGTTCGTGGCATCGGGTTCTGGGTTGACAGCTTGGAGCCTGCTTAGGAGTCTCTCTCCCTCTCTCTCTCTCTCTCTCTCTCTCTCTCTCTCTCCCACTCTCTCTGCCCCTCCCCCACTCAGTGCTCTCTGTCTCTCTCAAAATAAGTAAATAAAAACATTAAAAATAAATAAATAAAATAAAACACAAGAGATAACTATTTTTAACATAACCACAATACCATTATCATATCAATAGTATTAGCAACGGTATTACTAGTGTATCACTCATCAATAATTCCTAATATCCAGTGATCTAATGTCTAAATTGACTCACAAACGCCATATGCTTTTTTAAACGTTTTAGCAATTTGTTTGTTTGAATCAGTATCCATAAGGCCCACATATTACGATTGCTTGGTATGATTTTTAAAATCTCATAATCTATAGGTTCCCCATACACACACACATACAAACACACACAAAATCTATATATAAGATACAGATTTTATATATATATATATATCTATACATATATATGTGTAGATATATATACTTTGATATATTTCATCAGTTTCTGTGGTTTTCCTCAAATAGATTTGGTATATACTTTGTTAGATTTTTTTGTTTTTGTTTTTTTATTTTTTTAAGTAGGCTCCACACCCAATATGGGGCTCAAACTCACAACCCTGAGCCCAAGAGTCACATGCTCCACTGACGGAACCAGCCAGCTGTCCCTATTTTGTTAGATTTATACTTAAGTATCTCATTTTGGGGAGTGCTACTTGAAATGGTAATGTGTTTTTAATTTCAGATTTCACTAGTTCATCGCCAATATATAGAAAAGCAATTGACTTTTGCATATTAGCCTCATTTTCTGCAACTTTCTCTAATCTCTTATTAAGTTACAGGAATTTTTTGTTGACTCTGATTTTCTACATAGATGATCATGTCATCTACAAAGTTTTATTTACCTCTTCCCAATCTGTATCCTTTTTACTTCTTTTTCTTATCTCATTACATTAGCTAGAATTTCCAGTATAATATTGAAAGGGAGTGGTGAGAGGAGACATCCTTGTCATGTTATTGATCTTAGTGGGAAAACTTCGAGTTTCTCACCAAAAGTATGATGTTAGCTATAGCATTTTTGGAGATGTTCTTTTATCGAGTTGAGGAAGTTCTCTATTCCTAGATTGTTAAGAGGTTTTGTTTTTTTTTTTATCATGAATGGTTGTTACATTCATGTCAAATGTTTTTTTCTACACCTATTGATATGATCATATAATTTTTCTTCTTTAGGCTGCTGATATGATGGATCACATTAATTGATTTTTGAATGTTGAATCAGACTACGATGCCTGATATAAATCCCACCTGGCTGCAGTATATAATTCTTTCTATACATTGTTGAATTTGATTTGCTAACATTTTGTTGAGGATTTTTGTATTTATGTTTATGAAAGACATTGGTCTGTAGTTTCCTAATAATGCGTGTGGTTTTGTTATTAGGATAAGACTGGCCTCATAGAATGAGTTACAAAGTATTTCCTCTCCTTCTGTCTTCTGGAAAAGATTGAAGAGAATTGGTAATAATTTTTTTCATAAATGTTTGGTAAAATACCAGTCGGCAAATCTGTGCCTGGTGCTTCCTGTTCTTAAGGGTTATTAATTATTAGTTCAAAAACATTTTTTAAGATACAGGCCTATTCAGATGGCTTCTTTCTTCTTGTATGAGCTTTGGCAGACTGTGCTTTTGAAGGAGTTTGCCCATTTTATCTAAGTTATCAAGTATGTGGGCATATAGCTGTTCATAATATTCCTTCGTTATCCTTTTAATGTCCATGGGTTCTGTAGTGATGCCTTTTTATTTCTGATATTAGTAACTTGTGTTTTTCTTAGTTAGCCTGGCTAAGGGCTCATCAATTCTATTGAGCATCTCAAAGAACTAGATTTGGTTTTGTTTATTTTCTCTACTGATTTCCTATTTTCAATTTCATCGATTTCTGCTCTAATTTTTATTATTTTTTATCTTCTGCTCACTTTTGGCTTAATTTGCTCTACTTTTTCTACTTTCCTAAGGAGGAAACTTAGATAATTGATTTTAGATCTTTCTTCTTTTCCAAAAAGTGTATTCAATGCTATAAATTTCTCTTTAAGCACTGTTTTTACTGGATCCCACAAATTTTAATACACTGGGTTTTTTTTTTAATTTAATCAGAATATTTTAAAATTTAGCTTGAGATTTCTTCTTTGATCTGTTGTTTGGAAGTATACCACTACATTTCCAAGTATTTGGGGATTTCTAGCTATCTGTCAATTATTGATTTCTAATTTAATTTCATTGGGGTTTAAGAGAAAACACTGTATGATTTCTACTCTTTAAAAACTTGTTAAAGGGTGTCTTATGGCCCAGAAGGGGGTCTACCTTGGTGAATGTCTCATGTGAGCTTGAGAAGAATGTGGTACCTGCTGTTGCTGGATGAAGGGGTGTGTAGATGTCCATTATATCCAGCTGATTGATGGTGCTGCTGAGTTCAACTCTGTCCTTACTGATTTTACGCCTGCCGGATCTGTCCATTTGTGACAGAGGAGTGTTAAAGTCTTCAACTATAATACTGAATTAATATATCTCTCTTCACAGTTGCATCAGTTTTTGCCTTACATATTTTGATATTCTGTTTCAGATGCACACACATAGGATTGTCATGGCTTCTTGGAATATGGACTCCTTCATCATCTCTGATGTCTGCTTTGTCTGAAATTAATGTAGCCACTTCTACTTTTTTTTGAGTAGCGTACCTTTTCCTGTCTTTTTTTTTTTTTTTTAACACAAAGATTGAGTTTGTAGTTAAAAACTTTCCCACAAAGAAAATTCCAGGTCCAAATGGCTTCACCGGGGCATTCTATAAAACATTTAAAGAAGAAATAATGCCAATTCCACACAAACCCTTTCAGAAAATTGAAGAGGAAGAAATTCTTTCCAACTTGTTCTACAAAGCCAGCATGACTCAAAACCAGATGGGGCGTCACAAGAAAAGAAAGCGACAGACTAATATCTTTCATGAACATAGATGTAACAATTCTTAACGAAATTTTAGCAAATCAAATCAAATCATAAAGAAAAGGTTAACATCACAACCAGGTGGGGTGTATCCCAGAAATTCCAGGCTGGTTCAACGTTGAAAATCTACAATATCAAACAACTAAAAAAGAAAAACCATATGATCATCTCAGTCAATCCAGAAAAAAAAAAATTGATAAAATAACGAACATCTATCTATTCTTGATTTTAAAACAAAACAAAACAGAAACAAAAAACAAACAAAAGCAACTCTCAGCACACTGGGAATAAATGGGGACGTCCACAGTCTGATAGAAGAGCACCTAGGAAAAACCTACAAGATAACATCATATTTAATGGTGTAAAATCAATTGCTTTCCTCCAAAGATCAGAAACAAGACAGGAATGCATGCTCTCACTAGTTCTATCAACTTTGTTCTGGAGGTTCTAGCTAGTGCTGTAAGACAAGAAAAAGGAAATGAAAGGAATGCATACTGGAAAGGAAGGAGGAAAATTGTCTTTATTCTCAGACAACATGCTCATCCATACAGAAAATCTTATGGAATCTACAAAACACCTACTAGAACGAATGAGTGGTTTTAGCAAGATTGTAAGATATAAGATCAATACATACAAAAATTACTATAGATCCATGTGCTAGCAGTAAGCAATTTGAAATTGAAATTTTAGGGGCACCTGGCTGGCTCAGTCGGAGAAGCATGTGACTCTTGATCTTGGGGTCATGAGTTCAAGCCCTACGTTGGGTGCAGAGATTACTTAAATAAATAAAACTTAAAAGAAAAGAAAGAAACCTAAGAGAAAAAAGAAAAGTCCCATTCAGCAATAAACTGATGTACTCAACAATATAGATGAGCCTGAAAATATGCTGAGTAAAAGAAGTCATGCAGAAAAGAATACATACTGTATGATTTCATTTATATAAATTCTAAAAGATGCAAACTAATCTACTGGGGCAAAAAGCAGATCCCAGATTGCCCAGGAACTCGGAGGGGTGGGGGGTGGGGGTCCAGTGGGAAGGAGCTGGCAGGCAAGAATCAGAAATGAACAAAAAGTAACCTTAGAGGTAATCAACATACTCATTACCCTGACTGTGGTGATTGTTTCATGGGTGTGTAAGTGTCAAAACCCCTCAAGTTGCACATTTTAAATATGAAAAATTGATTATATGTCAGCAATTTCTTTTTTAAATTTAAGAACATTTTCAGTTTTTAAAGCAAGCTTCGGGCGGTTTTTAAAAAATTATCTTCCCCTTGGCCTCTCACCTTTTTTTGTAGCTCACTTTTGATCCTGGGAACTTTTCCTTATTCAGAGGGAAAAAATAACACACGTACACAGCCAGCTTCCCGAAATATTAGCCTTCAATCTAAAACTGGTTTTCTTTCACACATTTTCCTTTACAATGGATCTTGGCACCTTCCCTGCTATTCAGCTCGTCTCAGCTACCAGAGGTGTTGGTTGGGAGAGAGTTGGTTTCTAAGGTAACCACAGACAGTAAGGTACCAAGCTTGGGAGGCTGGAGTGCACACCCAGAGGTGACCCCCCCCCCCAGGCAGCACAGACCTCCCCACGGTGGGAGTTAAGGTGAGAAGCCCCTTCTGCACTAAATGCCTTGAGATCTTCAGAAACCATGAAGGGCCGAACTTCTGGGGGTGGCATCTCAAGGCATCAAGGGACATTAGAAAGGGAGACACAGAACTGAGAGCAGGAAGGTGAGATCTGCTGGTCACCGCCCCGTGGGAAAGAGGACCGTGCAGACGGACCCGGACTTCCAGCAACACCCTCGCCAGTGTCCCCGCAGTAAGCCTGCACCCTTCTAATCTTCTGAGAACCTCCTGCCTCCGCACCGTTCTTTGGTTTCATCTTTTCCTCCAGTGCTGGCACCGTGCCTACAACATTGAGGGGGTGTGGTTGACAGTTAAGCACAGACTCCGGAGACAGACAGCCTGGGTTCCCAGCTCTGTGACCCTAAGCAAGTCATTCAACCTCTCTGGGCCTCAGATTCCCATCTGAAAAGAAGGGGTAACGGTAAGCACCTCAAAAGGTTGCTTGAGAGGATCTAATGGTTAATATTGACAGTCTGTTTAGAATGGTATTCACACAGCAAGCACTGTATATGTGTGGGGTATGGTTATCACTTCATATTAAAATGTGATCGGGAACTCAACAGGTTGAACGAACAGAATACTGAGTGGCCTTCAAAGGGGGTGTATAACACGGGTTAACTACTGGTTATCCTGTCTACCCAAAAGCATTCTAGAGAAATCTAAATCAGCCAGAAAATAAGTCTCCGCCTTAGGGCTAAACGACACCTTAACTAAGCCAGCCTTTCCACATCCCCTTCCCAGTGGAGAAGGGCTACAAGAAGGATAAAAGATCTCCAATAAACAGTGGCACTGGGGCCTTCAGTGGTGATGTTGTATTCAGAAGGAGAATGGCTGCAACCTGGAGTGACCTGGCTGTCACTCTCTAGGACACACCTGCTTTGGTCTGGGGATGTCTGCCTGTGAATGAGAAGCTGTTTCTCTAGAACTCACTCCGAACCATTCGGGGCTCTGTATCACTACTCTCCCTGCGCCACTCAGTCAAGCGTTAAGTTTCTAGAATCCCTCCCCGCAAATAGGAGCCGCCCATACCTGTGTTTTCCTCTGCTTCTCACGCCTAAAGATGAGGAAGTATGAATTCTAGCTTCAATTTATCAAATTAATGAAACTTCTTGCTAACCACCTACAACCTGTCTGTGCCCTTCCTAGTTTTCTTAAGTATAAATGAATGAAAGCAGCATAAGAACGAATGCCCTCCCCACCCCACAGGATGTTGGACAGAGGAAAGGATTCATTTATTCATAGAGTTCTGGGGAGGGGGGGGGAGTTAAAAGGACTACGTCAACTCAAGACATCGCTTCTTAATGTCTATTTTGATTTTTCTGTCCAGCACGCTACAGTTTACAGAGCCCGTGCTTGAACTTACTCTATCCTTACGACCTGCAAACAGCGGTCCCAGAGCTGAAAAGGGACACAGTCCCCCCAAAAAACTCAGTTCTTTGGACTCCTAGTCTAGTGCTCTTTCCATTAACCAGCCGCTGCTTCCAGATCCCCTACAACGCAGTCTGTCTTGGGTCTAATCTAGGTCTTGTTTCTAAATCAAGAGTTGCAATTCACTTAAGTGGCCAGCTAACTCGAAGGAACTCTCTTCTGCTGAAGCCCCCCCCCCAACCCTCTTCCCCATAGACTTCAAAGTGGAGTGTACCAAGAGATGCTCAGGTGTGCAAGAGGAAAACGTCTAAGAGTGCGTGCACAGTAGTATTTAACTGTAGCAAACACAATTGTCTAAGCTTTACTAAAACCTGTCTTTAACACAGGGATCGACCTAGAGCTCTCTCCCGGCAGCGTGTCGGATGTTTCCAGGAACGAACAGTAATGCCACCCACAGCTTAGACCTCCATTTTCTCCATCGCGTAACGCCATCCGCCAGACAAAAACAGGCCTGTTAATTGCTACAAACTTGACAATTCTTAGGAAAGACACGGAGAATGACCATGAAAATCCTTGTTCTGCAGAGATTCACTGGTTATCTCCAGAGAAAGGCCCCACAAGAGATACTGAACACAGAAGAGATACCCGTTTTTATGTGACAGCGTCCTATGCTGAGGACTGGCCGGCAAGAGGCAAGAGTGGACTAACACTTGTGTTCCAAACCAAACAACGACAACAAAAAATCCACTTAATCTGTTCCTTCAAAGTGAACAGGGCAGTCTATTAATGAGTGAGAAAGGCATTGCTTTGCTAAAGAACGTCATGCATATGGGGAAAGCATTTTGAAAATGCACGACTACATATGGGTCCAACACTGTGATTTTTAAAATTTACTTATCGGGGAGCTTGAGTGGCACAGTCAGTCAAGTGTCTGACTCTTTATTTTGGCTCAGGTCATGATCTCAGAGTCCTGCGAAAGAGGCCGCGTCAGGCTCTATGCTGAGCGCAGAACCTGCTTGGGATTGTCTCTTTCCCTCTCTCTGCCCCTCCCCCACGAACATGCACTCACATTCTCTGTCTCTCAAAATAAATAAACATAAAACAATAAAATTTATTTATCAAAAACAATGTGTTACCTGTAAAACATACATATATATATATATATACACACATATATATATGCATACATATATATATATTTTTTAAATCAAGTAAACCCTATGCCCAATGCGGGGCTCAAACTCATGACCCCAATGTCAAGAGCTGCATGGTCTACCTAGTGAGCCAGCCAGGCACCCCGTCACCTGTAAAACTTTTGTCTGCACGCTTGAAAAACTAAGAAACAGAATTTTAAAATCTGTTTTAAAAACCTAAATGAACTTTCTTAGTAGGTTTGGACCCATTTGTTAAAAATACAAAACGCAGTACCTTTCAATCAAATACCAAACAACTCATTGACTTAAAATGTACATTTGCTGACTGGATTTCAATGAAAACCTTTGTATCGTGGTGAACGGACTGGAAAACGAGTCCTAATTTAATAAATGCAACCAAGGATGCTCTTCCTCTACTTTAATCTACCTCTTTGACAACTATCTCTTCCAGTTAAGACAGCCAATACCTTTCACTAAAAAAGTATGATTTTAAAAATGCACTTCATCTATATTTCGATCTTCGCGTATTCCTACTCTAGGGCGTGTTTTATAGGGTATGTAATAAAATTGCATGTACACCATTGTTTTTAAAATGTCGCATGTATTCAGAAAGCACGATAGGACTTGTCTGGCGACCACTGGTTGGTCTATCAGCACAGAGGAAGTGTCCACATTCGGGAGCATCATCCTCGCAGGTAGAACGGGAAAGGAATAAACAATAGGACAGCAGCAATTTGGACCGTGGCGCTTCAGATGCCGGCAGACCACCCGTCTTGGGGAGTTCTGACCTGGGAGGTGGTGAAGACGGGTGAAGGCAGCAGGTCTTTCTTTTAATTGTCAACTTGTACTTGGGTATCATCTAGGGGAAGCTCCTGGGTTATTCTAATCGTCAGCCAATGCTTACTCGTCTTTCCTCGTGCTAACTGGTAACGCTGCTGGGGTCAGTCCACACGGCTCCCTCCACACTGCTCATGGATGTGTGGGTAAGCACACGTGCACCGTGCGTGTATTCCCCGCCCCCCCCCCCCGCCCCCCAACGATCAAGGTGGTGTGGGAGGGAGGGAACACACTGCCCGCGGGGTGTTCTACAGTAGCACTTACCTAGACCGGAAGACAGAGAGCATTCCCCAGTCCCGATGGAAAAGTTTCCTTTTTATCTTATTTTTAACGGTAATGCCAGGGGCCCTCTGACCAATGTCATGTTACTGGGAAAGATTGAGGCACCGTGATTCTGCGAGAGGGGTTGTAAAGATAGAATTGTCCTTGAAAGGCTCTTCCACCGAGTTCAAAAACGCTCCAGGGCTGGCACCAAGGTGCCCAAACGCAGGGGAGCGGGAAGAGCTAAAGGTCTCTGCCTCCCAGGTGGGGGGGGGGGGGGGGGGCGTCGGGGGTAGGAAGGTCACGGACACCGGGAACAGGCTAAAGAGCTCCCGGCACCCAGGAAGAAGGGCCGCACAGATTTTTGGAAAATAAGATGAGGTCAGAGGTGGAGAGAGGGTGAGCAGCGGCGGTGGGAGCGCCCCGGGCGGGAGAAGGGGGAGGGGGCGGCGCGCGCCGACTCGGCGAGCCAGGGCCGGGGCCGGGCAGCCGGCGGGCCGGGCCGGGAAAAGCCGGGGATCCCGACGCGCCCGAGGCCGGCTAGGCCGCGCGGAGAGAGGGCGGCGCGCGAGGGGCGGCGGGGCGCGGGGGGAGGGGGAGGGGCCGGAGGGGGGGGTGGAGCGCGGGGAGGGCCGGGAGGAGGGGAGCGGGGAGGACGGCCCGGAGTGGGGGAGGACGAGCCAGAGTGGGGGAGGGCCCGGAGGAGGGGAGAGAGGAGAGCGGGGGAGGGGAGCGGAGAGGCGGACCCGGAGGAGGGAGGGGGAGGGGCTGGGGGAGGGCCCGGAGGAGGGGAGGGAGGACGGGCGTGGGGGGGGGGGCGGGGAAGGCCCAGAGGGGGGAGGGGAGCGGGGAGGAGAACGCGGAGCGGGGAGGGGCCGGGGGAGGGGCCTGCGGGCCGCGCCGGCGGAGCGGGGCCGAAGGGGGCGGCGCGGGCACGGACGGGCGGCCGGCCGGGCCTGCGCCCGAGGAGCGGCGCGCCGAGGGGGAAGGGCCCGGAAGGAGCCGCCGAGCCGCCTTCCGCGCGCGCCGGGCCGGGAGGCGAGGCCGCGGCGGGCGAGCGGGCGGGCGGGCGGCGCAGGGGCCGAGACGAGCCGGGGCCGGGCGGCCGCGGGCCGGCGCGGAGGAGGCCGCAGGCGGGCGGCCGCGGTTGATGGCGGCCGGCGGCTGGCGGCGGGCGCGGGCCGGCGGCGCGGAGAGGCCGGGGGTCCGGCGGGCGTGAGGAGGGGGCGCCGCGCTGCCGGGGAGGCGCGCGCTCGCGCGCTCGCCGTGCGCCAGCGGCCCATTGAGGAATTTCCAGACCTTTCACGGAAAGGCTGCTTTTTTTCCCTTTTTCCAAGGACGTTGGTAAGCGCGGTCCCGGCGGCGGGCCGGACCTGAGCGGCCGCCGCGGCGCGCACGCCGCTGCACGGTGGCGGCGGCGGGGCCCGGCCCGGCTGGGGTCCCTGTGGCCGCGGCCCGCGGCGCTGGCCGGCGGGGGGCCCGGGGGGCCCGCGCCCGCTCTCCGCGGTGAGCGCCGACATGCCGGGGGCGCGTTCTTCCTGCGGTCCGCGCCGGAGCCCGCAGCGCCAGCCGTGAAGAGATTTGCGGTCGGGGGTTTGTTTTCTGAGAAGGTCACAGTTTTTCCTCTTTTTCTTTCGGTTTTTTTCTTCTTCTTTTTCTTTTCCCTACGGCGGGGGAGGGGACCGGGGGCCAAGAAAGGACAGCATGCTGGCCGGTGCGAGTAGAGTGGAGCCTCAGTTCCCGGGGTCCTGAGAGCCCAGCGCACGGCACCCGACCATCCGGCCGCGAGCGGGGAGGCCCTCCTCCCGCCTCTCTTAACCATCGCAGCCGATTCGGCCCCGATCCCGACGTCCACACTGCAGGACCCTGGCGGCGCGGACGCGCTGAGGAACCATGAGTGTAAGGTTGCCCCAGAGCATAGACAGGTAGGTTTACGGATGATGTGCTTTTCAACACTTTCTTAAGGAAAGGCTGGGAGGGTGGGTGTTGCATTTGGATAAAAGGTTGCAAAGCCCGGGTCGGGGTGGGAGCGACCGTCTCTGGGGACCCTCCGGACCTGTCTGTGTGTTTATGTTCTCTGTGTGTGTGTGTGTGTGTGTCCGCGTCCTGATTCCGTGTTTTTTTAATCTACCAGCAATAGACAGCAGAGCTGGGAGAGCAGAAAGAGGGGCCGTGCTCCCATCAGCCTTTGACTTTTGCCTTGCTACAGGCTGATTTTGAGCCCCTAACACGCCAGTTTAGGGGGCGGGAGGCGACACGAGCCTGGTCACGTGAGTCCCCAGGGTGGATTGGGACTGGCTTTAGGTGTTGAGCTGCTGGGGGAAGGGCCCTGCAGGGGCGTGGGCCTCCGCCTGCTGGTTGCTACGGAATGGTGGGGCTTGGTGATGGGGTGGATTCCATTTCTAGAACCAGGAGGATGTTGCAGGCCTGACTGATGGGACAGAAACACCCTTTGCACCCATACAGGTCTGGATTTTTGCCAGTGGCTGATAATGGCCCGGCAAACGCACAGGGCACATTAGAATCTCTTGCTCTGCAGGCTTAGGGTTTAATTGGAGTCCTGCTTACGGGCGCACGTTCTAGGCTTGATCTTCTAAGCCGTTTTTAAAAAGCCTGGTTCTGCAGGATGGGCCTTTCCTCTGCCTAGGAGTTGTGGGCTCTCAGGCCTAACCTGCAGAGGCGCTGGGCCTTGGAGTCTGAGCCCAGGACCCACCCCCCACCGGCCTCTGCTTCACTGGTTACCACCGCAGTTTACAACTTTGTGAGGCGTTTGCCCGCCGCCCCCCCCCCCCCCCCAACGCTTTCTCCTTAAGAATCTTGACAGAGGCCTGCAGTGTGGGTGCTGCACACATCCTAACTGGATGGAGATGGGTGGTTGCAGGACTGAGCACTGGCCTGGAGGCCGTGTGAGCGGAGCGGCAGGGAAGGGCAGGGAGCGGTGGTGTTTTCAGGCCAGTTAACCTTTGATTATCCATGCTAATAGTAATTTCTTTTTGGCTGTGGAACGCGGCCTGAGTATAATCTGTCCCTCCCAGACACTCCTCTGTGTGTCGTCCCCGAGTCCTGTTTAGATCAGTTCAGCATCAGATCAGCTCAGCAGTCCCCCAGCCCGGGACCTGACTTGGCAGCGGTGGGGGGAGAAGGCGGCCAGCCGCAAAGGACATAAGGCGTGTGCCCCTTCCCCTTGTTGTTGGCCTCTTGTAAAGGGAGGCCCGAGGTGCGTCGGGGCAGGGAGGTGACATGGTTGCCGCCTTCTCTGTTCCTCCTGCTGGAGTTTGGAAATTCGTGCACCTGCCTTTTGTGAGATTTGAATGGTGAGTGATTTCTTAGAAATCGGGGATGTGATCAGGTGGAAACCCAGGCTTACGGGGGGCAAAGAAAGAGGCCACGACGGTTCCCGGGCTAACGCGAGATGCCCCTCTGGGAGCCTGTGTCTCCTCGTAGTCTTGTCAGGATTCATACAGCGCAGGACATCTTCCTAAGAGTTTTCGTAGGACATATCTCATCTGGGCCCACGGCGTTTCTGAGGGGCAGACAAGTTGGATGTGATTCCGTTTAACAGAGGGGGTCACTGAGGCTCGGGAAGGATACGTGGCTTGCCCAGTGCCATCTTGCTGGACCAGTGGCAGAGTCTGAGCTCCGATGCAGGTTGTCAGGCCCAGGCTCTTCTGCTTGCCACACGCTAACAGGGTTTATGACTTGGTCCCGTGGAATGTGGTGTTAGTCTCTCCTTTTGACAGTAGGTGAAGATGCCTTTCAGTGTTCCCTTTACACTTTTTTTTAAGGGTCATTTATTTGTTTTTAATTTATTTTTGAGCGTGGGGGACGGGCAGACAGTCGAGGGCGAGAGAGAGAGAAAGAATCCCAAGCAGAGCCCAACATGGGGCTCGATCCCACGAACCGTGAGATCAGGACCTGAGCCGAAATTAAGAGTCGGATGCTTAACCGACTGAGCCACCCAGGCGCCCCTCCCTTTGCACTTTTTAACAGTCTTGGGGCCAACACTAGCTTCTGTAGTAAAGCACTGTTTTCTCCTGGGGGATAAGGTACCTTTGCAGGCTGAGAGCATTCCTCACCTCTGCCCCCACCTCCGCTCTCTACCCCGTTAGGTATCTCCCGTTGTATCCGATCTCACCCCCGAGGCTGCGGGCTCATTCTGCTGTGCCTTTGACATCTCAGGTTCAAGACTCTGGATTTTAAATAATTCATGATTTTACACCGCACTGGAGGGATTGAGCAGAAGGAATGCTCCAGATTGTGGCGTCAGGGTTTCTCTTATAGTTTGTCCACGTGCCGTGTAGGGTCTAGCATGAGACGCCAGACGGGCGTTTCAGAAAATTGAAGGACGCGGCTCCTGCCCACAAAGAGTGTGCAGTCTGTTTGGGGAGCGAGGGAAGGGTCCCGAAGACCAGGGAACGGGAACGGTGACACTAGGCTGTAAGCCGCGCACAGGCAGGGACTGTGTCTGCTTTGCTCAGCGGTAAGCTGTGCGCACTGAGCCTTCGATAACTGTGTGACAGGTGATTGTGGGAAGGAGTGAGCGTGGCAGCAAGCAGAAAGTCTTCCATTTCAGATTGTCTCAGCGCTCCGGTGTTGGTTTCCCAGGTAATCAAAGCGGGGTCAGAGAAGGCCTCCTAGGTGGCGTGTATTTCCCAGGGGATAAACCACGTGGCACAGGACCACGTTTGTGGGGAAGAACCCCCTCTAGGGGACGGACACCCGCGTCCGCTCGAACAAGGGGTATTTGTGACTGATCTTTGTCTCTCCGTATTAATCGGTTGTGACTGACACATGGGCCCCAGCGGCTGCTTGAGCCCCTGTCGGTTTTGCCCGTCGACCCCTCGTCTTCTCCAGAGATCCTGAAGGTGTGTTTGGTGCTGCAGGCGGAGGTGAGGACGCTGAATTCGTCTTATGGGAACGGTAGTGAGTTCTGCTGAACGATCTAGATCCTTCTGCCTCGTCTCCAGTGACACACGTTTCCACGCTGGCCGGGTGGGTTAGGCGGTCGCGTCCGCATGGCAGCTTTCCTCCGTGCAGAAGAAGATCGCCCCTGTGAGGCCAGGACAGACGGCGAAGTAGGAGAGCTAAGCCAAGAGGCCCTGGTTTGAGCCCTGGCATGCCCCTTGACTCCGTGACCTGGGGCAGGTCACAGACCTTCTCCGATTTCCTCGTAGGCGAAACGAGCGTTCGCGTATGTGCAAGGCCTTCTGGTTCACAAACATTTTCACGCTGTGTGGCATTTGAGGATTATAACATTTATTGCGTCTCTCTCGTGGGGCTGTTGAAAAGAGCAAATAAGATAACATATTTCAGATTGCTTTCTAAGCTGTAAAGCTGTAAAGGAGTTCTAGGCGGTGAACTCCTGGATTTGATTTAGTGTCATGCGGTACTTTCTGAACTAGCCCAAAACAGATTTTGAGTAACTGAAGGATCCTTGCGTCGTTTCGAAGCATTTGACCAGAGTGAACAGGCTTTTTGTGCAGAAGTACGTGGTCGGAAGGGAGAAGTACTTCTCCTGTGGTCTGTGCTGGGTGATAGACCTGAAGAATATGAGAAGAGGAAGCTTCTCAGGAGTTTTGATGAGTGGGAGGGACCGTAGCTACCTTGGCTCCCTTAGATTTGGGGTGGAAAGAATTTGTTTCGTGATCTCCGGCCATCCCCAATTCAGAGTAAATCCAGACCCAGCAACCGCCCTTATCAGAGATCTGAGGCTGAATGTAACCTTTCCCTGTCGGTAGCCTTTTTTCTAGAAGAGACTCAATCTCGGGGGTGGGGGGGTGCACAGGAAGGAAGGACGGTAGAGAGCCTTGCGCTTTGGGGAAGGTCTGCAGAGAAGAGACGCTGGGTGCCCAGACAGGGCTTATGTGGAAAGGAAGGGGGTGGTTCTGGGAACACTTCCCACCTTGGCTGCAGGTTCTTACCGAGCCCCAGGTCCTAGAAACCCCCATTCGGCTGAGTTTAGATGGTTGGCCTCCCTCCCATTCAGAGCTACAAGTAATAAGCCCCCTGAAATGCTGAGTCTCCTCCAGGACATACTCTTGTCCCGTCTGAGGTGAGATGAGAGGTAGCAGCGGATTTGGAGATGAAACGTTGGGTGGTTAATCACCACTATGGCCGGAGCACGCTGAGCTCAACTCCAGATTCATTCACTTCAAAAGCATTTTTGAAAGAGCGCCTTTTTTTTTTTAATTTTTTTTAATCTTTATCTATTTTTGAGACAGAGAGAGACAGAGCATGAATGGGGGAGGGTCACAGAGAGGGAGACACAGAATCCGAAGCAGGCTCCAGGCTCCGAGCTGTCAGCACAGAGCCCGATGTGGGGCTCGAACTCACGGACCGTGAGATCGTGACCTGAGCCGAAGTCAGATGCTTAACCAACTGAGCCACCCAGGCGCCCTGAAAGAGCACCTTTTGATTAACAAATTTATTTAGGGTTTTGTTTTGTTTTGTTTGTTGTTGTTGTTGTTGTTTTTGGTCGGGCTACTGTCAGAGTCCTTGCCACCCATTTAAGAGAATAAATAAAAAATATGAAAAGTTAAGTGACGGTATGATTTCATCAAAAATAAAAAGATCTTATGAAGGGTAATGGCTCATTCCCAAATTAGTATAGAGACAGAGTCCTGGAAACTCATAACCCTCACGGAGTGGAGTTTGGGAGCCCGGGCCAGCACCCCGCACCGCCGCTCTGAAGGTCTGGGTGGGATCCCATGGGAGGGAAGGGCTTCCGTGCGTGTGTCGTCCCAGTAAACGCCACAGGAGTTATTTTAATCTATGTTGACGGAGTCCGCTTCGTGTCTTCATAGTGGCACTTAGCGCCTTTCGGACTCCACTTTAGTGGCGTGTTCATCTTGGTTTGTTATTTTATTTTATTTTATTTTATTTATTTAAAAAAACTGTTTTTGTTTTATTTTACATTTGGGAGAGATAGAGTGAGCAGGGGAGGGGGAGAGAGATGGAGACAGAATCCGAAGCAGGCTCCAGACCACGCTGTCAGCACAGAGCCCGATGCAGGGCTCGAACTCATGAACCGCGAGATCATGACCTGAGCCGAAGTCAGGCGCTCAACTGACTGAGCCACCCAGGCGGCCCATTGGCATGTTATTTTAAAGCGGTTTATCGCGTGGCCCTGAAGAGCCTCTTCGGGGACCCCCCCGGGGTCCGTGCATGCTTTCCCTTCTCAGCCCCTGAGTGGCCCATGGCAGGACCCGCACACAGCCCGGCTCTGGCCTCCAGGGTCACTCCTGCGCCCCGTGGGGCTCAGCAGCGCTCACGAAGCTACAGGTCCTGTCTCAGAAGAAAAAAGGAATCGTTCCTTCACTCAGTCACGCTGGGTCCCTCCCGAATGGATCTTTAGGGCTCTGAGTGACAGGGGAGCACATCAGCCCGCAGCCTCTTGGGCTCGGTCCCTCTGAGAGCATCATGCGTGTGTCCTTTCCAGAACCAGGACTTTTCCCCTGGGGATCTTGGTCTGGCCTTCCGGGAAACGGTGAAAGTGAAAGTTTGCAAAGACCAGGGGCAGAGCTGGTGCTGCAGGGATGGAGGAGAGTGGAAGTGCGCTGAGGGGCCCGGAGCAGGGGCTGCAAGGTGCTCTCACACCTGGAAGGACACCCGGAGCTGTGGCAGGAACGTCACACGCGTCCTAAGGCTTAAGGGGTCACCTTGCCCTTTCCTGTTGGCTCCAGAACGGACACCTCTGGGGCTAGTTTGCAGCAGGTGGAGTGTCTCTCCCATACTGGCTGGTCCCTCGAGGAAGGTGGCTCCACATGGCTAGCACAGTTAGGGTCTCAGACTTGCCTCTGCTCCTGTTTAAGCCCATTGCATTGTCTTTTCATCCTGACTTCAGCGTAGGCCCTAAAATCACGAGTATTCTTTTATCTCTTTGTTTGACTTCAGGGTTTTCGTCCTCATTCTAAAGAACAGCAAACTAAGATATGAATGCACAAGGAAGGAGCTTTGAAAAGTCAGGGGAAGTGATTTCAGAGTCTTGATTTCCAGCACTTTCTCCGCCAGTATTTGAAGCTACCATAAGGTGGTCTGTCGGGGTCTGTCGTCACCGGTCGTGGCCTGGCCTCAGGTGCTAGAGGGGACCGGGTGACTCCAGCAGCCTCCCGGGTGATGCCTTGTGATCTGTAGTCCGCTTGCTGGACGGCAAATATCTATCAAACAGCCGCACACCTAGCTCAGTCCTTGGTGTCCTGGCAGATAACGTCGGGAGGGAACGTTAGCGAAACAGCACGTAACCACGAAAGGATAGTAGTAATTGCTCAAGTCCGTGTGTGTCAAGAGGTGCGTTCGGAGGAGAGGAGAGAGCGGGTGCTAAGAAAGGCAGCCAGGAGAGGGCAGGTGGAAATTAGGGAGAGGGAAGGGGCCGCAGCAGACACGCAAACAGCACCGGCAGAGGTTCTAGGTGGGACCAGCATGGGGCGCGTCGGGGTGGTAAGATGGTGTGTGTTTGCAGAGCAGGGAGAAAGTAGGTTGTTGAGGTGGGCAGGATGGGGGGATAAAGGCGTTCGGACTCGATGCGGGAGGGAGAAGGAAGCCAGTGAGGTTTGTGCGTTACGTGGCGGAGAGAATGCGGACTGCGGACGTCGATAGGCAGATCGGAAGAGAGCCTGGGGCCCGCAGGCCGGCAGGGAGGTTGTGCGGCCGTCTTGGCAAAAGATAACGTGGAACAGAGAAGAGAGGCAGGACCCGAATGACACCGTGGAGGGGAAATCTGCAGGGTCTGTCACGGCTGAATCCCATTTGATTGCCAAGGTGTCGAGACAGGTTGGCTGGGAGGAGGGTCAGGCTGTCGCTGGAGAGCATGGGACCGTCCGTGAGTCTGTCTCCTATTGGCTCCCAGTAGTTCGCTGACTGTGGCCGCAGCCAGCGATCACTTTCCTTGCCGACACAGCCCTTGGGTTGGGCCTCCTGACCACATAGTTGTAGTTCTTCGTGGCAGCCCCTTGAAGGGAGCGTGAAGGGAGTCGGGTCTGGGAGATCCCTAGGGAAACTGGTCCTGGTCTGAGGAGGCGGGCACGTGTGTGATGGGGATGAACTCACACTGCACCCCCACGCGGCAGACTGGGCCCCAGGGCCGGGGGCGGGGGGGGGGGGCATCTCTGCAGGAGTGGTGCTGAGACCAGAGTTACAGAGTCCAGGATTTGGGGCGAGAAGGTCTTTGTGGGAGCCCCCACTCAACCACCACCCGGCCGTGCGAATTCTGTGTTGTCAAGGTGGCTGGTGGGACCAGGACCAGACCGGCCTGGGCTCTACTCAGCTGTCACGGAACACCCAGGTCTGGGGGCTCCGGCCTGTGCTCGCCCTAAACTAGGGACTGGCAGACATTGCTCCGGGGACACCAAACAAACACGGGACGGTACTTAAGAACCCAGTGCGCAGGATCTCGTCCTAAAGGCATCCTTTGCCAGACACCCACGGCGCCTTTCCTTCCCTGCCCAGACCACCCAGCTGGGGCTCCTCCCCAGCTGGGGCTCCGTGGCTCCTTCCTTCAGCTCGGCCCACCTCTTCTTACTGTGCCCCCCACCCGCTTCCTGGGCCCACACGCCCCTCCGCACCTGTACTCGGGCCTGTTCTTCCCCCCACGACTTCAGGGAGGCCATTTCTGGTGAATGCCACCGCGCTTGTACATCTCTGTCATTCAGTGTCCCTTCTGTACACACGTACAGCAGTTGGACTCTTACCCTTTGTGTAAAATCATTCACGTAGGGGTCCTAGCAGAACGCCGCACCCCTGGTGCCCTGTGGTCGGCAGGTGCCGGTGTGCTTCTGTCCTTCCCATGCTCTGTGTCAGTGACAGTGTCTCTTCCTGTCTCTTCTTTCCTGTGGGTGGATGTCTCGTGCCCAGCTGGCTCTCTCCATACGGCATGCACACCTGCCTGCTGTTAACTGACTTCACCTGCAGCTCCTTCTGGACATTTCCTATCCCCACCGGGCCTGGCCACAGAGTTTTCGAGGAAGCAGCTCTCTACACAGTGCTGCCGGGAACGGAGACCAAGAATTCAGTGCTCGGTCTTGGGCACTTGGCGTTTCTTCTAGGGACAGAGCAGCCTTGTTGGGGCTGCTTCTCAGAGGCCGGGGGATTTCCCCACTGGCGGCCTGGCTTCCGGGCTGCCTCTCCCCGAGGGGGTCTGACGGCACCGGGCCCACCCTGCTATTGTCCTGCCCGCCCCAGGCCCCAGGCCGGCCCCATTCAGTTCCCAGAGCAGACCCACGGAGAAAGGCTGCTGTTGTCTGGGGGAGACGGTGGAGAGAGTGCAGTCAGCAGCCCTGTCAATGGACCTTGTGTGGGGCCAGAGACGCACGCCCTTCCTGCTCAGGGCCCTGGGGACGGGGGCAGAAACCACGCATGCCAGTGTCTTCACAGGGACAGGGCTGAGGTTCGGGAGGGTCCGTGCTGGCCCTCAGGTTAAGAGGTCTGGTCCACTTCTCGAACCTTCAGGGCTTCAGCGGGAGTGAGCTACACACACCACTCTCCGCTGGGCGGGGAGGCAGAAGGTAGGGGGCGGTGTGTGATCCCACCCAGAGCTCTCTTTGGTGACACCTGCTGACGCACACACGCGGGAGGGACACCGAGGAAGGTTTCCTGGAGGGAGGGACCTTGAGGCCTAAAACAGAGCCAGGCTAGCAGGGGCAGGAAGGGCGAGGTGTGTGTTGTGGGGGGGGGGGGGGGGTTGGCCACGGGACAACGAATAGGTGAGCCTGGACGACGGCAAGGAGCTGGGGCCCGTGTCCGGGTTCGGGGGGTGACGTGAATGGGACGCGCCATGAGGAAAACTGGGGTCCCTGTGGCGTCGGTGGAGCAGTGACAGAGCCGAGAGGCGATCAGGCAGGGAGCTGTCGCCGGGGGTGGAGAAGGACGGTGGGACACTGAGCAGCTGGCTGCGTGGGGGAGGACGGTGCCCCATCCTCGGTGCGGGTGGGGGTCCCCCTCGAACGGGAGCGCCGGAGTGGACAGCGTGCTGCAGGGAAGGAGGGGCAGGGCGCACCCCTCTCAGGCGGTTGGAGGTGCTGAGCAGGCAGGGGCTGGGGCCCGGCGGGCCGCCCGCACCCAGGGGAAGCCAGAGCGAGAGCGGGTCCCACAGAAGAGGCTGGGAGGGAGCAGCGGAGAGGCAGCGGCGGAGTGTCGAACGCTCCCACAGGCCGAAGGCGGAAGGGATAGAGAAACGTCTGGACGTAGGAGCATCTTCTTGGCCTCTGGGCCTGGAGGGCAGGCGGGAGCCAGTGTGCAGTGGGTTGAAGAGAGAAGAGAGGGTGAGGAGACAGTGACAGTCTGGTCCATTCTCGTGCGAGGTCTGCTCAGGAGGAAGGGGAGGTCCTTGATGGAGGGACTTTGAGTTCAGTTTCTCAAGGCAGGACTAGGCTGCCTGCAGCAGAGGTTGCAGTTGTAGGCATCCGTCAGAATCATCTAGAGCCGCTAGAGATGTGTGTTAGCATACCCACGGCAGGGCCTCCCCCCTGGGACTCACCTCCCCTCCCTCACCCAGGGAGGCGGTTTCTGACTCCCTGAGCTCGGATTGGGATCTGGCCTGAGCATTTGCATCTTCACCAACTTCCCGGGTGAGGCCCCTGCAGGTGACTCCTGTGCGGGTCGGGGCGGGTGGCCCACGCCTAGAGAACCACCGAGGACGCCTGTGGCCCTGCTTAGGTCTTCTGGTGCACGCACAACAGAGCTTTGTATGCGTGCTTCTCTCTGCTGGGAATTTTCTCAGTAGCTCGGGAACATCCGGGGGGGCAAGGGCTGGTCACTCTGTAACCTTGGTGCCTAAGCTAGTGCCACTTAGATGCCCAACACGGGATTTCTGGGCCCTCATCTGTGAAACCTCGTTTAGCCTTTTTCTGCCTACCTCTGGTGTAGGTGCCAATAAACCTGGTCTACTAAAGATCTCCAGGGGTTTATCTAATTTCATAGTGAACTAAAGCCAAAAAGAAGGTCAGAAAAGAATTATATAGAAATTTCAAGATTTATAGTAAATGCCAAAATTGAATATCCATAATTTCAGCAATGCAGTTTTGTATTGAAAGAATACATTTTCTAACGTGGTTGGCAGACTGATCCCCGGCTCTGAATTTTCCAGTGGGCAAGATCCTTGACGTGCCATTGATTCCCCTTAGAATGTCGGCAGAGCTGTTAAAACGTGGGTCCTGCCCCGAGAGAGCTTCCGTCTCTGGAGCCCACTTCTGTGCAGTGGCGGTTCTGCCCTGTCAGCCCTCACTGCCCTCCACTGGCAGTGTCTTTGCAGGGTGGAGGCACCGTGCTGTTCCAGGGCCCCTGTCGCTTCCCTTGAAATTGGGCTGAGGGACTGCACAGCTGGGGTTTCCAAGAGTCCCCTGACCCTTAGTCTCTCCTTGGTTTCATTTTCCTTTTTTCCCTCTGAATCAGTGGGCTGTTTCTTTCAACTTCTAGAAAACCCCCTAGGTTCTCCAGACCAGTGGCCACAGAAGTCTGAGGTGTAGGTATGGGTCGTGGACCATGATCTGTGCGGGCCAAAGCCAGGCAGCTCCTGCGGGATTCCTAACCCCACTACCGGCCCTGGGATCATCTGATTATGCAGCAGGATCCCAGAGGAAATCCGGGTTCTCCTAGCAGGGCCCGGTGTGGGCCTGATGGCTTTGCTGCTGCTTTAGCATTGGTCTTTCACTAGTTCTGAACTTGAGGCCCGACAGGTGGAGAAAGGACTGGGTGCAACATGGGGGCAGAGACCACTCCCCTGTCAAGATCCTGCTGCACATTTGTTGGTCTGGGATGTGGGAATTTTGTATGGATTCAACACACATATCAAATACATATTCAGTGTTAGGCAGTGTTTTAGGCACAGGGGATACACTGGGACTTAGACTGCACCGGGGAAAACAGACAAGTGAGTATATAACTTGCTTTCGTTGTTGTCTGTGATCCAAACATAAGTGAGTTTAGTAAAAGCTGGGTTCGTAATTGCCACGGGAGAGGCAGGACGGGGATGTGTCAGGGTGAAAAGAAAGATCCGAGTCGAGAGGGCGGTCAGTGTTTGAAGCAGGGGAGGACGTGGTTGGTGGGGAGAGAAGGAGGGCAGGTATAGGAGCCGGGAGAGAGCACTGATGGCCTCCTTTGTACTTTGCAGTGTAACGTATCGTTGGTGGAGTGGTTTTGTCTCTTGTCCTGTTGAGGTAGTTGGGCCAGTATTTGCGTTCACGTGTCGCAGACGTGGAAATGGGCCCAGAGAGGCTGTGGTGACTTACCTGGGTGTGGACACTGGTGAGTGACAGAGCCGGGACTAGAGCCTGGCATGGCACGGTTCCACTCTCCTCGGCCCGGCGGGGCCTGGTGGGCATGCGCGTCCTGGGAGGGAGCCAGGCCTCAGGCGTGCCCGGCAGGAAGAGATTGGGGACCAGGAATCAAGCCTCCTCCAGGAAGACCTCCTTGCCCCTGGCCCACTCGGGATCTGAGGGCTTGCATTCACTGGCTGGTTGATGACCCGGAGAGGGTGGCACTTGAGTAGGGGCTGGGTGAGTTGGGGGTGCCGGGAAGAACCAAGTGTCCCCAGCAGTCACTCCGAGCCCTTCCACCACGCGGCGTGTGGCACCTTGGAGCTCCTCAGGGGCTCGTCTGTGTTCTCTGTGGTGGCCGGGACCGTGTCGCAGGTGGGTGCTCAGTGAAGTTTTACTGAAGGAATGGATACAATTTTTTGAAGATTTTAAGTTACGTCTACACCTGACACGGGGCTCACACAACCCCAAGATCAAGACGCACGTGTTCTAGCAACTGAGCCGACCTGGGGCCCCTACCATTTTTTCATTGACAGCTTTATAGAGGGTAATTCACATACCTAAAATTCACCACTTTAGAGCATACAAGTCAGTGCGTACAAGTTAGTGTATTCAGGGTTGTGCAACCATCCCCACTTGCTAATTTCGGAAAATCTTCATCACCCCAAAAAGAACCCTTGTGCCCATAGCGGCCGCTCCCCGTTGCCCCTCCCCCCAGGCCCAGGCAACCATTAATCTACTTTCTGTTTCTGTAGATTCGTTTATTCTGGACATTTCCTGTAAAGAGAATCCTACAGTATGTGGCCTTTTATGCCCGGCTTCTTTCACTTAGCACGGTATTCTCAAGGCTCGTCCGTGTCGTGGCATGTCAGTGCCTCGGTCCTTTCTGTGGTCGAACGCCGTCCCTTCGCACGGGGAGACCACCAAGGTCATCCACTCCTCGGTGCGCGGACACCGGTGTGTTTCCACTTCCTGCTAACTGGTCCCCGCGGACATTGACGCGTCGTGTCTGTGGGGGCGCGTGTTCTCATTTGTCATGGGCCCGTACCTGGCGGGGGACGTGGGGGGATTGCCAGATCATGTGGCAACTGTATGCTTAGCGTTTTTAAGGAACCGCCAAACCGTTTTCCAAAATGGCTGCACCACTTTACATTCCCGCCAGCAAACCATGAGTCTGGTTTCTCTTCACCTTCACCGACACTTGCTACTGTCTGTCTTACAGCCATCCTCGTGGGTGGGAAGTGGTTTCTCGTGATTGTCGTTTGTTCCCTTAATGAAAACTCACGGTGACCATCTTTCACGTGCTTATGGGCCATTTACATATCTTCTTTAGAGAAACGTCCATTCAGATCCCTTGCCCGTTTTTTGTTTGGATTATTTGTCTTTTTATTGTTGAGAAACGGATACAGTTTCGAACAAAATGACCTAACCTCGGGGGCCTTAGTTTCATCAGTGATCCAGTGGGAGAGTCTCATGTGGTGTCTGAGACCCAGGTCCCCACCTTCTCCGTAACAGTCATCTTGCCGGGCCGGGACTCTGAGCTCCGTTTTCCTCCTGCGGTCTCGCCTCTGTCGCTTTGGTTATTTACCCCAGAGACTGAGTTGCTTGGGAGCGCTGTGAGCTGAATTCCTTTGGAGAAGTGCATGCGTGTGTGTGTGTGTGTGTGTGTGTGTGTGTGTGTGTGTGTGTTTTCTAGGACAACGGTTTGAGGAATGGTGCTGAACGGGTAGGGAGCACAGAGGAGCAGAGGGCAAGAAGAGAGGTAGAGCAGGTAGGGAAAAGAATCTCCCAAAGTGGCAACTGTGACGTTCTCTTTCCTTGGACTGACAAGAGTGCTGGTGGGCGCACAGCTGACCTCTGTCTGCCAGGAGCCCACTGGCGGCCCGCGCTGCCCCCGCGTCATCAGGGCCGCTCGCCGAGAGTCTGCTTCGTGTCACTTCCTGTCTGTGAGCTGTGTGACGGTGCCGTTGCGAGCACCAGGATGCAAAGCGGACAGAGGCTGAGCTCCCACTTAATAACCAGCCCCACGGCCCCGAGTGTGCAGTGCTGTCCCCGTGCGCCTGCCGTGCACTTCAACCTCACCGTGGGCGTGTGAGGAGGGCCTGGGGCGGATGAGGGACGATGACCTGCTTTCCCTTCCCTCCTCTCCCTCCTCGGGCCTGGCGGCCCTAGGACGCACTGTTGTGACAGCTTTTTCCCACGTTGGAATCGTCCCCCTTCTGGTACAGCTCAGCTCCTCCATCTTCCCATGAATGGGGGACCTTCCGTCCCTGGTGCTAATTAACAGGGGCCCCGCTCGCTCATCTGTGTGGCTGCCCAGTCTGTCACCGTCATCGTGTGCGGAGCCTTTTATACGAAAGCTACAGGACCGGAGAAGGAGTGGGCTCGGGCAAGAAGATGACCGGCTCATAGGCCCGGAATCCACGCTTCAGGAAGGCGAGCAGGAAAGGGGGTGAGGAGGGAAGGAGGAGGTGGCCACCAGCAGCCTGAATTCGACTGGAATCCGGATTCTTTTCCCTCCGCCAGATTTACGCCGCATCTCGTTTTGGCTAGCATCCTCTCCGTCAGCTTCCACTCCTGCGCTGTGCTGCGTGCTCGCATCTCCGCCAGATGCCTTGAAGAAGCTCATGGGGACGGGTGGTCGCCGACCTCGCCTTTCCTTAACGGCTGATGATGTTGGGCATCTCCTCCTGCGCCTGGTGGTTGTTTGCATACCTTCTTTGGAGAAGTGTGTGCTGTTGAAGCAGCCTTGCCTTCCTCGGACAAATCCCACTTGGTCGTGACGTATCCTCGTCTTCCCATGTTGGTGGATTTGATTCACTAGTAGTCTGATGAATTTTCGTGCATGTGGTTTTATTTAATCATTACAACGACGCTCTGAGAATTAGGGTCCTCGTGAAGAAGCCAAGACAAGTAGGCAGCTTGCCTGTGACCAAATGGCGTCAGAACTGGACCAGGAACACTCGACTTCCGAATTTAGTATGATTTTCTTTCCAGTGCTCCACTTTGCCCCTCTTTACAAAAAAAAAGTTTTTTAATGTTTATTTTTGAGAGAGAGAGACACACACAAAGTGCAAGCAGAGGAGGGGCAGAGAGAGAGGGAGACACAGAATCCAAAGCTAGCTCCAGGCTCCGAGCTGTCAGCACAGAGCCTGACGCGGGCCTTGAACCCATGAACCGTGAGATCATGACCTGAGCCAAAGTCAGACGCTTAACTGACTGAGCCACCCAGTGCCCCTTTCCCTCTTTCTAGTGTGGGTAACCAACAGATTTCATTTATGTGGGCTGTTGTCCTTTTTTAAAGCCTCATCACTGTTGCTTAGAGTGTAAATTCCCAGAGGGTGGTCTCACTAATGCTCTTGTCACATGGCCACACAGGACTTAACATCGGATGCATTTGGGATGATAATGAAATTTATATCCTTGACGGTTACTGATTTGATTGGAAATGTGTCCTTGTCTCTTTGTGGAATCTGGAACATTTCCGGATAAGGACATACGTGTGATTCTTCTTTCTTTTCTCAGCACCCAGAGTTTGCTGTGCCCAAATACATACTTACTAAAGACTGTGGGGTGGGAGGGGTGCGTCTCTGTCGCGCCCACCTGAAAGCTACCCCTTCGACGTCCCTTACGTACCCTGCTGGCCGCGTGTTCGTTGGGTGTCGTCTTCTGCCTGAACTGTGTGCCCCATCACACCTGCCTCTCTACCTCCTTGCCGCGCGGTGACTGGTTCATCAAAGACTGGAATCACTGAGAACTTGCTGATGGAATCTCATTATATCTTTTGCTTTTCCTACCTTTCCGATGTGAGCATAGGCAGACTGCAATCCATTTCACATTGGGGTACACACATTTAGAGACCCAGGAAAGCGCTGGGGCAGCTCAGGAGAGTGAGTAGGGGGTGCGTGGGCAGACATTTACCTGTGAGCGTGTGACCCTGGCAGGCACGTCTGAACGCTCTTGAACTGTCATTGTCTGCAGGTAACCCAGCGGCCTTGTGTGTGTGCCAGCATCGCTCTCTGTGACACCTTAGCTCCTGCTCTGGTGTCAAATGGGAGAGGGGTGGTGACAGTTCATTTCAATATTAGTCAAAGCCTGACATCCCCGAGAATATATCTTCTGCGAAACAAAACCATGTATTAAGTTACAGAGGCAGATGAAATTGCTTTTTGGATGATCTGTTTTTGCTGATTATTTGTGCCGCCTCTCCAATAACGTGGGTATTTGGGATTTACTTGCCTGTGCATTAATTGATCAAATAATCATTTGTACGTACAAGTAGATAGAATGCAAGAGTATGCCCCTGTTGTGATTTTCGCTGTTTTAAATCCAGAGGCCATCGCCTCGTTTTGTGATCTAGCGACACTGTGGCCTGGACGATGAGCAGGATGTCTTGGGGCAGGCTTGTGTTACCAGGAAAAGGCGCCTGTCTGTGTCTCTATAATTGAGAAGCACGATGTTGCGTTTCTGTGTGGGCCCAGAATACTTTTTTCCCTTAATGCTGGGTTTTTTTTTTTTCCTTTTAGTAGCTTTATTAAGGTATATTCGATGTACCATCAAAACGCACACACTTAAATAGAGTATACACCTTGATGCTTTTTGACGTATGCGAGTACCTCTGACACGGTCACCCCAATCAGAATAACGAGCATACTCATCACCCCCAAATGCCCTTTTCATCTCTCTCTCCTCCCCAACCCCGGGGAACTTTCCTTGGGGATTTCCTTCTTTCATGGTAGATTAGTTCCCGTCTTCTGTAATTCTGTCCAAATGGAATCATACACCGTGGCCACTTTTCTTGTCTGACCTCTTTCCCTCGGCACAGTCATCTGAGGCTAACCCGTGTTCTACAGGTCGGCGGTGTGTTCCTTTCTATTGCTGAGTAGTATTTCAGTTTATGGGTCACTTGGGTGTCCGCTCCCCTGTTGACGAACAGTTACAAATAAAGCTGCCGGGAACATTTGTGCGTAAGGCTTTGTGCAGACCTCGGCTCCCGTTTCTCGCGCACTGACCCTGGTGTCGTGTGCTAGGTGTGTGTTTGACATCACGAGATGTGGCCATACCACTTTCCAGAGTGCTTTTCCAGTGTTGTATTCCCACTAGGGGTGTGTGAACGGTCCAGCTCCCGTGCCCTCCAGCCAGCACGTGGTGCGGTCAGTCTTTTCCACCGTAACCGTGTGGGTGTGCGCACAGCGATATCTTACTGTGCTTTTAATCAGCGCATCCCTGATGCCCAACGGTGCCGAGCATTGTCGATGTGCCTGTGTGCCACACATGAGTCTTCCTGGATGAAGGGCTTGTTCAGGTGTTTTGTCCCTTTCTTAATTAGATATAATTGCTTACGATTAGTTAAGTCACTGAATTGTAGGTGTTCTTTGTGTATTCTAGAGTTTCTCTGTCACATATGTTTTTGTAACTGTTTTCTTCCAGTCTGCGACTGGCTTTTCCATTCTTATAACTCTTTCTTTTAAAGCTTGTTTTAAATTTGCATACGGTATGGTGCGCCTGGGTGGCTCAGTTGATTGAGTGTCCAATTCTTGATTTTGGCTCAGGTCATGATCCCAGGGTCGTGGGATCAAGCCCTGCGTTGGGCTCCACACTGAGCGGGAAGCCTGCTTGGGATTCCCTCTCTCTCTCCCTCTGCCCCTTCCCCCCCTGCTTACTTGCTCACTCTTTCTCTCTCTCTCTCTCTAAAATAAACTTTAAAAAATAAAATAAAAACTAAATTTGCATACAGTAGAATACAGTATATTTAGAAGGGCAAAGTTCTTAATTTTTTTTGGCGTTTTATTTTTTGAGAGAGCACAAGTGGGGGAGGGGCAGGAGAGAGAGGGGAAGACAGAGGATCTGAAGGGAGTTCCGTGCTGACAACAGAGAACCCGATGTGGGGACTGAACTCATGAACCACAAGATCATGACTGGAGCTGAAGTCAGATGCTCAGGACGCTCAACCGGCTGGGCCACCCAGGCACCCCTAAAAGTTCTTGATTTTGATGAAACACAACCTATCAGTTTTTCCTTGTGTAGCTTGTGCACTTTTTATTTAGAAAATACTTGAGGGGTGCCTGGGTGGCTCAGTCAGTTGAGCCACCTCATTTTGGCTCACCTCATGCATGACCTCACGGTTCATGAGTTCAAGCCCTGCATCGGGCTCTCTGCTGTCAGCGCAGTGCCTGCTTTGGATCCTCTGGCCTTCTCTCTCTCTCTCTCTGCCCCTCCCCTACTCGTGCACACTCTCTCATTCTCTCTCTCTCTCTCTCTCTCTCTCTCTCTCTGTCTCACAAAAATAAATAGGTAAAAACTTTAAAAAAGAAGTTGGTTCTAGCTCTTATGTTTAGAGCTATGATTTATTTGTAGTGACTTTTTGTGTGAGATTGGGGCAAGGTTATTTATTTATGTATTTGGCACATGGGTGCCCAGTTCTAGCACCATCTGCCAGAACACGTATCCTCTCCCTGCTGAGTTTCACTGGCATCTTTGCTGCGGATCAGTTGATTGTACGTGTGTGGTCTGGACTCTTCTTTGTTCCGTGCTCTCTCTCTCTCAGTAACACGGCTTTGGTTATTGTCACCTTATTGGAAGTCTTGAAATCAGGAAATGCAAGTTTTTCCAATGCTGTTCTTTTGTTTTCAGTATTAAATTTTTGCTTATTCTGGGTCCTTTTTGTTTCCATATAGATTTTAAAATCAGTTTGTCGTTTTCTACAAAAATGCCTCCTGGGATCATGACTGAGAGCTTGATGGCTCATAGTTCGGTTGGAGGCAAAGGTGCCCTGACAATACCCGGTCCTCTGGCCAGCAAGGTTGGCGTATTTCCCTGTTTATGGAGGTCTTGACTTTCTGTCACCGCTGTTTCACAGCTTTCAGTGTACGGGTCTTTATCGGTCTTTTGTCAGATTTCTCCCTCCATGTTTCATAGTTCTGATGCAGTTTTAAATGGTAGTTTTTACAGACCAGTTTCAATTGGTTTTTTTTAATGTTTGTTTATTTTTGAGAAAGCGTGAACGGGGAGGGGCAGAGAGAGAGGGAGACGCCGAATCCGAAGCAGGCTCCAGGCTCCAAACTGTCCTCACAGAGCCCGACACGGGGCTCGAACTCACAGACCGTGAGATCATGACCTGAGCTGAAGTCGGACGCTTAACCTACTGAGCCACCCAGGTGGCCCAGGTTTCAGTTATTTTTGTATATGGTTTATTTTTGTACATTGATCTTGTATCCTGCAACCTTGCTAAATTCATTTATTAGTTCTTGTAGTTTATTTTGTTAATTCTCCAAGATTTTAGAATCAGCTGTCTGGTTCTAAATCATGTCGTAGGCAGATGATAACAGTTTTTACCTCTCCGTTTCCAATCTGTGTATTTTTGAGTTTTGGGGGAAAATCGGGATTTTACAGCTTTTTGCTAGACCCATAGAGTAGACATTGGGTTCTCCCTCATTAGGGTATCTTTAAAAAAAAAAAAAAGAAGAAGATCATTAAATCCTTCTCTCCAGGAGTGTCAGACATTTGTGTGTCAGACACTGTCTAGTGGCCGGTGGAGGAGACAGACGTGTAAACAAGTAATTATAATTTAACAAGTAAGTGGAGTGAGCACCCGGTGCTTGGGATCCATGTGCGTCGGGCGCTCAGTGGCAGGGCCGTTCAGACGCGGGGCGGAGCGTGAAGCACTCCCTGCCGCCCTGCTGCCCTGGACGTGGGTGACAGAGGAGTCCTCGGAGATTTGTCTGGTTACCCTCCCTGTCCTAAGACATTCTAAGTCTTCTCCTGATGGGTTCTGTTTATTACGACTGAGAGTCTGAAAGGAATGTGTCTTTATCTATAGTTCTTTTTAGAGAGAGGGAGAGAGAGAATCCCAAGGAGGCTCTGCACTCTCAGCACGGAGCCTGACGCAGGGCTTGAACTCTCAAACCACGAGATCATGACCTGACCGACGTTGGATGCTCAACCAACTGAGCCACCCAGGCGCCCCTGTTTTCTTTTTTTTTTTTCAACATGTGTTTATTTTTGAGAGAGAGCGAGAGAGACAAGGCAGGAGTGGGGAGAGTCAGACAGAGTGGGAGACACAGAATCCGAAACAGGCTCCAGGCTCCGAGCTGTCAACACAGAGCGTGACACGGGGCTCGAACCCACGGACGGTGAGATCATGACCTGAGCCGAAGTTGGACACTCAAGCGACTGAGCCAGCCAGGCACCCCTGTTTTCTTTAAAAAAAAAAAAAAAATCTTCCGTGTTCCTGTGGCGGCCTGTGCTTCTGGCTCGAAACCTCCTCGAGCCGAGGCCAGGGGCAGTGTAAGCAGGATACTCGACGCTGTGTTAGTCTCAGTACCGAATCGTGCTGCTGTGTTCAGAGAGCCTTGGGAGGGGGTCCTGCCACCCCATTTCTGCAAGGCTCTGTTCTGTGTAAAAGCGTGCTAGTGTGTCCCCATCTTTGTTATTCTCATAGTAACCTAGACTTTACGTGTCTCCTGCCACGTGCATTTTGGGGGGAGCATGCTTTTGACCTCGTCGCCCCCGCCTAGATCCCAGGGTCTGGTGGGGATTGGGGTGCGCGCATTGGTATAGCTTCTCTTTAGCCTACTTGTCATGCTGTGGGCTCCTATAAATGATACAAGATCGCTCCCATTTCACAGACAAGGAGATGTCTGCGGGCCACCAGGGGGTGAATGATAGGAGGCACTCCCGTCAGTAGAGAATTTCGTATTTTCTGGGTCACTTAGGAGACGCTGGGAGACCAGCGCTCTTCATTCTGGAGGTGAGGACTCTTGCTCACAGAGGACAATGGCTGAAAACCAGTAACACTGGCCGTAGCTCTTGCTTTCCTTGTGCCCGGCCTGTCATGGGTGCCGAGCCTGTGGGGTGCAGGCATGGCTTGGGGGTGGCCGGGTGGGCCGTGGCTCCTGCAAGCGCATTTACTGCCGACCCGGAGCCAGGAACCTGATCCACGTTCTTCCCTTGACACTTCTTGTGTCTCACGCCTTGTGACCTCCCTCTTCTATCATCCTGTTCTTGAATGAAGCACTCCCATAGAGCGAAGCGGCCGCCGCGAGGTGGGAACCGAGCCCGTGGTCTTGACTGAGCGAGCGAGTGTGTCCCGCTCGGCCCGGGAAGCACACCTGTCGGGCCAGCATCGTAGTCTGGTGGTGGGTTTTCCGTTACTACCTCTTTCTCCCTTGGTGGCGAGGAGACCTCGCCTGCACCTACCTGTGCCCAGTGTGGGAAGGCCCTCCGTGACCTTAAGACCCCTCACAGCACGCTTCCTGAGGGCCTGGGGGCAGGTATGGCACTAGGCCTTCAGGCTGCAGAAACGAAGGAGACAGTCCTTGCCTCGGCTCACAGACCATCGCATAGATAAGTGCAGTTGACCCTTGAACGAACGGCACAGGAGTTAGGGGCGCCGCCACCCGCCCCCATGCAGTGAAATGTCCACGTGTAACTTTGAGTCCTCAAAAACTTAACTACCAGTAACCTGCTGTTCACCAGAAGCTTTACCGGCACCATAAAGTCGATAAACACGTGCTTTGCACGTCATACGTATTATAGAATATTATTCTTTTTTTTTTTTTTTTTTAATTTTTTTTTTTTTTTCAACGTTTATTTATTTTTGGGACAGAGAGAGACAGGGCATGAACGGGGGAGGGACAGAGAGAGAGGGAGACACAGAATCGGAAACAGGCTCCAGGCTCTGAGCTATCAGCCCAGAGCCTGACGCGGGGCTCGAACTCACGGACCGCGAGATCGTGACCTGGCCGAAGTCGGACGCTTAACCGACTGCGCCACCCAGGCGCCCCTAGAATATTATTCTTACAATGAAGTAAGCCAGAGCAAGGCCAGTGTTACGAAAGTCATGAGGGAGATTTGCGGTCCGTTTACAGCATTGCCCTGTGTGGTTCAACAGCCATCCTGTGAAGCAGACTCTGTTTTCCAGATTCAACATGGGTGACTTGACAAAAATCCTGAACAAAAATCTTAGACCACTCATTTTGAACATTAGGAGGATAGTATCCATCAGTGTCCTCGGAAAGACCTTTTCTTCCACTTAGTAAAACCAGAAAAGCGGTTTGATTTTTACAACTTCATTGAGATATATTTCACATACCATAAAATTCATTTGTTTCAACTATACCATTAAGTGGGTTTTTATGCATTCACAGAGTTGCAAGGCCATCACCACAGTTTGATCTAGAATGAATTTTCCAGTGCCGTGAGAAGCAGCCCCGTGATCGTTAGCAGTCATTACCTTGTCCTGCCCCCTACCCCTGACCCCAGCCCCAAAAGCCCCGAGTCTCCTCTCTCTCCGGAACATGCCTCTTCTGAACATTCCACGTAAACGGTGCCCCACAACATGAGGACTTGTGCCTGGCTTCTGTCACTGAGCATCACGTGTTCAGGGTTTATCCGTGTTGTAGCGTGTGTCTGTGCTTCGTGCCTTTATTTCAGTTTATTTTCTTTAAGATCTGTTTTTAAGTAATCCCTACACCCAGCACGGGGCTCGAACTCACGACCCCGAAATCAAGAATCACATGGTGTTCTGACTGAGCCAGCCAGGTGCCCCCATTCCTTTTTTAAAAATTGCGGGTTAAAAGTATGGAAAGAGCCCAATATATACACACATACAATGGGCTATTACTCAGCGATCAGAAAGAAGGAAATCTTGCCATTTGCGACGACATGGATGGAACTGGAGGGTATTATGCTGAGTGAAATTAGTCAGAGAAAGACAAAAATCATATGACTTCATTCATATGAGGACTTTAAGACACAAAACAGATGAACATAAGGGAAGGGAAGCAAAAATAATATAAAAACAGGGAGGAGAATAAAACAAAAGAGACTCAAATACAGAGAACAAACTGAGGGTTGCTGGAGGGGTGGTGGGTGGGGGGATGGGCTAAATGGACAAGGGATATGAAGACACTTGTTGGATGAGCCCTGGGTGTCATATGTAAGCGATGAATCACTAAATTCTGTTCCTAAAATCGTTATTACACTATATGCTAACTTGGATGTAAATTTTAAAAAAATTTTATTAAAAAAATAAAACTGTTCACCCTGCAAAAAAACGATTGCTGGTTAACGTGTCATTGTACAGACAGACCACCTTTGTTACCTGTTTGTCTCTTGATGGACTTTTGGGTTGTTTCTGCTTCGGAGCTGTGATGATTAATGTGATTATGAATGTTCACGTACAGGTTTCTGCCTGGATGTGTGTTTTCAGTCCTCTTGGGTTGTACCCGGGAGTGGAATCGATGCATCTGCGATCCTCTGCGTTTAGGATCTGGAAGAATTGCCAAAAAGCCGTTTTCCACGGCAGCTGTGTGCCTGCACGTCCCCACCGGCAACGTATGGGGGTTCCGTTCTCTCCACATCCTCGCCAGCTCTTGTCACGTACCCTTGTTTTGGTTTTAGCCGTCCTCGTGGGTGCGAGGTGGTATCTCATTGTGGTTTTGATTTGAATTTCCTTGATGACTAATGATGTTGAACATGTTTTCACGTGGTTGTTGGCCATTTACATGTCTTATTTAGAGAACTGTCCATTCAGGTCTTTTATCCATTTAAAAAAAACTTTATTGTTGTTTTGTAAGAGTTTTTTTGTATACTCTGGCTACAGGTCCTTATCAGATAACATGATTTGCAAATTCTTTCTCCCACTGTGTGGGCTGCCTCTTCCCTTTCTGGATGTTGTCCTTGGAGGCACAGAAGTTCTTAATTTGAGTATGATAACTTGATGCTGTGGGTTTTACTTTTTATTTGTCTGGGGGGAAGTGTGAGATGAATTGGATAGGCGCTCCGGGCAGCAAGGTCATGTTGAAAGAAAGCAGGAGAGCTTGAGCCAAGGCATATTGAACCTGGGGGTGGGGTGGGTACTTTTATGGCCAACAAAATGGTTCAGAGCTAAGATAACAGCTCCTGGCCTCCTTAGTGTGTTTTGAACTTTGCAGCCAGTTAGACTGGCTGCACCTTCCGCAGAATTTCCCACCAGCCAGCTTGGACTAGCCAATGAATTTGCATTGGTAAGGAGTCCCCTTGTTTGGGTCAGTTCGCGGCTCAAGACTCATTGAGAAGCTACGGGAAGTAAGAGAAGGGCGTTTATGCTTTCTCCGTCCCTTTAAGAGCTCCGTGTAATCCTCTGACCTCGGCATCGCTCTCCTTGGAGAGCCCTGATTTCTGATCTCGGTGCCTATAACTCAGTGCTTTCTGTATCCAGTTGACTCTGCAGATTTGCACTTAACTCCTCTTGTACATTGTACACCCGTGTCCCTGACTCCTCAAGATTGTGAATTTCCCAAGGACGAGAATCATGCCTACACCAGTATATGCGCCCAAATATCTAAGTCACATCTGTGTACTGATAGTGATTACCTCTTGGTAAAGGTGAGTGTGATCACAAATGCAAAGACTTCTGAGCCATTGGGGAAGTATATTAAGCGTAAATCCATTTTATACTTGATAAGCAGACTTTTGACAGAGATGAAGGTCACCTGAGAGTCCTAATTTTTAAGTTTAATACAGACACATTTGGGTTTTTAAGGATGTGCAGGAGGGTTCGAAAGCGCCCCTAGAACGTCCTGAGTTCATCTAGTTACCTGCAGGTGAGACGCCAGGCAATCCTACTCCTCACGTCCCCAGGCCTTGGTGTAATGGAAAGTCCCCGGCCTGGGCCCGGAGCCCTGGGCTCTGGTTCTTGCCTGCTACCAGGAGACCCTGAAAACCGCGCCAAAAGGCCTTCTTACTCAGCTCAGGCTGCCGTAGGATACCGTAGACTGGGTGGCCTTCTCATAGTTCTGGAGGCTGGAAGTCCGAGACCAGGCCGGCAGCCTGTTGGGGTTGTGGCGCGTTCTCTCCTGGCTTGCGGACGGCCGCCTTCTCACCACGCGCTCCCGTGGCCCGGCCTCGGTTTGTGCGCGCCTCATGGGGGCCCCCGTGGCCTCACTCAGCCCTCTTTCCCTCCCAAAGGCCGCTCTCCAAGTTCCACTGCGCTGGGGGGTTAGGGCTTTAGCAAGGTGATTTGCGGGGCCACACACATTGGGCCCATGACAAAGGCTCTGATCCTCAGACTGTCTGCAAAACGCAAGCGCAGGGCCTTGAGATTCTCTCTGGCTCCTACCGTTAAGACTCCGTGGGCAGCGCGTTTGCACTACTTTCTATTTCGACTTCTCTGGAAGGCTCCTCCCTGCGTTCTCTCTGGCGGCGGAGAATTGACTAGGTTTGGAGTTAAATGGGGCTAGGTGTATTCCTTCGCTTAGTAAGTGCGTTTGCTTTGGAGCATCTCTCCGTGCTGGTGTAAGCACTGAGCCTGCAGCAGTGAACAAAACAGGCCGTTGTCCCTGCCTTCCTGGAGCTTCCATTCTAGGTGAATTAAAGACACTGCATTACAGCGTGCCGGGTAATCGTTGCCAAGGAGACAAAACACCAGGAATGTGAATGGAGAGGGGAGAGGGCGTGTGTTTAATCCTGCGTGGCCCGGGCAGGGAAGCTGAGACCCTGCTAAGGAAAGCTCCTTAATCCAGAAATCCTCCTCTCCCTCCAGTGGCCCTCCTCCCCGCTGCCCCCTCATCCACTTCTGTGCCAGACGCTCTGTGCTAATTAATGATTTCACAGCCCTTTTTAAATCTCCACCCAAGGGCGGTAATGAGGAGTTGCATTTCACACTCCCGCTGCCGGAGTCTGGGAGGATGTAAAGCGGCCCCCCGAGATAGGCAGGTGTCCACTCCCTTCTCCCCTAAGCCGGCCTTTCCTCTGTCACCCTGGCTCGTGCTCCCCTGTCTCCGCATCTTTCTGACAAGCCCTCCGCCCCGACCTTTTTCTTGCTGTACTCCCCCCTTTCTCTTGGACCTTCCCTGCTTCTCCTCCTCCACCTGTCTTACCTCCCGTGTCCTTGCAGGGGACGGGGCTGACGCAAGGGGAGTGGCCCTCCTGTCCCCCAGTTCCCTGCACCGGGTCACCCCCCCCCTCGCCGTGCCACCCATAAGTCAGTTTGGCCCCACCGGACCCCTGGCCTCCCTAGGCCTTGGCATGGGGCTCACGCTGCAGATCTGGGGCTGCCTCTGCGGCTCGGGTCAGGCCCTTGGCACACTTAGTGGGTCTTGGGTCACTGTCGGTGTCACTCATCGGTCCAGTCGTTTAGGGTTCAGTGTGCTCTGGGGAAGGGGGTTGCTGGCAGTTGGTAGAACCTTCTGTCAGTCATCACCATCTCTGACCTGACCCCTGTCCGGGTGTCCAGAAGGGCAGAGCCACCCAACTTCCTTGATGTCACCAAGAACCGGAGCCTTGAAGTCCACTCCTGAGCAGTTCGGCCCCCGGGGGGCAAATAGGATCAGGGAGGGGGCCCCCTTGTCCTTAGGACCCTTCTTCTCTAAGAACAGGAAAGAGTGACGGAGAAACTGGATTGTGCCACTTGATCTTGTGAGTCCGGTGTCTTTGACGGGTGCATCCTTGCTCCCCGCCTCCTGCCCTCAGCCCCGCTGTGTCACGATCAGGGTCAGCCTCGGGGCCGGAGGGAATCCTGGCCGTCGCCTCGTGGTTCTCAGTCCGCGGTTCTCAGCCCGTGTGGTTGCGTGGCCCCATCTTGCATAGCTCATTTCTGGTTGGCTGTGCGGTCGCTCGGACTTGTGTCGGTGGCCATTTGTCAGCTGTGCATAGAGTCTGTATTTTGTATGGTGTGTGCGTGCGTGTGTGTGTGTGTGTGTGTCCATCCGTGCCTGTGAAGAAACACCCCTTTTATCCCGCTGGCCCCTGGGGGAGGGGAGAGGGCAAAGACACTCCAAAGAGGGAGGGCACATCCTTTCCTGTCAAGGTGTATACACTTGGCCGGGAAACCAGACGTGTGGAGGCACATTGATTGAAAAGTACCAGGAGAAGAGTGTCAACCCCAGTGTCCTTTACTACACAAATCAGATCTTTGTGGAATGAATCCCAGGGAAGTGTCCGTGCCTCCGGTCACGCTGGGTATGGCACGTATAACTCGCAGTGAGTGGTTGGAATGCTGGTCTGTTTTTCACCGGTTTTGTTCGCAGTAGCACAGAGTGAACTCGTGAGAGCTGAGGTTACTCCTGCCAAGGGGGAGAGGTCGGCCGGGAGAGACTAAATCAAGGAAAGCTTCTTGGGATTCACGTTTTCAGTCAGATTTTGATGGGTGGAATGGGGTCAGTGCCAGTGTGTTTGGGGGCTTTTCTCGATCTGCTCTGCTAGCTGCGATTCTGGGAGCTCTGGACCGGCCTCGAGAAACCCAACCCTCCGTTCCAGCCATAACCGCTCGGAAGCCCTTTGGGATTTTGAGGCCCCTTCCGTCCCTGTCCTCTGCACTACCCAGCACTCAGCATACCTCCTGAGGGTCCCTGTGGATGAGCCCGGGCACTCAGACCCCCTGAAAGCCCCAGCATGAGGGGGACAGGAGCAGGGGCACCCTGAGGCCTCTGGGAGCACCAGGGGACAGCATGCTGTTTCTTACGGTGTGTCCGCAGCCGTCATGGGAGGGAAACTGAGCGGACCTGCCACCCACACGATGGGCAGTACACACAGCACAGGCGTGGGGACCCCAGTCCTATGTGTGAGGGTAGAGAGCAGCGTGTTTAGAAGAAAAGGCAGAGGAGCACCTGGGTGGCTCAGTCGGGTAAGCAGCCAACTCTTGATTTCGACTCAGGTTGTGATCTCATGGTTCGTGAGATCGAGCCCCATGTTGGGCTTTGCGCTAACAGTGTGGAGCCTGCTTGGGATTCTCTCTCTTTCTCTCGCCCTCTCCTGCTCACATTCCCTTCATCTCTCAAAATAAATAAATTTTAAAAAAGAGAAGGCATGGCCTGTGTTCCTACAAGCCTGGATGAGGAGGAGCTTTGGGAGGGGGATTTACTCAGGATGGGGGCACACACACACACACACACCCGATGTTCATATAAGAGTCAGAGGCCCAGACTCCCGGCCTTCTGGATGCCATCCTTCCCACCCCATCTGCAGCCAAGAGCGCTCTGTGTGGGGAGACTGAAGGTGCCCTTCCCCTTCCTCCCGTTCCTTTCCCCCTCACATTGGGGGTCTCACCCAGGGAGGGAGTTCCCAGTGTCATCTCTGTGGAAAGAAGGGGGAGGAGCGAGGGAGGAACGAGGAGGACCTCGGAAGCCTTCAGCACGTGGAAGTCCCTTCCAGTCCTCATCAGTTACCCCCGGGAGACGGCTTCTTTCCTCCCCCACCTACCCTTCTTCAGCCTCCTGGAATTGAGGGGGGCTGGAGGAGGGGTGGAAATCCCCACTGCGTCTCTGTCCGCGTGCGGGGGCCGCGACGGGGTTTGGCTGAGGGGGTGGGAGAGGCCAGAGACTGCCGAGCCGATGGTAAGGGCCTAATTGCTGCTCGGCCTTGAGCTTGCCTGTAATTGTGGTTTCTGGGAGCCAGCGCGTCCTGGAAATCTGCTGGAACAGCAGAGATTTGGGGTTTCCGCCTGGGATGGACTTGGATTTTCCACTTGGAGCAGCTCGCCCAGCACCCACTTTTGGTCGGGGGCGGGGGGGCAGGCGAGTCCCAGAAGCTCTGGCAGTTAGGACAGGCTTCGGGCTACAGGGCCTGCCTTGGGGGTGAGAGGCTGTGTACCCTGAAATCTGGGACCTTTTTAAAGAGCCCAGAGAGGTAGCCGGGTGTGGAAGTGCCACGTGCTGCAGGCCGGGAGAGCCGGTCGGCCCCACCCCTGGGTGGGGACCTTGCGTCTCTAGCCTTAGTTTCCCTGCCTGTCACTGACTTGGGTATCCTTCTGCCTTACAGGATCTTCCATAATAACAGGCGGGGAAATGCTGGACTAGTATAGGGGAGCGACTCAACTCCTTTCCCACAGTGGCAATAACAATAACAATACGGTACATATCTTGAGTGTTCATGGCGTGCCCTGTGCAAAATGCTCTCGTGAACGGCGCCTTCAAGTCCGATAACAATGCCGTGCAGTAGTCCTAACCTCTGCTACAGGTGAGGACACCTGAGGTTGAGAGGTGAGCTGTCTTGCCTGAGGTCACAGGGCCAGTCTCCGCATCAGGATCACCAACCCGGGGAGCAGATCCCGAAGCCTGTGCACTTGGCCAGCAGATATGTAGACGGTAGCCCGCATTGTGTTTTATGCGTGGGCCGGGAAACACCCAGAGCCCGCCTGGCCCGGGGCTGCCGTTGAGCTTGGGGTCACGGGGTCCGCGTGCCGGCCCTGGCACAGGCCGTCGTCACCCAGGGTCGTCCCCGCCTGCAGCGTCCCCATCTGTAAGGTACGCGCGTGCAGAGTTACTCCGAGGGCCAGGCGAGGTGCTACCCAGCTCTGCACCCGCCATCGAGCGGGTGCCTAGTAAATGCTAGCAGAGCCTAAATCCGTGGAAGGAGAAGCCAGCAGCCAGTGCTGCCATCCGGACGTGGGATCTGCGGTGTCAGAGCACTGAGTAGAACGGTCTGCGGCAGAGCGGCACGGGCACCGAGGGTGCCCTCCCGCGGGGGGACGCGGCACTGGCCGCCCGGGGTCGTGTTCCAGCTGCGCCTCGCTCCCCGGTGCGCGAAGCTAAGCGTGGTGCTTGCGTTCCTGCGGCGCGGCTTCCTCGTCTGCGAACTTACAGCACCAGGTAGTGCTGTCCCAGGGGGTTGTCGTGCCGGGTGAGTGACCCAGGCAAGAAAGGCTAGTGTTGGAGGAGCTCATTGTGTGCCAGGCCCTGGCCTGAGCATTTCATTTTTGCATGTTTAACTAGTCCGGTCCTAACAGCAGCCCCAGGAGAGGGACAGTCTTATCGCCCACATTTTGACGGTGAGCCAGCGGGGGCGCAGAGCGCTGAGGCGACGAAGGCCACGTCGCTGGCACGCGGCAGGGCCGGCACCCACACCCGGGAGGGCGCCAGGAACCCGCAGCCTCGTCACGCGCACTGTCTCCGTGAGTGTGCCCCACGCGTGCTTGTCTCGTCCTCGCTGGAACCCGTCCGTCAGCCAGTCGCAGGCACGCACGAGGGGTGTGGGCCCAGCCACGCGTTGCCAGCGCGTGCTGTCAACAAAGAGCGTGAGACGTGGCCTGTTTGGAGGGAGGCATGATCGGCACGGGGGAGGTGACCGAAGACGGTGAAGCTCTGGCTGATACACGGGGCCGTCAGTGGCGCCTAGGGACTCAGACGTGGCAGGTGTGCACTCCGGAGCCACACAGGTCGCCGGAGACGCTGACGGGGCGGGCTAGGGGCGGACTGGAGCTCAGCTAGCAGACGGGCGGGGGCGGGGGCGAGGGCGAGCTCTCCGGATGCTGGAGTTTGGGAGGGGCTGGAATTTCAAGGCGGCCGTTCGTCACTCAGCGCTTCGTTGAGCCCGTACACGCACCTGGCGCCTGGCCCGATGGAGAAGAATCAGTGTCGAGTCCTACTTGCCACTGATTATCTCCTGGTCAGTCCTGGTTTGTTTCTTAAAAGTGGTGTTTAGCAGACTGGCTCCTTCCAAGTTGAAATGCTGTTATTGCCCTGCTGGGGTTGGGGGGGTCCCCCTGTTGATCCGACAAATCTCCTGGTGATGGGATTTGTGCCTCGGTGGAAGGTGTGTGTGTTTCTAGGCCCCCAGGAGGGAACGGCAGGGACCATCCGGTTCGTGCACCCCTCTCCCCGTCACCGGCCCCCGCACCCCCCCCCACGCCCCCGTGCCTGCGCACACGCCCCACACTCTGCTTGGGAGGAAACCAGGACCCACAACCAAGGTTATAGCCGGGGCTATAAGATGCCCTGTTGAGACTGCTGCCTGATCACAAACTGAGTCGGAGTCAGTGCTCTGCAATGTAGCTGTGCAGGACATGTGCTTAGCACTTCCGTTCACCTACGGGGAGGGGGGATTGTGTCCAGTCTCCCGGCTCCAGTAATCTTAACACCCCTTTCACCGTTGTGCAGCCCCCTCAACACGAAAGATTTAACCCAGTAGGAGAGTGTAGGAAGCAGCCCTCGCTGGAAGACGGAGGGGCCGCTGCTCTGAAGGCCCTTGTCTTCCCACCAAACGGCCTCCGAGGGTGTCTGCCCCACCTGCAGACCCAGAAGAGTCCAGGCGGGCAGGGCCCGTGCAGCCCTCTTCTGGTCTCCCTCCTTGAGGGCAGGCCCCGGCCCGTCCGCACCAGGGGCCCGGTGGGGTGCGGTGACTCAGAGGGGCCCAGAGGAGTCGCTGCTGATGGGCCTGTCGTGAGGGCCTCAGGGTCTGGCTGGCCTTCCATCGGCTTCCTAACCGGTTGTGTCTGGGAAGGGTCCTGGGTAGAACCCGGGCTCTTGGCTGGGGACCCAGGTCAGGTGCCTAGAGAGGCGGGTGCTAAAGAAACTCAGAGTCCCTCCTTCGGAGCAGGTATGTTGTTAATGTGGGGGGTGGGGAGGGCGTGCGCTTACAGCAGGAGTGGAAATCCTAAGGGCTGGACAGCACAAAGAACAGGAGTGGTCATCACTGGTGAGCACATTGAGGAAAGTTTCCAGAAGGCAGGGAGCCCGTTGCCAGCCAGAGAGGAACCTCCCCCACCTGTCCCTCTCTGTCCCTCTCCCTTGGCGGGGCCTCCCCCAGTACAACCGGTGGCTCCCCAGCTGTGAACATCTTCCTCAGCCGAGGGCAGGTCCAGGGGGAGGGTGGTAGGGAAGGGCAGCGGCTTGCCTCCCCATGACTCGGTGCATGGCTTCAGCTCGGCAGCTTTAAAATCCAAGGCGAACTTCCACCTGCCACCCAGTACTTCCCCATCAATTCTGATCCGAACTCAGGGAAAGAAAACAAGTTTAAAATCCACCTTAACTAAATTAGAAAGGTGAATCTTCTGAGCCGATGACAGGCTCTTTGAAAGCAAAATGGAGACTTCTCGGATTGGCTATTATTCTGGATTGTTTTATGGTCTGTCCTTTAATTGTGCCAGTAATCAAAAATTGACTCAAGTAACAATTCTATTCATATAAAGTATACAGCCAGATGTGCCTTGTGTATAAAATATTATCATCATGGGGCGCCTGGGTGGGTCAGCCGGTTAAGCGTCCGACCTCGGCTCAGGTCACGAGTTTGAGCCCCCCATCGGGCTCTGTGCTGACAGCTCAGAGCCTGGAGCCTGCTTCGGATTCTGTCTCCCTCTCTCTGCCCCTCCCCTGCTCATGCTCTGTCTCTATCAAAAATGAATAAAGGTTGGGGTGCCTGGGTGGCGCAGTCGGTTAAGCGTCTGACTACAGCCAGGTCACGATCTCGCGGTCCGTGAGTTCGAGCCCCGCGTCAGGCTCTGGGCTGATGGCTCGGAGCCTGGAGCCTGTTTCCGATTCTGTGTCTCCCTCTCTCTCTGCCCCTCCCCTGTTCATGCTCTGTCTCTCTCTGTCCCAAAAATAAATAAAAAAACGTTGAAAAAAAAAAAAAATGAATAAAGGTTACAAAAAAAATTTTTAAGTATTATCATCACTTCAGGAGGATGTACACATTTAGTTTCCTTTTCCGGAAAACTTTAGGTGGGACAGGATGCGCCGAAAGCGATTCTGGGTTTACGAGTAACGTGGTCATCGCAGGGCCCCGTGAGAGGGGCAGGCTCGGTCTTCCCGCTGTGTCGCCACGAAAGCTGGCTCCTGGCCGCGGTGTGTGGCTTGTCCACTGCCACACGCTGGGTACCACGGAGGCGAGGAAGACATCTCGTGCCCCAGATTGAGGCCCTTCCCCACCAAGTCCAAGCCTCGGGCCCTGTCTTGTGAATTCTGACCTCTCTTGAATTCCTTCCTCTCATTAAAACCAGGAAACTGGAGTAAAAACACCCTAGGCCATCGCACGAACATCCGCGGTGCAGACTCCGTGGGGCTTCTAGAGCTTCTAGATCGCTGCCCGTCAAGGCGCCTGTTGTTTTCTGCCTGTGCCGTTGAGCACATCTAGCTCCGCATCAGCCCTCCCTGGGTACGCGGACACGATGCGCCCAAGACCCCCTGTGAGGGCAGAGACCGGCGCCCAATGAGAGCCGGAGGGAGGGAGATCGGGCCCAGGCTCTGCAGCGTAGGGCCGAGGAAGCCATGGCGTCCGGAGGGGAAGACCCGACTCCGGCATCAGCAGGCTAGAGTTCACGTCTCGGCTCTACCGTTTGCTGGCTGCGTGCCCTTGAGTGACTCGCTGAACTTCTCTGAATCTCGCTTTCCTCACCTGTTAAGGAAAATAACCACGTCTGCCTCGCCAGGTTGTTGTGAGGATTACACGGACGCCTGCGACGCATTAGACGCTTACTCCGTGTAATTTTCTCCTTTCTCGAGGGCATCCGGAAAGACGGGGGCAGAGTTGGTCTAGAACCCAGATGTCTAGACTGTCCGTCCCGCCCCCTCCCCGCGGCGGCCTCCACGACTGCCCTCCCGCGGGCCGCACGCCCCGGCCGGGCCTCCGGAGACGCCGCGCTTACAGCGTCTGTCCTCCCTCACTAGTGGCCGGCGGCTCCGGCCTCCCCGCCTCCCCCGGCCGTCCGCACACGGTGTCCATCTCGTCAGAGGTGACCGCCGGCGGAGGTGACACGTGGACAGAAGCACAGGAGCGTGGACCAGAGCTCACAGTGCGCAGCAGGGCGTCCGCCCCAAGGAGGCCCAGAGGCGGCTGCGCCCACACCGGATAACTCCAAGTTCACTTCTGTGCTGCGAGCCAGGCCGCGATCGCCTGGAGCAGCCGCCTCGTTCTGGCGGACTTAGGGGCTCGCGGCAGGAGTGGCAGCCAGTTTCCGAGCATGGCTGTGTGCCAGGCGTTATGCCAGACGCTTTGCTTACGTCCCGGTTCTTACAGCAGCCGGGGGGGGTGGGGGGTGGCTGGTTTTCCGGTTCCAAAGATGAGGAAACTGAGGTTCATGGAAAGGAAAGAATTTCCTCTGAGCCCCGCCAGTGGTCGGAACCGGGATGGGGATGTACTCCATCCGCCCCCCTGCTGGACCACCCTGCCCGCCCCCCATACTGGTTTGACATCCTGGCCCGGCCCAGACGTCCGGCTTTTCCTGAGGCGTGTGTGACAGACAGGTGAATCGGATGTGAGTCTGCCCCTGCGCTGAGCAGGGGGGCGGGGGGGGGAGGGGGTGTCGGTGCCGGGTCCCGAGTGAAGAGAAGGTACACCGCCAGTCGACTTGTTCTCTGCTAAGCGCTGGAGACGGCCGCCCCCCTGAGCCCCCGCTTCTTCCTCGCTGGGGACACTGAGAGGAGCCCTTCTGGCAGTCACAGTCCAGTGAGCAACACGGGAGAGGGGTCCGCGCCCACGGAGCACTGCTTGGCAGCAGTCTGGTCACTGGGTGGTGGCTCTGGGCAGGCTTCTGGTTGCTTCTCCCGGTCCGAGAGGCTGGAGGCCCCACCACGGGAGAGAAGGCTGCGTCTGGGACACCTGTGGCCCAGGGAGGCCAGGGCAGCCTCGTCTAGCAAAGCAGAACACAAGACACACGTGCCGTCGGAAATTGTCTAGCAGTCACGTTAAAAGTAGGAAGGAGCGGGGCGCCTGGGTGGCGCAGTCGGTTAAGCGTCCGACTTCAGCCAGGTCACGATCTCGCGGTCCGTGAGTTCGAGCCCCGCGTCGGGCTCTGGGCTGATGGCTCAGAGCCTGGAGCCTGTTTCCGATTCTGTGTCTCCCTCTCTCTCTGCCCCTCCCCCGTTCATGCTCTGTCTCTCTCTGTCCCAAAAATAAATAAACGTTGGAAAAAAAAAAAAAAAAAAAAAAGTAGGAAGGAGGGTTGGTGCGCCTGGGTGGCGCAGTCGGTTAAGCGTCTGACTTCAGCTCAGGTCACGATCTCGCGGTCCGTGAGTTCGAGCCCCGCGTCGGGCTCTGGGCTGATGGCTCAGAGCCTGGAGCCTGTTTCCGATTCTGTGTCTCCCTCTCTCTCTGCCCCTCCCCCGTTCATGCTCTGTCTCTCTCTGTCTCAAAAATAAATAAATGTTAAAAAAAAAAAAAAAAAGTAGGAAGGAGGGGGCACCCGGCTGGTGTGGTTGATAGAATGTGGGACTTGACCTAGGAATGAGTTCGAGCCCCGTGTTGGGCCTAGAGATGATTTAAAAGTAGGATCTTTTAAAAATGAGAAAAAGGGCGCCTGGGTGGCTCAGTGAGTTGAGAATCCAGCTTCAGCTTGGGTCATGGTCTCACGGTTCATGAGTTTGAGCCCTGCATCAGGCTCCCTGCCCTCGGCACAGAGCCCACTTCAGATCCTCTGTCCCCCTCCCCTCTGCCCCTCCCTCGCTTGTGTGTGTTTGCTCTCAAAAATTAAATAAAACATTTAAAAATGAAAAAAAAAAAAGGTAAGGAGGGGCACCTGGCCTGGGTGGCTCAGTTGGTTGAGCATCCCACCTTGGCCCAGGTCATGACCTAACAGGTCGCAAGTGAGCCCCGCGTCGGGCTCACTGCTGTCAGTGCGGAGCCCACGTCAGATATTCTGTCCCCCTCTCTCTCTGTCTCTCCCCCACTCACGCTCTCACACTCAAAAATAAATAAGACATTAAAAAAAGAAAAAAGGTGGGGGGGGCATCTGGGTGGCTCAGTCGGTTAGGCCTCCCAACTTCGGCTCAGGTCATGATCTCGCGGTTCGTGGGTTCGAGCCCTGTGATCAGGCTCTGTGCTGACAGCTTGGAGCCCGGAGCCTGCTTCGGATTCTGTGTCTCCCTCTCTCTGCCCCTCCCCCCTCATGCTCTGTTTCTCTCTCAAAATAAGTAAACATTTTTTTTTAAGGGGAGAAACAGGTAAAAGGAATTCAGTGATATATTTCATTTAACTGAATCTACTCAAAATACTGGTATTTCTGCCTGTGATCAGCGTTGAAAGTGTTGGTATTTTGCATTCCTCTTTTGTCTTGTACTGAGTCTTTGAACCCGTGTGTGTGTTTTACACTGACCCTCTCACTTCGAGCTAGCACATTTCTGGTGCCTGTGGCCCGGGCGGCTCCCCTGTGGACGACACAAGGCGGTCCTGCGGCCTCTCTGCCGGCTGCTCTGGTTCATTCCATGCAGTGCTGGCACTCAGGTGCATGTGACCCCTGCCCTACCTGCTCTCTGCGCCTCCAGCCTCTCCCCTTCCAGGCCACTCTGGCCACCACCGTCAGACCTATCCTTTTCGTCCCCTGATCTGCTCCCGTGACTCCCAGGGAGCTTTCAGCCTCTACAAGGAGTGAAATCCACAGCCCGCCCCAAGCTCTCCTCCTGCTCTGATGTTGCTTCCGCGTCTCCAAGCCTCTGACGCACCTTGCCACGTAACTCCGAGCCGCCCCGTGAGGCAGGGAGAGCCGGCAGGTCAACTGTCCGCGTTGTCGAGGTGGAGAACCCGAGGGTTTCCTAGATCCACTGGCTGGGATGCGGCAGAGCCCGGGCGGAGACCCGTCTTCTCGGCTCAGTCCTGTCTGACCCTCCGTCCCCCCGCGTGTTGCACCGACGGCCTCAGAGCTGCCGTGTCCCCCTGCCGCCTGTGCCCGCTCCTCCCTCCTGTCTTTCCATAGCAGAGCTTTTTGCCCTCGCTCCCGGGCCCTGGTGAAGTTGGCCTCCTCTCCGGTTCCTTCCTCCTTCTTTGGCCCCCTCTCTCCCCAGCCCAGTTTGTAGTCACAACACGCTTTAACGTTCATTTTCTTGTTTAGTGCTTTGTGTGCAGAATGGAATTCTAGAAGTCCGGGAGACTGAAGACTGTAGGAGCTTACATGGTTCTGCAGGTTGATGGCACTCGCCGTGTAAGTCCATGCAGAGGCTAACACCTTCCTGCCTTTGTTAAAACCACGAAGCCGTGAATGTAATCCTAACTTACGTGCACTGTGGCGGTCCTTCAGGCTCTCTCGATCGACGCTAAGTGTGTGCTCACAATATTTTGATGTCTGCGAAGTTCTCTGGCGCGTATGGTCTGATGTTATCCTTCAGCTCATACTTTTTTTTTAACGTTTATTTCTTTTGAGAGAGATGAGCACACGCGCGAGTGGGGGAGGGGCAGAGAGAGAGAATCCAAAGCAGGCTCGGTGCCGTCAGCACAGAACCCAAAGCAGGACTCGACTTCACAAACTGCGAGATCGTGCTCTGAGCCGAAATCAAGAGTCGAACCGACAGGAGCCACCCGGCACCCCTCAAGTCATAATTATTGTATATCGACTGCGTGCTCCGGCCAACAGGACACGATGAAGCTTTATCAGCAAAGGGGGAGAGTAGACGTGAAGCAGTCCGAGAAAGCACGAAATGACCAGTCGGCACTGAGCACCACAGGGAAGATTTCGGGGGAGGCCCGCGTCGTGGGGTGTCCAGGAAGGCCTCCTGGAGGAAGAGGTGGTTTGTGCTGAACCCTGGAGCGTGTGTTGGCCTTCATGGACGGGGAGGCTCCTGGGGTTGAGGCCAGTGGGGGCACGAGGACCCCCCCCCACCCAGAGCACCTGCTGGGCTGGGGGAGGATTTGAACCTTTATACGAGGGTGAGGACGGTAGGAAGCTGCTACAGGGTAATGTTCCACTTCGTCTTTTTAAGAGATTGCTGGAAAGTTCTCAAGTAGAGAATGAATGGGATCTAGGGAGGGGAACGGCCGACTGTGCTAGGAGAGGGGCAAGGAGGGACAGAGCGGGTGGGTCCAGAAACAGTGGTGGGTAATGGCAGCAAGGTGTGGCGGTGGTTAGATTTGCAGAGGTGTCAGAGGTAACTCGGGCTCCCACGTGAGTGACCGCACGGCACGGTTACCTCGGGAGGAGACCTCTGCTTAGGAGCAGGGCCCACGCTAGGAGGCTGATTTCAGTTTGGACATGTTGGCTTTGAGGTTTCTGTGAGGGTGATGTGCTCCCGGCCACCCTTGGAGGAAATGGTATTTTCCACATTCATTGCTGAGAAACCGGGGCTCGGAGAGGTGGGGTGCCAGCCAGGAGAAGGCTGAGCCCAAGCCCGAGCCTGTATTTCACCCCAAAACAGTGCTTTCCAGACCATAGCATGGGCTGTGTGATAAACATGGAGTGTTGAGCCCCGCACGCTGGTTCTCGCCACCCCCCGACCCCCTCCGTGCACCTGTCCGCCCCGATGCCCACCGACCTCAAAGCCCTGCATGGAGGCGACCGGGACAGCCGGGGGCATCTTCACTTCTCCGTTTCTTAGTCACCCACTCTTTCTCATCGGTGTGCCTCACCTCTGGCACGTTGAGCGTCGGTCACCTAGTGTGGACCTTGAAAAGATTTGCACGGGACTCCACGCCATGGGGAACCTAACGGAGTGCCTCTCTGAGCCTCACGGCAGCTCTGAAGGGAGGGCCATGCACGTTCCTTCAGCAGACGTGTCGGGGCGGCCTTGTCCCCGGGGCTCCGGTCCACCCCGGGAAATCGGTGCTGGCGCAGAGGGAAGGGGCTGCTCGAGAAAGGACGCGTGTTCCCCGCCACCGAGCTGCCACGTTGGGTCCCCGGGTGGGAGCGTGAGGGGTTCCCACGCCGCTCTGCAGCCAGTGCGTGACCTCGGGGCTGGGAGCCTCTCTGTCCGCTCTGCCAGGGGCTTCCGCTCCCCACCCCCCAGCCCCCGCTGCCCCCCGCTTGAATTGAGAAGAGACCCACGCGCAGAAGTGGGTGGTGGCCGAGGGCCCCGTGGATTCCAACAGAACTGGAATTGGCTCCTGAATTTCCAAGCCCAGTCCTTCTCGGCAGCACCCTTTGAAGTGTTGACTCTGCACTCTGGTTCTTTCTGACGGAGAGTGCTCTCGTTTGATCTGTGCCTCTTTTTTTCTAAGTGTTCTCAAGTGTATGAGCTCTTAGGGGCAACAGTGTCTCTTCCCTTCACTGCAGGGATGTGCAGGCTGGAGTGTTTGCCTCAGACCGTGGGGAGACTTCCGCCCAGATGCAGAATCCTTGAAAAGGGTGCCAGGAGGCTACTTAGAGCTCCTCCACCCTGGTAGATAAGGGAAACCAGACCAGTAAGACCAGGTCAGGGTTCAGCGAATGTGCACTTTATCTAGAACGAAGGTCCTGGCAAGGTAGCTCTTTCCTGGTTCACTGCCGCTCCTGGCTTTGGGGAGGGGCTCAGGAGTATGACTTTGCCCAGACACCAGAGACCTACGTCAGCTTACGTACGGTGTGCTTTTTAATCTCTGTTGATCGTATTTGTTATCTCTCTAGATATACATAGCGTATGCCTTCTGCGTACCTTGTGAGTCTAGAGTACATCACGTGTATCGTGTGTGTGTGTGCACATGTGAGGTACATGTATTGTGTGTATGCAAAAAAGAAAATACCAGGAAAGGCCCAATAGAGACCAGTTAGTTAGATCCTCATACATGGCCACAGGTCAGATAAGTTCATTTAGGGGCCCAGACCTTGAAACCAGATCGTATCTCAACTCCACTTAACCCCGCTGCTCACTCTGAAAATGGGGGTGTGCTGCCTACCTCGCCTGGCTCCAGGGAAGGTTAAATAGACAGCATACGGCAGGTGTTCCGCACACCGCGCGGAAGGTAGGAAGGACTTCGTAACTAACTAGCGTCACGGGGACATCCTAGGCTGCTCCCTAGCTGCAGGCTGCCGGCGGGACAGAACGAGGATGACGAGAGCAGGCCCTGTCGGCAGCCGTTGTCCCCTTGTGGGGCTTAGAAGCACGGTGGTGCCAGAAACCGGAAACCTGTGGTTTCTTAGTGTGAAAGGGTCTGATTTTCAAATGTTAACTAATGTTTAAAAATATACACACCCATAGGCCAACAGAAGGGGTAAATGGGCAGTTGCGGATTTTGTTGTCGGGACAGTCTCCACGCGTGTCCGCGCTTCATTGCGCACGGGGGGCGGGGGGACCGTTTCGGCGTGGATTTGCAGAGCGCCTCTTCTGCGCCTGGTGCTGCTGCGGGTGGAGGGGGGCAGACCGCCGGGGTGGGGGGAGCGTTCCGGAAAGCCCGGCCAGGACTGACACCAGATGACAGGAGTAGTGTCGGAGGCATCAGGGTGTGGCCGGCAGGGCAGAGAGAAGGGGAGGGACATGGAAGGTCTCTGCGGACCGGGACGGAGCAGTGTGCATTTCCTTAGCTTCCCAAGACGAGGCCCAGAGAGGAAGCCACAGACCGGTGGGAAAGCTTCCCTGCAGGGTCAGGACGCGGCAGGGGCAGCTCTGGAGGGACCTTTTGTAAGGTGGCATCTTGCGTTCTGGACCATGTAAGTGCTGAACAGGTTCAAAACGTAAAGTTAGATAAATACTGAGGAAAGGAAACCCCCCCAAGTTAAGCACAAGTATGAAAAGAGGCCTGGATGCATTTCAGGCCGATAACATCAGAGAGCAGCTTCCGCGCACGGTCCTGACTGTGCGCCTCTGATGCAACGCGATGTGGGGACAGAGCTGCAGGGACACCCTGGACTGACTGAATAGACATGTTGGTGCGTTCACCCCAGCAACCCTCTCACGTGGGAACCGGTTCTCACTCCGGGAGAGGAAGGACCCGCTAGTGTCGGAGCCAAACTGGAGATGTCAGTGTGGACTCACACTTTCTGCATAAATACTCGCTGCCCTGGCCCCCCCGATCCTGTCTCTAAGTATGACTCCCACTGAAAGGAACCAGGGTCCTTACAGGAGCGTTTGATCCTAGGCCTGGCTCAGGGAAGGTAGGCAGTGAGCCGGGAAGGTCTTGTGCCAGAAGGCAAGGATGTGCTCAAAGACAGACGGTGACACCGTTGAGGAACAAGGTCTCCCCCAGCCAGATGGGGACAGCTCCGAGAGTTTCTAAAAAGTGATGATGAAAGGGGCGCCCGGCTGGCTCAGTCAGTGAGCCCGTGACTCTTGATCTTGGGGTCATGAGTTCGAGCCCCACGTTGGGCAGAGAGGTTCCCAGAAAAAAAAAATAAACTTAAAAAAAAAAGAACGTTAAAAAAAAGTGATGATAATGGACTATAATGCCTTGCATTAGGGAAGAAATTCATGAATTCGTGGCGCCGCTCCAGGAAAGGGAAGGACTGCCTCCTTTACAGGAGACTCCCGCTAGTGGATGTGGAAGGAGAGGCGGAATCAGTAGATGGCCTTTCTACGGCTACAGTGCAGCATGCGGTCCAAACAAGGAGCCCCCGTGGAGGGTGAGGCCGCTGGGGAGGGGCTGTTGGAGAAAAGGGTGGTCCTCTGGCTCAGGTATCACCCCAGCTTGCCCGCCGATTCAAGTGGGAAACATGTTTTTACCACTGCCGACTCCCCGGAGCGCACCTGACCCAAGTGACCAAACCTGGCGTAACCACTCACACGATACTCTTTTAAGAGGCTTAATCTGAATCTAATCATGAGGAGACATCCGAGTCCTCTGCAGGCTGATCGATAAGACGACTGGCCTGAGCTCTTACACCTCAGGGTTCGGAGGGACCAGGGTGGGTGGGCGTTCTGGATCAGACGAATCCCGAGGAGACTGAGTAAGTGCGATCTGCGATCTGCGGCTGGACCCCGGTCGCAGGCCGTGGGAAAGCAGCCGTGTGGAAGAGCCATACGACAGTTGGGTTTGAGCGCGGACTACATGTGAGGTAATCCTGTTGTATCGACGGTGAGCTCCTTGGGTGCTGAGGTCACTGTGGTTGTCCAGGAGAAGTCGAAGGTCTTGGGGGGGTCATGCTGACGTACTTCGGGATCAAGTGTCACGCTGTCTGCAACTTTGAAATAGGGAAAAAGTGTGTAACCTTGGGAAAATAAAGCAAGCGTGACGAATGTTGACTGAGGAGTCTAGATGGAGGCCTACAGGCACTCATCGTGCTGCTCCCCTCAACCTCAACGCACGTTTGAAACGCTTCAGAATACAATCTTGGCGTAAAAGATACGCAGGCTGCTGTGGCCAGGGAGAGCACGGTGGGGTCCATGCCCCTTGACCAGAGCCTCGAGGAGCAGGGGCAGAGGGTGGTGCCGTCACGGGGCCACGGTGTTTGGGTCCCCTCGGTGGAAGGCCCTTCAGCGCCAGGCGGCCTCGCACATGTCTGGTTGTCAGGTGTGAGGAGGGAATCGCGGGTCCTGATCCGGGGCCCGGGGCGGGCCGTGCCAGGGAAGGCTGGTCCACACAGTGAATCTGGGCTTTTCCAGTCACCCAGACCCAAGGCTAGAAGCCCCACGGTCAGTGGGGGCGGGAAGCAGGGAGCGGGTCTGGAAACACCGTCGGCTGCACTGGGCAGGGGGCTCAGTGGTGGGGCCCTACTGGGAAGCTGGGCCAGACCTCCTGTCTCGCGGCTGCCGTTTACGAGCCACGTGTTTGGGGCGGGGGGGGGGGGGGGCGGTCTGCACTCTCCCAGGCCTTCTCCCTTCAGGTTTAGGCCGATTCAGATCTGATCTCTGCTGCCAGACTTGGCGGGAACGGCATGAAGGAGAGGGGAGCCCTGCCGTTAAAATCCCTTCTCCTTTTCTGACGGCCGAGTACGCTCTTTGCTTCTCCCTCTTCCCTTGTCTCTCAGATTTTAACCTTCCCAAGGGCTCCCTCCAAACTCTCTGCTCGGGCTCAAGCCCCCGCCGACCCAGCAGCCCGCACGTTGTTTCCGCCCACCTGATCTGCCGATGTGTCTTCCTGCCCAGTTCCGGGGTAGTTTTTCCTCCTCGAAGCTCTCAAAGAGAAAAGGCCGTTCATATCTGTTGCTGAAGTGATTCTCGTCCACGCCCCTGACGTCCTCCGCAGCCAGGTCCACGGGCCACCGCTCCGCGTGCCTTTCGTGACACACGACAGCGCACGGCCCAGCTCGAGTGCAAAGCAAACCAGGTTCCGAGTTCCCGTCCCTGCCAGGCTTCCATACAGGCGTGGGCCAGACTGCACGAGGCCAGGAGGAGGCCCCGGCCGTCCCAGCAGAAAACGGGCTTTCCCCCGAGGTGGCGAGGAGGAGGGGTTCAGGCCCGTCCTCGGTAGCCCAGGGGTGGGGTGTGCGGATCCGACTGCAGACAGCAGATGAGCAGCTGGAATAAAAGACCTTTAAATTAAGGTCCGTCCTGAGGACCCCTCTCTGAGGGGGCCAGCACGGAGCTGTCGCCCCCGCGTGTGTGCTCCTCCTCCGTCTGTACCCAGCGCCTCGCACGGTGCCCGGAGCAGCGCCGTGCCGTCCAGGAGAGCTTTCCGCAGCGATGGAAATGCCTCGTGCTGTCGGGTCCAGTGAGTGTGGTATGGTAACCACGAGCCACCGTAGCTAGCTAGGAAGCAATGGAAATGTGGCTGGGCCAGCTGAGGAACTTACATTCTTTTTCAGATGTGAATTCAAATAGACGCTTGTAGCTGTTACGTCGGGTAGCACGGGTCTGGGCTCTAGGGCACTCTCTCAGTTTCCCTGAGATCTCATTGCCACACGGCACTGTGCACATTCCAGGGGGGCAGCGTGACATACATACGTTGCAGAATGATGACCGCAGCAAGTGTGGTCATCATCCGTGGATTCTAGACCACTTACTGAGTGCTGAGCTAAGCTGGGTGCCCGGCGTGGGTGGAGGGGTGGGGGTGGGCAGAGATTGGAGGCGGGTGATTTGAAGACAGCCAGAAGCCGGAGCTGCCGGCAGCGCACGTTCTCGTCTGGCTCACAGATGCGGTCACGAGCCATGCGGCGGGAGGGACATCTGAGGAGCAGGCGCGGTACAGGCAAAGGCAGGGGCCAGAAACCAGAGCAGGTGAAGGGCCGGTGGCAAAGAGCAGAGACGGAGAATAAGGTGGCGCGCCTGCCGAGTCCCGCCTGGGCGGTGGGCCCCGGGGGCAGTGGGGGAGCCCGGCAGTGCGTCCCGCTCGGCCACGGCCATGGCCCAGCTCGGGCAGCACAGCCTTCCCCCCGCCCCGCGCACCATACGGAAGCTCTGGGAGGTTCCCCGCAGCAAAATGACATGGGCGGATTTGCATTTCAGCAAGATGACTAGTGCACTGTGGGCAGTTTCCACTCCGCGGCCCTTCTCGGCGCGATTGCGGCTTTTCTTGAATCAACCGTCTCCCGTGTCTTGTCTGGTTTATGTCTTGTTTTGTTCTTCCTTGTTTCTCGTCCTCCATTCCCACTTCACGCTCTCCTGGGCCCCACGCTCTCCTCTCCCTTGGCGTCCTCCTCTCTCTGATGCAAAGATCAGCCAGTAAAAAGCAGTCTCACCTGTCCAGGGAGGAGGGGCGCCAGGATGAGGGGAGAAGACCCCCGTCTTTTAACTTTGAAAGTTATTTTGTCGTGTCATATATGTCACTTGAAGAGCTGGCTCCTTCCCGGGATCCAGAACCTAAAGGCTGCAATCGAGAATATGAGTTTCTAGCACCAGCCCTGTGCCCCAGACACGCAGTCTCCTTCCTCAGAGGCAGCCAGTGTGTGTTTCTTTTGTACCCTCCCAAAGGTGTCTTAGATCCTTTGTGCATACGTGAGCGAGCATGTAAACACACACGAAGAAATACTCCCCCCCCTCCCCCCCGCTCTTTTGCCCACTTTTCCCTGGGCTCGTAATCCTGCGCCTTGCTGTTTTCACTCAACACGTCCTGGAGGCCATTCCTTTCCGTCAAGGGCCTTCCCGTCACACGCAGCTGAGCACCCTGCCATCATACTGTCACCGTCACACTGTGGTTTACTCAACCAGCCACCACGTGAACACTTACACCAAGGGCATGTTCTGCCACTGCACACAGCGCCTCCGCTAATGACCTTCTGCCTGGTCACTTGCTGTAGACACGCGGGAGACCCCCTCAGAGGGGCAGCAGGTACACTCTCCTGAATGGGAGAGGCATGGCAGCCGTTGAACTTGTCCCACTGCTGTTGAAGAGAAGATCTGGTTTGGTGATCTCAGTACCTTGAGGTGTTAGGGTCTCACTTAACCTTTGCCGAGCCGGGCGCCTCGGGCTGGCTGCAGGCAGGGGCTCGGTGTGGGCCGGATTTCTACCACCGGACGGGCCAGACTCCAGGAAAAGGGGCGTTTTCAGAGGCTTGGCCATTGCTCTCCCCCTCCCTTCTAGAGAAGCGTATGCTACCCCGCCCAGGTTAGTCCCAGTTCCCTGCCTGGAGGTGCCCGTCTAGAGGGGACGAGACAAAGCCCGAGGTGGGGAGGCTCTCTGCTGCACCCGCCGCCGTCCTCTGCCGGCTGGTTCTGATGCCCCGCCGTCTCGCCCTCCGGTCTCCCTGTCCTTTGCCAGTCGCCGCCTGACACTAACCAGCTTTTGTTTTCTCCCGTCTTTTTCTTGCAACCATCTCCCTGCTGCTTCGTTCTGTTCCGTCAGCCCCATTGCCGCCTGGTAAGAGCCACCAAGCGTGTGTGTCTGTGCGCGGTCTGCTCCCGCCACTCTTTCTTTGTCTCCCGACTCCAGGAAGGGCTCTTGCCCTTCGCGCCTTGTGGGTATCAGGGAGACCATGCTTGCCCTGCGGCCCAGGATCTCACATAGGTGGTGTTGCCGGTGGTGTAGACACGGCTGATCTCCCACCAGATTGAGCCGCTTACAGGCTGAGAGGGGTGGCCTCTCTTCACCCAAGACTCGGGCCCCTTCTAACAGAGCTGCAGGCTGGTCCCTCCCCGCCCGGCTCACCACTGCTCTCCTTGCCCTGCAGGTTAAGTAGCCTGTCTTTGGGAGACCCGGCGCCCGGACGCAGGCCTTCTTCCCACCTCCGCCAGCCCTCTGACGCCTCTGACGCCTCTGACGCAGCAGGTAACCTTGGGGCGCTAACACGCAGACACAGAAGGGGTGCCTCCCCCGGGGGCAAAGCAGCCTTCCCGTCGGGCTCGGCAGTTCGCCGTTTATACGACTTGTCTCCTGTGTCCATACACCAGCCACGGAAGGGGGATGTTGTCCCTGCTCACAGAACAGGGGGCCGAGGCACAGAGGGCTTCAGACACTTGCCAAGTGCATAGGCTCGGAGGGGCCAGAGGCAGGCCCGAAACCAGTTGGGTTTAACTCCAAGGTTCCTGCGCTGGCCGTTGTGGGACGGGGCCCGGGTCGGCACGCGAGCTCGGTGCTCGGTATGCGGCATCCAGTGCGGTGTGCAGTCCGCGGATCCGGGGCGTGATGTCTGGGGCGCAGCGTGCAGGGTGTGGGGTCCGGTGCGCACCCGCGGGGACGGGGGCACTCGGCAGTCGTGGCTGCCTTTCTTTTCCTCCACATTCTGGGGGCAGACGTGTGTGTGAGAAGAGCGGGTTTTCTCTTTCCCTGCACCCTTCCCCGGGTCTGGCAAGGGGCCCGCCCCGGGTCGCCCCCCGTGAGCCGCCACCCGCCGCCCTCGCCAGGCGGGATTTCCCAGCAGACACCTCACTCGGGCCTCAGTCACAGGGCTGCTTCCCTGTCCTGACCCTCTTTGGCCAGCCTCACCCGACAGACCTAAAGAGACAGACGCCTCAGTGACTGGAGAAGGGTGACTTACACGGGGCGCAAGGTAGCTTCCAGGTGTTCGTTGCTCCGGAGGCCGTCGTGTCATCGCCCTAGTTTTGCTCAGGAAAAGTCTGGGGAGTCGGTTAGTCTGGAAAGGCTTTCTGCGGGAGGACGACCTGGGGCTTTCCCGGTCGGTGGTGGCTCCTGATGATCCTTCTCTGTCTGTCACCCCCATCAGGTCTTGTTCAGCGCTGTGTCATCATCCAAAAGGACCAGCATGGCTTCGGCTTCACCGTCAGCGGGGATCGTATCGTCCTGGTGCAGTCCGTGCGGCCCGGTGAGTGCTGCGGCCCACTGCCCGCGGGGGACGGGGACACCGTGTGGGTAGCAACCGTGTGCGTGACCTGCCGCGCAATTAGAGGACGGGCGTGGGCGCTCCCTGGAGGTGGGGGGAGTGCCGGGCGTGCGTGAATTACTGCGAACCGGTCCCCGGGGCCGTCCAGGGCCGTCTCGGCAGTGCCGTGCGCCAGACAGAACTCGTAGGGGTCACGTCGCGTGCCCACTTCCCCGTTGGGAAGGGTAAGGATGGCAGGGTGGCCCTGAGGCTGCCGGGCAGATGCCAGGTTGCCACCCGAGGGAGGCCCTCTTACCGGGTCAGAAGGTGCCGTGTGGGGTCGGAGACCCCCGTCTTTGTGCCACCTGCAGCACCCTACAGTTTGGGACAGCGTGCCGGCCCGGGTGGGTGCCGGGGCGGCCGGCGTTAAATAGTAAAGGGCCAGAGAAATGACGTGTGCCAGGCAGTCTGGGAGGAGACGGTGCTGGGAACGAATGGTGTTCGGGTGGTTTGTGGTCCAAGCCTCCCTGAGAAGCAGTAGGATTTCGGGAGCAGTCGCAAAGGTGGGAATGAAAGACGGCTGGCAGGATAGGACTCGGGGGGAAGGAAGCAGAGCGGGAGGGCACGTAGGCAGGTCGGTCGAGCCGCCAGTCGCGACTGGAAGAGCCGCCAGCACCTGGAAGCCGTGTCGCCCGCCAGGTAGAGCCGTGCTGGTAAGCGACCCGGGCCGGAGCTGACAAGGCGGGAAGAACGTGGGAGCGGGGACGTGTGTAAACCAGTGTCCCTAGGGGTGTGAACTTCAGTGTGGCCGCGGGGGTGGCGCGGGTGACGTGGAGAGTCTAAGGCTTGCAGGTACGGGCTCGGCCCCTGACCGCCACAGAAGCAGGCGTCGCAGTAAAGCGGCTCAGAGCGACGATTTGGTGTCTCCGCACGCGTGAAAGTCGCGCTCTCACCGTACCGTGGTCTCAGAGTGTGGTGGCGTCACGTCTGATAAACAACACACGCGCCTTCGTTAAAAACACCTTGTTGCGGGGCGTTCCTGCTAATGAGCGAGTCACAGTCTCTGCCGGAGGGTCTGCCTCGATGTTGGTGGCTGCTAGCTGGCCGGGGTGGTGGCCCCCGAAGCCTGGGGGGGGCTGTGGCGATTTCCTGAGATAAGACGATGACGTTTGCCACATCAAGCGACTCTTCCTTTTAGGAATGTCTCTCTGTCACGGGCACTGCTGTTTGGGAGCATTTTGCTCACAACTTGCAGAATTGGAGCTCATCCTCTCCACCCTGCTGCTCCTTTAGCAACCACGCTGATGGGATATTCTCAGTCCTTTACTGTCATTTCAACAGTCTTCACGGCATTCTCACCAGGAGTGGATTCCATCTCAGGAAACCGCTTGCCCCGCTCCTCCCCAGCAAGCACCTCCTCGTCCGCTCGGGTTTTATCCTGAGGTTGCAGCCATTCAGCCCCGTCCTCAGGCCACACTGCACTTGTGCCTGCGCGGAAGTCTTGAACCCTCCGAGTCAGTCCGTGAAGGCTGCCTCTTCCGGTTCCTGTGAATATTGATGTTTTGACCTCTTCCCATGAACCGTGAATGGGCCGAGTGGCATCTAGAATGATGAATCCTTCCCAGAAGGTTTTCGATTTGCTTTGTCTGGATCCATCAGCAGAATCATTATCTAGGGCAGCCACAGCCCTACAAAATGCATTTGTCAAATAATAAGACTCGAAAGTCGAAATGATTCCTTGACGTGTGAGCTGCAGAACGGGTGTTGTGTCAGCAGGCACGACAACACACGTCTCGTTGTCCATCAGAGCTCTTGAGTGCCCGGGTCATGGTCAAGGAGCAGTAATATTTTGTTTGTTTTTTAAATTCTTTAATGTTCATTTTTGGGAGAGAGAGAGAGAGAGAGCGCGCACGCACATGCACACACAGGGGAGCGGCAGAGAGAGAGGGAAACCCAGAATCCAGAGCAGGCTCCGGGCTCTGAGCTGTCAGCCACAGGGCCTGATGTGGGGTTCCAACTCACGGACTACAAGATCATGACCTGAGCCGAAGTCGGACGCTTAACCAACCGAGCCACCCAGGCACCCCTGTTTGTTTGGTTTTTTTTAACATTTATTCATTTTTGAGAAACAGAGACAGAGCATGAGTGGGGGAGGGGCGACAGAGGGAGACAGAATCCGAAGCAGGCTCTAGGCTCTGAGCTGTTAGCACAGAGCCCAACGTAGGGCTCGAACCCACGGACTGCAAGATCATGACCTGAGCTGAAGTTGGATGGTTAACTTGACTGAGCCACCCAGGCTCCCTGGAGCAGTAATATTTTGAAAGAAATCTTTTTTTTTTTTTTTTTTCTGCACAGCAGGTCCCAATGGGGGACATAAGATATTCAGTAACCTATGTTGTAAACAGATGTACTGCCCTCCAGGCTTTGTTGTTCCATTTCTAGAGCACAGACAGAGTAGGTTTAGCGTGATTCTTAAGGGCCCCAAGAATTTGGGAAAGGTCAAGGAGCTTCAGCTTACAGTCACCAGTCGCGTTAGCCCCTGACAAGAGTCGGCCCGTCCTTCGAAGCTTGGGAACCGGGCCCTGACTTGTCCCGTCTGGCCACGAGAGTCCTGGACGGCGTCCCCTTCCAACATGAGACTGTCTGGTCCACGCTGAGGATCTGTTGGTGAGCGTGGCCACCCTGGTGAATTCTCTCAGCTGGATCTTCCGGAGAACTTGCCGCGGCTTCTGCATCGGCCCCGGATGCTTCTCCCTGCGCTTCTGTGTCGCGCAGGCGGCTTCTTTCCCGAGACCTCACGGACCGGCCTCAGCCAGCGTCTCGCCGCGCCCGTGCGGCCTCCTGCCCTCGCTCGGCCTCCGCAGAACGAAGACGGCGCGGGCCTTGCTCTGGACCGGGCTCTGGACCGGGGACGTGGTGTGTGTGATGCTCCATCCGGACCACTCAGACTTTCTCCGCATCGGCAGTAAGGCCGTTTAGCTTTCTCGTCTTCCGCGTGTTCCCCGGAACAGCACTTCTCATTTCCTTCAGGAACCTTCCCTCGCGTTCACAACTTGGCCAAGCGTCGGGTGCGGGAGGCCTAAGCGTTCAGTGTATCTGGGCTTTGGACGCGCCTTCCCCCCTGAGCCGAATCGCCGCCAGCTTCCGATTTCAAGCGACGGGCGCGAGACTCTGCCTTTCACGGCACACTCAGCGCCGTTGTAGGTCAGTGATCGGCCTGATGTCACTGCTGCCGTGTCTCAGGGAACAGGGCGGCTGAGGAAGGGAGAGAGACGGGGCACGGCCGTCGGCGGAGCATCTGTCAAGTTCACCGTCTTACAGGGCACCGCTCGTGGTGCCCCCCACACCATCACAGCAGTAACACCAAACGTCACTCGTCACAGGCGCACCTGGGTGGCTCAGTCGGTTGAGCGTCTGACTCCTGATTTCGGCTCAGGTCATGATCCCATGGTTGTGGGATCAAGCCCACATCGGGCTCTGCACTGAGCATGGATCCTGGATCCTGCTTAGGATTCTCTCTCTCCCTCTCCCTCTGCCTCTCTCCCCTGGGTGCGCACGCACGCGCGCACGCTCTCTCTTTCCCTCAAGAATAAAAATACAGATTAATGTAAATAAGTTTTTTTAACCTAAAAAAGATCACTCGTCACAGATCACCATAAAAATATAATAACAGAAAAGTTTTAGATATTGTGAGAATCACCAAAATGTGGCACTGAGACAGGAGGTGAGCAAACGCTGCTGGAAAAATGGCACTGACAGACTTGCTCGACGCTGGTTCCTGCAAACCTTTCATTTGTTTAAGTTTTTTGTTTAATGTTTTTATTTATTTTTGAGACAGAGCATGAGCCGGGGAGGGGCAGAGAGAGAGGGAGACACAGAATCCCAAGCGGGCTCCAGGCTCCGAGCCGTCAGCACAGAGCCCAACTCACGGGGCTCAACTCAAGGGGCTCGAACTCACGGACCGCGAGATCATGACCTGAGCCGAAGTCGGACGCTTAACCGACTGAGCCACCCAGGCGCCCCTCCCGCAAAACTTTCATTTGTAAAACCCACTGCCTGCAAAGTACAGTAAGACAAGGTGTGCCCATGAGCAGGCTAGCATTTCACACTAAGTACATTGCAAAGTGGGAAGAAAAATAGACTTTAAGTAATTTTGAGGAAATAGCTGGGATTTGTTTATGGGAAAAGCAAAAAGAGAATTTCAAATTCATGACCAAAATGAGGTCTGTAGATCACACGAGGATATAAATAATTGCAGCTCAGATGTTTGGGAGTTAACTTGTGTCTGTGGGGCTTGTTTTCCTGTCCGAGGACAGAGCTCTGAAGAGATACTTCTGTTCTCTGCTTCCGTGTTGTCCCTGCTGCTGGACAGGGGAGACGGAGCTGGTGGGGACAAAATGCTCGTCCTTCACCTCTGCGGCCTGCGGTCCCTTGGGTGCAGCTCAGCCCTCTTACATGTCCCTGCCCTGAGGCCCAAGCAGACTCGGACCCAGAGTTAAGGGGTGTGTCTGTGCACGGGTGTCTCTGCACACGTGTGTGTGCGTTTGGGGCAGGAGACAAGGAGAGCCTACATTGGCATCAGCGTTGACCTCTCGGGAGTAACGAAGTGGTTGTTACGGTCTTTCCCTGACCTTAGGCTTCTCTAGTTCAGTTTCTCAGAGTGTGGTTGGTGCCCTGCCGACGTCAGAGTCACCCGGACCCCAGGATGGCTGCCACCCTCGTCCTGAGCCCACAGCCACAATTACTGAATCACTCTCTACCAGGGGGCCAGGGGTCATGCCTTTGAACACATCCCCCAGTGACTCATGCTCACTGAGGCTTGAGAGCTTCTCCGGTTCCTTTACTCTGGAGACTGGTTTTTTTCCGAATCGCTAAGTTACTAGAAATCACCACGTGTGTTTCCTACTTTCTTTCCCACCTTTGGTTTCCAGACACAGGGTAGAGCATTTCACGCTCCTTTTGAGTCCTCTTCCGTAAATAGCACGCTGGAGACGAGGGCGTAGTCTTGAGTCCCGTATTGAAAAGCCAAACTGGGACGCAGTCAGCGCTGTAGAATCTCTTTTTAGACCAGAAACATCTATGTGTGCTTTGTGGGAGTTTTGTTTTGATCAGATGAGTGCAGCTCACAGATTGAATGATCATCTGGGGCAGATTCACGAAAACAGTCTTCATGCCGCTCGTTAGCTAGCCTCAGCTTTCGTGTTTCTTATGCTTCCTGGATGTAAATCAGACCAGGACTGAGTCATGGAAAACCACACGGCAGTCACAGCCAGCACAGCCTCTGGCCAAGGGGCAGCGTCTCAGTAAGTCTCAATCAGAAGCTCTTAATGTGGCCCATTTTAAAGGGAGGAACTAAATAGCCTGAAACAAATTTTGACAGTGAGTGACCATGACCATCTTTATTGATATGAACCCCAGGATACCCCTGAACCCTTCAGGGCTTCAGAAGGACGCTTGGAAACCTCATTTTTATCCTTTTGTCCATATTCCTGTTAATAACTATCATTATGCTAACAGTACAGTTGATACGGTAAACCCATCCTTCCCACTGGATCATAGGAAGTAGCTCTTACTGGTCTGGGACATCCAGACACATTCGAATAAAGCGCACGCCCACTCCCCGGAGCCCGGCCTGCCTCTCCAGCACCGTGGTCTGGCCGCTGGAAGTCTGGTCACTGGAGCAGGACAAGAGGCATCCCCGGCATTTGAGGTCCTGACACCAGGGGCTGAGAAGACAAGTCGGAGGGACCGCAGGGCAGGGTCAGTGACCTCTGGGGAGGGTGGCCGGGCTCTGCTGACCAGGTCGTCTCCCTACAGGAGGGGCAGCCATGAGAGCTGGTGTCAAAGAAGGCGACCGGATCATCAAAGTGAGTGCCCCTCCCCTTCTGTCTGGCACCTGCACCCTCCAGCCTCGCTGCCACCGGGGGCCCCCGGGTTGGGGGCGGGGCCACGAGAGGAGCCGGGGTGTGCCTGGCAGCAGGGGCAGCCTCTAGGAGCCCCATCCTCGGCCCTTCTTGACTCTAAGCAACCGAGCTTCTGGGATGGGTTTTATCTTTCCATTCATTTAACAAACAACAAAAATACAGTTAAGACGGAGAGGCTGAGGCCAGCGAGGGGCCCAGTGCCTTAGGATTCCGTCCCCACACTGCACTGACCTGAGGTCCTGGCCAGCTGCCACCTACTGTCACCTGCCCGCCCTGTCCACCGAGCACAGAGTCCTAGACGTGCTTAGGAGATCCTAGACAAGGATATCCTTCGGTCCTCTCGTGAAGAGGACACAGGCTGGGGCAGGTGACAGGAGTGTGGGCAGGAAGCTGGTATGGAACCGACCAGAAATAACAGATGAAGCTGCAGGTCTCATCCCTGGATCCTCACAGACTGACTGGGAGGACAGAATGTACAGCAGATGAGAACAGAGCAAACAAGTGACCGGAGGTGTCTGGAGAGCACTGGAAAATGGCTTTGAAGGAGTGACATTGCGAACTTGAGAAGGATTCTGTGCATCCATCTGGTTACTTAATAGATCTGTCCCCCAACAGGTGAACGGCACCATGGTGACCAACAGCTCCCACCTGGAGGTGGTAAAGCTTATCAAATGTGAGTTGGAGAGAGCCGAGCACAGCAAGTAGGGGAGCAGGTGGGCTGTGGGGCAGGCCCCTTGACCCGGAGCCTCCTTTGTATGTGACAGAGGCAGCCGGGGTCACGTCTTTAAACCTGATCCGCTGGGCCTGCCCCCGTTCCCTGTGGTCACTGCACGTGCAGACAGTGGCCTCTTGTCTCCCTACACGCCCATGTGGACCGTATCCATATCGGGCCCCTCCAGTACCATTCACTGCCTGTCCCCCCACAGACAGCCTTTCTCATTGGTTTCCTATCTGGGGGGGAGGGAAGCAGAAACACCCTGTTTGTAGCCAGGAAGACACAACAGTCAGGCCTGCCCAGGTAATGAAACAGAAGCAACAGATTTGAGGAAAGAGTTGGTGGGTGGGCCAAGGGGGCGGGGGGCTAGCTTCCACGTGCCTCCTGTGTGCCGGGGGCTTGGCTGAATGTCACGAGAGCTGGACAGGTGGCCGCTGGGGAGTACGGCCACATATCCCGGTGGGACTGTGGTTGGGCGTTCCACGTGAAGGAAGGGAAGGAACGCAGGGCCAGTGAGCTGGGATTAGGGATGACAGGGCGTTAAAGTGCAGAGAATTTTATCTGCAGAATTTTAAGCTCCGCGCAAGGAGAAGGAGGACCCCTCTGTAGCTCGAGTGTCTGCCGTCCAGAACAATGTGCCGCGAGCAAGCCTCTCCTTGTCTGTCTTCCTCCAGCTGGTGCCTACGTTGCACTGACCCTCCTGGGCTCTTCCCCCTCATCCGTCGGCGTCTCTGGGCTGCAACAGGACCCAGCCCCAGCCGGAGCCCCCCGAGTCGCCCCCACGGTCCCACCACCTCCTCCGCCTCCGCCTCCGCCCCCTCCACAGCACATCACGGGGCCCAAACCACTGCAGGTGAGCTCCCCCCTCAGCTGTCATCCGTGGGGAGGAAAGCAGGTTGTGGCTCAGTGTTCTGGTGAGAAGACAACCCTGAGATCCGTGAAGCCTGCCAGAAAGCAGAGCAGAGAGAGGCTGGCTGCAAGAAAGCGGCCACTGCATCCTTAGTGTCCCCCTTCCACGCAAACGCATGGTCTTTCCAGACAGCAGTGGGCTCGTGCCTCCTAAATGGGGGAGACCCCGAGGAGGCCCTCAAGGGCCCTGCTCCACAGCTCCCCCGCACCCCCAGCCGTTGCTGCAAGACTGTGGAATACACTGGGGAGGAGGGGGACATGGAGCCCTGCTGTAGGCAGAGAATTGGGAAAGGACAGACACCAGGAGGGGGCGGACCCGGGACAGGAGCTAAGAGGACGGAGAGGGCGTACTTGGGAGACGGGACGGGACCTCCAGTGGGGAGGAAGGCAGAGCAGAAGTCCCAGGAGACTTGAGGGCCGTTGGACAGCAGAGGTGGTTACGGCCAAGGCTTCTAGGAAACTCCGCAGTAGAAGCCCTGAGGGAAGTGAGGGGCCGAGTGTCACTCCCACGCCCGCGCGGCCCAGGCTGCTGTGGTGGCTTTTCTCGCCTGAGAAATCAGCAGGTAGAGGAGAATTAAGCCGCGGGGCTGTTCCCAGCCCTCACCTGTCCTATGCTCCGTTCCCAGGATCCCGAATTCCAAAAACATGCCACCCAGATCCTTCGGAATATGCTGAAGCAGGAGGAAAAGGAGTTACAGGTAAGGCCCCTGCTCAGGGCGACTGGCCGCGGCCGTAGTGAAACCCACAGCCAAGTGCACGACCTCACTCCGGGCGCGCAGCCCGTCATGGCCAAACCCTACCTACCAGCTGGACCTCGTGGGCCGTGGGATTCGTGACTGCGCAGCCCAGCTGAGAAGGGGGATAGGGACCAGAGCACCTGGTCAGGTCGGAGTAGTAGATCCGCAGGCCCCACGCCAGCAGGTGACAGGCGAGGAGAACACAGCCAGGGAGCAGCAGAACTGAGCAAGGCCTCGGGCTCTCTGGGGAGGGAGGCGGGGCGGGTGGGGGCCCCGTCGGTGGGAGGGGTGCAGAGTGAGGCTCAGGCGGGGGCGGGGGTGATGCGCTCTCACTGTGGCGGGCAGCCAGGTCCTGGCCCGGCCCCTCCGTTTCAGTTCACGTTGCCGTGAGCGTTCGCTGCACGGAAAGCCCTGTTGTTGGGCAGCGTTCAGAGACCGAAAGATGAGGCGCATCTTGCCCTCGACGCGACTGTGCTGACGGAGAAGATTCGTAGCACGATGGGCCAGTTGGTAGGGGACACGGAAGAGAGCAGTTGGTGAATGACAGGGGATGCAGGGACACCAGAGAGAGGCCTCCAAGAGGGACTTCTGTGGGCGGAACCAATGCGGAGGGACCGCGGTGAACGGACCGCGTCAGCCAAAGGCACGCACACGTGAAGACGCACTCCTGGGTTCAGCGGGCATGGAATCTGTGTGGCGGGGTGGAGCACAGCAATGTCGGCACAGAGACAAATGAGAGATGCTCTTTCCTCGTGGCGCTTGTACTCCAGCAGGGGGTCGGCGGATGAAGGGAGGTACGGCTTCCCCCACGTTATAATACGTAGAGGTACTTAAGCGTGTTCGTGTCACGCGGTGATCAGGACAGGCCTACACATCAGGAGAAGAGAAGTCACAGTCCAGAAATTAAACCGTACAGATATAGTCAGTTGGTTTTTGACAGATGCCAAGACCATTTAGTGGACAGAGTCCACAACCAGTGCTGGGCCACCTGGCCGTCCGCACGCAGAGAACGGACACGGACCCATACCTCACACGGTTCCCAGAATTCATTCCAAACCGCTCGAAGACTCACATGTAAGAACTAAAACTATTTTTTGAAACTGCAAAACTCTCGGGGCCCCTGGGCGGCCCAGTCAGTTAAGCATCTGACTTCGGCTCAGGTCGTGATCTCAGGGTTCATGGGATTGAACCCCACACTGGGCTCTGTGCCGACAGCATCGAGACCGCTTGGGATTCTCTCTCTCTCTCCTCTCTGTCTGCCCCTCCTCCATCTCGTACATATGCTCACTACCCCCCTCCTCTCAAAATAAATAAATAAAACTTAAAAAGAAAACATAGGTACGAGTCTTCACGACCTTGGATTAGGCAACGTTTTCTTAGGTAAAACACCAGAAGTAGAAACAGCGAAAAATATAAAATAAAATAAATTGAACTTCATCCAAATTCAAAACCTTCGTGCATCAAAGAACACTGTCAAGAAAGTAAAAAGACAGCCCGCAGAATGGAGAAAATACTAGCAACTCCTATATCCAGTAAGGGCCTAGTACCAGACTGTGTAAAGGACTCTCAAAACTTAATAGTAAAAAAGACACGTGAGCGCCTTAAAAGTTGGCCAAAGATTCGAATAGTCAGTAAAGAAAACGTAGAGATGGCCAATAAGCTCATGAAAAGACGCTCCACGTCATCAGTCGTTAGGGTGATGCGATCAAAGCCCCACAGCACTGCTCCGCACCCATTAGGGTGGTTAGAGCCAGAATAACAGAAAATAACAGTTGTTGGTGACAGTAGCCTGTGTATTTTGTCTGCGTGCTCGTTATCCTCATCTGTTCCCACCATTGCAGGGGGGGATGTGCAGGCACGCAGCCGCTGTGGAAAACGGCTTGGCAATTCTTCCAGATCCTAAACGCAGAGGATCACAGATGCATCGATTCCACTCCCGGGTACAACCCGAGAGGACTGAAAACACACATCCAGGCAGAAACCTGTACGTGAACGTTCTTCGTACCATTGGTCATAACGGCCCCAAAGTGGAAACAAGCCAAAAGTTGTTGGTAAACGGAGGTGGTCTGTCCGTACTCGGCCATAACAAGGTCGGACACACGCTGCACAGCACGGGGACCCCGAACACGTGTTGCTCGTGAGAGAGCCAGGCACAGAAGGCCACAGGCTGTAGGATGACATTTACGTGCAAGTCCCAAATAAGGAAGTCTGTAAAGAGAGAAAGTAAATTAGTGGTTTCGGGGGTGGAGGAGGGGAGAAGTTGAGAGTGACCGCCATCCTGTCGGGTGGTAGCCGCGTTCGGGAATTCCACGGCGGCTTGTATGCTCTGCGAAGGCGCTCCAGGCCACTGAATTGGGCACTTTAAAACGGTGAGGGTTACGTTACGTGAATCACGTGTCAACAGTTTTTACAATGGTTTTTGAGGGCACAGAAGCCCAAAAGAAGGAATAATCATGCCGTAATCAGAGCAGGCTTCCTGAGGTGGCCCTTGAGTTTGGGTTCGGTCTGTTTCACTCTGGAACGTACTTTGGGCCTAGAATTCCGTCTGAGCTTGGGGTTTATTCTGAAGACCATGGGATTGGTCAGGGTTTTGAACAGGGGAATGATCACACCTCCAGACCGGCAGTCTCCACGGAGATGCGTGTTCCGTGCGTGGACACACCAGAAGGCCACAGGGGGCCACGGGGACATCTCAGAGGCAGAGGAGCGGGGCGGGTCCAGGGGCAGGAAATGAAGGTCAGCTTCGGTTGACCGTGCGACGTTCAGATAAAAAGGCCGTGGACCCGGCCGGTGGACGTGACAGGGTTGAGCCTCAAGGGAGAGGGCAGGGTTGGGACAGAGGTTCAGGCGTCCTCAGCCCGAGCTGGTAGTTGAAAGTGGGGACCGGGTGGTGTCACCCAGGGTGCCGGGGCCAGAGGAGGAGAGCGCGCAGGGATAGAACGTGATGCTCCGGTGCTCTTACCGCACACGCACCCGCCCGTAACATCGCTGCTATGGTTGCTGTTACATTCAGATTTCAATTATCTGTCCTCCTCCCTGCGGGACTGAGTTCCTTAAAGGCCAGGGCCACGCCACGTGTCCCTGCACATGCGTGTCCTGCACTGGCATGGCTGGCACGCAAGGCGGGGCGGAGACCAGGCGAGGCTGCGGGCAGCTGTGAGGGAGGGTGGGGGGCACCGGGGCGGCTATCCGAGGAGGGGGCACTGGAGAGGTGACGGCTGGGGCCAGGCCTCTGGCTTTGGCCTTGGGTCATCGGGCTCCTTGGAGGAGTAGCAGTCAGATGATTTGCGGGCAGCAGGGTCTGGCCCCGAGGGTGGACCCGTGTCTGGAGATGTGTCCGTGGATGGAGGGTGAAAGGGCTGAGGGTAGTCATAACTGACGGAAGGGCTCGTGTGCTCGCAGGATGGGGGGAAGGAGCCACTGGAGGGGAGCCCGAGGGCATGAGCAGCGTCTCAGCAGAGTCCGGGGAGATGGAAGCAGGGCTTCTCCAAGGGCTGGGCCCGGGATGTGATGTCGTGTGCTGGGCGGCTCGGACGGGATGGAACGAGAAGTGGGGGGTTGTAAAATGCGGTTGGCAGGTGGCAGGGGGCCTCAGATGAGCTTCGAGAACGTGTGCACCCACCATCTTGTTTAATTGCGAGCCAGCGCTTCCTTCCGGAGTGAAATTACAGTAGCTGCTCCCGCTGAGTCCTCATGGACGCTATGGCGTTCAGGTCTCCCAGCTGTCCCTGTTTTATCCGCGAGGACCCGGTCCAGCTTGCGGGTCTACGCAGCTAGTGAGCACGGGTGGCAAAGTTCAAGTCCAGCCTCCCCGAGCGCACAGCCCAGGCTGTAAGCGCGCCGGGTGAGCGTCCAGCCGGGCACGCACATCCGGCTGCTCCACGGGGACGCTGTGCATCCGCCCCTGGAGCAGGAGAGGGAGAGACTGCCCGGGCCTTCCTGCCGTCCCTCTCCAGCATCGCCTGTGCCCTCACCGCCTCCACACCTCTCCCTCCTCCTAACGTGCGTCTCCCGAAGGCAGAGAGCTCCCATCTCTTCTCTGTTGTGGGGTGACTCCCCGTTCCCTGCCCCCGTGAGTTGTCTGTCCTCCACTAACCACCTTCTGCCTTCCCCCGTCACCCTCGCCCGTCCCCAGCGGATCTGCGAGGTGTACAGCCGGAACCCCGCCAGCCCGCTGGAAGAACAGATGGAGGGCGCCCGGAGGCGCGTCACTCAGTTACAGCGGAAGATCCAGCAGGAGACGGGTGGCTCTGCGGTGAGTGACGCAGGCTGGGCTCCAGGCGGGTGCCGCGCAGACGGCCGGGGGCAGAGCACGGAGAGCCCAGATGGGCTTCTGGAGCTGTGCAGGACCCGGGCTGACCAGTAAGCGTCCAGGACTTTACAAGGAACAGAGAGCAGCAATTCTTTCTTTAGCGCCAAAGGGCCCCTTCCTGCCCCCGATGAGCCTGTGGCGGAAGGAAACACGCACGAACTAAGTCGGGCCCTTGGCTTCAGTCTCCCTGTCACCTGCTCCCCAGTGCTGTCCTTGGAGCTGACGGTTGTCCCTGAGCGATCTCACACGGCGCACGTCTGGAGGCTCCTTTCAGCCCCTGTCCCAGCACTTTGCACATCAGCCCAAGTGAGGGACCCACAGCGCTGACCGTTTTGCGTAAACGGAGTTGCCAGAGAGGAGTGTCCTTACCTGTCCTAGTCAAGGGCTTTGTTATTAGCATCCGTCTGAATCTCCATCAGGCCTTAACTCTTTGGGTAAATACGAAGGAACCCGCCAGAAACTTTAAGATCTCCAAGGATAGTTTTGCCAAAGCTGGTAGAACTTGTTGGAGGATGACTTTCTTTCTTCTTTAGAGCATCCAGATCAAAATGTCTGGGAACCGCAGGCTAGTCAAATTTGAACCGTTGTGTCTTCTGAAGGACAGTCAGTGTCGCATGGCTGGTAGGAGCTCAGGTTCTGTGCTCGCCTTCTGTAAGACTTGGGCAGGCTCCGTACTTCCCAGGAGGCTCAGTGTCTTTGTCTGTAGAACGGAGGTCACAGCAGGGCCTGCTGGAGCGGGGCGGTATTGCGGGAGAGAAGCGTGCCCCTGCCGCTGCCCACACCCGTGTGCTCTGCGGGGTGGTGGGTCGGGTCGCCAGCCCCGGCGTCAGTTTTCCTGCTGCGTAGCTTGGGCACGTCACGTGAGGTCTCTGGGCTCCTCAGTTATGGCAGAGAGCTGTCCCTGCCTCGGGCTTCCCGAAAGCCTAGACGAGATCTAGAAGGGCGGGCTTCCCGAGCAGCCGAGCTCTGTCACCATAGTCCCATCCCCCCAGCCCCGTCCTGTCTGTCGGTCAGCGGCAGTTAGAGGCCAGCCCTCCTCCGCTGCCCTCAGTCACCAGCTTTCCTGGCGGGAAGCTCCTTCTGCGTCCAGCCCAACCGAGGCAGTAGATGCTTTGAGGTCCGGGGTGGCAAATCCGTGGGTTTGAAGAATTTCTCCGCTTCCACCATCCGCCCGACTACCCACGATGCAATGGCTCCCCAGTCTGGGCATTTTTAAGGCAACAGATCAGAAGCAGCCGCTCACTGCGGCAGATAGTCTCTGCGGAGATGAGGGAAGGGGTGGCTGGAGGAGGAAACAAGTAGGAGAGAGGCTTGCAGAACTTGCCACCCTCGGCACCTTTGTTTTTCAGGACCTGCTGTCCCTGTACGGTGACACCGGCCAGAGGTCGTCAGAAGGTAAGTCGGCCCAGCTCTCCATACTCTGGTCCGGTTCCCTTACTCACTGTCCCCTCCCCCTGGGGCAGGTTCAGGAAAGACTGACTGGAGGCCCTGCTCCGGGCACAAGCATAGGGAGAGAAAGCGACATCCACGCACAGGGGCAGCGGGGGCGGCTCAGTCGGTAGACGGGAGTGCGTGACCGCAGCACCGACGGCTGCGGACCAGAGAGGAACTGTGATGACAGCAGTCAGGCCCTTGGGAGGCCACACTGGGGTTGGGGGCAAGACTCTCGGTGATCTGGCACAGCAGAGTCTCATTCCGGGACTGACGTGGCCCGGGCACAGGCACACTGGTGGGTGAGAGCCGGGTGTAGAGCATCTGACCTGAGGGAAACCCGGAAAGGGGGGAAGGTGGCACGTCGCCCCCCTACCCTGCCCACGGGCCCCCCAGGCCACGATGCCACCTTCCGTGTCATCTGTCTCCTTCCCAGGCCGGCTCTCTCTGGATTCCCAGGAGGGGGACAGCGGCTTGGACTCTGGGGCAGAGCGCTTCCCCTCCCTCGGCGAGGTGAGTGCCCACAGGGGGCCAGCCCCGTCTGAAACCACCGTCGGCGTCCGCTCTCCGGGCACCCACAGGTCCTGCCGTCTGTGCGCGCTCCCGGCTCCAAGGGTTCTCGTCGCTGTGCTCTGGGCACGGAAGGGGCTGCACGTGCGCCCTGCGTGCGTGGCTGTCGGAGCCGCCTTTGTTCTGTAAAGAATCGGTGGAGGAAGGCGGACGACGTGTGGGGAGCCTCTGGGCGTGAGGGAGCAGAGCCTGTCCGCGAAAACCGCGGCCTGACCGCACACACGGGTCTCCCTCTCAGGTGGACACCCCGAGCCGGCCGAGGCAGAGCGGCGGCCCTTCTCTCTCTCACAGACCTCACTGTCCTTGAACAGCTCATCTTTTCTGCAGCGGTCAGAAGACTTGGTTCTGGCCTAGCGTTACCTCCTAGCTGCTCTCTATTTGCATATGTAAATTGCAGATATAAACTTGCAAGCTGAAAGTGCAAGTGAACGGAAGAAGTAATCGTGATGTCTGTAAGACACTTGCTGAGCCAGGTTAATTAACACACTTACACCGTAATTCTAAGTAATAGTTGGAATTGTATTAGTGTGTCCTTACAGGACCCAGGATGCGTTCCAGGTATCCTGACGGCCGGGTGTCAGAGAGGCGACCTGGCTTAGAGAGGAAGGCTGTGGGCTGGGTTGACTCCAGGGAATACTCGTGGCTGGGTCCCGAGCTTCGGCAAATCTCATGACCTTCCCGAGTCTTGGTTTCCTTATGTGAGAAGCGGGAGGAGAGGTAGTATCTGCCTCAAAGGGCGGTTGTGAGCATCGAGCCCGGTGCGCCTAACGCGGGCCCAGAGTCGTGGCGGGCGCGGAGGAAGCACTGGGGAGTGCGCGTGCGCCACCGGGCATGGGCCTCACCACACGAGCGGAGCGTGAGTTTCTGGATGGGCTCTCTGTCCCTCTAGGTGCTGAAGAATCGGAACTCGGCACTGTCAGACCCTGGGCTGGACAGTCCCCGAACCTCCCCTGTGATCGTGGCCAGGGTGGCCCAGCACCATCGGCGGCAGGGCTCGGACGCACCGGTGCCCGGCGCCAGCGACCAGGTGAGGGGTCCAGAGCCCCCTGCGGCTCTCCCTCCCCTCCTCCCCTCCTTCAGAACCACATTCCAGTGCGTGGCCTGGACCCCTCTGGCCACACCTGCTTCCTGATAGACTTTTGCCTAGAGAACAAGACGGAAGGACGAACGTGGCTTGAGTGGATGTTTGAACGCTGTCTCGGGCTGTGTGAAGACGGTGAATACGTGTGCAGGGAAGGGAAGGGACGCCCGAGGGACAGACAGCTGTCTGTGTACAGCAACAGATAGATTTGTGCAGTCTTTCTCCCAAACGCTACTCCTCAGTTTTCTCTTTCTGCAGCAAAATCTTATTCTTATTTGGCACCCTGGTACCACAAACAGGTAAAAGCTCAGCTCCCCCAGGACCTGCGCCCGTCAGCATCCCCCCTACCCCAGGGCAAGTCCTGTGGCCCCAGGGTCCTGAAAACCTGATTTGGAAGCGCTGCCCCCAAGAATAGAACCAGGAGGGGAGACCCGGGAAGAGGGCTCTGGGCTCAGCGCAGAAAGCTTGCCGAGGGTCTGAGCTGTCGAGGGCCCAGAAGTGGCCATCCGCCATCCCTGGGGATCCTGGACCCCGAGGGATGCAGAGACCCGGGTGTTACAGGAGAGGAGGCAGCCCAGGATGTGTCTGAGAAATACAGAGGCAGCTGCCCCCGCGTTCAGTCTGTCCGGGCCTCGCGTTTTCATTTGTCAGTGAGCGCCACGCTGATCTCTGACGTACCTTCTGGGTCTCACGTTCTTTGACTCTGTCATTCTGAGCAAAGAGTCTGCGAATAGCAGGAGAACAGGGTGAGTGAGTTTTTGGAAGGCGCTGTCAGGAAAAACCCCTTGAGCGAGTCGGGTGGGAGGGCATGTTAGGCCTGGAAGAAAGTGGGCAAAGTGGGCGTTAAGTGGTCCAGACGGGCTCCAGAGCAGGGCCTGTGTTGGGGAATGCCTGGAAATGAGGCAGATTGAATTCAGTGGAAAACACTGGTAGAAAAGCTTTGGAAGTTCATGGAACCTTCAGGAGAAAGCTTGTCCAGTGAAGCGTCTGACACGTCTGTGCAGAATGAACTCTCCTTGTACCTGACACGGACCACACACCAGTTAGGGGTTGGGCTTCTAGTAAAACAGGCGTGAGGAGGAAGGGGAGAACGCCATGCTCAGAAGTCTGGAATTTAGGCAGGTGGTGGAGACCTGCCGTAGACCCTTGAGCCGGCTGGGGGAACGGTCAGCTCCGTCCCATCCTGCTCAAGGAGGCAGAGATGGCTCCAAGCTGTCCTGTGACGGAGACCGGGCCGCCGTGGGCGCCGTGCTGGACGTGGACATGGCCGCCGAAGGGACCAACAGAGCCCCAGGCCGCGGCGGCAGGAGCTGGCACTGCGTCCCAGGGTCTTTCGCAAACAGGAAGAGCGCCTTCTCTCACTTCCTGTCTCCGCATGCACATGCCCAGGCCTCCCCACCCAGAGGAACTTGACTCCGGGCGCTGGAGACTGTGGTCTGCCCTCTGAGACCAGGGGAGGTGGGGAGATGCCAGCGCTCTCGCCAGACACACACGGTCCTCCTCACCGGTGCCATGCCGTCACCACACAGATGTGGTGTGGGGCCTGGATCCGTGTCCCCTGACTTCCCTGCATCTGGACTCTCTCCGCAGGGCACAGACCAAAGCCCAAAGCCTTTAATTATTGGCCCAGAGGAAGACTGTGACCCGGGTTATTTCAACAACGAGGTAACGGTTCCCTGACTCCCTGCTTTCGTCATTGTCGCACTGGCTGCTGTTGACTAGAAGCCGTTAGACCCACACCGGCCGTGAGGGGCACAGGGTGGGCGCCGAAGCTTGCAGACCCGGGCGACGGGGGACGTGGGGCGAGGCCGCAGGCCATGCTGCTGTATCCTGCCTCTGCGCACCGCAGCCACGCCCGTGCGTCTGCCTTCCAGAGCGACATCATATTCCAGGACCTCGAGAAGCTGAAGGCCCGGCCAGCCCACCTGGGGGTTTTCCTGCGGTACATCTTCTCTCAGGCGGACCCCAGCCCGCTGGTAAGTCCGATCCGTGGGCGCCGGCAGGCAGCTCGAGGACAGAGGCAAATAGGGAAGAAGGTGCGGGTCAGGCGGGAGGGACTGTGCCCCATCAAGCACGTCCGGAGCGTAGGGAGGCGCGGGGAGAGGGAGGCCAGGGGAGCCGCCATCATTCTCGGTCCGCTTGGAGGAGACGGTCATCCTGGAGTCATGAACCCTGAGGACGTGAGAGCCTGGCCTTGCAGACACGAGACCTTACCACAGGGAGGCTTAGCGGAGGGGCAAGGTGACAAAGATGACAGCGGGCTGTATGGGGAAGGGGCGCCCTGGGACAGGGCTCGGGGCCAGTGGCCTCAGCAGCTTCTTTCCTGCTGCTCAGCCGCTCGGAAGGGGATGGGCACGAGGGGACGGTGTCGTGTCCCTCAGGAGGCACAGAGCACTGTTTGCCTTCGGGGCCAGGAGCACCGGTTTGTGGGACCCACGTGCTGTGTCCCAGAGACTCCGGAGTGAAGTCCGGGCACATCACAGACAGAAGTAGAACACCGGCCCGTAGAACACAAGATACAGACCAGCACGAGGCAAAATGCCGAGTGTGGAGGACGCACAGATAGGGTGCCTGTGTTGCAAGCGGGTGGGCAGAACTCAGAGGGTTCTGAGACTCCAGGCCAGGGTTTCTCCGCCCCAGCTTGGTGACGTTGAGCTGTAGGAGTTTTTGCTGGGGGGCCATCCTGTGCATCTCCCCATCTCAGCTGCGCCACTAGGCTCTGCCCACTAGGTGCCCCAGCACCTCTCCAGGGAAGGGTCACAGGTGTCTCCAGGCCCCTCCTGCTTGTTGTCCCTTGGAGGCAAAATCACTCCTCCACGGAGGGGGGCCACTGAGAACCACCGCTCCAGCCCCCTTCTCTCTCCTCCTAGCTTTTTTACTTGTGTGCCGAAGTTTATCAGCAGACAAGCCCCAAGGATTCCCGAAGCTTGGGAAAAGACATCTGGAATATTTTCCTAGAGAAAAACGCGGTAAGGCAGTTGTAGATTGAATTACAATTTTACTGTACTCCTGGGGGCCACTCGGAGCAGAGGAAAAATGAAGCCATACATTCAGGCTGGATGGAAACCGTTCTTCAGGAGAAGTTGGGGCTGACGGACGGCTCCTGGGTCCTGTTCCCGGCCCTGCTCTCAACCCTGAGCTGCTCTCCCGGCCCCTTTGTTCTGCGTGTGGCCAGGTAGAATGCACGTGGCCTCTCCAAACATTTGGAGAGAGAAGGAGCTGGTGCCAAACCCTGATTCCTGTCCCCTAGATCGGTGCTGGCTCCGTGTCTGGGCTCACTGATCTAGGGGCTCTCATGCCCAGCCCAGAGCAGAGTTCCCGGGGAGGAGGCCGAGAGCGCGCGCCCGTGTGGACGGGGCCGGGCTGCGGCGGCACCTGCCTGCACAGGGCAACGCCTTACGGACTCTCCAGTGTGAGCGGCTATGCTGATGCCCAAACGACTTCAGTCTCTCAGTTCCAAAACATAAGCTCGCAGCATTCCTGAGACTGGGAGTAAAGTGTCCTTCTCAAGACTTCCACACCTGTTCCCTCCAGCGGGTCTGGAGGGGGGCGGCCGCTGCCAGCCGCACCCTGTGGGGGTTGCAGAACCGGCCCGTCCCCGCGGTCAGTCCCTCTGCTCTCCGCTCACTGGGACACTCGGTAACCTGAGGGAGCAGAGACGGCCCAGTAAAGCTTGCTCCCTTGGTGCTGAGTCAGCACCCGTGCATCCCATGCACCCCATGTCCTTGAAGCAAAGTGGGAAGCCTACATGTGCCCCAGAAGGTGGCCCAGCTCACCTTGTAGCTTCATGCTCGAGTGCAGGCTTACGAGGGGGCGGAGGAGAGGACGGTGGGCCGGGTGTCCGGGAAGGAGAGAAGGGGCGTTCCAGTCCTCCCTGCCACCGTGCTACATCGCCCACGTACCCTGGGCTGTGGGCCTCACTGCCCCCGCCCCCACTCTTCTCTTTTCTAGCCACTGAGAGTGAAGGTCCCAGAGGTGTTGCAGACTGAAATTGGTAAGTCAGTTTACTAGCCAGCTGCTCTTGTCCTGGGCCGTGGGAGGCTGCAGAGCACAGAGGGCACGTGGGCCCCATCCCTGGGAAGCCCTCCTCTAGGAGGGAAAGCAGGGGCGGTTCCCCCCGAGCGCCTCACGATGGCTGACGGGCCGCGCAACGGGACAGGCCCTGCCTGGGGAGCCCATCCCGGGAGTACGTGCCCCCGTCAGACCTGAGCTCGTTTCTGCCAGCCTTCCCCGGGACCTTCCTGGGCCCAGCGGGGCCATCTGTACGAAAGGGCAGTTGGACTTGAGGGATTCCTAAGCCTGGTCGATCACCAGAATCCCTGGGGGAATTCTTGAAACTCCAGAAGCCGGGGCCTCACTCCATCCCACCTCGGGTCGGGATCTCTGGAGTATTTTTGTTTCTGTGAATTCCTCTCTGATGCTGCCGGCGTTTGGCCCGGTGAGGACCCTGCCGGCCAATGATTGCTCTGTCCCCATCTCGTTCTCTAGTCGTGATAGGAGAGCTGAGGGAAGGCGGCATAAGAGGGTGTCAGCCTGAGAAGCGGGTCCCAGGCAGCTTTCTAGAGAACAGGCGTCCCACGCTGCCTTCGGGAAGCGTGCTTTGTGGCCTGAGGCCAGAGGGTAGAGTCCCTCGACCGCGTGAAGCTGCTGGGGGAGCGGGACCGACACCGTCCAGGTTCCGCTGGGGAGTCGGGGCTTCATGTGAAGTGCTTGTCTTTCTCGGCCTCGCGCCCTGGCCCGGTGGCCACGAAGAATGAGGGGTTTGCACTGTGGCATCAGAGGGCAGCCCCTGGGCCCATCTGATCATAGACGGGGTTTCATTTGTCCACATAACAGAGCCTCAAACATCCAGAAAATGTTTTTGTGCTTGCCTTGGGACCTGGACAACAGGAGTCCAGTCCTGGATTCGGGAGTGGCCTGGTGGGTCCAGGACTCGGGGCTCAGCAGGCATGGCCCCCTCTCCCGACACCCCATTTCTCCTTCCCTGGGTTCCCACCAGACTCACGTCTGCGCAGCAGCGAGGACGTCCGCGCTGCCCTCCGGGAAGCCCAGGAGGCGGCCATGCCCGAGATCCAGGAGCAGATCCAGGACTACAGGTTGTGGGTCCCCCCTGCTCCCTCTGCGTCCTCACCCGTCTGTCCCCTGTGACGAGCGTCTCTCGTGAGCGCATTTGCCTCGCTGTTTCCGGGCGTCTGTGAGACACGTGTGCGCCTGCTTTGTCTGTCTTAGAACGAAGCGCACCCTGGGGCTGGGCAGTCTGTACGGTGAGAATGACCTGCTGGACCTGGACGGCGACCCTCTCCGAGAACGCCAAGTGGCCGAGAAGCAGCTGGCTGCCCTGGGAGACATCCTGTGAGTGCACCACCACCCCACCCCCACTCCCCCGCCCCCACCCCCCCGCAACGCCACCCGGAAGTGCCGAACAGACGCGAGTGTCCTGTGCGTCTGCTCGCCGGCCTCTCCCCCCACGACGTCTGCCGGATCCTCCCCCCGGGAAGGTGCGGAGGGCCCGGCTCGCCTGCTGCCTTGCTCAGGCGAGACTGGGCATTTCACGGGGCCGCGGGACTCCGCGGCTCCCCACGGAGCTTTCTGCTCCCCTTCCGAGCCCTCTTCCTGACCGTGCTGCCTCCTGTCCTTAGGGTCACAGGGACCCTGGCATGAGGGCCACACGTGGGCCCTCAGGAGGCAGACCGGCTGGCGGGCGGGAGGGTGAACGATTCTCAACTGATCATCTCAGTTGGGCGTCAGGAGACCGGCCTGACTAACCTGGTCAGGAACTTCGGCTCAGCTGCGGTGGCCGTGCCTCTCCTGTCCCGTCTTCCCAGCGCCACCCACGTGACTTTGTGGGGACACATCAGACTTAAGGGCTTCTCCACTCAGTGCTCTGGGACCCTGGTCTCAGCTATAAAATGACAAAAGGTGGACGAGACTGTCTCCAGAGTCTCTGTTCACGCTGCCATTCAATGCAGCAACACGTGCGGAGTTCGTTCTGGGCTCTTGGGACGTGTTAGTGAACAAAACAACAGTTTCTGTGGTGCTCACGTCATAGGGGGAAGAGAGAGCAATGTGCAAGAAATAAGGAAGGCCTGTAACGCGTTGGAGACAACGAGGGGGACAGAGCAGGCTGGCGGAAGGGGTCGGGCGCACCAGAGCCAGCGGGTGACGGTTTTAAATAGGGCGGCCAGGGCGAGCCTCCCCCCCCCCCCCCCACCAAGTAACATTTAAGCAACTGAAGAAAGTGGGACCGTCATCCTTGAAGACCGCTGGGGGGAAGAGGCAGGGCAAAGTAGGCACGTGCTTGACGTGTGGTGAGCAGCGGAGACCAGAGCAGATAGAGAAGGTGGGTGCTGAAGTCAGAGAGGTGACGGGAGGGCAGCCGCAGAGCCTGAGGACGGTTGTGCGGCCTCTGGTTTTCCCTGTCCGTGGCGGGGAGGGGCCGCACGGGAACCCACGCGGTGGGGCTTGGACCGGGCAGGGCTGGGGCACGCGGTGAGACGCGGTCGGTGTCCCACATGTATCCTAACAGTAGAGCAAATGGGCATCCCCTAAAAACTGAGTGTGGGTCGGGGAAGACCCCATGGTTTGTGCCTACACGGCAGAAAGGACGAGGTGCCATCAGCCGGGATCAGGGCGGCTGTGTGGGGGGCAGTCCGAGGTGGGCATGTTGAGTCTGAGGTCTGTATTAGACGTCACCCTGGAGGTGCGGCCGCAGGCTAAGTCTGGCAGAGGAGAGACAGGACTGCAGACATCACACAGGGGCATATTCCTGGGAATAACCCCCTGACCTTCAGCCAAGCCCTGGATCTTTGTGGGCCTCAGTTTCCCTGGCCTGTTACAGTGGGCACCCCGCTCAGGGTGGTCTCTACGGGAAGCTTCAGCCTCACTTGATGGAGATCTAACACCTCCTCACCGGGCACTTTGAGATCTCAATCAGCTTGTGAATAGCTTAGAATAGTGCCTGGCCCATCGTGCCCCCTCAGCTGGTCGTTGCTGCCTCCACCGCCGTGTGGGAAGGTCTCTCTGGGTCGGCTCTCGAGGGGCCACCCGCCCTCCTCCAGTTCTACGTCAGCCCAGCCCTTCAGTCGAGTTTGGCTGGGCGAGGACGGGCCCCTTCCTCCGTGATCACGTCACAGTGCTGGCCACGTCCCCCTTCAGCGGGAAGGACCTCTCAGTCCCTGTGCCGAGGCCCCCGAGGGGGTGAGCGCTCTCGCCTCCTGAGCCCCACGTGGGCTCAGAGCTGAGACCGGAGTCGAGGTCTGGCCTCCCCGCCCCCACCGCCCTCGTCCTCTGTGTCTGCGCGGCCAACACGCCTGTGCCGTACGTGCGCGTCATGGCTCCTTCCTTTTGTTCCAGGTCCAAGTACGAGGAGGACAGGAGGTGAGTGAGTGTGCGGTGCGTTTGCCATCCTTCTGGACACAGGGCGCCCTGAGCATCGAGGTCACAGTGTGTCCAGCCATGGCCCCAGGTGTCGCGTAACCGTAACAGCGGCTTGTGAGGTCCAGGCCCCTGCCGCTTGGGGCCGCCGCCTGGGGCAAGGGTCTGCCCTCACCCCACCGTGCACATAGCCGGCCTCCCCACCTCCGCCTTAGCTCTGCGTCTCCCTCCGGCTTTCACCTCTGAGCCACCGTGAAGTGCTGGTGACTGGACCGGTCCGAGTCAGCAGCCCTTGTCGGGGAGCCGGGGCGCGACGCCTCTCCTCTCTGGCACAGGTTATGGGGTTTCCGCAGCCGGTATGCGTGTCCGCTCCTCAAGCAGCCAGCATCGAAGAGTGTGCGCACGCTTGAGCTGGAGGAAGGCAGGCCAGGGCGGTTGTGGAGGAGGGGCCGGAGCCCCTGCTGCACTGAGTGCCCAGAGTGCCCGACCTGCCTCCTGAATCCAGGGCCAGATCCGCTTCCAGACACAGCTCTGGACGGTTCCACGTGTGGCCCGTGGCGGCTCCGTTCCATCTCTCTCTCAGTGCCAGGGCCGGGAAGGTGGTGAAGGCAGAGGCAGGCCAGCATTTCTCCCCTTTTCCCTGCCACCCCACCGCACGTGGATGCCCGAGGACCGTGGCCGTGGGCCTCAGTCGGTTCCAGGCCTGCCGGCTTGTTGGCTTACGTTGTAGGGACCGGCCACATCCTTCTGCTGGCCGCTCTCCCCCCTTCAGGAAGAGTTCTGCTTAGGGAGAGAATTAGGTCTCTCCCAGGACTCCTGCTAGCCAAGAGTCCTTCTGTGCCCCCCCTTGAGAATTCCAGGGCTCCTTCCAAACACCCTGACCCAGAACTCTCCCTTTGTCACCCCCCTGGGTGGTAGTTTGGAGATTGTTCGGAGCGGGGTTCTGGCCCTTCCGCCTGTTGGCGGGCACAGCTCGAGCTTTCTGACTGACCACTCTGCTTCCCGTCTCACAGCGCCCCCATGGACTTCGCCCTCAATACCTACATGAGCCACGCCGGGCTCCGTCTTCGAGAGGCACGGCCTTCCGGCGCAGCCGAAAAGGCTCAGGCAGCTCCTGACAAGGACAAGTGGCTGCCCTTCTTCCCAAAGACCAAGAAGGTGACAGAACTACCTGGACAAGAGTCCTCTGGTGCGGGTCTCTGCATGAGGCCAACCCGGGAAAGCCACTCACGACTGCGCCTGACCCTCGCTGCCTTTGCATGGGGAGTCCGTGAGAACCCACAGACGAGCTCAAACCCGGCCCGGGCGCACGTGTGCTGGTTCGGGAGCAAGCAGGAGTCTGCTTTGCAGTTAGCCGTTCAGGGCGGGTCTGGGGGGCAGTGGCAGGGATGAGTGGCTAAGTCTGGGGATTGGGACCTTCTCCAAAGCTGGTGTCTCCTGTCCCAACAGAGCAGCAATTCCAAGAAAGACAAGGAAGCCTTGGAGGACAAGAGGCGAAACCCTATCCTCAAGTACATCGGGAAGCCCAAAGGCTCTTCGCAGAGCAGTGAGTACAAGGGGGGGGGGGGGGGTGGCAGCCTCGGGCAGGGGCGGCGGCCCCGTCACCGACCGGGGGGCTGGCAGAGGGTGTTCCCTGTCCCGGCAGCCGCACGCCCGCCTGCCCTCTGAGACCGCAGCTCCCGCTCAGTGCTGCTCATTGTCCCCTTGCCACACCGCGCGCAGGCTCCTCGAGGTGCAGATGACGCTTCCGAGCCAAGGAGGTCATGCCAGTCCCCGGGCCTTAGTCTAGGAGCTCAGGGCAGTTATAGCTACCGAGCAGCCACGCGGAGGAATATTCCCGCCTGGCAAGGCCGCCCTGTTGACAGTAAATGCCCCCTTCACCTTCACCAGTGGGCTCCGTCTGTGCCCCTGAGCTGTGTCGGGAGCAATTGTGGGCCCTCGATGGGAAGTCTGACTCACTGCTAAGCAGAACTGCATGTGGAGTGGGAGGTGGGGGCCCAGTGACACCCCCGATGCTGCCGCTCACCTGAAACTCGGTTGAGCCTGTCGCCGGTCTGGAACTTCCTGCTGGCCTCCCAGTCGGCGTCTTCAGACCCCAGTGTTAGTCTTGGGAGTCTGGGAAGGGCTGTGGGGGTGGGTGGGCCGGTGGCCTTTTCTGATATTGCTGCCTGGGGGCTGTAGAAGGGGGGACTCTTCTAGGTCAGACGTGATTTTTGCCATTCGTTTTTCATTTTCCAGCTTGATGTAAGTTTTGTTTTGACTCTGGAGACGTTAATTTGACTTTTCACGGTTTACTTTTGTTTCTGTTTGTTTTCTTTTAGCATTTCATATTCCCTTGTCCCCTGTGGAAGGTAAAAGGACCGTTTTCTGTGGGTTTTGCTTTTCTTTGCTTTGAGTTCCCATCTCTCCAGTCTGTCTGTCTGTCCCTTTTCCCCGTCCCCCATCCCGTCACTCCGTCGCCGTCTTCCGTGTGCCTCTCTCCTGCTCCGGCTGCCTCCGCAAGGGGCTGCTCCTGGCGGTGTCACGGAGGCCAGCCTCCCCGCCCTCGGCCCCACCCTGTCCCTGTCTCACATCTCAGGGAACAGGCTCCGAAGGTCCAGGGCTCCGTGTGCACGAGGGAGGCCTTCACACATTAAAATGTCCTGCCCGAGCTTCTCAGGTTTTTGTCTCGACTGAAATAACGGAAATCCTCATTTTTGAGAGTTATGCGGGGTTTCCTTCGTAAACAGTGGGTCTCTAACAGTTCTTCTTGGGGGCCTTTCACCGTCCGTCACCTGCTCTGCTTCAGCCCTTGAGCATGGCGCGTCCACCGCTCCTGACTTAACATGGACGGCGTGGCGTCACCACGGCGGTTGAAGAGAGTGACCCCTGCTGTGTGTTAGAGGGCCTGGTGCCGTCGGGGGTCTGTGCGCTGAAAACGAACACGTCATATACATTAACCCAGAGAGGTTGAGAACCTGCAGTTGGGCAAACTCATTTCTCATCAGTGAGGCTCCCACGAGTACAGTCACGTGATTAATGTGGTCAAGGCTCTACTGTGAATCTGTGCAGAGAGAGAGCAGTGCAGTGAAATCAGGAAATTGTTCAGTGGCTAGAATTCATTTTATGTGAAGTGACAATTAAAAATAACGATTTTCAAAATTATTTCAAAGTTACTAAATTCCTAGACTCGTGCTACTTTATTGATTTTTTTTTTTTTAATGTTTATTTTCGAGAGAGAGGCAGAGACAGAGCGTGAGCAGGGGTGGGGCAGAGAGAGAGGGAGACAGAATCCGAAGCAGGCTCCAGACTTCGACGCAGGGGGCTTGAACCCACGAACCGTGAAATTATGACCTGAGCTGACGTCGGTCACCCAACCGACTGAGCCACCCAGGCACCCCTCCTTATGCTACTTAAAAAAAAAAAAAAAAGGTTTTAAGTTTTGAGAAAAGGCATATAAAACAATGGAAAAATAAAAGAATGGCCTTGGGACCCAGGCCCTTAGATCTTAACACACACTTCCTCCTGTCCACGCTGCCCCAGTGGAGGCAGGAGGAAGCAGCAGCTTCGAGGGGCCGGGAGCCCAAGGACAGGGTAAGGGGCCTGGGTGTTCACCAGGGCTGAGTTCGGTCTTTCCATTGTAATCTAATGATTTGGTGTGGCCTTGCTTCTCAAGTTCCCAGGACATCAGCAAAGCCTATGTCCGTGTCTAAAGACCAAACAGCCCCCAGAGGTGGAGGAAGGGTCAGCACTGAGTGACCGTTAGAGTCATCAGCTGTTGCCCCCGTTTAACAGCGACCATAACTGACTGTTAATAATATGGAATGTACTTAACCCTTCCATTTCATTGTCGTCCAGAGAATGGAGGAAGGAGAACAGGGGACACCAGTGAAAACTGTGCTCATTTAAAAAATTGCGTTCCTTTCTGCCTTTCTCCCCCCATTACACTGACTTTCCTCAGTTGTGCCGCCTCTCAGAGCATTCCCCGTTTGTCGTCACAGGGTGAACTATACCCCGAGCACAGGCGACACACGGGAGGGAGCAGTGGGCTCAGCCCGGCGGCCTCCTGTTACAGGGTATTCCCAGGCCCTCGTGCCATCACCCAGCAGGGCTGCTCAGGCTGTGACTGCAGAGCTGACCCTGTGGCAGGCAGCTCAGGCCCCAGTCCCCAGAGTGGGCGTGATGCTAACAGCCCCTGCTCCTGACACGGCCTCCTGTTACGCATCTCTGGAAAACTGTTACCCCGGCCACCTGCCTAAATGATACGAAGTTTGAAGAGACCAGCTGGATGTTCTGTTTGCTCTGGCCTGGAAACTTTCTCATGAAACCTGAGTTTAGAGACTTAGGGAGATTTGTAGGTTTGCACGGGTGGGACTCTGGCTAGTGTGGGTAGGATCAGGGCCTCACCTGCCTCCCTGCCCACCCCCAGCCTTCCTGTTGGTCTCTGGCAGATCGGCCTCTGAAGCCCAGCTCTGGGCTGATGTCACTGCATCTCTGAGGAGGAACCTTCTGCGGGTATCCCATGAGCCTCGTGACTTTCATACCTGCTCTCTCTGTTTCTTTGAACAAGAACAGCCTTCTTTTGTCTTAGCTTTGAAGAGGGGCTGGAATTTGAATGCCAGAGAGTGACCCCTTTTCTCTGTTCTACCTAAGACCACCCCCACTCACTGATAATAAAGGGTCTGATTCACAGTGATGGCAGCAACTAGAGGCAGGGGCCGGGACTGGAAGGACAGGAAGGAAAGTCAAAAAAAAAGAACAAATAATGAGCTCTAAAAGTAATATAAACTTGGGAAATGATTGATATAACCTGGCAACCTGGCCAAATTACAGACAGATGCGTTTTGGGTGCTCCTGGCTGGTATTCTATTCTGTATTCGGTTCTTGGAAAAAATCTCATCGTTAATTAAGCCTGAGAGTCATTGTAATAACGTGAGAGCCGAAAGGAATACCCACAGGAAATATACCTCCAAATGGTCTCATTTTGCATGTGAGAGAGCAAGGGACTGCCCCTGTCACTCTCCGGGTTATTGGGAGAGGACCAGGAAGTAGTCTAGAGGACCAGCCCCCACGTCTCCCAGTCCCCAGCCCGGTGCTGCTGTCATCCGTGCTTGCTCACTGCTCTGTCTTCTGGGCTAACGGGAGCGAGGGTCCCGAATAGAAAGCAGAGTACCCTTCATTGTCTTTCTGCTTCCAGTCAAACCAGGCAACGTGAGGAACATCATTCAGCACTTTGAGAACAACCAGCCGTATGACGCCCCAGAGCCCGGGACGCAGCGGCTCTCCACAGGAAGCTTTCCCGAGGACCTGCTGGAAAGCGACAGGTAGCAAGGGCCACATGGGAATTGCCGGCTTCCCACGGAGGGGAGCCTGGGCAGGGTGTGCTGCAGGGTTATTTCCAGGTGCTTCCCCCCACTCCGTTAGACCATAAGATCCCCGCCGCAGAACTCGCAGCTGCTCTGAAGACACGCCAGTGTCGGCCGTCAGGCCACCAGAAGACCGAGCAGGGCCCCCGACCTCCCAGCCCAGGGACTGCGTGTCTTGAACGTTTCCTTTGGACTCACCGCCTGGGTACTCAGCAGCTAGAGGATATTACACAGCAGCTAATCCCGACACCCTACCTGACAAGGCTGGAGAAGACTGGGGCAGGGGTGGCAAGGGACAGTCCCGGGGATGCAGGGGTCAGGCAAGGTTGGCCCCGACGCCCGTGAGGAAGAGCACCGGAGTTTGGCTCTGCTGGTTCCAAAGCACTTTCGAGAAGAAAAGAGGGTTTGCAGCTCCGGCATCTCGTATATTCTCCATCTTTGGCCACGTTCCAGTGAGAACCCTTCTCTGGCATCGAGGCGTGCTCCCGGACTTGTTCCGGACCGCGGCACGACAGCAGCCACGTCATGTCTGAAATTCTCCAGCCAACACTTAGAACCACCTGTGGTCAGAAAGCTCCGTGCACCTTCCCTGAGTCACCCTTGAGTCATCGTAGACGGGGTCTTGCGTGCACAGAAATCATACACGTGCGCGCCTACTGAGCAGGCGCAAGCCAGGTCACTGGGTCACTGGGGAGTGGCCAAGGGAATCAAACCATTTTACCTGGGAAACTGACCAAACTACAAGTCCGCCGTTCCTGCTCCCACACAAGGTTACCCCTGCTTGTAGCAAACCTTCGTAAGCTCAGTGCATGTGGAGATTCTGCCGTCATGAGAACAAACAAAGCTGTAAGGGAAGGTGAAGGTTAGATCTGTCCTGAGCCAAGAGGCCGAGCTCTGTGTAATCTCATTGAGTGAATTAAATGTATAAATTACGGGATGTGTAGGCCCGATGTTACAGATGCATCAGGCGTGTAGAGACAAGATACCAATGTTGTGAGAAAAAAGTTGAGACCGTTCGTAAATAGTGCTCTTGAAGGTGCCAGCTATACATGCCCTGAGACCCTAGGATCCCGAATCCACTGTCCACGGGAGCCGTTGGCTTTGCTGACTGTAAGCTCACCAGCAATCTTAGCAGAAACGGTGGGTCAGAGGTCGGCAGGTATAAGAACCCCCGGGTCTAGAAGGCAGTATTCTAGGGATCGGGGACCAGAGGTAGGTCGCCCCACTTGTTGGGAGGAAGGTTACTCGCTTGTGGGGGCTTGTCCTGGTGCTCAGGTGGCCTGTTGTGGGTTACTGGTGCAAGTGCTGGGTGAGTGGTCTTGGCTGGAGGCGTTCTAGCAGCCCCCAGGGGGTGGTCTGAGGCGGTCGGCTGGCAGCGTGGCTTCAGGGATAGCTCCATTTGAGTCCTTGGCAGTTGAGAGACACGAGATAAATGGAGCTCAGGGTGCTGGCCTCCTTTGCTACAGCAGCCTGCTGTGCCCTCAGGAGCTGCCCAGACTCCGTAGGCCGTCCCTGGTCCTGGAGGCAGGGGGCCAGGATGCAAATCAGTGAGCAGGTCAGTAAGAACCAAGCCAGCAGGGCCGTGGAGGGAGGAGGCACCATCCTGGGGCAGCAGGGTTCAGAGACACCAGCTGTCTCCCGGCTCATGCTCTGCAGGATGCGGAAAAGAACACCTGGCCGTCAGCGTCTCTTCACACTGAGGGGTCTCTGGGACTGGAGATGCTGAGTCTTGTCTTGTCTGTGGGTCTTTTGGCCAAACCTGGCAGATGAGGGAGCGGGTTCCTGCCGGTCAGTAGATGGGCCCTCCCCAGCCAGCCTGCCCCCAGGAGGGGACGTGGAAGCTCCAGAAGGATGCTACAAGATGAGAACAGAAGAATCCACACCACAGCTGGAGGGGCAGGAGCCCATCCGTGGATAGAATCTCTGATAGGCCTGCGAGGAGGCCAGGACAAGTGTGAAGGAAGTGCCTGTACTTCTCGGTAGAAGAAAGTCCTATGAAAGGAAGAGATCTGCCTCAAGCGGGGTCCGCGGTGGGAGCTGACCTGCTCTGGAGTCGAGGGAAAGATGGTCCGGCCACCAGACAGTCCAGGACAGGAGCGAGGACCTCATGGTCCCCAATAAGGGCCTGCGGCATCCACAGCTTTCCTGGAGGGTTTGGGGTCTGTGGCATACCACAAGTCTGATCTCTTGGTCCCCGCTCTCATTTCCTGGTGGGCCATGGGGACGATGAGAGCCTCTGTCCATCGAGCCGGACTGGGGAGGGGCAGGGGAGGCACCTGGAGTCTTGGTGGCAGAGGAGAGCTCGTCCGGGACGTGGGACCCCAAGGTTGCCGGTCCTCCTTCCCCAGTTCACGCTCAGAGATTCGCCTGGGCCGCTCGGAGAGCCTGAAGGGCCGGGAGGAGATGAAGCGGTCTCGGAAGGCGGACAACGTGCCCCGCTCTCGCAGCGACGTAGATATGGACGCGGCCGCGGAGGCCGCCCGCCTCCACCAGTCAGCTTCGTCCTCTGCCTCCAGCCTCTCCACCAGGTGGGCAGGGCTCGGGCAGCTCAGCTGGGGCGTCTCGGGGCAGGGGCAGCGGGGGCTGAGGGCTGACTTCTCTCCACAGGTCTCTGGAGAACCCAACCCCGCCCTTCACCCCCAAGATGGGCCGCAGGTGAGTGGGGTGTCCCGGCCCCAAGCGGCCGGCCAGGTGTGCCCGTCCACGGCCGCCGTTTCCCGCGGGCTCCGGGCAGGAGAGACGGGGGCGGACCCCGAGCTGAGTCCTTCCTCCTCTTCCCCAGGAGCATCGAGTCCCCCAGTCTGGGGTTCGGTGCAGACGCCCTCCTCCCCCACCTCCTAGAGGACGATCTGGGCCAGCTGTCTGACCTGGAGCTGGAGCCGGATGCCCAGAACTGGCAGCACGTGGTGGGCAAGGACGTGGTGGCTGGGCTAAGCCAGAGAGAGATCGACCGGCAGGAGGTCATCAACGGTGAGCATGTGCCCCTCTGTCTCGGGCGAGTAGGGGGCACAGGGTGGTAGTAGGCCAGGTGGCTCCCCGGGGACGGGACCGGGTCCGTGTCGCCATTCCCGCATGGCCCTTGGGGTGGGACGTCGCCCTGCGATCTGACACCAGCGCTCAGCTTCCTCAGAAGTGGTTTGGGGTGGCAGTCATATGACTTCGCATACTCGCTTGACCCCCTGTGCTTTGTGTCCCTCCCATCCCGCGACCACCCCGCTCAGAGCTGTTTGTGACAGAAGCCTCCCATCTGCGCACGCTCCGGGTCCTGGACCTGATCTTCTACCAGCGAATGAAGAAGGAGAACCTGATGCCCCGGGAGGAGCTGGCCCGGCTCTTCCCCAACCTGCCTGAGCTCATAGAGATCCACAGTGAGGGGCCGTCCTCCCCGCCCGCTGTCTTTCCCCCACACCCCTTCTCCGGCCAGCCTTCAGGTGTCTGTCCCCATCTGACCGTGTGCCAGGGCCTACCTGAGCAGACAGCCCTCACCTGCTCTCTCTGGCGGACAGCTTGATACGCGGCCTGAAGCCAGCCTCCCGGGTCCCCCAGGAGCAGAACGGCTGCCGGACCCTTCCCCTCGGCACTGCCGCCCAAAGCCCTTCTCCCCGGGTCCCGGAGGGTCCGGCGGTGCAACTCTACCCCGGGCCTCTCTGATTCTTCTCTCCTTGCCCCAGATTCCTGGTGTGAGGCCATGAGGAAGCTCCGGGAGGAGGGCCCCATTATCAAAGACATCGGTGACCTCATGCTGGCTCGGGTATGCTTGGAGGGGACGGGTCCCCCTTTCCCGTGGCCACGGGAGCGGCAGCGGAGGGTGTGGGAGGGCCGGGGTGCGATGCCCGGGTGGCGTCCCTTGTGCTGCAGTTTGACGGCCCCGCCCGGGAGGAGCTCCAGCAGGTGGCCGCGCGGTTCTGCTCCCACCAGTCCATAGCACTGGCGCTCATCAAGACCAAGCAGCGCAAGGAGAGCCGGTTCCAGCTCTTCATGCAGGTGTGGCCTCCCCGCCGCGGCCTGGCCGCCAGCAGAAGTCAGTGCGGGCGTAGCTCCGTAAAGCCGACCGGGGTCGCCAGGGATCTCCCGGGCTGCTTTCCCGGAGCCCCGGGGCAGGCCCGCCGGCCTCTCCTCTCCACCCGGGAGGGCAGCCCAGCTACCCCCACGCCCATCCACACCCCCCTCGTCCCACGCCACCGCCTCAGAAACACTGGCACGTGCCGGCCCTCAGGACGGACGTGGCTTAGCGGCCAGAAGGCCGTGTTCGCCTCCTGCTTCCTGTGTGCACGTAGCTGGGCCTCGGTTTCCCTGTCTGTAAAGTGGGCATAGCACCTGCTCTGTGGCACTCGTTTGACCACATCCCCTCCGTGGGTTATCTCCCGGCCCCCACCAGCCTAAACCTTTCTGAGTGACCCTCTGGGGCCAGGACCCACTTGGCCTTTTCACACCCATCCGGGTCCCGAGCCCATGAGCCAGGCCCTGACCGCGGGTTGTCCTCTTTCTCCGTCTGTGCCCCCTGCTGTTCAGGAGGCCGAGAGCCACCCTCAGTGCCGGCGGCTGCAGCTCAGAGACCTCATCATCTCGGAGATGCAGCGGCTCACCAAGTACCCGCTGCTGCTGGAGAGCGTCCTCAAGCACACGGAGGGTAGGGAGCGCGAGGCGGTGGCCGCACTCAGACCTAGTTCTAGCGCTGACCTGCTCTGTGGCCTTCACGAGTCACTTGTTTCGCTCAGTCTCGAGGGAGGTCGCGATTATGAGCGTGCTTTGGGGAGAAGAAGCTCAGCAGCGGGAGGGGGTGTGAGGCTCGCCCTCAGCCTGTGGGGGCCTTGGTGCAAACCTGAGGAAAGCGTCCGAATGGAAAGAGGTTGGCACGCGGACTCCCATGTGACTGTGGTCCCACACCGGGGCCACGGCTGCCGTCACCTCCCCCCCCCCCCCCGCCCCCCGCATCTGTCCGTCCCCCTGCCTGACGCCTCTGTGCAGCGCACAGACGTACAGCCACGTGTGCTGACTGTAGAAGTTCAGTGGCCGTGCTGAGAGGAGCTAGCCCCAGGGACACTCTCTGGGGTCCCAAGCATTCCCCCGCTGCCCTCGAATTTGGGGTGCTGGAGTCAGGGTATGGAGTGTGAGGACCCTCTCCTGACCTGGGCGGGCATCCTGGAGGCACCCTTGCCGTCAGCCAGGCCCTGCCCTCCCCCCATCTGTGGAGCTGGTTGTGGTCCAGCTGGCAATTCCCAAGAGCTGTGTGTGTCTCCGGGACGGTGCTCTGATCCCAAGGACGCTCAGCGCCAGGGCCCCTTACGTTTGAGGCCCTCGAGTGAGGCCAAGACAACACACCTGTGCCCGTACCGTCGGCTTGCAGCCACCGGCGGCCGGGTGTGCTGGACTCTGACACGCTCCTCAGGCAGGCACCCCCCAGCACCGCCTCTGCCCCGATCGGTAGGTGGCACGTCTGAGCACGAGAAGCTGTGCCGGGCCCGGGACCAGTGCCGGGAGATTCTCAAGTACGTGAACGAGGCCGTGAAGCAGACGGAGAACCGGCACCGTCTGGAGGGTTACCAGAAACGCCTGGACACCACCTCCCTGGAGAGGGCCAGCAACCCTCTGGCGGCGGAGTTCAAGGTGGGAGGCGGGGACCGCCGCACACACTGGGGGCACCCCCGGGAGCGGAACCGGCCGGGGCCCGGAGGGACGGGGTGCCGCAGCGGGGCCCCACGAACACCCAGCAGACGGCCCTGCCGACAGGGACGGGATGCTGGAGTTCTCCTGGCCGAGCGGGGGCTGGGAGCCGGGGTCCAGGTGAAGGTGGCCGGGGAGGAAACAAAAAGAGGTCGGGTTGCGGAGAGGCCCGGGCAGAGCCGCTGGCGAACCCCCCGGTGGGACGCACAGCCTCACGGTGGCTTCTGTCCTGCCCGTGGCCTCTATTCGAGCGTCAGAGCAGAGGCCGCCTCTTGCTTGCCGCTGACCCCCAGCTCCTCAGCAGTGTGGCGTGCACTGGGTCGAACGAAGGTACGAATGAACAAACGACGTTTCCTTAACAGAGCCTGGATCTGACAGCCAGAAAGATGATCCACGAGGGGCCCCTGACCTGGAGGACCAGCAAGGATAAGACCTTGGGTGGGTGCCCCAGCCCTGCCCCCTGGACCGCACGCCCGGGGCCCGGCAGGGCTCCTGCGGCCCCGCCTGGGGAGGGGGCACAGGACCCTGTCCCTGTGCTGGGGGGGAGCGGGGGCACTCCTCATGGCGCTTGCCCCCCAGACCTGCACGTGCTGCTGCTGGACGACCTCCTGGTGCTGCTGCAGAAGCAGGACGAGAAGCTGCTGCTCAAGTGCCACAGCAAGACGGCCGCCGGCTCCTCGGACAGCAAGCAGACCTTCAGCCCTGTGCTCAAGCTCAACGCCGTGCTCATCCGCTCCGTGGCCACAGGTGCCTTGCGGGCCTGGCCTCGGGCCTCCCTGCTGGCCCCTGAGCGGGAGGACGTGGCCCGGGGCGGGGTGGGGGGACGGGGCCCGGCGGACAGAGGCGGTTCGGTGAGAAGCCCCGTGTGTGCGGGAAGGGGCCCTGGGCCCGCTCTCTCCACCCGTGGTTTGGGGCGATGCCCCCCCCCACCCCGCCTCCGGGAGTCGCGGGCGGCGGTGAGCGTGAGGGAGAGCAGAGGGAGCGGGGGCCGCCGCGGGGATGGCCTGAGGGTCCAGGACTGCCTCTGGCCTTCCTGTACGCGACCCCGCGTGGTTCCGGTGGCCAGCTGCGTGTTCTGCTCTGGTCCCCGTCCCGTGTCGAGGGCCAGGGCTTCCAGCACCTTGTGGCCCTGGCGGGGGCCGCCGTCACGGCTCTGCCACCTCCACGCGGCCCTTCCCCCTTCCTTCGCACAGACAAAAGGGCCTTCTTCATCATCTGCACTTCCGAGCTGGGCCCCCCCCAGATCTATGAGCTGGTGGCTCTGACGTCGTCAGACAAGAACACGTAAGAATCGAGGGGCCAGGGCGGCGTGTGTGAGTGGTGGGCAGTGAGGCCGGGCCGAGGGGCGGAGGATGGGGCGTGGGCGCGGGACAGGGAGACAGGGCAGGCGCAGCGGGCTCGCGGGACCGCCGTCCTTGCCCCCGAGGGGTCTTCCGCGTGGTCAGTGGTCCCTTCCTCCTCCCTGCACTGGGGTTCTTCCTCCTTCCCACCAAGCGCATCCGCCTCCGGGGTCGTCACCCACCCCTCGTTCCCTCGCTGCCGCCACACGAGGCAGCTCGACTGAGTCAGCGTCTCAGCGTCAGGCTTGTCACCTGTGGGTCTTACTGCCTGTCTGGGGGCCGTTTAAAGACAAGGAGCAGACGGGGACCGCTCGGCCCAGAGCACGGCACAGGGCCACTGTGGGTGGCTGCACACGCCTGTGGGGAGGGCTGCCTGCGGGGGGCGTGCCTGACCCTGTGTTTACCACCGGCCCTCTCTGCCCCTGCTGAGCCACAGGTGGATGGAGCTCTTGGAGGAGGCCGTGCGGAACGCCACCGGGCGCCCCGGAGCCGCCCCGGCACCCGCCCATCCCCCACCCACCGGCGCCCAGGAGCCGGCCCACCAGAGCTTCACACCCAGCAGGTGCTCACCCCCCAGGCCCCCAGTCGTCCCCACGCCTCCGCCTTCAGTCCCTGTCTGCTCCCCCCAATCTGGCCCTCAGGGAGACCATGCCTGCGCCGGGGTGGGGGGTATAGAATCGGGACCAGGAGACGCCGGCCAGCACCCACCCTGCTCTCCAGGTGGCCGACCCGTGGCAGGTGCTGAAGCCTGCCACCTCCCTTTGTCGGACCATCCTTCACTGCCCGTTGTGACGCAGGAGGCCAGGGCGGCGTCTGAGCTCACCCCTCCTGGCTGGCGTCAGCAGTGCGGCGGGTGACCTCTGGGGGTTTGTCCCCGCAGGGTGGGACTGGATGGCTCGGAAGTGTTCCACGGCGAACCAGGACCTGAGGAGCTGTCTGGAGGTGTGTCCCTGGAACCGTCCTTGTGGGAGCCCACCGGGCCATTGTTGGTGGGACAGGTCAGGGGGTGGTCGGGTGTGGGTGCGGGGTGATGGGAGAGGATGTCGGGGCCAGAAGCGTGAGGTTTGGATAAGAATAGAGAAAGGAGTGAGAAGGGTGTGTCCAGAAGGGGAAGGAGAGTAGACCTGAGCCAGTGTGGACGAGCTCACTTGAACAGAGGCCCCCACCCCGGCTCTCCGGGTGACCGGCGTTCCACAGTGGAGGGGGGGGGGCCCGCCTCCTCCAGCTGGGCGTTTCCATGGAGAAGGCCACACCCGTGGGATACCGTGGGTAAATCTCCTGGTGGACTCCTCACTTCCTTCGGGTCCCTGCAGACGTTGCCTCTGCGGCGACGCGCCTTCTGTGGCCTTGCGGCTGCAGGTAAACGGTGCTCCCGCCCGCCCCCGCCCCCTGGCCTACGCGCTGCCGTGTCTTTCCCACAGTGCTGTCTCCCTTCTAATTCGCCTGGAGAGCTCGCTGTACTGTGTTACTCCTCTGTGTCTGTCCACTAGAGCTTAAGCTCCACACTGGCAGGGAGCTGGGTGTCATCCCCGACGTCTGCCAAGGGTTCGGGACGGTGTCCGGTTGTAGTCATAGTAGGGGTTCACTAAACATTCGTGGAATGAGTCCACGTTCTCAGCCGCTTGAACCCAGAGCTGGGTGTGGATGGGGTCCGCCCACAGGTGCCTTCCTTCCCCCTCCTTATGCTGTCCTCCCGCCCAAAGCAGGCCCTGGGCCACAGCAGAGGGTCAAGGGGAAGCACCCGGTCCGGCTAGAGGATCCCGAGCAGGAGGGCAGCACAGAGGAGGAGCTGGGTGCCTTGTCCCACCCTCCCGCAGCCCTGGGTGCAGAGAACAGGGGCCGCAGGACCAGGGGTCCCATCCTCCTGTCCCTCCCAGGACCTCTGGTTACGGAAGGGCTCGCTGATGCAGCCCTCCAAGATGGTGAGTGCCTTCCGGGCCCCACAGACCCCTCTACCCTCCACCTGCTGGAACGCTCTCTCCGGCCGTGCTGGAGGAAAAGGGACGCAGAGTCCGCTCCGGGTTCTGCCCTGTGGGGGAGGGGAGCAGCGGCCCTGGGCGTGGTTGTGCGGGGGAAGCCAGCACCTTCTCTCCCTCCAGTGGAGAGCCTGCGGCGCCTGATCCTGTGGGGCCTGCTGCCCGGTCACCCCGCGGAAGCACAGGCGTCCGGAGAGCCCGAGGCCGACCGGACACCCACGCCTTCCCTCGTGAGCAGCGCCTCTCAGCCCCGCGACCCCGGCTCCCCCAGGCCGGAGAGGGATCAGCCAGAGCAGGAGGACACGGCTCTCTGTTCCCTGGAGCATCTGCCCCCACGGGCCAGGAATTCCGGGATCTGGGAGTCCCCCGAGCTGGACAGGAATCCAGAGGAAGAGACTTCAAACACAGAGGCAGCAGGAAGCTACAAAGTTGTGAGAAAAGGTAAATCGATTGGGACGTCCACTGGGGAGACGGGCGCCCGGCTCACTGAGGTCGAGGCAAGCCTCCCAAATGGCGCTTTATCCGGGAAAGCGTGTGCACAGAGGCTCCCGGATCCCGGGAGGAGACGCCGACACACGAAGGCTTCAGGGTCGGGCAGCCGAGGTTCAAAGCCTGTCACCTAACATCCATGTGGCCTTAGACAAAATCGCGAACCCTCTCTGAACATCAGTGTGTAACGTGAGGGTGTCATCTGGTGCCCGGCACAAACCGGCTGCCCACAAAAGCCCCCGCTAGCATTCTTCACGGACGACCCAGACCTGAGGAAAAGATGAGGCTCTCTTTGGGGGCCTCAGACCCGGGACAGGTGCTTACAGCCACCCCCTGCAGCTGGTGGTTAGTGGCTGTGGTGAGGGCACTGGCAGCATGGGGGGGGGGGGTGAGGGAAGGGCACACCCCACAGGACGAAGCTGGGGGTGTGTGGCGAGCCATCGTGACAGTGGGAGAGCGCCCCAAGTTGCGGCCCCGTGGGCGGGGTCGAGCAAGAAAGCCCAGATCGGCCAGGACAGGGGCTGGGGACGGGTTCAGGCAGAGCTGCAGGCCCGAGGGAGGAGGGAGGAGGGAGGGGACAGGACGTGGTCTGAGGAGGGCAGCAGGAACGATGTTCACAGGGCTGCGGGGTCCTGTCCTCCCGGCGCTCAGCTCCGCCTCCCGTCTGCCCGAGGCCCGCCCTCTCTCCTGGGTTTCCGGGGGCTGCCCTTCCTGCTCTGTGCTTCGGTGAACTGGTGGACGGTTTCTCCGCGGCCCCCGGGCGTCTGCGTTCACGGTGTTCCCCCTTTTCTTCTCCTCTCCTGCTGTCTTCCGCCGCCTCCTCTTTCCTTCTCTCCTGGTGTCGGCTCTCCCTGGTGGTGGTGCTGGTCCAGCCGAGGTGGCGGGTGCCACAGCTGTCCCCGCGCTACCCGAGAGTGGCCAGTCGGGGCCTGAGCCAGCCGAAGCAGAAGGCGGAGCCGAGGCTGCGGGTAATGAACTTCGCGGAGCCAGAGCCAGGCTGGGGCTGGAGCGTGGGGCCTGCGGGGGCAGAGCCGGGCTCCGGGAGCGGACCCCCTGCCGCAGGGCACCCCTGCCCCTGTGTCCTCCCTCCCCCATCAGGCCTGGGCCTCTGGGACTGGGCTCGGCGAGCCGGTGCCGGATATGGTGGGGAGCGCACGCAGCCTGGTGCCCGGAGCCCCGCGTCCTTGGCCTGACATCCTGAGCCACACTGCAGTGTCGCTGTGGAAAGAGGCTCACGTGGCCTCCCAGGCCCCTTGGTGTCTCCCCTCCTCCCCGCTCCAGTGGTGTCTGAGTCCCTCCTGGAGCTGAGGGGTCTCTAGGACCCTGCAGATGGGCGCAGGGGCTGTGTCAGAGTTCATCTAGAGCTTGCGATGGGGAGATGTGACGGGACATGTGACGGGAGATGTGACGGAGCCTCCCTCCGCTCCTTTTCCCAAGTGCCTGAGGCTGGCCCTGCCTCCTCACCCCCCTGCAGGGACGGGGAGGCCTTCCCTAACCTCCGCTGCTGGGCACCCTCCCTCGGCGTGGGCCAAACTTGGCCAAAGTGCCACCTAGAAGGCTTTCTGGAGGAGGGGGCCTTTACAGGGCTGGTGGGCAGCGTGAGGCCGCCTACGCCGCGCTCACCCACGGGACGGCAGCCCTGGCCCCTGGCCGCGCCAGTCCACGTGGGGAGCGAGCACCCAGGGCGACGGGGTTGGGCTCTGCGTCCTCTGGACCAGCATCCTAACCTCCCCGTCTCGCCGTGGGGACAGGGAACTGTTTTTACGTCAGCATGCCAGCGGGACCCCCAGACTCAAGCACCGACCCCTCGGGGGCACCCACAAGCCCCGCCCAGCCCCACAGCCTCCCTGACTGGCAGACGGAGCCTCGGCCCCGGTGCCAGGGCAGCCGCAGGCGCCCCAGCCGTTCCCCGCCCGGCCTGGCCTTCAGGGACGCGAGCAGCATCTTCCATACCATCGAGCAGCTCACCATCAAGCTCCACAGGCTCAAGGTGAGGACAGGTCCCCAGACCCGTCGCCCCCAGGGCCCTGACGCAAGGGACCCGGGTTACACATCGCCCTGCTGTCTTCCAGGACATGGAGCACGCCCACAGAGAGCTGCTCAGGTCCCTCGGGGGAGACTCGTCTGGTGGCACCACACCCGTGGGCAGTTTCCACGCAGAGGCGGCCAGATGGACAGACAGCTCCCTGTCCCCTCCGGCCAAGGAGCCCCTGGCCTCAGACTCCAGGGACAGGCACCAGCCAGGGCCGTGCTCTGAGGACGGTGAGTGTGGCCCTGCCCTCTGGGTACCCACGCAGGGGAGGGGGAGGAGGGCTCTGTGAAGGGGTCTCATCACCCCCACCCGAGCACGAGTAATTCACACCCTCAGCTTCAGAAAGGGATCTTTCCAGGGAACCCTTACAGAAGCTCCCCTAAAAGTGGAAAACTTAGTATCGAACTCCATTTCCTTGGATCAGAGAGAGGATGGATCTCCCCCCTAGAACCACACGGGGTGGGGGTGGCGTGGGGGTGGGGCCAGCGCGTAGCCACCCACGGGCTTGGGAGCAGCAGCGGCCACTCCCAGGCTCCGGGAGAAACTCCGCTTTCGTCGCAAAAGGCTCCAGAGGACGCGCTCTCTTGAGCTCGGGTGCCGTGCAGGTGAACCCTAACAGGGAGGGTCACCCCAGAGGCCGGCCGCTCACTGCCCTCCCCGTCACCCCCCCCCCACCACAGGCTCCGACACACCCCTGGAAGAGTGCACGGCCCACGCAGCCTCGTGCCCAGGACTCTAACTGTCCAAACACCACATCCTCCGCGTCCCTACTCCCCCCGGGGACTGGCCCGAGGCAGGGGCACAGGGCAGCGGGACCCCAGACCTCCACCCCGCAGTAGAGGCGGTCTAGCCGAGACCCCACAGGAGACCCGCATGTCCCTTGGTCCGCTCGGGTCCGGGTCACATTTCAGTGTGTTCCCGCCTCCCCAGCCCCGTCCACGGCCTGGCGCCCTGAGCATGCCGGCTGCACCCAAACGGCCCCCCAGACACGCAGGTGGCAGGAGGAGGCTCTGTGTACGTGCACTTTCTTCCTCCCCTCCCCTCTTCGCGGGACCCCGGGGCTGGGGTGGGGTGCCCGCACCCCTGCCCTCCTTGTCACTTTGGTTTCCTATAAATATGTATGTACCATACGTGCATCTTGCTTTGTAAATAACCGAGCGGTTTCTGTCGTCGGGGTGCCGGAGGCAGTCACAGAGGGCAGCTTGTGTCCTAACAGCCCAGCCCCGGGAGGGTCAGAGCTGAGCACGCCGGTCCCCAGCGGGCAGGAAGGTGTCCCAGCCCACCTGGCCTGAGAGCCCCGCCTCTGCGGCCCAGGCCAGAGCTGCTCCCTCCTGTGGTTCTCTTCAGGGGGATTCCGGACCCCACCTCTGTCCGCCCGTCCCCACCCTGTCCCTGTAGAAAACCAGTGTATCAGGTACGGCCCTGAAAACTGGGCCCCAGGAGGTGGGGTGGGGGTTTGAATGCTGGAGTCCCTGAACCTAACCCAGGACCGTCCCCAGGGGCCCCACAGCATTGGCCCCTGTTGCCGGGCCAACCCCCCACCCTAATAAAATATACACACTGTGCTAGGTGTATATATACATATATATATAAATATATATATAATATATAAAATATAGAGATGGAAATGACTGTTTTCCTGTTAAAATAATGTATACTCTTTCTTTCTTTCATGGTTAAGATTTTTTTTTTTTAAGAAAAGTTAAATATTCTTCAACCGTGGTGGTGTGTGTGTGATTTCTGAAACTGCCCTGATAAAGACAAGGGGGTGGTTCTCAGGCTCAGGTGGAGGGAACAAAAGGCTGCCCCTGGCGTCGAGCCCCCAGGCGCCGAGCCCCCAGGCGCAGCTCTGGCCAGGGTCTCCCCCAGCCTCTGTTGGGGGTGCAGCCCTCATGGCCAAAGAAGCCACGGAATGTACCGCACACACAGGCAGGGGGCCCAGAGCCGGGGGACCTCGGGCAGGCCTGGCTGGTCCTCGCTGCCCTCAGCCCCCGCTCCCTCCCACGGGCCCTGGCAGCCCTGGAGGCCGCATCCCCCAAACCTCCTGCCTTTCGGACTTCATGGGCAGACCAAGGGACGGCTTCTCTTGCCACTCGGTCTCCTGGTCTCCCTCCCAGACCCAGCACGCCCTCCGTGCCGGCCTCATGGGCTTATGGTGCAGCCGGCACTGGACTTCCTACGACACGGTGCCTGGGAGCCGTGAGGAGGACTGGAGAGGCCAGCCAGGTCCCCTCCGAGCACCGGCAGAGTCCCACAGGTTACCTGTTCCATAGGTGCTCTCACCTGAGGCAGCACTGAAGGTAGAGATATGGGGGGGTGGGGGGGCAGCTCTGAGGCTCCTCTGCACCCCCACTTCCTGCCATGCGGGCATCCCTGGTTTCACACCACCCACCTCCACAAACCATGGCTTTGGGGTTTGGGTGGAGGGCTTGGCCTTTACTATGTAGATACAGAGCCCTCTTCAAATCAGCCGCCAACTCCGCATCCTCTATGGAGTCCTTGCCTCCTGTGGGCGACTGCCAGCTGCAGGAGTGGGGGCCTGGAGCCCTCCCCTTCGCCTGGGCGAAGGGGTTACAATCCCTGGGGTCCTGCGGGCAGCACGGAGAGAGCAAGCCGGGAGCAGGCCCTGGCCCACCCAGGCTGGAGGGGCCAAGCTCAGCCCGGAGAAGAACTGGAAAGCCCTTCAGCCACTTCTGGCCGCGAGACATGAACAGACTCAGAGTCCAAACGTTCCAAGTAGTTCTGGAACAGTTTTCAGATAATCTCGAGGGGCAACATACAGCAGTGGAGTTTGCTAGCGATCGAGATCGCCCCCAGGGAGGCCAGCCCACCACGCAGGGACCAGAGATGCTGCAACAGCCAGGCGGCGGCTCCTGGAGGCAGGTGGGAGGGGCTAGGTGGTCTCCTCCTCCCTGGGCTTGGCCTTGGTGACGGGGGCTCGTGGCAGCATCAGCTCCTGGATCGTCGCGTACGCAGGACATTGTGGGGAGAAGCAATTTTTCTGGAAGAGTGAAAGGAAGGGGACGGTGGACAGAAGGGATGCAAGTCAGTCCTCCAGCAGGACAAAGCTTCCCGGGACAAGGTGGGTTAGGGGCCAGGGGACTCACCGCCAGGGACAGCCGCAGCAGCCCCACTGGGCCCTTGGACGGGCTCTTGGACTTGGAGAACTGGGCCTGGTACTGCACGGTGGCCAGGAAGCCCTCCAGCCCCACCTCCGTGATGCGGTTTCCTGGGAGAGGGAGCGACCCAGGTGGCCCCACTGCACCTGTGCCCCTCCCACCCAGCCCCTGCCCCTCACTTCTCCTCCTGCTCCTCCCCCCCCACCCACCCTCCCTTTCTCCCTCTTCCCCGCCCCCCCCCCCCCCCCCGCCCCGTTCTCCTGCCTGCCCACCTGGTTTCCCGCCTGCACTCCAACTGCCAGGCCCGCGGCCCGACCTACTCTCGCCCCAGACCCTGTGCAGGAGGGCCTCCACCCTCGTGACGGCCAACCATGGGAGGACCGTGTTCTGCCCCGTAGGGTTGGGGGGGGGCACCCCCAGGGCAGCACAGGGCCCCGGTGGCCTCACGGCAGGAGGACAGGGGTGCTCGGCAGACATACGGAGGAGGTTAAGGTGCAAAAGGACCTTGTTCCCAGGCACGAAAACCTTCCCGTTGCGGTGCTCCACCGGCTCCAGGAGCGGGTTGACCGTCTCTGTGGCTTCAGCAACCAGCTGCTAAAGCATAATCCCAATTGCAGCAGAGTAGAGGGAGCGAGCCCCCAGGCCACCAGTCAGTCAACATACATGCTTTGGAGACCAGCTATAGGCCAGGCTCTGTCCTAGGTGCTGGGGATACAAAGGCACAATAAGCCCACGCCCTCCAGAAGCAACACTGTGAGGGGGAGCCAGAAGGGGAAGGGGGAAGGGATGGGGGCAAGCCCCGTGGAGAGAAGCTGGGGTGTGCGGAGCACAGAGGAGGCCCCCCGGCCCCCTCTCCGGGAGCAGGTGGCCCCTGTGCTGAAGCTTGCGGGGCGTGTGACGGTTACCAGGCAAAGAGGGGGCGGAAGGTGTTCCAGGCAGAGAAAATGGCCAGAGCGGAGGCCTGAGGCGTTGGGGCTTTCCTAACAACCAGCCAGCGCGAGGAGGGCCCAGCGCTGGAGACAGAGGACGACCCACGGACCGGACCGGACCAGGGCAGAAAGGCAGCCCCCTGGGGTGCCCGGCTGACTCTGTGGGGAGGAGCCTGCGTGCAACTCTCGATCTCAGGGTCCTGAGCTTGAGCCGCACGTTGGGCACAGAGACTACTTAATAAAACAAAACAATGTTTGAAGGCAGCCCAGCCCCTCTCTACCTGACCTTCCTCCTTGGTAGGATCTTGTGTCGGTGCCAGAGAAAACTCCCAAAAGAGGGGAGGCCCCTCCCTGCCTAGGGCAGGAGGTCTGATGATAGAGACAGACCCTTGGACAGCTGGAGGGCTGGGGCTGCCGGGCGCTGTGGAGTCAGCCCAGAAGGTTCCGAATTAACGTGGGAGCCTCCCCAAGTTGAAAGAGAAAAGGGAGGCTCGGGCGGCAAAAGAAAAAGGGGCTCAAGGAGCCGAGCACAGGGTGGGGCGGCCCCACGAGAGCCCTGCCTTCCCGGGGAGCTGAGAGGGGCACAGGGCCAGCAGGACAGTGTGGCCGTGGCCGTCCGGCTGGGAGGGAGCGGCCTCCTCCAGCCGGACAGAGGGAGCACTGAGCTCTCCCCCACCCCGCAAGGAGCCCGGTTGGGAAGGGACGGGGTGGGGGGGGTGGAACCGGAACCAGAGACCTTTGGGGCGGGGCGGGCAAGCACTCCAGGGGGCCAGGCTGCCACCACAACCCCACGCCCACCACCTCAACCCTACCTCCGACTCCAGCAGGAAGCTTCGCTTCTCTTTGTTCCCAGTCTTGGGCCCTTTCCCCTTGCTTGTTTTCTGCTCAGGGATGGTGACCTCTGCAGGGGGCAGGGGGCAGGGGGTGGGGGAGCCAGAATGCACAGGGCCCACTCCGGAGACCACCCAGGGGCCCCGGAGAGAATGGGGCCCGGTCGGGGGGGAATCTCCTCACACCAAGGGTTGGGAGCAGCCGAACAGCTGGAGGAACCACCCTGGCCAGGAAGACGGTCCTCGTCTCAGAGCAGTGCCTTGGGGGTCCCCTCTCTTGGTAAACAACGTGGGGAGTGCAGTGGGCCAGGACGGGGCCACATGGGGCCGGAAGGACATCACCAGAAAACGCACGTGGAGGCGGAGGACAGGCCTCCCGTCCAGCCCCCGCCGGCCCTCCCCCTGCACCGAAGAGGAGCCTCGAATGGGCACCAGCACTTACTCCCTTTGCCTGACTTCGTGGGGTCTTCTTTCTTGGGGGTCCCTTGCGTGGGCGACTGCCCTGACCCTGACTTCTCCTCCTTCCTCACCGACTCCTGGGCAGCCAGTAAGGACGCAGATAGAACCCGCCTCCCCGGGCAGGACGGAGCCCGGCTGGGAAGGGGCCCACGCGGGACCTTCCACGGCCTTCCTCCCTCCAGCCCGGTTCCCCCAGCGCTGGCAGCACACCCACCCCCCCTGACTTCTCCTTCTTCTTGCTCAGGCCTTTCGGGGTCTTGGTTGTCTGCGTCTTGTCTGTCTTTTCCGCCAGTGCAGCACTGTTGACCTGTAGCAGCAGGTTCTTCTCACGGTCCGTTTTGGAGTCCCCAGGTCGGGAGGAGGAAGGCTGCGCTCACAGAAGGGAGGGGAGGGGAGGGGAGGGGATGGGAGAAGCAGCCAGCACCCCTTCCTCAAGGAGGGGTGAAGGGAAGCCCGGTGCCCGGCTGGCGGCGGGACTGACCGCACCCCCACGCCATCTCCCCGCCTAAAAGCCGAAACTGCGCGTTTGGGAGTCCTGGGGGTGCGGGGGAGGGGGGTGGCGGTGGGAGAGGCTGGGGCGGGGCTGGGGGCTCAGACTCTCGCGTCGGGAGGGAAAACAGTAGACTTTCACTGAACTAAGGCAGGTGCACCGCGCGCACTGTCCCGTGCGACCCCGCGACAGAGCTGCGGAGCAGCCGGGCCACAGGCGAGCACGCAGGCCGCGGTTAGGGAACGCGCCCCAGGTCCCGGGCTGTGGCCGGCTGCCCGGGGCGGTATCTAGTCCTTTCTCTCGCCCCGCAGGAGAGGCTCCGCAGGGAGAGCAGACCCGCTAGGCCTGGGGGGGCGGGGGGGGGGAGGGCGCTTCGTGCGGGGCCGCGGGCCCGGGGGCTCACCGATCGCGAGCGCTCCTGCGTCCCTTTTTCCAGCAGGAGGCGGCGGCGCTCCACCACCTCGGTGTGCGTCAGCTCGAAGGGACGCAGGACCTGGGGCGAGCAGCCCGCGGTCAGACACGGGGGGGGGGGGGGGGACCCCAGCCTCTGCCCCGCCGCCGCCGCACCCACCTCGGCCAGCTTCAGGGCGCCCTGGTCCTGGATGCGGTTGTGCGCCAGCGACAGCCAGAGCAGGGCGCGGTTCAGCCGGAGGCCCTGGGGCGGGGGCGCGTGTGAGCCTGTGGCCCGGCCGTCCCGCCTCCGCCTCCAGTCCCCGCTCCCTGTCCCCGCCGGTCACGTACATCCGCGATGTAGCCGGCACCCGCGTCCCCGATGTGGTTGAAGGCCAGGTTGAGCGAGACCAGGGTCCGGTTGCAGCTGCGCAGCGTGGACAGAGCCTGGCCCAGCAGCTGCGCGCCGTGGTCGTCGATGTTGTTGTTCCGCAGAGACAAGTGCGCGATCCTGCGCGCGGAGGGAGAGCAGGCTGGCTGGGGACGTGGGGCCGCGCCCCCGGGGAGCCCAGCGGCGAACTCGGCGCGTAAGGAGGGCGCAACGGTCCGAGGGCGGAGGGGCAGGAGCGGAGGGTGCCTGGGGGTTTGTCAGGGGGCAGGACAGGGTGGACCAGGGCTGACCTGGTCCGGGGGACGGGCCCTAAGAAAGGGGGGAGGAAAAGCAGTCTCACGGGCTGTCCGCGGCCATGAGCTTGTGATAGGACTGTTCCGGCAGCGGGTTGCCCTCCAGAGACACCTTCCTGAGGACGGGGGAGATCTGAGGACCTGGCGGCACCACTGGGGCCAGAGGAGGGAGGGGGTCGGACAGGACGTGTGGGTCTCTGGGGAGCAGCTTGGAAACAGCCCAAGGGTGGCCCTCCCTCCTGTGTAGGAAATTACACGGACAGTTCTGTAGACCAAAAACCCACAAGTTGAGGGGCCCGGGGGGGGGGGAGGCTCGGTCAAGCCACAGACTCGATCTCGGCTCAGGTCTTGATCTCTCGGCTGGGGAGACGGAGCCCCGCATCAGGCCCTGCGTTGATGGGGTGGGGCCTGCTTGGGGCTCCGTCTCTCCTCTCTGCCCCTCCCCCACTTGTGCACGGGCACACGCTCTCAAAATAAGTATTAAAATATTTTTTTAAACATAAAAATCCGTAAGTGTAGCCATGTGAATGGGGTCACTCGCCAGCGCTAGTGACCGGTGGTGAGGTGGCCTCTGAAAGGATTTCGGGATCCCACCTTCCTGGTACCCATGCCTGGTGTAGTCCCCCCACTCCCCCCCCCCCCCAGTGTGGCTGGACCCAGTGACCTCCTTCCTACTGAATGGAATATGGCACAAGTAATGAGGTGTCGCTTCTAGGTCACAAAAGGACCGTGGCCCCTGCGTCGGGAGCTCTCTGGCCCTCTCTGGGATCCCTTGCGGGGCAGGGGGGGCATCCAGACGGCCAGACTGGCCCGGAGAGCCCTCCCTTCTACTGCAGCCCCACGGAGGCGGCCACTAGGTCAGCTGGGCGGCAGGTGCTCCAGCCCCAGCCGCCAGCTTCCTGTGGGCCCACCGGGCCACCCCCACCACCGCGAGGGACCACACACCCCCCACCACACACACACACACACACACACACACACACACACACACACACACACCCTGGGCAGGGGGCACCCAGCTCGTCCACACCCGCACCCAGGTCTATCTCCCAGAAACCGGAAACCAATAAACTGGTGTCGCTGGAAGCCCCCACGTGACCCGCAGTGTGTACCTGATTCGCGACCCCCACAAGCCTGGCTTCTCCCGCAGCAGCAGCAGGCGCTGGGAGAACGCAGGCCCTTTTCCAAGTCCCCACGAACACTGAACTAACGGCTAGAAGCTTCTCTACTTAAAAGTTCTCTCCCACGGTTTATTATCACGGGAGATTCATTACCTTTCCGGTTGGCTCCTCCTTCACCTAAAGGTCATCACGTTCATTTTCAATTATTCGCCCTCGGCGATCTGACTCACTTTCGTATCTTAAGAGGAATCCCTAGGTCTGTTTCCGGTTTCCATGATGGAAACAAATTACGTTTCCTCCGCTGAGGGAGACCCAACCCCGCCCTGCAGGAACGTCCCACCGGCCACCAGGGGAAGACCTGTAGCCCCGGAACGCGGAGGCTGTGTTCTGTGAAGCAGGATAAACCAAAGGTGCTGGGGAAGCCTCCAGAAGGAGTGTGAGGCCCCACACCTGTAGCGACACCGCCTCCCACCTGGCCCCTGCCCCCTCCATTCCTCCTCCACAACTCGGCACCACCTCCTCCAGGCAGCCCTCCTGTCTCCCCGCCCAGCAGCCATGAAATGGGGTGGCACTCTTTCTCTGCCCCCACTCCCTGCTCCACGAACAGCCACAGCGCCCACGCGGCCCTGCAGTGTCTGCCCTAACCTCTCCCTCCCCCACCGATGCCGGAGAAGAGCCAGCCTTAGTCCCGCGTTAACCCCCAGGCAGGAAACCCCCAGGGAGAGCATGGGTGGTCGTGGTGGCGAGGAGAGGGGTCGGGGCCCAAAGGCTTGTCTCTTTAGGCACTGGTGTGGCATAAAAGGGACCCCCTCCTTGTCACACTGAAGCTTCTAAACCTCCCTCCCGCCCCAGGGACGCCACCGCCAGTCTCCTCCCCAAACTGCTCCCGGCCCCCCGCCCCGCGCCAGGTCCGTCCTGGGGCGCTCCCCACCTGCCCTCCCGCGTCTGACCTGAGCGTGGGCGCGCAGAGAGGCAGGAGGGCGATGAAGGTGCTCAGGGTCTTATCCGTCAGCCCCACCTTCCACAAGCTGGACTTGGGAGGCGCGGAAGCCAGCTGGAGCCTCACCCCCTTCCCCGCGTCCCCTCCGGCCACACGGTCTCCCGGGCGCCCCTTCCACCGTCCCGGGCCTCCCGCGCCCCTGCCCGCGGCTCTTTATCCCCCGCCCCGGCCCACCCACCCCGTGCCCTCACTTTATGGCCTGCAGCTGGCTGAGGGGGGGCAGACATTTGGAGAAGATGCCCAAGATCCGCTCCTCGACCCTCCAACCTGTGGCAGCAAGAGGAGGGAGGGGCCTCAGGCCCCGGCCAGGGGGGGTCCGCGGGGCGGGGGGTGGGGGGAGGGTGCACCGCCGGGAGGTGGGAGGCGGACTGAGGGCGGAGGGGCACCGCGGGGCCGGGGGTCGTCGGGACTCAGGTCCAGGGGGCGGGGCAGCGCGGGGTGGGGGAGGACCCGGGCCGGAGGGGCAGCGCGGGGTGGGGAAGCGTCGGGACTCAGGACGAGGGGAGGTCCGCGGGACGGGGGGGGCGGGCCCGGGGCGGGGCTCACCGCGGATGTAGATTTCCTTCACCCACTTGTCCTCGGGCTCCAGCTCCACCTGGATCGTGGGCCGGAAAAACACGTATTTGCTCTCCAGGCTGTTGAGGCTGCAAGACCCCGACAGGCGCTGATCGTCTGCAAGGCAGGGGTGCAAGGAGCGGGGTGAAGAGGGAGGAAACAGAAGCGCCGGTCCAGGGCGGCCAGAGGGCAGTAGCCCCCAGGTGTGGCCGGGCCAGGGTCGCCGAGGGTTTGGGGAGGAAGGCGGAGACTCGCCCGCCTCCACACCCGCCACTTGGAAGCCTCGCCTCGGCGCGCCGCACCCCTGCCCTGCGCCCGCCCCCCCCCCCCCCCCCCCGGCCTTTGACCCGCCCAGCGAAGGGGGGCCACCCGGCAGGCCCCCTAGGGGCTCCCCTGGCACTCACTCACCCTGGGCGGGCTTTTCCGACATCGAGGCGGAGGGAACGAACGCCGGGTGCGGGCGAGGCCGGGTGACGACCTTGGGGAAGTCCGTGTAGCCCGAGCGCGTGCAGAGCTCGGCGAAATCCGTCTCGAGGACCCCGGTGCACTGGTATTCCTCTGCGGGGCGGCGGGAGGTGAGGGCGGCCGGGCCCGCCGTGGCCGGGGGGAGGGGGGGGCAGCAGAGAGCAGCGGGCGCCCGCGGGGACCCACGGGGACCGCGCCGGCGACGCGTCCCCAGGCTCAGCCGCCCGGGGCTTCGGGCCCCGCGGCGGCTGGGCGCCCCCCTCCCGGAACGGCATCCTTACAGCCAGCGTTTAATCTAAGATGCGTGGTAAAGACCCACGCTGGGGACACTTAAGGGCAAACCGCGGGAAACCCAGACCCGGGAGAAAGGGGGCTGCCGGGCGCCTCCCCTCTGCGCTGGGGGCTCCACCCACCCACGGGTCAAGGCCGCTTGCGCGCTGCGCTCCCCGTCCCGGGGCAGGGGGGCGCTCCACCTCCCACAGTGTCCCCAGCCCGGCCTCCTCCCGTGCCCCTTGTTTGCTGGGACGGCCCAGCGTCACCCGGGGAAAGAAGCCCAGGCCCGACCGACGTGAGCCTGGGAAGGAAGCCAGGAGCACCTGTCACCCCGCCCCCACCCCACACGGACACCGAGCTGCCGCAGAGCCTCGGGCTTTTATTTACGCAGCAACGTGTTTATAGCACTTGTTTGTTCTGAGTGCTTTAGAAACATCACTTCACTCAAGACTCCCATTCATTCAGACCGACGCTCCCCACATCCCATCCTGAGGGCTATGCAACCTGGAGTCCTCAGGGACCCGAGGTCTTTCCCACTTCCCCGTGTGCATCCCAGGAAGAAGTGGTTCTTGAAGATGGGAAGGGCTGTCCCTGGCGCAGGGGAGAGTCTGGAGGCCGAAGGGTTGACCCGGTCCCAGCCTGCTCTTCCAAGTGCTGGCAACCTGGAGCCGGAGCCCCCGAGGCACCACCACCGGCCTGTGCTGAGCCGAGCCGGAGGAGAAGCGGTGAAGCTGACCACCCGGGAGCCTGCCCGGAGGCCCAGATGGTCTGGAAGCAGGTGCTCAGAACAAGTGGGGACGAGACAGGTTCTCGTGGCAGAGGAGCGAGACCGGGGCGGGGACAGGGGCACAAGGCACATCAGCTCCAGGGACAAGGCGGTTGAGAGGAGGCTCAGGGCCCCAGGGAACCCCCTTGCACAGCCGCCTCCTGCACACCGCCTGCCTTCCGGGCTGTTCCCCCTGCTGGGGGAGCCCCTCACCCCTTCCTCCCTTTGCTCCCACCACCCTTCCCTGTAACAGAGATTCTCAAACCTGAACAAGCCAGGAGAGCCGGTCAAAACAGTTTCCTGGGCCCCCTCCCCAGACACCCTGATTCTGAAGGCCAGGTGGAGTCTGTGAATTTGCATTTCTAACAAGCTAACAACAAACCGGTGATGCCAAAGCTACTGGTCCAAGGCCGGCGGCTGAGAGCCTCTGCTCTGGAGCCGGGCTGCCCAGCAGAACTTCGCGGGCACATGGACATGCTCCCCGCGCTTCAGGCAGCCTTTACCTGGTGGCCAGTGAAGCTCTAAAGGGGGCTTGTCCCGGCTCCGTCCCTCCCACACTCCTTCCTCACGCTCTCGGCTGACCTTGCCTTGCACTTCTTGAGAAACAGAAGCCACCAGATGGGGTTTCCACTAAATCTCTAAACCTTCCTGCGGCCGCCATCACTCTCTACCCGGCTGGAGCCCTGAGCCCCGCATCTGCCCCACCACTGCCCTCAGTGCCACTCCGTGTTGCCCTTGGCGGTCGCCGCCCCCACTCTCTCCCACCTGTCAGCTTCTCTGCCAGCTGCCCCCCCCAACGATGCCTCCAAGTGCTCCACTCTTCTCTGCACATGCTCCCCGCTGCCCCAGGGGAACCTCTTTCCTCCCCAGGCCTTAAATACACCCGGACATCAGCAGCTCCCAAAGTGCCAGTTCCAGCCTTCCCTCTCTTGGGTGCTCGGGACCCAGGTGCCCAGCTGACGGCACCCCTTGGGGGACTTCTCCCACGTGCCCTTGCTTCAGGCTTTCCTGTCTGCGCGGACGGCACCTCAACCCACCTGCTGCCGAGCCCAGAAACCTGGGAATCGTTTCTCCCTTCGCTTCCCACCCGAGCCGAGACTCCACCGGTTCTTACGGCTTCTACTTGGGAACTATTTTTCCAAGAAGTCTAACTCATTCTCCCTCGCTGCTCTACCCCAACTACCACTGTCCCCCGTGTGGACTGGCGAAATGCCTGGATTCACCTCCCTGCCTCCACACACTTCCCTTCCTCTCCACTGTTTATGCAGAGCGGTGGGGGGGGGGGGGTGATGCAGCTGGGTTCCTACCTGTAAAACATTCTACATTGTCTTGTCTCTCCTTCTGGAAAATGCTCTTTCTCCAGCTCTCACAGCTCCCCACCCCCCAGCCACCCTGACGAGGAGGGAGCCCCTGACCAAGTTCTATCAGAGCCTCTTCCCAAGTGGTTTTCCCGTGAGTCCAGGGACAGCAAGCCCCGTCCCTCTCAAAGTGGATGGATTTGAATCAAGGAGCCTTCCAACAGGGGTGCCGGCTGGCTCAGTTGGTAGAGGGCACATCTCTTGATCTTGGGGTCATGAGTTTGAGCCCCACGTTGGGTGTGGAGCCTCCTTTAAAAAAAAAAAAAAAAGACTTCCAGTAAATTCCCCTTTGTGGATCATTTATGTGGGCTGGGGTTCTGTCCCCTGCAACACACAGAGCCACACGCTGACTCCTCTGGTTTTCTTTCCCCAGAGAGTGTGAATGGACCCTGTGCATCTCCGCATCCAGAAAGTAATTGTTGAATGAATGAGTAAATAAAAATCAACTCAAAGTCACCTCCTGGTAGTTTCCCCTCCCCGCACCTGGTGTCCCTCCCCGAGGCCTTCTTCTCATACATCTTATCACAACTTATCCTGTTTGTCAGCATCCCAAACCACAGGGTGGGTTCTTTGGGATCGAGTTCGATTCAAAGCTGTGCCAAGTTGACTTTCAAGAGCTGGGCTGCGAGAACCGTGATCTGTAGGCCAAGATGGAGCAGAGAGCTGGGCACAGGGGTGCACAATGTACGCTCGTGGGATCAACAAAGGAATTTGCAGTTTACAAAACACCTTCCCACCGCCAGCTCCCTTGTTCCTCACATGTCCCATGTCCGCACTACACAGAAGGGTGTCCGGGGCCACACGCCTAATAAGGGTCACCACGCAGGAGCTGGTTACACGCACCAGCTGAACACAGCGAACCTCAGCACCGGAGCTCCCACGGCGACCCCCGGCTCCAGGCCGGCGCTGCGCCCCGCACAGCGACCATGCCCACCCGCCCGCCTACCGGGGTTCTTGGGCTCCTCCTCGCCCACCGGCGGCAGGACGAGGACCGGCTTCTCCTTGGCCCCGCGATCCCCCTTCTTGGTCACCGTGCCGGACGACTTCTGGGTCCCGGGACGCGGGGCCCTGGGGGAGGCCCCGGGCGTACTCGCCTCGCCGGACATGCCGGCGCCGTCCGCAGCGGCCCTGGGACGGCCCACGCGGCGCGGAGGCGAGACGGGACTCTGTGGGGCTCGCCCTGGGGGAGGACTGAACCTGGGGTCTCTATTCCGCTGCCACCGCCCCGCCGCGCCCGCCGCCCCGTGGTCTCCGCGTCCCTCTCCAAGACAACGCGCGCGACGGGAGGGCGCAACAGTTACAGCCGCGGGCGGGGGAGCCCGGGGGCGGAGCCAAGGAGAGAGCGAGGGGGGCGGGGCGGGGCCCGAGCCGGCATGAGGACCACTCACAGCCGCGGGCTGGGGAGCTCGGGGGCGGGGCCGGTGGGAAGAAAGGTTACAACTGCGGGCGGGAGAACTCGGGGGCGGAGTCAAAGACTGAGCGCGGGAAGGGGGTGGGAAGAGGCGGGGCCGGGACGGAGGTGGGCGGGGCATCCAAAGTCACTCGGGAAGTTGCGTCCCGGAGAGCCGGGATGCGGCAGTCAGCGGAATCTAGGAAGGGAGGGTCGGGTGGGGGCAGACCCACTTTCTGGGGTGCGCCCTCCTATCCTGTAAGGAGAGGGCTCCCGATGGAAAAGGCGTGGCGCTGGGTTTTATTCCCGACCCCCCGTGTGGTTAGCCTCTGGGAAGTGTGCGCAGCTAGTGGGTCCGCTAATGCGGTCACGAGGCGGATCTCGCTTCTCAGAAATCCTGTATTCAAAGTCCTCAGGTCATCTAGCCCCGGCGGTTCCACAGCCCTTGTGAGCCTCCCCTGTCCCCGCTGCTTTCCCGCCTCCAGCCTCCGCAGCCCACCCAGCTCTGCTCCCCCCTGCCACTGCCAGCACCTCCCGCCTGGGAGCCTTGGCGCCGACCTCCTGTGCCGCCCTGTGCACGTGCCACTCTTCCGGGAAGCGGCCCACATGTGCCGCCCCTCAGCTCAGTTCGCAGGCTGCCTACTTAATGGCGCTTACCACTGGTGCTTTCAGCTCACTTAGCCGCTCGCCCTTTGGGGGACATTTATTGAGTGCCTACTGTATACCAAGGGGAACTGATGTTGAGCATATTACGTGATCCCTGCCTCCAGGGAGCCTACAGTGGGGGGGGGAGAGGGGAGGCAGAGATTAATCAAATGATCCCACAAACACCACATTACAGGGAGGACTGGTACCCTGAGGACCTTCTGCAGGTATCCGGTGGATGAACACAGCTGGAATCAGTGCTACACAACAGAGGGGAGCAAGAGAGGCCCTTCCCTGAGGACCGGATGTGAGGGACAAGTAGCAGCTAACAGGTGAGCGGAAGACAAGAGCACCGGATGTGCAAAGTCCCCGGGTAGGAAGAAGTGTGGCTGGTAGGTGGATCTAGAGCCCAGGGTGACTAGAACAGAGTGACAGTGAATACAGTTCAAGGTGAGGCTGAAGACAGGCCAGGCCAGCAGAGCCCCTAAGGCCTGTGACAGTTCTGAGTCTGGTCCCAGAGCCATGGGGCACCCACGAAGACGTCCACACACAGGTAACTAACCACTGTCTATTCTGAGCAGCCAGTTGGAACAGGTGCCAGTGTGCAAGGAGGCCAGTTAGGCTGTTGCTGGAGTTCGCTGAGTTTGGGCTGCCTCTCGACTGCACAGTGTGTGCCCCAGACAGGGTGTGTGCCTGGAGGCCCTCTGCACACACACACACACACACACACACAGCCTTGAGTGCGCAGAAAAGGAGCCCAATATACATTTTTGACATTAATCTGAAATCAGAGTTTTCCAGCAACATTCAACCCACCAGTTTATGTACAAAGGCCTTGGGGCCCTGGGGAGCAGCAGGTTGCGAAACGTACAAAAGGGAAGGCAGGCCTCCTGCTGACCGGTGTCTCCCACGATGGAACCCGGGATCCAGGCCCCGGTGTCCCGGACATTCGCTTCCTCTGTCAGGCGTGTTCACGTTCACGGCCTGCCGGTCCTCTCCCCGCTCCTGGCAGGGTACAGCAGGCCCTGCCCCCAGCCCCGGGCCGCGAAGGGCAGGTACTGGCCTCTGCGCACCACCCCGACCTCTCAGCGGTCCTGGCGCCGAACTGGGGGTGACGGGGGATGCCGTACTGGGGGCAAGTCATAGTGTCCAGGGATGTGGCTGTTCTTCGGGGAGTCGTAGTGGCCAGGGGGCAGGCCCGGAGGCAGTGGGGGCTGGGAGCCCACAGAGTCTCCATCTGGGGACAGAGAAGGGACAGGGCGGGAGGTGGCTCCTCCCTCCTCACCCCTCCCTTCCCCTCCCCAGCCCCTCCTGCCCACAGACAGACGACGGACGGTGCCAGTTTGTGTATCTCCTCAGCTGCCGTCGGGGGGAGGCCACCTTGACCTGCCCACCTCATAGGTTATGAGGACACTTTGTCCCCAACCTTGTTCCCCTCTTTTCTGAGTACCAACGCCACAAGTCAGGTGCTGTCAGACCATTTCAAATCCTCAGCCCTGGGAGGCAGGCCACCACTCACAGGCCCTTGGAGGCAACGTGACTTCCCAGACGTGATGCCTGTGCGAGCCCAGTCTGACCCCAAGGTCCACGCTCTTGGTGCTGCACCGGGCCCGCTCTGTGCTCTCTCCCCCCTACCCTTCTTTCTCCCTCCCTCGTCCTGCTTCCCTGTAGCCCCTGCCCCAGCGGAGAAGGGGGACTCACCATAGGTCAGAGGGCTGGGCCGTTCATAGGTGCCACTGTCTCTCTGTGGCTGGGGGTGTCGCCGCCTCTGGCTGTCCCGGAGTGGAGGGGGCTGCCTGGGGGGAGACCCTGAGGGGGGGCCTTTCATCTCCACATAGCTGCTCTCCCGGAGGCCCCCGAGGAGGCTGGGCAGGTCCCGGATGGTGGCGTAGGGGTTTTCGCTGCTCAGGGAAGCCACGCTGGCCCCCAGCCCCTCTTCGGAGATGGGCCCCAAGGAGAGGGGAAAGGAGTCAGGCTCTGTGGGCACACTGGCGCCCAAACCCCAGCTCGGCCTCCTGCCTCACCCCCGCGCCCGTACCTTTCCCAGAGAACGGGCCTGGGCCGTCGCTGCTACGGTAGCTGTGGCTGTAGCTCAGGCGGCCGCTACCTGCGCAGGGGGAGAGGGAGGCAATGAGGAGTCAGACCCCGCGCTCCTCCCCAGGCTCCCACCTGCCCCGGAACCAGAGCCCAGGACCCTTCTGCGGACACACAGGCTCCGAGGGAGCAGGTGCTGAGCCGCACGAGCCCCCCTCTCCAGACGCCTTGGCCTCCAGGCTCCTACCCCTGTCCAGAGGCCCTGCAGGGGGCTCCCGGCGGTGCTTCCAGTCCGCAGGCAGGGTGCTGTGGTTATCCTGCCCGTGAGCCCCCCCTGGCCGCTCAGGGACCTGCAGGCTGCCAAAGAGCTGACTGCCCGGAAGCTGATAGGGGAGGGGCGGAAGGGGGAGAGAACACACAAGGATGGAGCTTTCCAGAGAAGTAGGTGTGCGCCCCCCCCCCCCAACCGCGGTGCCTTCCCTCCCCCAGCACTGACCTTGTTCGGGGGCGGGGGTTTCGGTGAGCACTGTGACAGGGTGTGGTAGCTGGGGTTGGAGTAGTAGTGGCTGTAGCTGGGAGGGACATCTGCGCGAACAGACGGGGCGCGTCGTGACCTGGCCGGTCAGCGAGAGGCCCGGGCCCAAGACAGTTGTTGCGTCCCGGCAGATCTGACCTCTCTTCTCCCCTCCAGCTCCCCGCTTCGCCTCTTCCGGATCCAGGGAGGGACACGGGAGCCCCGCACCCCATCCGCCGGGAGCCCACGCGCCAGCCCCGCGTCGTGTCCCCCGCCCCCGGGCCAGCTCACCTGGCATGACGTACTCAGAGCCATCCAGCCGCCCGCTGCTGTAGGCCACGGCCAGGTGTTGGTGTGCCTTGCCTTTTTGCCAATGGCGGTAGCCGACGAACAGTGCCAGCAGGGCCACCACCAGGGACCCCAGCACCGCAATGCCAATCACTGCCCCCAGCGAGTTATAGGCCACCGGAGAGGCAGGCATCATGGTGAAGGGCTCCTGGCTTCCTAGGGGGATGGGATGGCCACTCAGCGCAGTCTTGGCTCTGCCCGTGAGCTTGGGGTGCCCGCATAGGACAGGCCCTGGGAGGGGGGCAGGGCCCATAAGGGGACCGTCCCGGTGCCCTGGGGACCATCGGGGCCAACAGGAGAACTCACCAATCCTGCAGGGGGCGCCGCTGTGCCCCGGGGGACACACACAGGCTCCCGTCTCTGGGTGGCACCTCTCTCCAGGACCACACTGGCAGGACTGAGAGCAGTTGGCACCGAACATCCCCGGAGAGCAGCCTGCGGGACAGGCAAGGAGGCAGTGGGGTTGAGGGACCCAGATCTGCAGTGTCCGCCTTGGGCTTGGGGGAGGGGCGGGAGTTTCCCTTCTCTGGGTACCTTCTAAGCAGAGGTATCCAGTCCAGCCTGGGGGGCAGAAACAGCTCCCATCCTGGGGGTGGCAGGCCCCCCCCTGGCGGCACTGGCAGGGCTGGGCGCAGTTGGCTCCCCAGTGTCCTAGAGGGCACGCTGCAGGAGACAAGGTGGCTGTCCGGTGGGGCAGGGCCACCCCCGTCTGGATGAACCCTCAGCCCCAGCTCCCTGAAATCTTCTCAGCCTTGGTCTCCCGGGGACACCAAGTTTCTGAACCGCAGCCGCACACCGATGAGTCACACATGCTTATCACGTGCCCAACTGCCTACTGGAACCTGCACTTGGCTATCTAGCAGCCATTTCAGACTCGCGGGGCCAAGGCCAGACAACCAAAGGCTTTCAAACTACCCTGCATTGCTTAGCTCTGGTTTCTTTTTTACGTCTTTATCATAAGAGAGAAGTAAACCCTTTGAGGCATAACTTCTGTGTGTGTGACACTAGCAGATAATCTAATGGTAGCCGGGACCGCATCCTATGGGAAACTTTTCCCCTAGATATGCCCCTCGCCCACCGCCCCTGCACCCAGCCTTTCTTGTGGCCACATCTCCTCATTTCCCGTTTCCAACACTTGCTGTCTGTGGTTTGGGGGACTAACCTTTTCCGTGATGTTCTTTATATATTTATGGGGGGAGGAAGCCACATACAAATAAATATAAATTGAAAAGCGCAGAGGGGATAAAAGCACGTGCCCAAAACCAAGCTTGGGGTTCCCCCCACCCCGCGCCTGGTCGAGTAATGCCCTTCCCAGGCGTCCCGTGCAGAAGGGTGGGCGTTCCCTGAGCACGTGGAACAGGACCCGCGTGTAGGGGACACCCACTATGGATCTGTTTGCGTTGTTTACATAAGTTACCGAATCCAAGTGGGTGCAGAGGCTTTTACGCCCCGCAGCAGGGGAACAGGAGCCTCTGGCCCTCAGCCCGCCTCTCAGCACACACACGCACTCCCCCACACAGGCCAGCACGTACGCTGGGAGCAGTCGGGGCCCGTCCAGCCAGCCAGACAGTAGCAGGTCCCATTCGAGGGATGGCAGGAGGAGTGGTTACCACACTTGCAGGGCACACAGCGTTTGCCATAGCGGCCAGGCTGGCAGGCTGCGGGAGAGAGACTGGCGGTGACTGGGGGGCAGGGGAGAACCCTCAGCCAGCCCTTGACCCGCTATCTCCCTCCCTCCCTCCCACTGGAGCGGGGTAGTGGGGGCGGGGCTTCCAGCAACTGATGTTGCACCGCCCCCTACTGCTGTAAGCACCGCCCAAGTGCTTACAGGCCCCAGGTGGGGGAAGGAAAGGGGGGCCTCACATCTCTGGCAGGAGGGGCCTCGGAACCCAGGCGCACACACGCAATTGCCGTTCTCGGGGATGCAGGTGCCCCCATTCTTGCAAGAGCAGGTGTTACTGCAGTTTGCCCCCCAGAAGCCTTCGGGGCAGGGCAGGTGGCAGCGGGTGCCTGTGGGAGAGAAGGGTAGGGTGAGCCCAGCCTGGGCCCCCGGTGTCCACAGGGGCTCTTCTGGACACACTTAGGATGCATCCCCCAACTCCGCTGTGGGCCTGGGGCCTGGACACCTAGAATGCTCACCCGTCCAGCCAGCCTGGCACCGGCAGCGTCCGTGAACAGGGTCACAGCCGTCAGCATGGTCACAGTCACAGCGACTGGCACAGCCTTCACCGAACTGTCCCTTCTTGGAGAGGGGGTGGGGTGGGGGCAGGCCAGTCAGCTGGCAGGGAGGAGGCTGCGACCCGCCATTCCCTGGGCAGACAGGCTGTTGAGTGCTTACCGGGCACGGGAGCTGGCAGTGGGCCCCCTGCCACCCAGGGGTGCAGGTACAGGCCCCGGTCTGGGGGCTGCAGGCTGCCTCGTGGGCGCACTGGCAGCTGGCGTTGCAACCGAAGCCCCAGGTTCCAGGTAAGCAGGGCACAGAGCAGTTACCAGGCTGCCAACCTGGAAGAAGGGCCCTGCAGGTAGGCCTAGGGCTCCAGCCCTCCCGGGGTAGCACACACCAGGCCTCAGCCGTGCCAGGCTCTGGGCTCCGAGCCGGGGGTGGGCTGGGGGCCCTCCCGGCCCACACGGGGGACCGGCATATACACTGGTAGAAGCTGGACAGAGGCAGAGAGGCCGCCGGCGGCGAGCCACCCCCTTCTGGGGCCCGCCTCTCCTGCAGAATGAGGGGAGCTGGCAGCGACCCAAGTGCTTACAGGCCCCACCAGGTAACTAAATGAGTTACACAGATCACGCAGCAGACTACGGGGAGGGCAGGCGACTGCAGACCGGAGGTTGGTTAAACATAACAGAGAACCGCCCAAATAAAACACATCCGTGTTAGAATCCAGCCTAGAGGTGGCCAACGGGCCACCCGGGTAGGTCTCAGAAGTCCCTCCTGGCCCTGACATCGCGCGGTTCTAGATGACAGAGGGTGAGGAATGCTCGCCGAGAGGGGCCTTCTGGCCTGGGCCTTTAAGCGCAAGCAGGATTTTTGTGGTTGAAGAAAAGCAAAGTGGATATTCCAGGAAGGAAGTAGGCTGGCTACTTTCCCACCGTCCAGCTGCTGCTACCCAGGGGCGCCGCCCTCACCCTGCAGCCTCGCGCCTTCCCCGGGCCCGGGCCCGCCCCCGCCCCGGGCCCGCCCCCACGCCGCCCCTCCCCGGACACCCCACGCCCTCACCCTCCTTGCAGACGCAGGCGCCGTCGATGGGCGAGCAGGCCAGGGCGTTGTGGCAGGAGCAGCGTGCGGAGCAGTTGACTCCGTAAGTGTCAGGCGGGCAGAGGCCGGCGCAGTGCGGGCCCTGAAAGCGGGGCCGGACTGTGAGCGGGCGGCCCGGCTCCGCCGCGCCGCGCCCCCGGGGCCCCGCCGGGCCGCGCCTCACCGTGTAGCCGGGCGCACAGCGGCACCGGCCGCTGTCGGGCTGGCACACGCCGCCGTGCAGGCAGAGGCAGTGCTCCTGGCAGCCGGGCCCGTGCGTGTCCTGCGGGCAGCTCTCGTTGCAGTGCAGGCCGGCCCAGCCCGGCAGGCACGCGCACTCCCCGCTCATCGGGTGGCAGCTAAGGCGGGAGGGGCGGGAGGGGCGGCGCCGTCAGAGCTGCGGGGTCCGCGCCCGGCCCCCCCCCCCACTGCACCCCCCCCCCCCCCCCGGCCCCTCCGCGCAGCGCGCGCGCGCGCCCGCGCGCGCGGGGCTTCGCGGAACCGGGGGCGGGGGACGTTCCGAGCGCGCCCCGCCCCCCTCCCCGAGGCCCCTCCCTCTGCCTTCTGCGACATCTGTCCCGCCCTGGGGCTTGGCCTGCCCCAGCCTCGGCACCCGTGAGCGCGGGCCCCGCGGCGCACCTGAGGCTGTGCTCCGGGTCGCAGGTGCACGGCTCCTGGCAGCTGAGGCCGTAGCGGCCGTCGGGGCAGAGGCGCTCGGTGCAGCGGTCCCCGGTGAAGCCGTGTTCGCACAGACACGCGCCGTTGGCCGGGAAGCAGCGGGCGCCGGGCGCGCAGTCGCACGTCTCCGCACAGTCCTGCCCGAAGCGGCCCACGGGGCACTCCTCACGGCACCTGGGCGCCGGCCGAATGAGCCCCGGCGGCGCCCACCCCCGCCCAGCCCCCGCCCCCCCCCCACCCGCCCTCGCCGAAGCCACTCACCGATCCCCCGTGTAGCCCGGAGCACAGCGACACTGCCCAGTGAAGCGGTCGCAGAGGCCACCATTGTGACAGCGACACTCTTGGGAGCAGTTGGGTCCGTGGAAGCCCTCGAGGCAGGGCAGGGAGCAGATGATGCCCTGGAGAGGCAGAAGGTGGACAGAGCCCTGGGTGCCCGCCACTCCCCCTGGGCACAGGGCCCCTTCATACCCCCCCCCCCACTTCAAACCTCCGCAGGGTCCCCAGAGCCCACCCCCTTCCCAGGCATCCTCCTCCCCATCCTGCCCAGAACCACCCCGTACCCCCGCCCCAGCCTACCATCCACCCATGTGGGCAGCTGCAGGAGCCCTGGGAGGCCTGGAAGACGCCCCCGTTGTGGCAAGGATAGGTGCTGGGGCAGAAGAAGCCGACGGTGCCCCGGACACAGGGTATCTCACAGCTGCTGGGTAAAGCGGTCGAGGTCAGTGTGCACACAAGCAGCCCGCGCCCCGGCTGGGCCTCCCAGGGCTGGCCGCCTGCACGCCTCTCCCGGGGCAAGTCCTGAGCTCCCGGCTCTGGTCCCTGCTGGGGACTGCAGGAGTCAGAAAGCAAAGGTTTCCAGGAGGAGAGAAGCGGTGGGGACAGCCAGCACCGCCAGATGGGAAGGGGAACAGCCTGTGCAGTCCCCCCACCCCCAGCACCTCTGCTCCGGCCCTGGACGGCTCCCCTCCCTGGCTCCTCTGTGAGGCCGGACCCTTCTTGACCTCCGCCTGGTGCACATCCCCCCACTCTGCCTCCACCTCCTTGCGACAGGCCGACAGGCCGCCTGGGACCCTGTGTCAGCCCCACCTCGCAACATGGTCGCACACACACAGGCTTGGGCTGTCTTCACAGCAAGCCTCCCGGGTGGAGGACACTGTTCCCCGCTTCACAGACAGGCACAAGCCCATGAGGGGTCGATCTGCTCAAGGTCGCTCAGCTAGCAGGCGGCAGAGCTGGGCCGAGGACCTTGACCTCTGCATCCCGTCCCGTTTGGGAGCCTGAGTCCCCTCGGATCCCTGTGTATGCTCGTGGGGCCCTGTGGCTGCGACCCCATTATGCACCTGGCCCCAGTCCTCTCTGGGGGGCAGAAGCAGGCTCCCGTCTGGGGGTCACAGGGTGCTCCGTGACACAGGCAGTGGAACTGGCAGGCGGGACCATAGTAGCCCGGGGAGCAGGGCTCCAGGCAGCGTGGGGGCTGCAGGCCGGGGGGGCAGGAGCACACTCCACTCTTGGGGTCACAGGAGCTGCCGTTGCCACAGTGACAGGGCTTGTCACACTGCAGCCCCCACACTCCTGGGGCACACCCTGGGGGCGGGGAGGGTAGAAGGGAGTCACCAGGGGTGTCCCCCCTCCCTAGCCTCCACTCAGCCCTGGGCTCTGTCCCCCAGCCCCCCACACCCGTGCCCTGTAGCACCCCCCCTCCCGAAAGGGCCGTGGTGGCTATGGGGCTCCTGTGGGTGACTGTCCCGGGGCGTGAGCACCCGTGGGTGGTAAGGAGGGCGCCGCCCGGGGTCCTGGGACCTGCGGTCACCGGCTACTCACCACTGGAACAGTCGTCACCCCTCCAGTTCTGCACACACTGGCACTGATTGGGTGCCACACAGCGGCCATGGACGCACTCCTGGTCACAGAGCGCTGGGGCAGAGACGAAGGGAGGGGGTTGTGCTTCCCCTGCCCCCACCTGCCCATCCTCCTCTTGGGGGGGTGTTGCTGGGTGACACTCCTCCCTCCCATCCTTTTCTGCCCCGGGGCGGCGGGGGGGGGGGGGCAGGCTGACTCTCCCCAGAAGCACTAGCATTTTTCTGCCTCTGAGACGCAGAAGACAGGGGGCCAGGACTCAAGGCTCCCCAGCCCCTCTCTGTGACATTCTCCAAGCACCTTGTTGGGAAAAGGCACAGGGGCTCCTCAGGTAGGGACCAGACATGGATGCTGTGCAGAGGGGGTGGGCTGGGTGGGGGTTAGGCAGGACGGAGGGGGGGGCAGGAGTTTGGGGGTGCAGGAGAGACTGGGCAGTGACAAGTCAGAGACAGACGGCAACAGACAGACAGGGATGAGAAGAGATAGCGATGGACCCAGACCCACAGTGACAGAGAGAGACAGAGAGAGGCTGCCCCGGGGCTCAGAGAGAAGGGGCGGGAGACACACGGGGTCAGCTGGAGACACAGGCAGCAAGTGGCGGCTGCCGTCCCGGGGACACACCCGGGGCGGCAGGGGGGGACGAGGCCCCCCACGGCCCCCCAGGACTCACGGACACAGATCCCACTGCTCTCATAGAAGCCCCGGCAGCACTGGAGTCGCTTCCGGTGGTCTGTCTTCACCACCTGGCGGTACACCGTCCTGTAGACAACCCTAGGAGACCGCGAGGCAGGCGGCCCTCAGCCCCCCTGCTGCGGCCGGGCTGTCCCCCGCCCCGCCCCGCCCCCGCCCACCACGTGGCACGGGGGCAGGAGGGGCACCGCTCGCCGCTCTGAGCCGGGGGAGCACAGAAGGAGCGTTCCCCCCAGGCCCCCCACCCGACCCCGCGGCGCACCCCACGCCAGCCTCCCCAAGCCGCGCCTTGAGTGCCTCTGCCTCCGAGTCTCCGACGAGAGAATGAGGGTGTGCGGGGTGGGGTGGGCACTCACGTGGGCCGGGGGCAGGTGTGGGGGCTCTCCCAGGGCCGGTCGCAGGGCTCCGAGGGGAGCAGGCTGAAGGGGCGGGAGTGAGACTCCTTGGTGGTGGTGGTGAAGCTGCAGGACAAGGAGAGGAGGGGTGGGGGGGGGTGGTTAAGGACAGGACGGGGTCAGAGCCGGAGTCAGGGGGGGCCTGGAGGAGCAGAGAGCAGAACCAGGAGGGAGGGGAGGGCTGCAGAGGGACAGGGAGGCTGGGAAGGAGAGGAGGAGGAGACCCGGGGAGCAGGCACCCCTCACCTTTCCCAGAAGCTGCAGGTGTTGGGGTCACTGGGGTTGAGGGCTCCAGCCAGCCGCAGGCCCAGGCCCAGGAGAAGGAGGGCACGCAGAGCTGGTGGCATCGCAGAGGCCAGGGGCAGAGCGGGGGACCGGCGCAGAGCCACAGCCCGGAGGACCAAGTGTCTGCAGAGGCGGCTGCCTCTTGTCCCCCTGCCTTCTCTTCTCTTCTCGTCACCCCTCCTTCCCTGCAGACCGTGCCCCCACCCCGCCCCTCCCTCCCAGCACCCTTCACTCACACACCACCAGCCAGTGCCTCTTCCCGGGATGGGGATCCTGCCTGGTATCTCTGAGCCCCAGCCCAGGGCACTCTGACCTTGGTACCAAGGTGTGAGGCCGGGGCCAGCGGGGAAGTCAGGGGGGAGGCCCACCTGGGCTCAGCTGGAGGAAGGACTTTCCAACAGCCAAGGTTCCGGAAGGGAGTCGGCCGCCTCAAGTGGGGGGCTTCCCGGCCCGCATGTGTGCAGGTGGAGAGCGGCCGAAGGAGGCGCGGGGCTGGGGCGGGACCGGGTGGCCCTGAAGGAGGCCCCTCCTGACCACGGGCGTGCGGGCACCTGCTGGCCTGGGCTCGTGGGAGCCAACTGTGCGCGTCTCTCCCAGCTGCCCGCTCACAGACGACACATCAGGAGCTAGAAATCAGGCTCGGGGAATTACTTCCATGGGGGACATGGGCCAACACCACAGACCAGGGGCAGCCTCATCCGCACCCACCAGAGGCACCTGTTAAACCCTGGCCAGGGCACCTCCGTACCCAGCTCCGGGGACTACTGCCCGAGGACGTCCCCAACCTGGCCTCGGACAGAAGAAGCCCCCACCTCCCTCTGGCCACCCCATCGGCCATCTGGAAACAGCTCCTCTCCGCCCCCTCCAACCCGGCCTCGCCCGGTGGGTGGGAAGCAGGTCAGGACCTCAGCAGGGTCTGTTCTGGCTCCTGAGCTCAGGAGGGGCTGAGCTCCTGAGAGGCCGCCCCCGCAGCCGGTTTCAGATTCTGGGTTCAGTGTTCCTACAACTTGTCCTGGCTCCTTGCTCTCTGCCTCCCCCAGGCGCCCACATCTGCTTATAATTTTCCCGAGAAGAGAGAAAGGCCATGGTTGCTGGCCCCTGGCCCCCCCTGAGTATCTCTGGAATGCCTGCTGCCTGGCCCCACCCCATGCCCCCCACCCACACGCTCCCAGGGTCCCCGGGGGCGGCAGCGCTCCAGCCCTCCAGGTCTGAGAGAGGTGCTCCCTGACTTAACCCCATGTTGCCCTCTGCTTCGGCCCCAAAATGCCTCCTGCTGTCTCTTGCCACCCCCCCCCATACCGCCTGCTGGCCCACGGGCTTTCCTCCCTTTGGTCCTCTGGCTGGTGTCCCTGTCACCGCTCCCCTGGGGCACGTGTCCACCCCTAGCCTTCTCTGTGCTCCCCCAACCATCCTCGGTCCTCCAGTAACTCACCAGGCCTCTATGGCCTCCTGCAGCCTGAGAAGCTCAGCTGAGCCAAGGGGCAGGGCGGCTAGGCCCTGGGCCCAGGGGCCTGGGGGGCGCCAGGGAGCGTCCTGGGGGATCCCAGCGCTCAGGATATGGAGCCTGAAAACAGGAAATAGAGCCTGGCTAGAATGTGTGATGTGGGGGAGGAGAGCAGGGTCATGGGCTCCCTCTTCCCGACACCCTGAATTCAGAAGGTGGGGTGCAGGGGGCAGGGCCAGAAGCCTCTTTCTGTTAGGTTGTCTCTGAGCTGAGCACCGTGGTCCCCCTCTGAAGGGCTTCAGAGGAAACAGCCTGTCCTCAGAGAGCCTGGCCAGTCGGAAGTGTCCTTCAGACGGGGTCACCGGTCTGTCCCAGGGCACCCCCCACATCGTCCCTTCTCCCGCCACCCCCAAACTATCCCCTCCACCCTGCCCTGCACCGGCCACCTTCCCAGGTGTGGGGCCCACCTCCAGGGCCATCCCCGTCAGCACCCAGTTGACCCCTCCCTGCCTGGCCCTCCCTTGGCAGGGCCCCGCACCCTCACACATCCCCCCTCTCCACCCCAAGGTCTTCTCCACGCTGACCTCTCCGTGGACCCTCGCTGTCCTCACTGGGGCTCAGTCTGAATGGATTCAGGTCGTCACCCTGACCCCTGGGTGAGCCTCACATCCAGCCCCACAGGGACCCCCCCTCCTGGATCTGTCGCCAGAGCTCAAGGCTGCAGTGGGACCTACCCCGTGGAGACAGGTCAGAGCCGTGTGGACAGTCACTGCCTCCCAGACCAACTTCTAGAGGAAATGGTTCACCTGAGGGCTTCAGGGGGTGGGCAGGGGGCCATGAGGAGGGCTGGGCCCTGACAACCAGAGATTAGCTGGCTGCAGGGGTGGGGGAGATTGTTTTCCCAGAGGGCCTCCGTTCCCGGAATGCAGGGGAGGCCCCAGCTGGTCAGCAGTGGGACTGGAGCCCGGGTGGGTCCACCACCAGTGGGTGGTCCGCAGGGAGGGAGGGTGGGGGATCCCGGGAGGGAGGAGAAGCGATTGGCCTGAGGGACCTCAGCCCCTGAGGAGGGAAGGAACACAGGCCTGACCAGGAGCCCAGAGCCCCAGCCTGGTCCCCCAGCTTGTTTCCATCTGAGACTTTGTCCCCAAGGGGCTGGGGAAATTGAGGCCCTGGCCTGTCCTTCCCTAACACGCCCGGGCCCACCAGCATCGGGGCCCATGTGCCTGCACACACTCCCCTCTGGGGGGTTTGAACCAGACAGCTCTGACTCCCGTCCGGCCCTGTCCTGCCCCGGGGCCCACACTGCGGTCCCTGAGGGCGCCCCATTCCCCCTCCCTGTAGGCCCCCACCTGCCCTCACAAGAAGGCATCATCTACTGCGTGGAGAAAGGCAGGGAGCTGCGTATGAAATCCACGGTGGTGGGTGCAGTACCCCCTCTACAGGTGAGGACACAGGGCGGGTAAGTCCCCCACCCGGGGCCACACAGCCAGCAGGAGCAAAGACCCAGAGTGCGGCAGCCTCCCCACCCCAACCACGCTTCCCATCAATCCGGCCCACCCGGGAATCCCAGGGGCTTTGCATCTCTGTGTAACAGCCTCAGTTATGCAGAGGGGGAGCTGGGAGGGGGTGGGGGGGGGGAGGCGGAACGGGGAGCTGCCACAAGGACAGACCAGAGGCGTGGGAACCGGGATGCGTTTACAGTCAGTCTTCTCTCCTCCACCTCGAGATGCAAGGCAGCTGGGCCCCCGGCCAGGCCCCGGCCCCGAGGCCCCGAGCCCCCAGCCGCAGCCGGGTTCCCTCTGGTGGGGAGCCCTGCCCTCCTGGTGCCCCGGCCCCCTTAGCAGGAGGGAAATGACTCTGGGTCCGAGCTCCCAGTGGGCAGGAGGTGATCCGTTTCTGTAGGAGGCAGAGAGCAAGAGGGCTTCCTCAGGGCTCTTCTCCAGGAGGTGGGGCAGCGAAGGACGCCCTCTGAGCTGGGCGATGAACGCCAGGTCTCAGTTCCCTGGTCTGTAAAATGGGGATGATAGCACTTCCCTTTGTAGGGCTGTCCCCAGGATTAATACAGGAGTTACGTTAGCGGTCACCAGGATGGCGTCTGGGGTCCCGGGTCTCCTGAGCCCATTCCTGTCCCCACTGCCCTTGGCGCCCTTGGCCCTTTGAGCATTAATTCCAAGAAAAGCTGTTTCTTGTTTTTCGTTTGTTTTTTTTTTTTCTGAAGAACCCCCAGGATGATCCGGGAATGGGGCCTTAGCTGCTGGCACAGAGAAGGGAAGTGGGGGTGGGGAGGGGCCAGACCCCCCACAAAACCTGATCCCTCAGAACCACGGGCTGCCCGCCAGGTATGTCTTGAAGCCAAAGGCGGCTGATGAGTTGGACCGCTTGGGTTCTGCTTCCCCCCAGCCCCCAGCCTGAGCACCACCTCCAGCGCCTTGCTGGGTCCCGGTGGCCCCTCCTCTCCTCTCCGTCTCTCTGTCCTCCCTCTCCTCTTGGAATCCAAAGCTTCTAGGGCTTACAAGTTGTCACTTTCGAGCACATCACTCGAGCCCCGTGGGCCTCCAGCCTCCATTTCCCCCTCTGTAAAATGGGAGAATAACCCCCGCATCTCACAGAGTGCAGTGAGGGCTGGGACTGCTAGTTCCCGTGACCGCCCCGGAACAGAGCCTCAGACCAGAAGCAGCTCAGAGGACCTGCGCTGGTGCAGAAACAGAATCCCCCGCGTTCTAGGCTCTCTGCCTCTTTTTGTTTCTGTCTTGTTCCTCATCAAAAACTCTTTGCTTTCTGCCTTTCTTTTTTTTTTCTTCCTCCATCAGTTTCTTGGTCTGTGTCTTTCTGTCTCTCTCCTTCCTTTCCTATATCAAGGCCGTCGGGTACAGCACAGTCGTGCGGTGTGTTGACTGCACTAGGGAATCCATCCTCAGGTGTGGCGCGGGAGGGGAACTCCGGCCGCACTCGGCTCACCGGGCCGAGCGTCTCAGCTTGCGCCCGGGGCTGCCTTGCCCTGTGTCTCCCTTGTCTGTCTGTCTCCTTCCCCGTCTCTCTCTCTCTGTGCCGTTTCCAGATCTGTCTTTGCCACGGAGACAGGGTCACTTAGTCCTCCCCGCTCGGCAGCTAGACCCCAGCGGGAAGACTCCCCCCTCCCTCTCCACGCAGGGACGCACCCTGACGCAGCTCCAGCAGCCTGGGCCGCTCTCTCCACGTCCGCGCACGTGCACGCGCCTGCACACGCGAGCGCCCGGCCCCTCCCGCACCCAGCCAGGCCTTTTGCAGCAGGAATGTCTGCCGGATGGAGGGACAGGAAGCCTGTGTGTGAGCCAGAGGCTGGGCGGGAAGGGGGCAGGGGTGAGGGGCCGGCCTGGCGTTCTCTGTGGCTCAGGAAACAGAAGCTAGAGGGTCCTCAGCCCGACCTGTTTACTCATCAGGAAATAGGGAAACTGCAGGGATTCTGAATCACCAAGCAGGCATCGCGTGCCTGCCGGAGGCCGGCGCCAGTGCGGTCCGGGCCCCTGCCACCACCCGTGGGTGCCGGCGGCCACGCTCTGTAGCCACAGGCGGACGTGGGGGTCTCGGGCATCAGAGGCAACAAGGGAATTGGGATCTGCTTCAAAGAACAAAGCACCGGCCCACCCGCTCACTGCCACCGCCAGACACCCTCAGAAAGCACAGCCCTGCTCCAGCCACTGCCCCTCTCCAGAGACTTCTGTGGCTCCCCACACCACACGAAAGGGCACCAGGAGCCAGGCCCGCCAGGGGCCCATCCTCACAGCCTCTCCCAGGATGCCCCCTCAGTGGCTGCAGGCTTCATACACTCCTCCCCCCTCGGGCCCTCCTGCAGGCCCTCAGCCCAGCCACCACAGACCCCCCTGGCCCAGAGGAGCCCTGGGCTGCTCTTGCCGGAGGCCAGCTCCACACGGACACGGACCAGCACTCCCCAGACCCCAGCCAAGGGCTCAGCACCGTGTCCCTCCTCCGGGGGCATGTGGGACTAAGCCAGGCCATCCCAGGAGTTCGCAGCCCCTGGAAACCTTCAGGTCTGACGGACCCATCAGGGATCAGCGTTGGGGCTGCGGGTCGGTGCTCTGGCTGCCCCACCAGGCTGGGGCACCCTCAGTCTTACTCCTCCGGGGCTGTTAGTGGTCAGGCTGCCCCGATGTACCCTCACAGCCCCCATGCCCCACTCCTTCTGTTCTTATGAAGGTCGGTCTTCCCCGCTGGAATGGAGCTCCGTGGGGTCAGGGCGCTTTTCCGCACCTGACGGAAGGGATGGCCCGATAAAGCCCGAGCCCCCTTCTGACTCCAGCAAGCCCTGACCTGACTCTGTGGGGCTCGGGGGCTGAGGGAGAGGTGTTCAGAGGCTGCAGCTTCAACCCGGCTCACCGGCCAGAAGAACTGGTCCCCCCTTCCAGGGCCCTCGAAACCCAGGATTGGCAGGATGCCGGAAACTGGGGTCCAGAAGGAGCCTCCACCCTTACAGAGGGGAAGGCGGCTCCGGACCTGCCCTCCTGACCGCCGGCCTCTGAGTTCCTAAGGGACGAGTGCACAGTCGTGCGGGGCACTGAGTCGCCTGGAGAGCAGAGGGTGTGCCCACACGGCTGGACCCTAACCTTGTACCAAGGGCCTCGGGATCCCGGGACAATGCCCCTCACTGTCCATCCGCACACCCCCTCTGAAACAGAGGGACTGGACGCCCCCCCATGCCTTATGTGGGGGTGGGGCAGAGGTGGGAGAGGGGACCCAGCAGGCCCCATGTCCCAGAGCTCCCTACACGCCATTTCTCTCTGGACACCTCCACCTGCACGCGTGGGGGCTGTAATCTGCACCAGCCCAGATTAAATGTGCGCTCTGGGCTAGACGACCTCTCTCCATTCTCTCGGCAGTCCCAAAACGCAGGTGCTATTATGCTTCCCATTTTACAGATAAAGAAACATCCCAGAGAAGTTAAGTAACTTGCCCCCGCTCACACAGCCAAGCGACGGCAGAGCAGGGGCCTGGACCAGGTCAATCAAACCCTGAAGCCTGTGCTGCCCCTTTACCGCCTCCCCCATGATTTCTCTTTGGTCTTCTGACCCTGCTTCTCCTGTCTCCACCCCCTTTCTGCTCCTTCTCTAGGTGCGTTCTCCGTTTCCCTAAGTCTGCCCTTTCTCCCCTCTGGCTCTCGTTTGCAGAAGCCTCTGTTTCCGTATTTTTGTCTCCTCCTAGCTCTGTTTTTGTCTTTGTCTCTCCTTCCCTGTCTCCCCTTCCTCCTGCTGGCTTCTCCCTGCCCAATTATGAGCCAGGAGTGGTGCGGACACCCTCCCCGAGCCGATGGCCAGCCCCTCCCGCCTCCAGGGAGACTCTTACTCAGTGCTTCTGAGGCCACTCAGAGGAGAGGCTGGGGAGCACGGTGGTGGAGGAGCAGCCCGGCCCCAGCACCCCTCCCCAGCACCCTCCCCAGCACCCTCCCCAGCACCCCTCCCCAGCATCCTCCCTAACACCCCTCCCCAGCACCCTCCCTAGCACCCTCCCCAGCACCCCTCCCCAGCACCCTCCCCAGCACCCCTCCCCAGCATCCTCCCTAACACCCCTCCCCAGCACCCTCCCCAGCACCCTCCCTAGCACCCTCCCCAGCACCCCTCCCCAGCACCCTCCCCAGCACCCCTCCCCAGCACCCCTCCCCAGCAGCTGCTGTGGTGGCAGCGGTAGGGAGGCAGACAGCAGCCCAGTGACCTCTATCTCTATCCAGGTTTCCGACCCATTCGATTCGTGGACTGCCTGGAGAGTCAAGTTTCCTCTTCTGGGAAAGTCTGATAGGGAGCGGGGTCAGGCAGGAGTGAAGGCACCGATGCCAGTGCTGGGTTTCACCTCCCGGTGAAGAGCGGGGGACAGAGAGGCCGGCCTGGCCTCCCACCCAGCTCCCAGGTGGCCAGCCCTCGCTGCACTGGTGAGTGCGCCATAGACTTCAGGAGGCCTCGGGACTGGGAGAGGAGCAGCAGGGGACAGATGACAGGAGACAGGACGGCGGCCCCCACCCTTGGTTCACACGTGCACACGCGCAGGCACTCCGTCACACATTGGGCTGGCGTGGTGTTCAGAAAACAGCTCCCTGTGCACACCGCTCCCCTGCCCAGCCCCCGCTGAGGCCAGGGGTGACAGCTGACCCCTTGCCCAATCCCGCCTGGGGAGGAGGTCTGGCTGAGCCTGGGAACCTCCGGGCCAGTACAGGCTGTTCCCATCCCTGGGGACTAGGGTCACAGCGCAGCAGCCCCGGGAGAGGCCACTCATAAAAGGTCAGGACAGGAGAGTGAGAATCCGGTGGGAGGCAGGAGACGGGGTGGGGCCGCCGGCTGGCCTCGCTGGGGGTCCCCCTGTCTGGGCCCGACCACCCCCACCCCCTCCCCAGCCTGCCACCCCAAATCATCTGCCAGGCCAGGCTTTTCTGACCATCTAGACGCTGGAGACCTTTGGCCAACCTTCTGTGCTCAAAACCGGCAAAGCTGTGAGCCGCACACCTGGCCCTCCCCTCACCCCCCCCAACCTCCCCGGGGAGGCGCCAGCACCAACAATGGCCCAGACCAGGCGCCAGCGGAGCAGGAGACATGTTTTTGTTCCTCTGAGCCTCCCAACAACCGTGGTAGGCACCGTGTCTTATGGTTCCCCGCTTAGACACGAGAAACTGAGGCACAGAGGGCCCACAGCCGGGAGGGGGCAGAGTGAACTAGAACCCCAGCAGCCTGGACTCCCAGATCTGGGGGCTCCCCTCGGCCAAGAAGAGGAGCCGGCACCCCACTCTCCGTCCAGCCCCGAGGGGGCCACGGGTTGGGGAGAGCGCCCGGCCCCACACGTCGCTGCAGGTCACTTACGTGCAGTCCCCCGGGGAGGGCGACCCCAGTGCCCTCGCCCCCTCCGCCGTCCCCACCCTCGCGCAGGGGCACCCGCAGTCCTTCCCCGGGGTAGGGGAGGTCGCGGAGCGGGTGGGGGCGCGCAGTCACTCACCTGCGTCGGACCCGGGCTGTCGCCGGCCTGGGGTGGGGACCGCCGGGCGGCCAGAAGGGGCCGGCGGGCCGGCGGGGAGGCGGGGCGTGCGGCCCGCGGGGCGGGGCGGGGCAGGAAGGGGGCGGGCCCCCGGGCCCCCGAGGGGCAGGAAGTGTTGAGGGGGCGCGGGGGAGGTGGGGGGAGCGGGCTAGGGAGGCTGCGGGCGCCAGGAGAGGGAGGTGCCGGGGAAGAGGACGCTGCGGGGGCTGGGGGGCTGAGGGGCGCTGGCGGGGGGGGGGGGGGGGCGAGCCGGGGGAGGGGGCTGGGAACTCCAGGAGAGGGGCAGGCGGGCGGAGGGAGCCGGAGGGAGCGGGGTCGGGGTGGCAGCTTAGCCTGGAGCGGGCAGGGTGGGGAGGCGGGGTCCCCGGACCCGGGACCCCCGCCCTCCCCAGCTGCCGCAGGGCCCCGGCTTGCTCCGCCTCCCGCGCCCCAGCCTTCCAGTCTGCAAAGTGGGGCTGTGCAGGGGGCCAAAGAGCCCGTCTGCGGCGGGCAGCTTCCCTGGGCGGCCCGGCGACCTCGGGACGCGAGCCCGGCCGCAGCCCACTGTCCCCTCCTCCGCTTCCGCCCGAGCCACCCGGGCCGCGGCGACCCCCGGCCCAGCCGCCGCCCCAGCGCGGAGCCCGCCCGGTGCCGGGCGCCACCTGGCGGCCGCAGCGCGCACCCGCACCCCACCCTTCTTAGGGCCCCGGACCGCGGGCGTCTCTGAACCCACACAGACCATTTTTGTGACAACTACGGTTTGCTTTCCTCCTCGCTAGCCCTTTGGGGGAACTGCGCCATCGAATCCCTAGCTCGAGGTCGGTTTCACTTACAGGATGAGACAGCTGCCCGCGCCTTAGGCTGCAGTCGTGGCGGCAGCAGGATTTGAACCCCGCGCTCTGGGCCCCGCCGGCTGCGCGGCATCCGGGCTAAACCACCGCCAGCCACAGAAAGAGCCCAGATAGCTCAGGACGAGCGAGGCAGGAACACCCCTCCTCGGAGAGTTTTAAAAATCAGCTCTATTGGGGTATAGCTGACGTACAATTAAAAAAAATGGACCCACTCAAAAGCGTACAGTTCGATGATGCTTTTTAAGATTTTTTTTTAATTATGGAGAAATCTACATAACAAAACTTACCATTTTAACCATTTCAAAGCGTACATTTCGGTGGCATAAGCTCATGCATATCGTGCAGCCACCATCCGTCTCCATAAGGTTCTCATCACTCCAAACTCAGACTCTGTCCCCAACGCCCCCCGCCCCCCGCCCCTGGTTACCGCTCTTCCACTTTCCGTGGCTGTGGATGTGACCACTCCGGGCCGTCATGTAAGTGGACCGCACACACTGTCTGTCCTTTGGTGTCAGGCTTATTCACTGGTGTGAGGTCGTGGTCCGATGAATTTTGACAAATGTGGTTAACCTGTGTGACCACCTCTCCAATCAAAGTATTTTTTTAATTTTTATTTATTTTTAATGTTTTAATGTTTATTTTTGAGGGGGGAGGAGCAGAGAGAGAAGCAGACCCAGAATCCCAAGCGGGCTCCAGGCTCTGAGCTGTCAGCACAGAGCTGGATGCGGGGCTCGAACCCATGAACCGTGAGATCATGACCTGGGCTGAAGTGGATGCTTAACCGAGTCCCCCAGGCGCCCCTCAAAATAATTTTTTTTAAGTAATCTCTACACGCAAGGTGGGGCTTGAACTCACCACCCGGAGATCGAGAGTTGCATGCTCCACCCGGCCAGGCGCCCCAATCAGAATAGTTTTTTAAAACATTTTGTCTCCCCCAAAACTTCCCGTGGACTCTTGCAGACAATGCCCCACCCCGACCCCAGCTCTATGCCATCTCCCGTCTGATTTCTGTTACTGTGCAATTGTTTGTTCTCGAAGGTCGTGTACACGGACTCACGCCACACTGAGGCGCTTATGTCTGGCTTCCTCCACTCACCAGGAGGCTTTTCAATAGTTCGTTGCCCCTTCCACTAAGTGGCATCGCACTGTGTGGACGTACCACGATTATCTTTATCTTCACATCCCAGTTGATGGGACCGGCTCGTTTGCTTTTCCAGTTTTGAGCTACTGCGAGTAAAGGTGCTCTGAACGCGTGTGTACAAGTCTTGTGCGAACATGTTCTCATCTATCCTTGTAGCCAGGCGCCCCGTGCCAAGCTTGCACCAACCCCCCCCCCCCCCACTTTGGGTGGGATTGTGGGGTTTCACAGTGATGAATCCTTTATGTATTCTGGTTTCAAGTCCTCTGTCAAAAATATGTCTTGAGAATATTTTCTACCCGAGAGACTCGCATCTGAGGGAGCCTAGCAAGTGCTCAATGTGACGCTCCCGGAGGTTTGCAGTGGGGAGGGGTGGTCAGGTGCTGCCCGAGGAACGGAAGGGCCGGACGCGTTCGCGGGTGGAAGACCAAAAGTTTCCAGCAGGGGGCAGCAGAAACCAGCGCACGGCTCCAGGGTCCGAAGGCCCAGGACCTTCGAGTTGCAGCATGTCCGAGGCCAGAGAGGCCTCGAAAGTCTTCCGATGCAGCGCCCTCTAGGGACCAGTGGGGGGACCTGCGCTCCCCCTCCCTCACCTGTGCACGTGCTCGGCTCCCTCCACGGTCAGGTTCAGCACGACGCTGGCCCTTTCTCTGGGACCCTGTCCAACCTCTGTCTCTCCCTCCCCACTCCTGCATAAGAAAGTTAAACTTGCCTCGCCTAGACTGAGTGCTTTCAGGACTGGGGATTGGCTGAAATTGCCTTAGTGACTCAGAGCCTGGCAGGAAGTGCGTGCCCCTTAAACGTCCCAGCGGTGGTAAGCCACCCTGCGGAAGGCTCCTCCAGCCCCCTGGACCCCAGCTCGGCCTCCTGGGCCAGCCCTGTGGCTGGAAGGATGCCCCCAAGAGGGAACAGGAGGTCCAAGGTCCTTATTCGTTTTTGTTTTTCCTTTGTTTAAAAATGATTATTTATTTTGAGAGAGAGTGAGCAGAGGAGGGGCGGGGGGGGGGGAGAGAGAATCCCAAGCCGGTTCCATGTTGTGGGTGCAGAGCCTGACAGGGGGCTCAATGTGCGGCTTGATCTCATAAACCCCGAGATCGTGACTTGAGCAGAAATCAAGAATTGGATGCTTAACCAACTGAGCCACCCAGGTACCCCAAACGCTGACTTTTTTTAAAAAAGCTTATTTATTTATTTATTTATTTATTTATCTATCTATTTATTTAGGGACCGAGAGCCAGCGGGGAAGAGGCAGAAAGAGAGGGAAAGAAAGAATCCCAAGCAGATTCCATGCTGTCAGCGCAGAGCCAGACCAGGGGCTCGATTCCGCGCACCATGATATCACGACCTGGGCCGAAATCAAGAGTCAGACGCTTAACCAGCTGAGCCACCCAGGGACCCTGATTTTTTTTTAAGGGAGGCTCTCCACCAAACATGGGGCTCGAACTTGGAGATCAAGGGTCGTATGCTCCACCCAAGGGAGCCAGCCAGGCGCCCCAGCTCATTCATTCTTTTGTTCCGCAATCACGTGTTTTGTGCCCAGGATACAGAGGAAGCGACCATGACTATGATGATGGCGGCAGCTACTTTTGTTGAAAAAAACCTACCGATAACCAGGTTCTCCCCGAAGACCTTTGTATTTGATCACTTATTTGGGTAAGAAATAAAAGTTCCTTGATCTCAAAACCTCACATGCTAGTTGAGGAAATAGTTACTCGTTCGTTCGTTGGTGCAATAAAGATCCGTTGAGCACCTGTGTGTGCAGGCACTGGGGCTATTCTGTGAACAGAATAGGCAGAGATCTAAACACGGAGGTCGAGAGGGAAGCTCGCACCCGGTAGCGGTGCTGCAGGGGAGACGATGAACACGAAATCAGAGAAATCCGGACACTTACCATGATAGGTGCCGTCAGACGCCAATAGAGGGAAATAATGCGGGAGGGGAAGGGGAGTGCTGGGGGGGGGGCGCGATTTGGGAAAGGAGGCCAGGGAAGGCCTCACTGGAAAGGTGACCTCCAGATGAAGTCCTGAAGGAGGGAGCAGGCCAGGAAGAGCGAGTACAAGACCCCGAAGCCAGAGCACGGGCCACGTTCAGAGACCAGCCCGAAACCTGCAAGGAGCGGGTGTTGGCCGTGGATGAGCCAGACCCTGCGGGGGCCTTGTGGGCTGTGGGGGTTTGTTCTGCGAGGGGGGGGGGCGCAGGGGATTCTGAGCAGAGGAGGGTCATGATCCAGCTCAGGCTTTAACGGGACAGTTGTGGGCTGACGTGGCTGTAGGGAGCACGGTGAAGCAGGGACGAGGCCACTGCACTGACCCCGGGGGACGGCGGTGGTGGCTAAGAACCCGGGGAGCCCAGCCGGCGGCAGCGTGTGGGTGCCTCTTCCCTCCAGGATGAGAAGGCTGCTGGGGGGGTGGGGGGGCGGTTCCCAGAGGGGGCCGCCTTAGAGGCATTGGGGAGGGCCGAGAGAGCGGGCACCAGCTGAGCCTCCGGCTGGCGTCCTGAGCACACAGCGCCCCCCTCAGGCCTGACGCCCGCACGCCCCTGCATGTCAGGCCCTACAGACGAGGGAGGGAGTGGCCTCCGCCCCCCTGCAGCCCACTGTGGGGGGGGGGGGGGGGGGGGGAGGCGCGCAGCCTGGGTAGGGCAGGGGAGCCGGCAGGGGGAGCCTCAAGGGACAGAGCCTCCTTGCTGCTCACCGAGCCTGTCCAGGTGCCTGGCAGTGATTCCGAGACCCTGGCCAGCATGGTCCCAGTCAGGGGGCCCACCTGCCCCCTCCCTCGCCCTCCGGGGTCTCCGGGTGTGGATGGGGGACCCTGGAAAAGGAACCATAGCCCCAACTGCCTGCCTTCCAGCCGGGCGTCCCCTCCCTGCCCCCGGTGGTCCTGGCCTGAATCTGCCCACAGCACCCCCCCCCGCCCCCCCCCCAGCCCTGCCCTCTGCTTCCCATCCCTCAGCCCTCCACTGTAATCACAGCTCAGCCCAGACCCCCTCCTGTGAATAATTGGGGCTGATTTAGGGGCTATCAGGGGAGAGGGGGGGGGCTAATGGAGTCTGTGGGGGGGCCTCGTGATGAGAGGGGTATGGGAGGCAATTAGCAGGGCCGGCAGCCTCGGGAATCGCCTAATGCACCGGCCTGCAGTCGGGGCCCGCGAGGGCTTGGGGAGGGATCGGGGCCATCCTTCAGCCTGGCAGCAGGAGGTTGGAGGACAGACAGCAGGAGGGACTTCCAGCAAAACAAGGGTAAGCGGGGAGGGGGGCAGGCTGACGGGATGAGTCGGGAGCCCCTGGTCCCCCACAGCCCCTCACTCCCCAGTACGAATGCATGTGTGTGCAAACACAAACACACACACACACACACACACACACACACACACACACACACTGCCCCATATGAATCCTATCCCTCACTGGGGACCAGCTCCTGATTAATACCAACATTAGCCCTGAATGCTCTCCCCTCCCGGCCTCCCCGTCATTAATTACCTCCTCTCCCAGCCCAGCAGAGGGGAAGCCAGCTCCTCTGGGGCAAAAGGAATGAGTCTGACCCCCTGCCCCTCCTCTGTGCTTCTGAAGGCAGAGAGCAGAGAGGAAGGAAGGAACCCTGAGCAAGGAGGGAGGGAGAGTATGTCACACCACCCCCAGCACCCCCACAGCCCGCGCCCCCTCGCGGAGGCCCTCGCCCCTCGGATGCAACCGGAGCGCCGGCCCCACCCCTGCAGGTGGAAGAGGGGGCCCCCCGGGACAAGGTGGACAGCCACACCCCCGATTCCCTTCCCCTTTCTGATTTCACCTTGGGAACAGCAATCTGCACAGAGAGCCAGGCTCTCACAGACCTCCTCGCAGAGACTGTCACGTGCAAACACAAAGGCAGACACACTGGGGAGAAGTGACAACGCGAGCACGGCATCTCCTGTGTGGCATCACCCAGCACCCAGCACCCACAGCGCCCACCGGGAACGTGCGCTTCCCAGGACAAGGGAGGCTGCCGACAGGGGCAGGTGACGTGTCTCAGAACGTCCGCGTTGGTGAAAGAGGCTCTGCCTTCGTGATGGGACCTTGAGTGGCCTGGACTTGAACTTGAGACTCAGGAGGAGGGAGCCCTGCCTTCTCGCTTTTGGGCTGCCATCTTGAATCTCTCCATTTCACCTGGGCCCTCCCCTCCCTCCTTTTCTTCCTCTCTCCCTCTCTCTCCCTCCTTCTCTCTCTCTCTCCCCCTCGCTCCGTGTCACAGCCGCACACACACTTTAAAGCAAAGTGCGGTGAACTGAAACCCAGCCCGCACCCCCCCAGTCGGCCCCTCGCCAGGCTGGAAGCTCAAACCCCCCTGGGCCCTCTCCTCCCCACAGCCTTTGGGTCCCACACTGTGTCTCTCCACGTCTCCCTCTGAGAAGGCGCCGCCCAGCTCCCCCTCAAGGATAGGGGTGGAGGCTCGGTGAGCCCCTCCCAACACCCCCGTGAGCCCCCTTATAACCAAATGAGCCTGGAGACCCGACAATCGATACCCCTCAAAGACGAAGATGATGAAGACGCTAATAACTTTACCCCCTCTCGTCCTCTGACTCTTGCCTACATTAGCTCTGACCACAGGCCCAGGCAGCTGGGATCCGCCGTGGGCAGGCCTGGAGCTGAGTAACCCCTTCAGATCCAGGTGGGAAGCGGGAGGGCAGACAGCAAGAAGGACTTCCCGACGCCCGCGAATGGGAGGCCACGGGGATACGGGATAGAGGCCGCCAAAGCATGTTTCTAACACCTAAATGGATACACGGGAGACCTGACTCGAGTCTGTGAGGACTTGTGACCTCAGAAGCACCCTACAGGGGTGCCAAGGTCCACGTCTAGTCCCTGAGGGCTGCCTGGAGGAGGTGAGCAGGGAAGGGAGGTCCCACTGGGGAAAATCAGGGGACTGGAGTTGACGGGGGTGGGGGGGAGGTCAGCCAGTGGGGGTTGCTCTGGCCCTTCCCTCCCCGCAGGGGAGGCTCTTCCCCCACGAGGCTGTTGAGCAGCTCAGGGACCTGCAGTCTGCGGGGCTTCAGAGGGAGGAAGAAGCCCCTTCCCCACCTCACACGTCCCACCTCCGGGGAAGTGCCCTCCCAGAGCAGCTGCAGCTGGGGGGCTGGTGGCGACCAGCCAAGAGCTTCCCTTCTGTGATCACTGTTCCCACAAAACGCGGCCCTGCCGGCCTGTGCTGCCCCGTCCCCACAGACCAGGGATGGAGAGGAGGAGGAGGGGGAGAAGGGGGAGGAGGATGATGCCGACAAAGACAGAGGAGAGAAAAAGGGTAATAAAGCCAGCAACCTTGTGCCCAGGCATCCACAGGCCAGTCCCCGCTGGGAGGGACTCACACAGAAGACTTGCTTCAACCTGCAAACAACCTCGTGAGGTTAGTGCTATTATTATCCCCATTCTGCAGCGGAGGACCCTGAGGCACAGAAAGGTTGAGTAACTTGCTCAACATCACACAGCCGATGGATGCAGAAGCTGGTCTGCGAGCTTAACCTCCAGGGAGCCTCGGCCTGGAAGAGGAGGAAGGGACCCAGTTAAGCAGGGGGGTGGGCTGCAGAGCTTCTTGGTCCAAGCGCTTGCTGGGAGATGGGGCTCAGAGGACAGCACGCAGCCTTTGGGCTGTGTCCTGCATCTCGGGCTCTCTGCCCTTGTCTCCGCGCAGTGCACGTGCGTGTCTGCCCTGCTCGGTGGCGCACCCCTGCCCCTCTTTGCCTCTCTGTGGGCCCCCCTGCAGCTCCGGCTTTGTCTTCTCTACGCCTCTCCCAGCTCCGGATCCCTCTCTTCCCACAGCCCCAGAGCCCGAGCTGCTCAGATGTTCCATTTTAGCACTGGAGTCTGTGAGAGCTGATGCCTGGAGCATCCCTGGGGCCTGGCAGTGGCCTGAAAGTCGCGACTCCTGGGTCCTGGCTCCTCCCAGGACTGTCACCCCCCGCCCTCACTGGACAGCCTGTCCAAGGCCACTTTAGGAATTTGGCCAAGATGGGCTCTCTCCAGCTGGCACTTAGAGAGCCCAGGGCCTATGGAGTCTGGGGTTCTCCCTAGGGTCTCTCTTAACTTGGGGGTTCACAGGGGCATGGGTCAGGACATCTTCCACCCAGGCTGCCCGGGCCCTCTGCCCACACAGTCCCTGGAAACCCGAACAGATGCCCGTTCCCCTGTCTCCTGTCAGGAATCCGGCCCCCCGAGGGGCAGTGCAGGAAGGAGGCCGAGGCTGCCTCGGGAGGCGGAGGGGGTCGGACGGCTTGGATCCCTGGGCTCTTTGGAGAGCCCATCCCCGCACTGGGGTGGCCCCGGGGGACCCCCACTGGCTTCTGTATCACTGACTCCCTCTCTCCAGAGCCGAGAGCGGAGGCTGGCAGCAGCTTCCTTTAGAGGAAAGTTCTGGGTGCTTTTCTCAATGTTCTCGCAGAGCGAGCCCACCACCATTTCTGAGCCTCTGTCTTCCAGCGGACACAGCCTTTTTCTGAGAGGGAGGGGTGGTGGGAGGGGCTCACAGTAGGTCTAGGGGCCCCAGATGTCTGACCCCCGCAGCCCCAGGTTGCTGTCCCTGTCCCAGCTCCCCGCGGGGTCCTCGGGGTCCCATTCCATTGATCCCCCTGCTGGCATCCGCCTCAGCTGGTGCTCAGCCCCTGGTGTGTAGGGCGGGGGGGGGGGGGGCGCTAATGGACTTGGCACCCGCAGGAGGTAATTAACAGGGTGGGGCGTGGGCCTCACTGGGGTGGAGGGGGCACCATTACTGACAATGGAATCCAACAGCTAGAGAGAGGGGGCGGGGCCTTGTGTGTGTGTGTGTGTGTGTGTGTGTGCGCGCTCATCTGCGTGGGAGCAAAGAGGAGCCAGTGGGGGGGCTCTTAGGCCGTGAAACTGGCAATGAGGGTACAAGCCCCCTCCTCACCAACCAGGGCCAGGTCACCTGGAGGGGTCCCAATGACTGGCTTCAGCTCCCCTTCCAGATCAATGAAAAGCTATCCAGTCCTCTGTCCCACACTCTCCCGGAATATTCCCCTCCAGGTCCTAACCTGTTCCCAGAACCCCTCACCTTACCTTACCTGCCCAGCTTTTCCAGCTGTGGTTTTAAGAGCTTCTGATGTTCCGATGCCCTTGACCTTGGAAATGCCCCCACACGCCCTGGCAGTTCCCTTCTACTGCCTGACCTCCAACCCCTCTGCTTCAGCGATGGCCCAAATCCTGCTCAGTGTGGGAGGCCCCCTATGGCCCTACCTCTGGGGTCTCCAAGGCTGGCACTGCCCCACCGCCTCCTCAGCCCTGAACTGGGGCTCCAGGGGCAGGGGAGGTGGGGAGGATGGGGGCGCAGGTGAGACAGAAAGCGTCCCAGGACCCCATGCTGTTCTCCAGGACATTCTCTGATTCAGTTGCGTGTCTCACCTGTGTCTGTTTCCAGCATGCACCTGCACCCTGTCTCTCCATCGGTGTCCCTCTGTCTCTCTGGGGGTCTGTCTCTCCCCTCTGTTCTCATACATCCCTCTGCAGTCTTTGCATTCTCCGAGTCTGTAGACCCTGTCCCGGTCTCTCTCCAGGCACCTGTCCCTGGCCTACCTGTTGGATGTGATCCCCGACCCTGTCTCTCCCGCCACATTGCCACCCGCCCCCTTACCGCACCTGCTGTAAGCCCTGCCTTGCTGGGTGGTGTAGTACGGCCTCACTCCTCCCAGGTCAGGAGAGCAGGGCCTGTGAACTTGGCCCTCAGGGACCAACCCCCGCCCCCCCACCCCCATCAATCAGCCTGCAGCCCTGGGTCAGACCTCCATTAGCACTAACCAGCCTGGACAAGAGGCAGACACCATCGGGCTAGGCCTAGGGGTGATAAGGCCCAGATTGAATCACTGTGTGGGGGGAGCTGGGCACCCAAGGACATGAGACAGCCACGACATTAGCCCTGAGGAGCCTTGGGGAGTGTGGGTTATTGTGGGAGCTCAGCAGGTGATTGGAAGTGATGGGGCGGGAAGCAGGAGGGGGGGGGGGGCGCGGGGGGCGGGCACTGCTCCTCCAGGGCTCCATGTGATGAAGATGGGGGCAGGGCCCAGGTCCTGAGGGGATCCTCGGCCAGCCTCGAAGCCTCCAGAAGCCTGGGGCCACTCAGTAAAGCCAAGTGCTGTTCCGAGAGGCAGAGGAGAAAGGAGACCCTACCTCCTCCTTGGGCAGAATGGCACAGGGAGACGTCTCTATCCTTCCGAAACAGACACCTTGCCCAGTCCCTGGCCTCCAGATGCTGATCTCCAAGCACTTAGAGCCCGGAAGAGCGACAGAGCAGAAGGAACATGGCGTCCTGCCTCCCCCACCACCCTCCTTCCCCGGCCTCGCCACGTGCGCGCACGCACGCTCACGCTCACTCTCGCTCACCCACTGGTCCTATCATGTGCCCGCCCTGTTCTGCCCACACCAGTACCAGGCGGACCCACCCCACGGATACTCCCGCCCGGTCCGCCGTGACATCTAACTTCCGCCTCGCGCTGCAGCCTCAGCCTTCGCGAACACGAAGCGCGGAGACGGACGATTCGGGTCTGAAGTTCTGGAAAGCCTGCCCTGAGGCTGCCTCTCCACCAGGTGAACACAACGGTCACAAGACTAGGAGGCTGCCACAGCTGGAGGTGACAGTCGCATGGACTAGGGCCACCGCGGAGGGCAACTAGAGAGGGGAGGCTCATCCCCTGCCTGAGTCTCGATACCCCTCTCCCGGAGTGACGTCATCCCAAGAACTGGCGAGAGACACGCGGCCAAGGGGAAATAAATATAATTGCCATGACGGAACCTGCCCAGAGAAGCAGGGACATCCTGTGCTCCCAGACCCCACTTGTCCCCTCCGGCATGCTGAGGGTGAGTTAGATGCTGAGATCACCCCGGGGGGCTGCTGGGAACTGTAGGGGTGACTGATGGCAGGCCCGGGATTCCGGCTGCCCGGCCCCTGGGTGGCCCCCTAGCCCAGGACGTCCAAGTAGACAGGAGGCGCCTGGGCCAGGGCCTGCAGCCGGGCGTGCACCTCCTTGATGCTGTGGCGTTGCTGTGGCTCCCGCTGCCAGCAGCCCCGCATGATGGCGTAGACCTCCGGTGGGCAGGCCCGGGGCCGCTCCAGCTCGCGCCCCTGCGTGATGCACTCGATCGCCTGGGGACACCGGGGGGGGGGGGGGGGGGGGGAGAGAGAAGAGGGCACTCTGGGCTACTAATCTAAAAGGATGTGGTGAACCACCGGGACACTGAGCAGTGGGAAGGATTCAGGCTAGGTAGACTCTGGGGGTAGGAGCTTCCAGAAGGGCTGGAATCAGACCCTCAGAAGACCTGCCAGGTGACGTGAGGAAGGGGAGGGGCCCCGCCATTTGCCAAATCCACCGGCCCAGTGCTGAGGGCTGAATGGGGGGGGGGGGGAAGGGCCCCCCACCTCTCAGCTCCAGGGGGCAAAAAGAAAAGAGAGCAGGATTGCAGGTAACGGCCTCGAAAAGGGTTTGCAATTTAAGGCACAGGGCGACCCACTGCCTTTTCTCTTCTGTAGGCACCACTCTGTGGGGACCTAGCTCCTCCGAAAGTTTGAAACGGCAGCAGGAGAGACCAAAGTTAGACTCCAGGAAGGACTGTCAGAGCAGCGAAGGGATCCAGGGACAGAGAGATGGTGGGAGGGAGGTGGGCGAAGGGGCCTGGAGCCTCTCCCCCCCTTCTCCCCTCCCTCCCCATTAGAGGACTTGGGTTATGGGCAGCACTAATTCCATTCCTTCTCTCAGTGCTTGAGAAAATTAAAATCTATAACCCTCTCCCCCACCCCACCGGCCTCCAGGGAGCAGACTGCATTAGCAGGAGAAATGGAAACTGACAGCTGCGAGCCAAGGAGGGGGAGGGGGGCCTGCTCTGGGAGACAGAACACCTGGGGCCCCTTGGTGGCCGCGTCCGGCCGCGCGGGCAGACGGAGCGCCAGGCCTGTCCTCCCTGCAGTCTGACCTCCGGCCTTCCTGCTGCGGCCTCAGGCCCTCCGGTGCCGTGCTCCTCCTCCCGGGCCTCTCCCTTCCACCCTGACAATGCCTGCGAGGTCTGTAAAGTGCAGCCAGGGATGGGGGTCTGGGCTCCGTCTGTAAAGTGCTTTGGGGCTCCCCCAGGAGCCAGCTGGGCCTGGGCTAGGACGGTGAGTGGGAAGAATGCTGGGGGGGAGGGGCTGGGGGGAGGAGGCCCAGAGCTGCGGGGGCGCTGGATGGGGCGGAAGGGGACAGGAGGGGCAGGGCTTGGGGGGGGGGGCGGGCGGGGCTGACCTCGGTGTTGGAGAGCTGGTACCAGGGCTGTTTGCCGTAGGTGAAGATCTCCCAGAGCACCACGCCGAAGCTCCACACGTCGCTCTCGGTGGTGAACTTGCGGTAGAGGATGCTCTCGGGGGGCATCCAGCGGATGGGGAGCATGGTGCGGCCCCCCACCTGCGGGTGGCACCGTGTCACTGCCGGGAGGGGAGGGGGGGACCCGCCGCTCCCGCGCATCCCGCTCCCGCCCGTGGAAGCGGCTCTGGGCCCGCGCTAAGAGGGAAGAACCCACGGTGTCTTTTCCGTCCGTCCGGGAGAGCAGAGAGCCGAGGAGGGGGGTTCAAGTCCCGAGCCGGCAGCCTGGGCCCCCACACCACCCTCCTGGGGTCGAGGGGTCCCCCGGGGGGGTCTGCAGTGCCGGTGCGGCCCGGCCGGGACCAAAGACCCTTACTCGGTAATAGTCGGTGCTGTAGATGTCCCTGCTCATGCCGAAGTCGCCGATCTTGACCACTAGTCCCTGACCCACCAGACAGTTGCGCGTGGCCAGGTCCCGATGCACGAAGTGCAGACCCGCCAGGTACACCATCCCGGCAGCGACCTGGCTAGCCACGGCCAGCAGCTGGGACAGGCCCAGGGGGCCCGGAGCCACGTCCTCCCTGCCAGCCAGCAACTTGGCGTCGGGCCCGTGGGACCTGCCAGAGAGTGAGGGAGAGGGGCGGGCTGGGGGGGAGAGAGCCCCCAGGAGGTGGAGGCTGGGGAGTCTGGGGAGCTGGGGTGGAAGCGGGGAGGGGACTCAGGAGAATGGAGGAAGGGAAGAACAGGGAGGCGGGTGTCTGGAGGGGCTGGGATGGGCCCGCCAGGTGTGCCCACCTCCAGAGCCCTCACCGCTGCCCACACTTCCTGCATTCGTGCCCCACCCCCAGGCAGCCCCCTTGCCCTCTGAGCCCAGCATCCACCTGCCCGCTGGCCCCTGCATCTCTCGCTCACGGGCACCTCCCACTCAGTCCTGTAGATGCTTAGCATCTTCCGCCAAGTCTGCGCCTTCCTCCGTGAAGGGAACCTCCCTCCCCAGCCTCCGAGCCTGAAACCTGGGGGTCCTCCTGCCTCTCTCACCTTCGCCCTCAACATCCAGCCTCCTGTGGGGTCCTCCTTCCTTCCCGAGGTTTCCAGGACGCCCTCCACCTCCCACACGCCCATCACCAGGCCAGACCAGTCCAGACCACTCAGCCCCATCCCCCAGATATGCCTTGTGACCCCTGCCTGAGCCCAGGGCTTTGTCAGCACCGCCCCTTCCTACTGGCCAACTTTCTCCTGGTCCACTTATTTCTTCGTTTCTTCCAAAGCCTGTTAAACACCTCCAGTGTGCCAAGCACCAGAGCTCAGGTGGAGAGTAGGGTACAGATAAAGGGGTCACCGCAGTGCAGTGTGGGGGGCACCTGATGGGCACTCGGGCCGGAGATGGAAGAAGTCAGGGAAGACTTCCTGGAGGAAGAGACATTTAAAGTGAGACTCGAACCCTGAGGAACAGAGGTGACTAAGCCATTCAAAAGGGTCAGAGACAGAGGTGAAGTGGCTGGGAGGGAGACCCGAAGTGCCAGGCAGAGGGAGCTGTAAGTGCAAAGGCCCTGAGGTGAGAAGGAACAGATGCCCCTCCTAGGGAATGTCTTCCAGATTTATCAGAAGCTTTCATGGTCCCCTCCTTTGGTTCTCCATGTTCCATGCAGCCATGAGAGCCGCTTCTCCCACAGCCTGGGCCCCAGATAGCAGCATCACCAGCACTCAGCACTGAGCCCACACCGGGGCGGTGGGCAAGGGGAAGGCCTGCTGTGGACTCCAGTTCCGCTCAGCCCATTCACCCCACACTCAACATCGGGCCCTCCCTCCTGCTCCCCAGCCTCCACTGCGTCCTCCTCCTGCAGGGAATTAAGCTTAGACCCTGAGGTCTCTCCCAACTGAATTCTGTAGACCTCACTCCCAAGGGGGCGTCTGGAGACCAAATCACGACCATTAACTGGACAGCCACAAAATGCTTTCTTATCCACAAACACAGTCCCCCCCCCCCCCGCTCTTGTCCCGCTTAGTGGCAGGGAAACTGAGGTCAGAGAAGAAAGCTACCAGGTCACAGCTGATCCAGCCCTGGCCCTCCCCCTTCCTCCCTCACACCTGACAATGTCCCGTCCTGCGAAAGGGGGAATCTCATGCAAGAAGGACTCAGCAGAGGGAACATGTGACCATCACAGTCAGGGCTTGAGACACGGCTCTACCTGGGGTCATACTCTCCCCTGGGCCACTGACCACCTTCGTGCCCTGGGGCAAGTCACTTAAGCCTCATCTGTGAAATGGGCGCCTTTCCTGAAGTTATTAAAATTGTCGGCACACGTCAGTAAACGCATCGGAGTTGTTCTGCCCACAAGAAGGGAATTTCTAGTCACTTCCTCCAAGTGTCAACTGCCACATGCTCTCGGAGAGCATGAAGAGTAAAAGTCTACTTATGTTATTACACAGATGTGTACAAACACACGCAGCCCTAGTGAAAGTGACTTAGTCACTTAGTGAAAGTGACTCGCTTAGAAAGTGAGCATAGATCATGGAGCCTGGAGCTCAGCAAGCGCCTGACAAGCGTTTGTTGCTGTAACTCTCGAAACCCCACCTCCTGGGGGCCCGGCTTCTGCGCGCCACAGGCCACTGCGCCACGGGCCACTCCGCCTCAGGCCACTCCTCCACGGCCACTCCACCACGGGCCACTCCGCCACGGCCACTCCCCCACCGGCCACTCCGCCATGGGCCATTCCCCCACGGGCCACTCTGCCTCAGGCCACTCTGCCACGGGCCACTCCGCCACGGGCCACTCCTCCACGGCCACTCCACCACGGGCCACTCCCCCACCGGCCACTCCTCCACGGCCACTCCACCACGGGCCACTCCTCCACGGCCACTCTGCCTCAGGCCACTCTGCCACGGGCCACTCCGCCACGGGCCACTCCTCCACGGCCACTCCACCACGGGCCACTCCGCCACGGCCACTCCGCCACAGCCACTCCCCCACCGGCCACTCCGCCATGGGCCATTCCCCCACGGGCCACTCCGCCACGGGCCACTCCCCCACCGGCCACTCCGGCTTGGGCCACTCTGCCGCTCACGAATGCATACCACTCTGCAAAGCCACCTCCCCTGAGGTACAGCTCCGACTCCTACTAGTGCCACCTTCCCGACTGCCGCCACCCTGTCCTCTGCGCACGCTGCCTCCGGCGTTCACACATCTGCCCTAGAGCTCCCCGGGGACGGTAGCCGCGCCTTCCCGCTACTTCTTGGCGCCGCCTCTCGACTCGGGGATGCGCGCGTAGGGAAGGGATGAGGGGCTCAGGGCCAGGGGCCAGCGCGGGGGGCGGGGGGCGGGCACTCGTACCGGAGGAAGCGGTTGAGGTCGCCGTGGCGCATGTACTCAAAGACCATGAGCAGTGGGCGGCCCTCGGTGCAGACCCCGAAGAAGCGCACGATGTGCTGGTGCTGGAGCACGGTGAGCAGCTGGGCCTCCCGCTGGAAGTCCTGCCTGGCGCTCTCGGACACCTCCTTCAGCGCCTGGACGGCGGGGCGGCACTGAGTGCAGCACCGCCCCCCCCCCCCCCCCCAGCCCCAGCTCACGTCAGGGAACGCTGGTGCTCCGGGAGGTGGCCCGGCCAGCGGTGCGTCACCCACGGGGTCTCACCTTGACGGCCACCAGCATCTTGTCCTGCTCCGGCAGCAAGTTGTAGCATTCGGCCAGGAAGACCTTCCCGAAGGCGCCCTCGCCCAGCTCCCACTTGAGCACGATGTCCCTGCGCTTGATGTGGTGAACACCTGCAGAGAAGCTCGAGGGATCACGCACAGGAGCCCCAGCCTCTGGGAGCAGGGGCAAAGTGCCAGCCAAGGGGGTGGCTGGGGGCTGCCATGAGCCTCCACGTGCTCACCAAGCCCCATGCCGGGGTGTGGACGGGGGTGGGGGCAGATGGGGGGGGGAAGGCCCGTTCGGGCCTGGGGTGGGCAAAGGAGATGCTACCGGGGCTTCCACACACACACACACACACACACACACACACACGTGCACACACACCCAGGTACCCCCCCACCCTTGACCCAGGATAGCCGCTCACAGGCATCACTGAAGTATTGTGGGTTCTCAATGATGTGGCCTTGGAGCCCAGAGCCTTTGCCCTCAGTGGGGGACAAGGAGCTGCCACCTAATGTCATGAAATGCAGGGACATGGCCAGTCCGTCCTCTGGAGCCAGCACAGCTGTGCCTGGGGAAGAGACATAGCCATGTGGAGGGGTCACAGCCCAGGTGCCCGCCCTGGCCCCTGGCAGGTGCAGGACACCAGGCAACCCCACCTCCCCACTTGCAGGGGAGGACTGGAGGAGCGGAGGAGCAAGTCAGCCGGCAGGGGAAGGCGGGGGGGGGGGGGGGGCACCGTGGCCTCTCTCCGTCTGGCTCCTGTCCAACCCCAGGCCCCGTGGGCCACCAGAGAACTCCCCCGCCACCCCCCTACAGAGCTCAGACCTCCCAGACCCACTTAGTGTTTGACTACAGTCCAGCCACCAATTAGCAGCTGCTGCCTCTGACACTGCCCCAGCCCCGGCCCCGACACGCTCACTCACACTCGCTCACACCCACGAGCCCTGCAGCCAGGCGCCCAAACACCCCGACACACCCCCGAGCACTCCACCTGCCCGCGGGCCCCCCACACAGAGGACAGAGCCCGCAGGACAGACTGACGGACAGCCCCGCTATGGCACCCCCACTCACGGTTGATCCCAAACTTGTTCCTCCGTCCACATTTGTTGAGTACAAGGAAGAAGGCAGAGAGGAGGAGGCAGGCAAAGACGGCCAGGCCCACCGCCACTGAGACCTGGGGGGTGGGGGACGGGGCAGGCCCAGAATTCCTCCTATGGCCTCAGAGCTCCCCCAAAGCACATGGCTTCTCCGGCCTGCGCAGGGGCCCGGAGTCAGGCCCCCAGACCTGCCCCCCTACTCCCCTGGCACCCCAGGCCGTGGCCGTGAGGGTGGCTGAGGGAGCTCAGGCCACACGGTAGCGGTCCCCACGCTGTGACCAGAAAGGACACACAGACAAGCCACTGGCCCAGACTCCGGACCCCAAGTCCTCGGCAAGCTTCCCGCCCCACACTCACCCCAAAAGGGGTTTCGTCCTTTTTCTCCACTGGGTCTCCGGACGTGCTGTTCGAGTCTGTGGGGACACAGGGGAGAGTGGGCACACTCAGTGCCTCCTGCAGCAATGCCCCCCGCCCCCGCCGACCCCTGGGGGGTCAGGTCAGCCGTGCCCCCTGCCCCAGCCTCGCCTTCAGACCAGACGGAACTCCGGCCTGAGCTACTCACCCACCGGCGAGAAGGAGACTGCCATAGGAGGAGGAGAGAAAGCCGTCAGATGCCGGGCGGAGAGTGGAGAGTCACCCCCCCCCCAGACTCATCCCTTCCCGGGGCAGGGTGGGACGGGGAGGTGAGCTGCTGGACCTTGCTGAGAACAGGCACGTGGCCCCTTCCAGCCGAGCCACGGATGCCCTGGGGCAGGGTCCTCTCTCCTGCCAGCCCAAGAGAGTGGACTAGCCCGGGGGGTTCGGGGCTCCTGGGCTGGGAGGGGGGCGGGGCAAGGAGGCCAGCACCGAGCCTGTCACCACAACCCCAGGCCCCGGCACCCCAACTTCTGGGGTCGGGATCACAGCAGGGCGTGCGCGGGGCCTCCCCCCGCCCCCTCGACACCCGCACCCAGGGGGAGCCGGGGGGGCGGGGCTCAGGTTGGCCCTCGCACCGGGGATGGGGTCCTCGGGGTTGAACTCGAACGGGTTGTCCATGAAGGCCGCCAGCACGGAGGCGGCGGCCCGGCCAGAGGGGTTGGCGGCCAGCAGCGTGTAGTTGCCGTTGTTGACGTGGGTGGGCTGGTTGAGGCGCAGGCAGCCGTGCCGCACGGTCTCGTTGGCCGCCGGCTCCAGGAACTCCGTGAAGATGAAGCTCGTCTCGTTGAGCACCGAGCCGTTGAAGAGCCAGCGCAGGGAGGGCGCCGGCTGCCCGTCCACCGAGAAGGGGATGCACCAGTGGTGCAGCTCTACGGCGGCATGCAGCTGCACACTGGCCGGGACTGCGGGCCACAGACAGGGGTGCAGCGAGGTCAGCCGCCGGGGAGCCCAGCGTGGCCCCGCCAGGTCAGGGGGGGAGGGGGGGGCAGGCAGAGCCAGAAATCAGGTGGCGGGCCTCAGGGAAACGGGCGAGCAGCCCCTAACGAATTCCCCGGGAGGGACATTTTGGAGAAGGGCGACAGTAAATCTTCAACCAACCAGGCAGCAGGTGCACAAAATGCAGAGGCTTAAAGCACTTAAGTGGTGGCCGTGAGTAAGCGACGGCCCCGGAGAAGCGGGGTGCCCGGCTGCGGAAACTAAGCAGGCCGTGCCTCTCGGACAAGAGATGTGGAAAAACTAAGTGCAGTCAAGCTTAAGAAGACCGGGAGAGGGCCTAGACATCAAACAAGCAAAACGTATCTAGTTAAAAAGCTTTCTGAAAACAGAGACGGGTTTGAAAGAGACCCGACCTAAAAAAAGCAGACACATACACGTCAGGCAGCGGGATCCCCCTCGGCAGGGAGTGAAGCAGCCAAAGCCACTCCCACCGACACGGACGAGCCCGAAAACGTGCCGCTGAGCAAAAGAACGCACAGTAATACTGGCGGTGTGATTCCACGCGTGCGACGCACAGGGACAGGTAAGACGAAGCCACCTTGACGGGGCTGCGGGACGGGTGTCAAATTGTTTTTAAAAGCAAGGAAAAGAGGGTCACGAAAGTCCAGATGGGGCGGAGAAAAAGGATGGCGAGAGGAAGGGAGTGTCTTCGGAAGAGCTGAAGAGTAATCACTGTTTAAAGTGTCTGAGTTTGGGGCGCCCGGGGGGCTCAGTCGGTTAAGCGTCCGACTCTTGGTTCCGGCTCAGGTCACGATCTCACGGTTTGGGGGCGCGAGAGCCAGCCTCGGGCTCTGCGCTGACAGTGGGGAGCCTGCTTGGGATTCTCTCTCTCCCCCTCTCTCTGCCCCTCCCCTGCTCCCTCTCTCTCTCTCAAGAATAAATAAAAACTTAGATGGAAAGCAATTTGACAATAAATTTCATATATTGAAAAAAATAGTGTTAAGAGCTAACAAAATAAAGAAATAAAAACTTAGAAACAATTTTAAATAAAAAGAAAATAAAGTGTCTAGGTTTTATGTACAAATCTAGATCATAGATCACAACTAAAGAACTATGTAACGCACCGGGTTTAAAGTGATTTGTTGGCAGACCTAGGGGAATTAGGCAGCGAGCCTACAGAAGAAGCCGGGAGGGGAATTTCTTGTCTTAACACTAGGATGTGCGACAAGAGTACTACGAAGGCTACGAAGGGTCAGGCGGTGAAGCGATCCAGCAGGGAGCAGTGAGAACAGCCGGGCGGCGGGCACCAAGGGCCTCAGGTAGCAAGACTTGGGCAGGGGGCCAAAAAGAAATCCATCACCATCCCTCCGGCCTTGACAAGCCCCCAGGACTTCCCCCACAGGATCAGGTTTTCATGGGAATCTGGAAACAGCTGGGCAGGAGCAGCTGTGGAGACACGTATCCCGGCCCATCCTCCAGCCCCCCACCCCCACAGCCTCTTTTCAGGGAAGGAGGGGACATGGGGGTGGGGGGCCGTCATTGGGACTCACAGGACACGTTGACCTGCACGGAGACTTCAGCCCGGCCCACATCATTCTCCGCCCAGCATGTCACATTCTTCCTGTTGAGGTCACTGGTGACATTGGCCAGGGTCAGCCCCAGGGATGGCAGAGCCCCAGATTGCTGGGTCAGGGAAGAGAGGGGGAAATCAGGAAAAGTGTCAGCAGGCTTGGGTATGGAGGCAGGGGGCCGGAGCTGAGGTCTTTGGGGGAGCCCCTGGGGCTCCAGATGGAAAAGGAAGAAGGCGTAGGGGGAGGAAAGAGGTGCAGGAGAGAATATAGCAGAGAACGGCCCCCCTCCTTTAGAGCTCATTCGCAGACTATGTCCTGGATCGTGTATTTAATGGTCCGAAACATCTAGAACATGACCAGTAACCTCAAAATAGGCACGGGATACACTGAACCAAAACCACCGTCCGAGCAGCTAAATAGATGTCAAGAATCCCAAGTGCCAAACAGACACAACGCACTGACGAGCCAGCTGGGGTCTCGCCACCCTGCTCGTTTTTGTTTTACACACGGTTCTAATGGTCTCAGCCCGAGGAAGGCCAGAAACGCAGAGGCGGCTTGGATGGCAGGGCAGCAGGTGGGAGGGACAGCGGCAGCATGACCCCACCCACTTTGGCAGATAAACACAGAGAGTGAAGTTACAGGCAAAGCGACTTGATTCTGAATCATCATCGAAAGATTGAATCAGCATCAGATTCTCTTCCTAAGAAACTGCGGCTACGTGCCAGTTCCACGACCTTAGGACAATTCTTAATCTTGCTGAACCGTGGTTTTCTTGTTTTGTAAGCTAGGGAGGTAGACAAAATGATCTTCTGACGTTCTAGAAAGCTATTTTCATAAAATGATGAAAATACACGAAACAGTGGATGACCCTCACTTATCTGGAAATTCCCTAAATGTGGGATCCTTTGAATAAGTGTAGGAGGAGGTGAGGCTTCCCCGGGTTTCCACTGGAGTATTAGCTCGAAGACTCCAGAAGAGCCCTCCAGTCTCTTGTGCAAGCTCTGAGTTCCAGGCTCCTCCAGGGGAAGCCCTGCCCTGCCCTGCCCTGCCCCCAGCTTCTCTTTGCTGTCCCATCTCCCCCAGATCACTCTGGGCATAGGGCATCCCACTAACGCAGAGCTGCTCCGCGATCCCCCAGCGTCCTGAGGGTGACCAGCACCCCCCTGCCCTCTATTTAACCCAGTTGGGTGTGGCTTTTCTATAGGAAGTTTCTAGAAAACAGAAGCGGTCGCAAACATGTAAGTCTCCCAAAGAGAAAAAGCAAAACCCTGGAATTTCCCAAAGCAGTTGACCAGAGGTCTCTCCACAGATGGTCACGGCCAACCTCCTGCCTCCACCTGGTTCCCTTCCACCGCTCACTCTCGGGGGCTGTGCTCTCTGGGAGGGAAGGAGCCACACAGTGGCTACTGGTCCCCCCACTGTGCCTGGATCCCCTGCTCTGGTGGTTCCTCCTTCAGTATTGTTCCAGAGGCCTCCAGCAATTCTGGGGGATGGTTCCCTCCCAAAGCGAGGGTCTCCGCACTGAACACACTGGTCTGGCTCCGCCAAGGGGCTGGACCCTGCGTGTCTCCTTGTGGGGCCAGAGTTTCAGGTGGGCGCAGCCTATCGTCCACCCCTGCTGATCTTGTCAACAAGGCCTGAGTCTGCTGCGGCTACACTGCCATCATCAGCCTGACGACAAAGGGCAAGGCGTGGGAAGATGCCCAAAGACACATCTGCAGGACAGAGATAGCAGCCAGAGTGTCCAGAGGCAGGCGGGACATCAAAGGTCATCATGTCCACCTCCGCAGTAGACAGATACGGAGACCAAAGTGCAGGCAGATTTAGGCATTTTTCCAAAAGTCAGTCCAAAAACTCATTAGTGACAAAGCTGGACCCAGACCCGGGCCTTCTTCCCTAATACGGTCGTCACACGCCCAAGAAGATGCTGCTTCCAGAATCTCCAGAAAAAGACGGGAAGGATCCTGAGGACTCACCTGGGTGCCAGGACCACAAATACTGTGCTCTCTCCCTCGCCTCGTTTCCTTCTCCAGAAAGCAGGTGGACGGCAGGGATAGTCTGTGGGTTCAGGGACCTTCTCTTTTGCGGCCAGAGAGGGGCCTAAGTCCTGGCGGCCCCAGCAGAGCCTGGGGTCCCTGCTGGGCCAGTGCCCACCCTGAGGGTACGTGTGCACCTGCCCCACAGAATGAGCCTCAGCCCTGTGGAGTTAAGCCATATCCGTCCATCCCTCACGCTCTACGTGCTTCTTCCTCACTGTCTCTCTTTTCCTGTCTTTGGCCCCGTGTCCTGTCCAAGCCTCTCCTGGGACGAGGGGAAGAGGAGGACGAGGGACGGGGGGTGGGGGTGGGATACAGCGCTTCTCACCGTCACCGTGGCCGACTCCTCCAGCTCCGTGAGGATCCAGCCAGCTTGCTCCAGGCCCCGCCCCTCCACCTGGCATTGTAGCAACACATCGTCCCCCACGTTCACAGAGGCATTGGGCGTCTGGACCTTCAGCACAGGCACGCCTGGCAGCCCGGGACGGCCAAGGGATGTCAGAGCAGGGAGTGGCCTCGGGGCCCTCCCTGGCACCATGCCTCCTCCCCCACCCTCCTCAGCGACCCTGAGCCCTTACTGGCAATGCCTCCCAACCTCCAGTCCCCCCAGCTTTTGCCAGTGCCCGCTCCCCAGTCCCCTCTCAGTGCCCGCTCCCCGGGCATGTGGCTCCTTCCCAGCCCCTTACGCCGCCTCCAGCACCTACCACAGCTGGCATTGGACAAGAGGGCCAGGGGCCCCTGCCCGGGACACTGCAGCCTCTGTGCACGAACTCCGCCCAGGCCCTCTTCCTCCCAGCGCAGCAGCCAATGCAGGGCACAAGAACAGCGCAGAGGGTTCCCCGACAGGACTCTGTGGGCACGGGGGACACCGAGAGAGAGTCAGGGCGGAGCAGGTGTCAGCCGGGGGAGCCACAGAGAAGGAGGTATCACAGTAAGAGGGAGTGCAGTCAGAGCGCAGGGGCGGGAACATCCACAGGGAAAGGAGTGGGGACAGAGGAGAGGCTCCTCCTCCTGGGGACCCAGGAACAAGACATTGTCACAAGAAATCGAATCCGGAAAGTCAAGGAGCCGGCTGTGGGCTCCACGCAATTGCCCTGCCCCAGCGGGCTCCCTGGGATGACAGGCCGGGCGAGGCCTCTGAGCAGGGTGACAGAGGGAAGGGCGCTGGGGTGACCGACAGGCCCCAGGTGCCTGCCGACCACACACAGACCTCTGCTTCCCAGCCGGCCCGCGTGCACAGGGTGCCGGCAGTGTGGGCAGATGCACGCGCGGCCCCCAGCCTCCAGTGGGCCTGCGGCCTCTTTGATGGGGGTCACGGTCACATGCCGAGTCCCTGTCTTGAGTCTCAGCTCGCTGCCGAACACGTAGTCCCCAAAGAGCGTGCCCCGCAGCTCCACACACACCCAGTGACACACCTCCACACAGGGATACGAGTGCCCACGCACACACGCACACACACGCACACATACCGATCCGGCCCCCTGGAAGCCCCACACTCACAGCTCCTGCAGCGACAGGCCCTGGACGGTTTTCCAGGAGAGAGACTCCAAAGCGTTAAAGGAGAGATTCCTGTGGGAGGTGAGATAGAGACAGTGGCCTTGAGCCCCAGCTGGCCTGCTCTGGCCTGGTTGGGGGGGGGGGGCGGGGGGGGAAGCCCCGGGAGCCACAGGAAGCTGCTGTCCGGCCGCCCCTCCTGGGGCAACAACTAGAAACATCCAAGGGGCACCAGGGTCGGGACAGGTTAGGCTCTTTGAGTCCTCCTCTCCTCCCTGGGACAGCAAGGGTTAACCCCACTTAACCCCCTCCCTAGACCCCAGGGAGGGGGTCCCAGGGAACAGCCGCTCCCCTCTCCCCACCCTGGCCCCAGCTGGCAAAGTGCTGAGGCCCCAGCTGGGGGAAGGGGCTCCATCTGTGCTCCCCTACCCACGAGCCCGGGACGGGCCACAGGAGGAGGGGGATGGGGACCAGGATCTCAGACTCCTTCCTCAGCTCCCCCCACCCCTTCCTTCCCCTCCTCAGGGCCCCTGGCCCCGTGGCCCCTAGCTGGAGACAGGGAGAAGTGAGCCCTGAGGGGTGCCAGCTCCTGGCCACACCGTGAGCCAGGTTAGGCGCCCCGGCTGGTGCCTTACACCGGGCCTCGTCTACAGGGCCTACCCTGGGGCCCCCGGGTAGCTGTTTGTTGAGCGGCCGACTCTTGGTTTCAGCTCACGTCATGATCCCACAGTTCACGGGATGGAGCCCTGTGTCGGCTCTGCGCTGACTGCACGGGGCCTGCTTAGGATCCTCTCTCTCCTCTCTCTCTCTGCCCCTTCCCCCTCCCCCGTCAAAATAAACATTAGAGGCGCCTGGGGGGCTCAGTGGGTTAAGCTGCCAACTTCAGCTCAGGTGATGATCTCATGGTGGGTAAGTTCGAGCCCCGCCTCCGGGCTCTGAGCTGGCGAAGCCTACTTGGGGTTCTCACGCTCTCTCTCTCTCTCTCTCTCTCTCTCTCTGCCCTTCCCCCACTCGTGCTTTCTCTCTCTCTCAAAAGAAATAAATTGGGGACGAGACGACCTCTCACCGCGTTGACCGTGAAGATTCACTGACATCACGTATTGTGAGGTGTCACTGGGCACGCATCTTTAACTGAAGCCCCCAGTGTGTAGTCCGGGATGGAACATCACTTTTGCGTGTGTGACAGAGAGGGGTGGGGGAGGGGCAGAGGGAGAGGGAGACCAAGGATCCAAAGCAGGCTCCGCGCCCACAGCAGAGAGCCTGATTCGGGGCTCGGATTCACGAACCGTGAGATCATGACCTGAGCCAAAGCCAGACAACCCCCCCCCGCCCCCCGCTTCCAGGCTACCCCAGGGGCTCCCGCCGCCCGCTTGCTCCCTCGCACTGGTGTGGATCTGAACTCCGGGAAGAAAAACGGGGCAGGCACCTACGAGACGGACGCATCCTGTGGCAGGCAGCGCGGGGGAGAGACCGCGAGGAACTTGGAGCCCACGGGGTGGGAGCTGGGGGCTCCCGCCTCCCCGGAGCAGGTGAGGACGAGCCCCGGGAGAACGGGGGAGACACTGGCCCGACCGGCTCGGGGCTTTCTTCAGAATGGGGGGTGGGGGGCACGAGCCCGGCAGCCGCCCAAGTCTGGGGGCCCTCCCGCTCCCTCTGCCCGCCCGGGCCACTCACAGGCGACTGAGCCGAGGAGTAAAATGGAAGACATCTGGTGCCACGAAACGCAGCCCGCTCTTCACGATGGTGCTGGGGGCGGGGACAGCAGGATCAGCCCCCCGGGCCTCAGCTACCCACTCCAGACCCCAGTGCCCAGCACCGGACCCCCCAAACCCTCCCAGCCTCCCCGGCTACCCTGGCCCCACTGACCCTCGGGCTTTCTGATCTCCTCCTGGAGTCTCCGAATCCCCGGCCTTTGCTGAGCCCCGTGCCCGCCCCCGCACCCCTACCCGCAGCCTTACTGGTGCCCGCACCCGCGCCCACACCCGCAGCCCCTCACAGGCGTCTCAGCTCCCCCAGGCCCCTCAGGTCACTGGGCTCCAGATGCCGCAGCCGCTCTTGGTTCTCGATGTAGCTGTGGGGAGAGGGGGCGGGAGTCACAGGGGTTCAGCTCTCCAAGTCCCGTATGCAGCCACCGCCTCCCCCACAGTCACACGTGCAGGTGCACACACACTCTTATGAACACTTGCACACATATGCACTCGGTCACACGCAGACCTGCTGCACGCACATACGCGCACAGGTACATGCGTACACGTATACGCAGAGACTCCTCACACTCACACACACGTGCGTGCATTCTCTCCCCTCTCATGCGTGCACACACAGCCATGCGCACACACGCAGGCATACACACACCCACAGAGACACGCCTCCTCAACGCATATCACACACGCGCCTGTGACGCCAGCACGCCTACGCCCTCACAAGTGGACATGTGTGTGCACATATCTCTCACGTGCACAGATGTACTCACATTCCTAAACACGCAGAAGCCCAGTCTCAGCTTGGTGTTCTGCTTTTATGCACAGGGCCTGTCCCACACATGTCAGAAACGGGGGGTCCCGCACATGCTTAGAAATGGGGGGTCCCGGGGCGCCTGGGTGGCGCAGTCGGTTGGGCGTCCGACTTCAGCCAGGTCACGATCTCGCGGTCCGTGAGTTCGAGCCCCGCGTCGGGCTCTGGGCTGATGGCTCAGAGCCTGGAGCCTGTTTCCGATTCTGTGTCTCCCTCTCTCTCTGCCCCTCCCCTGTTCATGCTCTGTCTCTCTCTGTCCCAAAAATAAATAAACGTTGAAAAAAAAAATTTAAAAAAAAAAAAAAAAAAAAAGAAATGGGGGGTCCCACACATGCTCAAAAATGAGGGTCCCGTATGTGTCAGAAGTGGGGGGGTCCCACACATGCTCAGAAATGGGGGGTCCCGCAAGGCTCAAAAATGGGGGGTCCCGTATGTGTCAGAAATGGGGGTCCTGCACATGCTCAGAAATGGGGGGTCCCACACATGCTCAAAAATGGGGGGTCCCACAAATGCTCAGATATGGGGGGGTCCCGCACGTTCAGAAATGGGGGGTTGTGCACGTGTCAGAAGTGGGGATCCTGCACATGTCAGAAATGGGGGGTCTCGCACATGCTCAGAAATGGGGTGTCCCACACATGCTCAAAAATGGGGGGTCCCGTATGTGTCAGAAATGGGGGGTCTCGCACATGCTTAAAAATGGGGGTCCCACAATTGCTCAGATATGTGGGGTCCCGCACGTGTCAGAAATGGGGATCCTGCACATGTCAGAAATGGGGGGTCGTGCACGTGTCAGAAGTGGGGGGTCCCTGCAGAAACACTTGCCTCTTGCTTCCACCAAGGGCCTAGGCTCACCACAGCCACTGCCCCCCCAGCACAGAGGAAGCCCTGTGGTCATGCACATATGTGTTCCCAAACACACATTCACCATCTGCGCTGACCCACATTGCAGCACACGCACGCTCACACACACACACACACACACACACACACACACGCCCCACCCTCTCCTCCTCAAAGCCACAGCCCCTCCCTACTCAAGCAGCAATTCCTAACCCCACACACACACACACACCTTTCAGCAGAGCAAGCGAGAGGCACAAGGCTGTTGGCCAGGGACCCCCTGAGCTCCTGCCTGCCCCAGCAGGGACCCAAAAAGGGGGAGAGGGGCAACAGGAGGATGGAGACGGGTGACAGGGGAAGAGGCACAGACTGGCTGGCTTACCTGGCGAGATAGTGGTGGGAAGGCCTAAGGAGGGGGGCAGAAAAACAAAGAGGGGAACAGAGACACCGAAAAGGAGAAAACAAACAGGAAGAGACTGGCAGAGAGAGACACAGGCAAGGAGAAAGACAGATAAGGACAGGCAGACAGACAGATAGATAAGGACAGAGCGCCAGAGAAAGCGAGATAGGGAGCCGGGACAGAAGGCCCTGCATGTGGGGTTGGGGGTTGCTGACGCCCTGGGCCCTGCCCAGCTTCTGGATCCTTCTGGACTCGGCATGCCAGGGAGTTCCTGAGAACTCAGCTGCCCTGGAGTGGCATGTCAGTGTGCCCCCCCACCCCGCCCCTCCCACATGCCAGGGGCCCCTGACTCACTGCCTGTTCTCAGAACTCCCCTCCTCTACCCTCTCACTTTCCCTCGCTTATAGGAACCGGGCCCAGCCAGCATAACGGACCCCCTCCCCAGCCGGGGCCCCAGCAGGACAGCCAGGTATCAGGCCCTCCGGCCCCTGAGGCCTAGGGGACAGTCTCCAGTGACGGTAGAAGAGTAGGTCCCTGCTCACAGGGTTTACAGAGAGCTGTGGGGACCCAGGGAGGGTGGTGGCTGTGTGCGAGCTGTCAGGCGGCACACTCAAAGCTGCCTCATTCGTTTGGATTCATAATCAATCTGTCTTTTGGAGTCCATTATCTCCTTGTTAGCTCTGCGGGCGAGGGAGGGGAGGAGGAGGGGGCACGCAGGCAGAGGCAGGGGGTCAGGCCGCTGCCCCACCCTGAGGGACATCCCCTCTCCCCACCCTGCACCTCCTAGTCCCCGGCCCAGCCCGTCCCCTACCCCCGCCCCACCCCCAGGGCTGGACCCACTTGGGGCCTGGCAGGGAACTGGGGCGAGAGGGGACATTCAGCAGCCTGGACCCCGATGTGAAGGCACAGGGCACTGAGTGGACTGGACCAGCGGTGGCGGCCTGGATCCCACGCCCCTCCCATCACGCAGAGACCTAGGCCCAGACCAAGACAAGGCCATCATCTCGTCTCCTCCTGGTCTCCCTAGGGCCATTAAAGAGAGAGACTGAGGACCTTCCCGTTAATTACCACAAGATACCGGAGTAACTCACTGCCAATTATCACAGGCTGCTCAAGTAACTTCCAGACAGTGACGGTTCCCTCCTCGGACGCCTTCCAACCCGTCGCTGCCTGAGGCCAGGGTTCCTCACCTGCCCTCTAAGCCCCAGGCCCCAGGAGAAGGGTTTTTCTAGCAGTTCCTCCCCTCTTCTAGAAGTCTTGCCGGCCCCACCAGTCCCGTGGGATATTCAGGTCTTTCCCAGCCATCACCATGTGATGCTTGGGGACCTCTAGGTATTTCTACAGAGTACCCCCATAGGTTCACCAGCTGCCAGGGAGTACCCCAGTATTTTGTAACCAAGTGCTGCAGGACATCAGAGTACTGCAGAATGCTGGAGCTTTCTGCCAGTCTGGGGCCCTGCAAGGAGGAGAGTGTCTCAACAAGAACTCTGGCTTTCTGACCCAGGTAGGGGGAGGAGGGTGGAAAGGGAGTCAGGACAGGGACAGAGAGGCCAGGGGTCTCCTTTTCCACCTCGGAATCAAGGGGTGGTGAGGCCACGGCAAGGTGGAAAGGGGGAGAAGACAGCTGGACCACCTCACCAAGCTACGCGCCTCACCACCTCCACCCGCTCAACCCCCAGCGTTGCCTGGTCATGACCCAGAACGGGGTGGGGGCTAGTTTCCCCCTGGAAAGGGGACAAGGCGGTAAGGATTTGAAACTAGGGACTCCCCACAGCTAGCCACCCTCCCCCCACCCCCACCTCCAGGAGGCAGAGCTTGGGCTCCTGTCTGATCTCCAGAAGGCCGCTTCCACACGGCTGGGCTCCCCCAGACCCGGTGCACGGACAGCCCCCTCGCCCCAGCTGCACTGAGCACCGCGGTGCTCCCTCCAGACGGTCGCCGCGGTGGGAGCCGCCGCCAGGTGCAGCCTCCCGCCGCGCCCGCCCCTCCCGGGCCCGGCAGGCCCGAGGGGAGTCCGCGCCCTCGGGGCTACGGCTACACCCGTCCGCTCCCCACCACCCCCCCCCGCCCCGCCCCGCCCCGCCGGCCGGACACTCACAGCTCCGTCAGGTTCTCAGCGCCCGGCAGGCGGCGGAGGCTCTCCAGGGCCCCAGCCCGGGTGCAGCGCAGCCCCGAGGGGCCGTGGGGGCAGCAGACGTCCGCGCAGGGTGCGGCGCCCGCGGACGCCAGCATCAGCCAGGCCAGCAGGCTGCCCGGCCCCGCGGCCCGGCCGTGCCCGCCCCGCGGCCCGCGTCCGCCTCGCAGCATCGCGCCGCCGGCAGCCGTCCGTGCGCTCGCAGCCGCGGCCGCCGGGCCTCCCCCGACACGTGCGCCTGCCGCGTTAAAGACCCAGCCGCCGGGAAAGGGCGGGGCCCGCGGCCCGCCCCGCCCCGCCCCGCCCTGCCCCCTCCGGCTCCACCCCCGCCCCTCGGCTCCTCAGCCCCGAGGCTGCCCCCACCCCTTTCGGGGGACCCGGCGCCCCCTTTTTTCCCCAGACCCCCGGCTCCAGAGAGAACTCCTTAGAGGTGTCTGCTGGGGTGGGGGGGTGGGGGAGGGCTGGGAAGTTGATCCGTTATTTCTCCCAGCCTAAAGCAGCTGCCTTTAGGGGGAGGGGAGATGACAGGGCGAGGGCAAGGTTACCGTCGGGGTCATCCCAGCCAGTCCCCCGGCCTCAGATCTCCTCACGATGCGCGCCCCTGAGGGAGTGTACGATGTCACTTGGGGATAAAGAAGGTGAAACACTCCCTAAGGCCTAGGAAGAAAGGGGAAGGGACCCCAAAAAGACCAAACGCAGGACCTGGGGAAAGAAAACAGGAGAGGGAGGGAGTCGCCCCCAAACGGCCGGAGCGCCCCAAGGAGCCAGGAGGCCCGCTTTCAGGAGAGACCACAGGGTGGCGCTAGAGGCGCGCGCGCAGAGTGCGCTCCGCGGGGCTGGGGGCGCGGTCTGCAGCCCCCCAGAGCTGCGCCCCAGGCCCCAGCGGCGGCCCCTGACCCCGGCCGGCCAGCGCCGGGCCCCAGGCCGGGTGGGGCCCCGCCGGGCTGGGCTGGCATCGATCGCCGCCCTGACAAGAGCATCGATTTCTGCGCGGAGAAATTAATAGATCTTCTCTTAGCTCCTCGGACCCGGGAGCCGCCCGCGGGTGGAGCTGGGGACCCTTCGGTCCTAGGAGGTCGCGCACCCGGAAAGCCCCGGGATCCCCAGCCCCTCCCACCCCGGTGGCCGCCGGAACCTGCCCGTCTCAAGCCGGGGAGGAGGCAGTAGAGGGCGAGGGAGAGGGTCCGGGAGGAGGGGTTCGGCCGGGAGGGCAGGCGAGGGCCGCAGGGAGCGCGCCAACCAAACCCACCTAGAGGGGTCGCCAGGCCCTCAGCGCAGACCGTGCCCCAGCCCCGGGACGGGGACAGACCGACCGACCGACCGACCGGCGGCCCGCTTTGGGAAGGCGACCGGACAGAGGTGGGCCCCCAGGATCTGGGTCGGAACCGAGGGACTTGGCTGGGACGGATCCTCGCGCGAAAGCGGAGGCGGCGGCCCCCCAGGGGGCGGCGAGGGCCTCGGAGAGGCGAACAGCTTGAATGTTCAGCACACGGTTCGCGTTCCCGCCAGGTTCCAGCAGGCTCGCCCGGCCGGCCGGGTCGTGGCCCGCCAGAAGTCGCCCAGCAGGTGTCAGGGCGGCAGAACTTACCCCCGCCCCCCACCCCAACTCCAGCCGGCACACGCGGCCCCACGTGAGTGAGTCCGCAGGGGCGATGGGCGAGCTCGTTCCTACCATCCCCCTGTATTTGGCCTTATTTCCCCAACAGACCTGTCCCCCCTCAGTTGTCAGGCTAAATATTTTGGCTTGGCGGGAAGGGCGGAGAGAGCCCGGAGGTCCCAGCAAGCCAATCCGTTGCGCCCCGGGGCGCGGAGGGCGGGAGCTGGGCGCGGCCCCGAAGCGCCCGGTGATACCGCGGCCCCGTGCGGCCCCCCGACGCTCGCTCGGCGCCCAGCCGCCCAGACGCCCAGCGGGGTTCCGGACTTTTCTCCCGGGCGAGTCCGCGCCGCGCTCGTGAGCGGGCTTCCCGGGCCTCCTCGCCGCGCCGGCTCCGGGTTGGCAGGCCTCGCGGACTGCCTTTTGCTCTGCACCCTGCCTGACTCTCCCTGTCCGAGGCCTCTCTGAGCCTCCTCTGCTGCTTTCTGCATCTCTGCCCTCATCATTCTGCCTCTGGGTTCAGACCGAGTCTGTCTCCAGCTGCCTGTCACTGTCTTTGTGTCTCTGTGGCTCTCATTCCCTTTTTCCCTCTGAGATTCCCCCCCACCCTCCCCCCCCACCGTCCCCTCCCCTCTGAAGCCTGCATCTCTGTGTCCCTTAGGTCCTGCCAGACCCTGCTCCTCCCTGAGCCAGCTGCAGAAGCCAGGAGTGGGCACGAGGCAGGCCTGGGACGATGGCAGCGCCCAGCCTGTGCCCGGGGGTCGCATGCCTGCTTGCGATCCATCTCTCCTTGGGATTCGGCCTGGACACACTAGAGGGTGAGTCCCCCAGCGCTGCCTCCTGGAGCCCCATCTCCCCCCTCCCACACCCCCCAGCCAGCTGGGAGGCCAAACATCTGTTTACCTAGGGCATGAAGATGGGGGGGGGGCGGCTCTCAGGACTTCCCACCAGGAAGAGCAGTTAGTTCCCCCACGTAACCGTGTTTCCCCCTCAGCCCCCTGCGATGTGAGAAACAGAGAGATGAAAGAGATCTCCTCCATCGTGCATTCCCAGAGAACAGCATGAGGAGGAGATTCTCAGGGGTCGTTTCTCGGGTGCAGGGAGGGATGGGTAGCTGAGAACTAGGCACCATGAAGTAATGAATCCACCGTGCAGGCAGGAAACTTGAGGTTCAGAGAATTGAGAGGGAAAGCTGGACTGGGGCCCTGAGCGCTTGTCCCAGGGCCTTGTCCCATGTCCCCCACACTTAGGGCCAATCCACTGGGCCCAGGCCAGACCCTTCCTGTGTGCAGAGCTGGGGAGGGGAGGACCGCATAGACCAAGAGGGCCCATGCGGGTGTGGGGAGCCTAGCAGGGGAGGAAAAGACACTGAATGTGCGACGTTCAAAAGCGGGAAGGATTAAGAGTGCGCCCTTCCCCGGTCCCACCGTTCCCTTCCAGACCGAGGCAGCTGGGGGTGGCGGGTCCACTGCTCCGTGCCCCCCCCCCCGAGGGGCCCCGTGGTGCCCTCAGATGGGAGGCTTCCAGGAGGAGGTCAGAGTCTCCCTTTCCTACAGAGACACAGGGGAGCTGCAAAGGGTTGGGGTCGGGGGTCCCCTGAAGAGTGCTGGTGGGGAAGGCACTGCAGGCGAGGGACAGCCCCTCCCCCACTGCCGGGCCAGGACAGGGCACACAGATGCCAGCCGTGAGCCCGGTTGTCAGGAGGGGAGCACGTCCCTGGGAGGGGGTGGGGCGTGGTGTTTGGTTGTTTGATCAGGGGACCCAGATGTCCTCTTCCCAGCACAGCTCTGCGCAGAGCCAGGTCCTGAGGGCAGGCAGGCAGGGGTTAATCTGTGAAGGTCGTAGATTTGTTTTTCCAAATGACTCCCATCAGGGGAGCCCTAGAGAGGCCGGGGCATGATGAGAAGTGGCATGTGGGCGCCTTGGAGAGCCTGATTGGCCTTTGCCTGGAGGGGCTAGAAGTGTTTTCTCATTCTCTCCCTCTTTTTGTGCATGTGAACACATACACACACACACACACACACACACACACACACACACACACACAGCAGCTGTGCAGAGCCAAGCACAGGGACCATTAATGACAACAGGAAGAAGGTGTGATGCAAGCCTCAGGGAGCCAACCTTGCCTGCCCGCTACCAGGAGCTGGGCCTGGGTCTGTGTGGGGGTGCGGGGGTCTGTGTGGGGGTGCGGTGCTGCCGAGAGCCAGGCAGGAAGTGGGGAGCAGGATCCAGAGAGCCTAGCAGGACATGACTGGCGAGCCGAAGAATAGACTCGAATCCTCCAGCCTGGAAGGTATCCTCTGGAGCAAATGAGAGTGCACGGGCCAGGCATCCAGCCCAGTCAGGGGGCCGTCTCAGGTGCCTTGGGGAGAGGAAGGAAAGTGGGTCTGAAGAAGCCAGGCACACCCCGGTCCCCGGGGGAGGAGTGGATCTGGGAACCAGATGTCCACCAGTTCAAACCATGGCCCCTGAGTGCCCGGTGGACGCAGCCCTGAGCTGAGCACCGCGGACTCGGTGCCGACTAACAAGGGCCACCCTCGGGAGATCCCGTCCTTGGAGAGGTGACAAAAACGTGGACAACAGTTGTGGGGTGAGGCCCCCGGTGTTCCGGTGGGTGCTAGAGCCAGAACTGGCCAGCCCGAAGGGGGAAGTGACTAACTCAGGTCAGAGGATCGGGGACGGACGGGCTCGACCCGAGGTTCGCAGGACAAGAGCTGGGTGTGTGGCCAGGCCCGGGAACCCTCCTGAGGCTTGGAGACATTAGCGAGGACCCGTTTATCAGCCCCCTGGATATCAGGCCGAAGAATTTTCATTTGAACTTTCGGCAGTGGGGAGCCACGGACGTCCCTTCGAGAGTAAACCGGTGCGGGGACCAGACATCCGGCTCCCTTAGGCCTGGGAGGGAAGCGGGAGGTGTGAGGCTTTGCATCCCAGTCACAGAATCCATTCATTCATCACATACTTGCTGAGCACCAGTTTTGTGCCAAGCACCAAGGATACAGCAATGAACTACACAAAGATCCCTGCCCTTCCGGAGCTTACCGTAAACAAAATAAGTAACTCAGACATTAGCCAACGTTAAGATGTAAGGAGAAAAGTTAAGTAGGAAGGGGGGTAGGGAGTGTTTAAACGGATGGTCAGAGAAGTCCTCATTGAGGAGGTGACATCTGAGCAGAGACTTAAAGAAGGTGAAGGACCGCATACAGGGAACAGCGCTCTAGCCAGAGGGAACAGAATGTGCAAAGACCTCAGAGCAGAAGCTTGGCTGGCTTGTTTGAAAAACCAGCAAAACAAAGTCAGTGCGGCTGAGGAAGAGAGGCAAAGGGGGTGAAGTCAGAGAGGCGGCAGAGGCCTTGCAAGCCCCGTAAGGACTTGAGCGTTTAATCAGATGCAGGCTGCCGGGGGGTTGTGAGCAGCGCAGGAAGGTCACCCCAGTTGTTTTGAGACGATCCCTTTGGCTATAGAGTGAAGAGACCGGGAGGGGACGCGGGCGGAGGTGGGGGGCCATCTGGGAGGCCACCGCTGTCAATCCAGGAGAAGGGCACAGTGCCCAGCAGCGGAGGCGGTGACTGAGCATTGGATGTGCTGTCATTTAAAGGTGGAGCCCACAGGCTCTGGGGGCAGGGGCGGGGGGGGGGGGGGGGAGGGAAGGACTCTTCACCGTCACCGCAGGAATGAAGCAGGTTGGGGAGGGAGGAGCTCACTCTGGCCCACGTTGACCCGTCAGGTGCCCGTCCTTCAAGCCGCCATGAGGCCTGTGAGGCCCCGGGAGGAGGCCGCCCCACCGCCACGGCGGAGCCCTGCTCCCACGCCATGTCCCGCTCCCAGAGGGTCCCCCAGGGCGGGACGGGGAGCTCAGTCCCCTGCCGACCGCCTGCCGCCTGTGCCCGCAGTGTGCCCCAGCCTGGATATCCGCTCGGAGGTGGCAGAACTGCGCCGGCTGCAGGACTGCAGCGTGGTGGAGGGCCACCTGCAGATCCTGCTCATGTTCACGGCCACGGGCGAGGACTTCCGCGGCCTCAGCTTCCCGCGCCTCACGCAGGTCACGGACTACCTGCTCCTCTTCCGTGTCTACGGCCTGGAGAGCCTGCGGGACCTCTTCCCCAACCTGGCGGTGGTCCGCGGGGCCCGCCTCTTCCTGGGCTATGCGCTGGTCGTCTACGAGATGCCGCACCTGCGGGACGTGGGGCTGCCGGCGCTGGGGGCCGTGCTGCGGGGGGCCGTGCGCGTCGAGAAGAACCAGGAGCTCTGCCACCTGTCCACCATTGACTGGGGCCTGCTGCAGCCGGCCCCCGGGGCCAACCACATCGTGGGCAACAAGCTGGGCGAGGAGTGCGCCGACGTGTGTCCCGGCGTGCTGGGCGCCAGCGGCGAGCCCTGCGCCAGGACCACCTTCGGCGGGCACACCGACTACAGATGCTGGACCTCCAGCCACTGCCAGCGAGGTGGGCGCCGGCCCAGAACACGACGGGGCGGCGGGGGGGGGGGGCACCGGAAGGGTGGGGGCAGGCGGGCCGGTGGCCACAGGACGGCGCGCGTCCTCGCTCGGCCGGCACGGACCCCCTTCATTCTCACCCGTCCTGTGAGGCAGGCCGTCTTTGTTATTCCCAGTTTGCAGATGAGGAAACTGAGGCTCGGAACAGTTAGGTAACCGAGGTGGCTTACGTGAGCTATTCCACGAGGCTTAGGGCAGCGCCTGGGCCATGGCGGGTGTTCTCTGTCCCGATAAAAGTGGCTGCAGCACGGGCGGGAGGCACAAGGCAGGCTGTCAGGTGGGATCCAGTCTAGCAAGTCAGGTGCAGGGAGAGAAAAACGGAAGGAGGGAAGGGAGTGGAGCGAAGCAGGGAAGTGAAATAAGGAGGGATGATGGGGGGAGGAGGCGGAGTTCACGGGGGAGGAAAGGAGGACCGTTCAGAGGCTCGGAGCAGATCTGGGGTCCCCGGCCACAAGGAGGTCAGCTCCCTCAGCCCAAAGCCTCTGCTTCAGGGCAGAAGAGTAACCAGATCCCTGCTGTATCTGCCGGGCCCCAGCTCCCCGGTGCCTCCGTGTTGGCTGTAAACACGGCTGCTTCACATCCTCTGTCGTGTACAGTGTCAACACGCCCTGACTGACCCCCGCACGCCCCGCTCCCACAGACAGCGAGCTGCCACCACGCACAGTTCACAAGCCTTGGGCCCCCAGCCCCAAACCCACCCGCCGCTGCTTGGAGCCGCCTCCCGCCCAGGGCAGAGAGCTGGGGAGGGGGGAGGAGGTGTGGGCAGGGCACGGGCGAAACGGCCCGTGGCGGCCCCACCTCGCACACACTCCCAGGCCCCCTGGCCCCGGGCCTCGGTGCCCGGGAGAAGCTGGCAGGCTCCCCCTGGCACCAGGCCCAGTGATGATCTGAGCACCAGGCCCAGACAGGGCAGCAGGCGGGGCAGAAGCAGCCGTGGTGGACGAGGTCACGGCTCTGCCCTGAGTTCCGATGTCCCTGGCCAGGCGCCGTGGGAGGTGGGGAGCCACACAGAGGGACCGTGGTCCTTGTCCTCAGAACCCACCTGAGGAAAAGAGAGCCAGCAACCCCGTGCCATCTGAATGGGAGGAATTTGGGTGCGGATGAAGAGTGTTATCCCAGGGGGAGGGGTGGCACCAGAACCAAGGGGGCAGGGGCCAGGCCCGACACGGCCCTCTGTCCGCAGTGTGTCCCTGTCCCCATGGGCTGGCCTGCACCGCTGGGGGTGAGTGCTGCCACGTCGAATGCCTGGGGGGCTGCAGCCGGCCGGAAGACCCGCGTGCCTGCGTCGCTTGTCGTCACCTCTATTTCCAGGGCGCCTGCCACCGGGCCTGCCCCCCAGGCACCTACCAGCACGAGTCCTGGCGCTGCGTCACGGCGGAGCACTGTGCCCGCCTGCGCTCTGTGCCCGGCCGCGCCTCCACCTTCGGCATCCACCAGGGCCGCTGCCTGGCCCAGTGCCCTCCAGGCTTCACGCGCAATGGCAGCAGGTGAGTGCAGGCGGTGGTGGGGGGCACTCTCGGGTCGGTGAGGAGGTCCACGCTGGTCCAGGGCTCATTCCGCACCCTCCACTTGCCCCTGCCAGCATATTCTGCCGCAAGTGTGAGGGGCTGTGCCCCAAAGAGTGCAAGGTGGGCACCAAGACCATCGACTCCATCCAGGCCGCACAGGATCTGGTGGGCTGCACCCACGTGGAGGGGAGCCTCATCGTCAATCTTCGCCAGGGCTGTTAGTACCTTCCCCAGGCCACACCTCTCCTCCCGGCCGTGCCCCCTTACAGGGACCCAGCTAAGGCACCACTGTCCACCACCCCGGGTCCCGGTCCTGAGGGGCCCCCTGCTTGCGCCCCCATCCGGCAACGCGCCCCGCTCCCCCACCCCATGCAGACCTGTCACCTCCCGCCCTGCTCTGCCCTGTCTTCCCCATTTCCAGACAACCTAGAGCTGGAGCTGCAGCACAGCCTAGGGCTGATAGAGACCATCACCGGCTTCCTCAAAATCAAGCACTCCTTCGCCCTCGTGTCCCTGGGCTTTTTCAAGAACCTCAAACTAATCCGGGGAGACGCCATGGTGGATGGGTAAGGGGTCAGAAACAGCCTCTGACCTGATCCCTCTGTCACACCTCCGTGTCCCTAACCCTCCCAAAGCAGCGGCAAAGAGCATGGGCTCCGGAACCAGCTCTGCCTCGGACTATCTGTGTGACACCGGCTAGGTTACTTAACTCCCCTGGGCCTCAATTTTTCTTCTCTGTAAAATGGGGTTAATAGAACACTACTTATTTCTTAGGGCTGTGGTGAATACGACTTACATTGTTATGTATGAAACACAACAGTGCCTAGGACACAGTACGTACTATGTAAATTATAGCGACACTATACGTAAACTCTACGTAGGTTGGCTATCATTGTTATCCGATGCTCTCAGCTGCAGAGCAAGACTGCCTCGGTTTGAACCCATCCCTACCACCGACCAGTCAAGGCCTACCTGTAAGGTAGCCAGGATTTGTCAACGTACAGAGAATGTTCTAAATTACCGTCCCACCAAGCGGTTTTTCATGTCTCCCTGGAACAGCCACGGACCCCCCAGGGGTACCCACACTGCAGCTGGAGAGGCAGAGCCCCAGGCTGAGTGCCCCTTCTCCCCTGTGCCCCCGGCAGGGACAGCCCCTCCAGGAGGAACCCATAAGGCACCCCCCCTCCCCCCCTTGCCCCCACCTCTCGTGCAGAGCAAGGTCCCCTGGCCTCCCCCAGGAACTACACTCTGTACGTGCTGGACAACCAGAACCTACAGCAGCTGGGGTCCTGGGTGGCTGCGGGGCTCGCCATTCCCGTGGGCAAGATTTACTTCGCCTTCAACCCGCGCCTCTGCTTGGAGCACATCTACCGATTGGAGGAGGTGACCGGCACGCGGGGACGCCAAAACAAGGCCGAGATCAACCCCCGCACCAACGGAGACCGCGCTGCCTGTGAGGCCCGACACCCCAACCCCGGGGAGACACGACCCGCGCAAAGCCCAGGCGCGCGCGCGCTGAAACACACCAGACACGCACCCGGGAGGCAGGGGGCGCTTGACCGGGACCCTTAGTTACGTCCGCTTCGGAGGCCGCGTGGGGGGAGGGGGTGCCGCGCGGTCAGGGTGGGGGCTCGTTAGTAGGTGGCTCGGGCAGAGACGAACGCGGCTGAGAGCAGGTGTTGGCCCCCCCGCCCCGCCCAGGCCAGACTCGCACCCTGCGCTTCGTGTCCAACGTGACGCAGGCGGACAGCATCCTGCTGCGCTGGGAGCGCTACGAGCCGCTGGAGGCTCGGGACCTGCTCAGCTTCATCGTGTACTACAAGGAGTCGTGAGTGCCAGGGGCGGGGCCAGGGCGAGGGGCGGGGCCCGCGCTGGAGTGGGCGGGGCCAGGCCCGGACAGGGCCGATTCCTTCGCGAAAGCGGTCAGGTGAGGGCAGAGCGCTTTCCGGGGGGGGGGGGGGGGGGGGGGGGCCTGTAGAGAACCCAGGGGCCAAGACCCCCACGTCGCACTCGCTTGCAGTGCCCACGTCTGGCTCTCCCCTCACTTTATTCATCCCTCCGTGCCTCAGTTTCGCCTCACCAGTGAACTGGAGAGGACAGTCAGGACTTCCGAGAGACCAGGACAGGAGCCCCGCTGAGAAGGCTTGGATACTTAAACTTCAATTCACTATGCTAATGTTCTGTACTGACCACATGCTCCTGCCCCAGCAGCGGTTTGGGGAGTACCCACTAATTTGGCCAGTTTTATGCGTAGCTTTGCCAGCATTTCATTAAAGCCAGAGGAAGGGAGGGAGCAGGGACAGCCAAGGACAGGCTGCTCTTTTCCTCCAAGAGAGTGTACTGACCAGCTCAGGAGGGCCAGTGGTTAGACCACAGGAAGGATTTCTCCAAAAGCATGGCTAGGAATCAAAACTAAAATTCTTAGAAGAGAGAGGTGGGTCTGGGAGGGCAGTCTGGGAGGGCAGCAGTGAGGAGAACTCCCCGTCTATGGGAGGGAGACAGAGGATGGGAACCACCTCGCTTGGAAGTCCTTCTTGGGAACTAAAATCCGAGAGGCCTTAACCTTCCCACTAGCACAGGACCTGGCTGGGGGGAAGGGGGTGGGGAGTCAATGGTGGGTGGCCTGTCCCAGTGGTAGGTGAAGGTCTCTAGCACGGGGAGCTGAAGACTGGTAAATACAGATTCCTGGGCCCTACCCCCCCCCCCCCACGCGCGCACACACACAAGTTCTGATTCACTTAGTCCTGGGTAGGGCCCATGAATCTGCATTTCTAACAGGCTCCCAGATAATGCTGAATCTTCTGATCCATAGACCACACCTTGGGGAGCACTAACATGGGCTGCAATGTACCGGCACCCCCTGCCTGGCTTGTATAGTTCACAATCTACACAACCGTACCCAGCTGCCTCTGGGCTCAAAAGATAGAGAATCTTAGAAGTCCTTCACGAAGCTCCCCTACCATCACTGCCTTGCAGCATGGCTGTGGCTGTGCTCACTCAGAGACAGGCTGTGACTCCTGGCCCAATCCCAGCTCTGAGCAGACCCACTCAGTGAGTGCCCCCAAAGAGCAGGGTGCCTTCACGCCTACTGGAAGAATGGTAACGACAGTCTTCAGGTGGTTCAGAGAGGAGGGGGTGCTAAAAACTGGGGTGGGGCTGAGCCACCCCTCAGTTCCGGGGGTCGGGATGTTCAGCCCCTTCCAGAACGCCACGGAGCACATAGGTCCAGATGCCTGTGGGACCCAGAGCTGGAACCTGCTGGATGTGGAGCTGCCCTTAAGCCGCACCCAGGAGCCAGGGGTGACTCTATCCCCCCTCAAGCCCTGGACCCAGTACGCAGTGTTTGTGCGGGCCATCACACTGACCACTGCTGAGGACAGCCCCCACCAAGGAGCCCAGAGCCCCATCGTCTACCTCCGAACCCTGCCTGCGGGTAGGCTGGACTTCCAAGGGGGTGGGAGCTAGGTGCCTGAGTCGGAAGGAGAATGAGGGAACCCAGGCACCAGACATAGAGAAGCTGGGTCACTGAACACCTGGCCCCTAGAGACTGGGAAGCCAGATGTTAGAGTCCTAGAAAGAATAGGGGGCATCCGTCTGGGTCCTAGGGAGGCTGTGGGTGGGAGAGAGCGCAGGGGGAACATTTGAGCCAGTTCAAAGGCCTTCGAGGGACGGGGCGCCCTGGATTCTGAGTGCCAGGAAAGGGAGTTTGCGGGTCACTGATTCCTTGGGAGAAAGAGAGGGGCTTGGACCCCAGAGAGGGGCCCCTTACCAGACAGTATTTGAAAGGGGGATCCGCGGCCCCTCAGCTGTACCCTACTTACGTCCCCAGCGCCCACGGTGCCCCAGGATGTCATCTCCACGTCCAATTCCTCGTCCCACCTGCTGGTGCGCTGGAAGCCACCGACTCAGCGCAACGGGAACATCACCTACTACCTGGTGCTGTGGCAGCGTCTGGCGGAGGACGGCGACCTCTACCTGAACGACTACTGCCACCGCGGTGCGCAGGGCAGCGGCGCGGGCCGGAGGGGTTGGGACGCGGGCCGGGGCGCCGTGCGTCTAACTGCCTTTCCCTGCGTCGCGCCAGGCTTGCGGCTGCCCACCAGCAACAGCGACCCGCGATTCGACCGCGAGGACGCGGAACTCCAAGCGGAGACGGAGCCCGGCTGCTGCCCTTGCCAGCACCCACCTCCGGGGCAGGTCCTGCCGCCGCTGGAGGCGCAAGAGGCCTCGTTCCAGAAGAAGTTCGAAAACTTTCTGCACAACGCCATCACAATCCCCAAGTGCGGCGAGACGCGCCAACCCCCCCCCCACACCCCGAGGGCCTGAAGGGCCGGGCCGCGGAGGGGCGGGTGTGGCTGGAGGGGTGTGGGCGGGGCCGCGGTTGGGTGGGTGTGGCTGGAGGGGTGGGTCTGGCTGGAGTCGTGGGGGACGGGGCCACGGAGGGGGCGGGTCTGGCTGGGTGGGGTGTGGGCGGGGCCGCGGGGGCGGGTCTGGCTGGCGGGGGAGGGGCCTGGGTGGGGCCGCTCTGCGGGCGGGGCTGACCCCGGGCCGACCCCGCCCTCCCTGGTCTCCCCAGATCCCCCTGGAAGGTGACGTCCATCAATAAGAGCCCTCACAGGTGAGCGGGGCGGGACTGAGGGGCGGGGTCCCGGGCCGCCGCCGAGGTTCTGACTCGCGCACTCCCCAGAGACTCAGGGAGGCACCGCCGGGCAGCCGGGGCCCTCCGGCTTGGGGGGAACAGCTCGGATTTCGAGATCCAGGAGGACAAAGTGCCCCGGGAGCGAGCAGTGCTGAGTGGCCTTCGCCACTTCACGGAATATCGGATCGACATCCACGCCTGCAACCACGCGGCGCACACCGTGGGCTGCAGCGCCGCCACCTTCGTCTTTGCGCGCACCATGCCCCACAGTAGGTGACCCCCGACACCTCTACCCACCCCCCACACCGACCCCAAGGACTCTACCCAATTAGTGCGCCAACTAGCGAGTTCGACCTCCCGGTAACCAGGGCCTCTGCCTGCTCACGCTTCCTAGTCCACAAGTCCGCATATCCTAGAGCTTCCTGAAACCTCCCAGGGTGGCCCCCTTGAGTTTGAACGTGAAGGTGAAAGGAAGTACTTGGGGCCGGACTGCCTGCTGCCCTCTCCCACAGGAGAAGCCGATGGCATCCCAGGGAAGGTGGCCTGGGAGGCAGCCGGCAAAAGCAGTGTCCTCCTGCGCTGGCTTGAACCCCCGGACCCCAACGGACTCATCCTCAAGTACGAAATCAAGTACCGCCGCTTGGGAGAGGTAGGTACCCCAGGGGACCCCCCACCCGGCCCCAGTTTTTGCCTCCATTCTCTTCCCAGACAGCTGTTCTGTGTTGTCCTCAGGAGGCCACAGTGCTGTGTGTGTCCCGCCTGCGGTATGCCAAGTCTGGGGGGGTCCACCTGGCCCTTCTGCCCCCTGGAAACTACTCTGCCAGAGTTCGGGCAACCTCACTGGCTGGCAACGGATCCTGGACAGAGAGTATCGCTTTCTACATCCCTGGCCCAGGTTGGCATAGCCTCTGCCCCAGACTGTACTCCCAGCAGCCCCGCCTGGGTCCCCCGCCCCCCGCCCCTGCCACATCTCCGGTTGTGGAAGTCACAGCCACTCCACCGCATTCCTCCCCCTGCTCCTGTTGCCCCTCGTGAAAGGAGAAGCGTCCCCTGTGCTCTGACTTCTCCATCTTTGACCCTACCATCTGCCGCCCTCTGACCACCAGAGGAGGAAGACTCCGGGGGGCTGCACGTCCTCCTCACCGTCACCCCCGTGGGGCTCATGCTGCTTGTCATTCTCGCTGCCCTCGGTTTCTTCTACGGCAGGAAGAGGTGATGACGACCAGTCCTACCGTTTCCCATCCCCCTTCTCTCCCTGAGCCCTCATCACAAAGTCAGTGTGCAGTCAGAGGACGGTAAATGAGACAGGAGAGGACTCCCTAGAGCCCTAACTCATCCCCTGAGGGCAGCATGGAGGAGACACGCATTTCAGGGGGGTGACTGCTGGCCTCAGTTTACTGGTGAATTTCCCAACCTTACCAGTGAAAGTCCCACCTCCTGGGACTCCCCGGTCTGGGCACACGGGGACTGTTGGCCATCACATTCTCAGCCTGCAGGGGAAGAGACAGGAGACCTGACCATGTGCCCTGGAACAGTTGCCAGATGCCCCTGGGGCTGAACACAAGAGGGCAATGGAGGCAGGATTTTGCTTGGCTGGACTCTAAGGGTCACAGGGTCACCAGAGTAGGCAGGAGCTGCTCTACTCCCCATTCCCAGCCTGTCACAGCCCAGATGCCGGGACTTGGAAAGTGCGTAGGGATCCCCAAGGTCACCCTTGATCAGGGATGGGGGTGTGGTCAGTAACTTCCCTCCTCTTTGTCCTCTGACATTGCTCCTTCCTTCCTGGGGACACTTCCAGCCTGACCCCCTCACCTCCCTTTGCAGAAACAGCACCCTGTATGCCTCCGTGAATCCGGAGTACTTCAGCGCCTCTGCTGGTAGGTCTTGGAGTGGGTGGACAGGTGTGTGGGAAAGGGAGACAGGAGGGGAGGACAGCCACACTTCCAGGAGACCCTCTTAGAGAAAGCAGCCTTGGGACCCGAGCCCTTTCAGAGAGGAGAGGGGTGGGCGGGGTGTGGCAGAGAGCAGTGTTCTTGCCTCGTGACTCCCACCTCCCCTCAGTGTACATCCCCGATGAGTGGGAGGTGCCTCGGGAGCAGATCTCCATAATCCGGGAACTGGGCCAGGGCTCCTTTGGGATGGTATACGAGGGACTGGCACAAGGACTTGAGGCTGGAGAGGAGTCCACACCCGTGGCCCTGAAGACGGTGAACGAGCTGGCCAGCCCACGAGAACGCATTGAGTTCCTCAAGGAAGCCTCTGTCATGAAGGCATTCAAGTGTCACCATGTGGTAAGGGAGGATCAGGGACAATGCCAGGGTAGGGTCATAATTGGGCTGAAAGTCATATGGTAAGACGGATAGGGAGGGTCAAGGATGAGGTCAGGGCACCATTAAGGTCAGGGTTGGGACTGTGGCGAAGATCCTAATTGAGGTCAAGGTCATGGGTAGGGCTGGACTCAAAACCGGATCATGGGAAGACCGTGACAGAATCATGGCTGGGGCTGGGATCAGTCATGGTTGGGGGTCAATACTCAGTGTCATTAGGATCATGATTGGGACCAAGGTCAGAGTTGGGTGAATCATGAAGATTGGAATGATAGTTATGATCAAGTTCGTGGGTTAGAGTCAAGGTCGTTGTTAGATCAGGATTAGGGCTGTGGTCATGGTTGGGTTTAGGGTCAGGGTTGGTGTCTGGGTCAGGTTGTGGTCACAGCAGGTCAGTACTTTGGCCAGGTGGGTCAAGGAGAGGGGACCTGCAACCAGGCTCTTTGTCCGTCCCAGGTACGTCTCCTGGGCGTGGTGTCTCAGGGCCAGCCAACTCTGGTCATCATGGAGTTAATGACCCGTGGGGACCTCAAGAGCCATCTTCGATCTTTGCGGCCTGAGGCAGAGGTGGGGACCAGAAAGACCCTGGGCCAAGGGGCTGGAGAGTTAGAACTGACTTGGGCACAGTTGTGGGGGAATCCTTGGGCAGGAGTCCAACCTCCGGGTTCCTTCTTCACCAGCCCCCTGTCTTGGCTCTAGAACAACCCTGGGCTCCCGCGGCCAGCACTGGGAGACATGATCCAGATGGCTGGTGAGATCGCAGATGGCATGGCCTACCTTGCCGCCAACAAGTTCGTGCACCGAGACCTGGCGGCCCGAAACTGCATGGTGTCCCAGGACTTCACCGTCAAGATCGGGGGTACGCAGGGTGCAGCGGGTAGGGGCTGCCTGAGGAGCAGAGTGACCCTCCCTGAGCTAGACCAGGAGATCCAGACCTGGCCCCCAGCTCTGCCCCTACAGCCACTCCCCCCACCCTGGATCTCAGGCTTCTCGTCCAAGGCCAGGGGGTGGTTGGCGTGGGATGATCTCTGAGGTCCTTTGAGCCGCCGCATTCCAGGATTCTTGGGGGCTGTGCAGGGGGAGAGGGCCGGGGCTGGTGTGGCCTTCCGCGGCCCCACACCTGTCCACCCTCACTTTGCAGACTTCGGGATGACCCGAGACGTGTATGAGACAGACTATTACCGCAAGGGTGGGAAGGGGCTGCTGCCCGTGCGCTGGATGGCCCCCGAGTCCCTCAAAGACGGAATCTTCACCACCCACTCGGACGTCTGGTGGGGACTGGCTGGAGCAGAGGGCTCAGGGGGTGTGCAGGTGGGGCTGGGGAGGGGCCCAGGTGCACTGCGCGGCGTGCAAGGTGCTGGGCTCAGGCCCTCGTGCGTGCCCTCCAGGTCCTTCGGTGTGGTGCTCTGGGAGATCGCGACTCTGGCTGAACAGCCCTACCAGGGCCTGTCCAACGAGCAGGTGCTCAAGTTTGTCATGGATGGTGGGGTGCTGGAGGAGCTGGAGAGCTGTCCCCTTCGGCTGTGAGTGCCCCCTGCCCACCGTCTGCCCTGCCCCGCCCCCGCGACGGCGGCCCCGCCTCCTCTGATGCTGTAGGTCCACCGGTGCCCCGCTCTGAGCCTTCCATTCTGAGTCCCCACTACGACCCCATTTCCGCCCCCGTGGCCCTCCCGATGTAGTCCCCTACGCCCCCCTTGCACCAGCTGGCCTTCTCACGCTGCCCCCCTCCCCAGGCAGGAGCTGATGAGCCGCTGCTGGCAGCAGAACCCACGCCTGCGGCCCACCTTCACCCACATCCTGGACAGCATTCGGGGGGAGCTGCGGCCCTCCTTCCGCCTCTTTTCCTTCTACTACAGCCCAGAGTGCCGGGGCGCCCGGGTGTCCCCACTGCCCGTGGCCGAGCCCGACTCCCTACCGACCCCAGAAGGGGCTCCCTCAGACTGCAGCCCCCAAAAGGGCGGCCCGGGGCACTGAGGCCACCCTATTCTCTGGGTGACGGGCCTCCCACGGGCAGAGAGGAAGGGTCCTGACCTTTGAGGCCCTGAGGTGTGCAGACATTCACACCCCACCCCATGCTCAGAAGGGTCATGGGGGCGGCCCAGGCTGGGCCAGGGAGCAGGAGAGGGAGGATTGGGTAGGGGCAGAGGGGGCAGAGCAGACTCCCCATAGGAGTCTGAGTTTCTCCACGAGCAGCTCAGCAAGGTCACGGCAGGAAGAGTGGACAAGAAGTCCAGCCTAGGGAGAGGGGCCCACCCACCCAGAAGGTGGGGTCCGGAGACCCCCAGCCTCAGCTTGGGGTGTCCTGTGGACCTCTGGGACTATCAACACACTCAAAACCAGAGGAGCACCCGCATGAGGCCGGGAGCCCTCTCTGTCCCCGTGTGGAGGTGGGGGATGGGATGTCCGTACGAATGCCCTTCTCAGCCCCACGTTCCCCCTCCTCCCCTCGTCCCCACGCATCAGGGGGCGTGGGGAGAACCCAGAGACCTGGGTGAGCAGGTTCCTAGCCTGTAGCCTGCCCTCACTTACTCCCCTCCTTCGCCACACCCAGGACCCCCCAAGTTTGGTGCTCCTCCGCCCTCCTCCCCAGGGGCATCCCTTGGTGCAGATTCACCCCTTCTCCCAGCCCCTTCCCCTCAACCTCCCCCCTGCCCTAGGATGATTAAGGCTTTGATCCTTCAAGCCTTGCTTCCTCCCTGCCCTCACTCCTGCCCCCCAACCCCCGGCCTCTCAGGGGAAGACTGAAGGAGGCACAATAAATGCTGAGGTCTGTTTGTGCCCTGGTCCCTGGAGAGCCCATTATCTCTCCATCTATGTGGTCTTAACACTGGCTGAACTTCCTCCTTCCCTTCTTGGGGACTTGACACGGTGACCCTGAGGCCGCGATACAGGATAAATACTGGGCTGTCAAACACCACCTCCACGAGGACCTAACAGCCCGGGTTGTCATGGCCGTGTCCGCCGCTCGGGCAGCCAGAGGTGGCTGAGCCTGGCAAGGAAGCTTTGTCTCTGGGCTCCCAGCCTCACCAACCGTCCCCCACACCTCATCTTTAGGTCGTCCCTCGCTGCTTCCACCGGGCAGACGTCTCCCGGGCATCGGAGGACAGATGCAGGGGTGGGGGAGGGGCCCTGATGACCGGTCCGTGCTGGACGTCCCCCCCCCTCCCGCCCCCCAGCCAGGGCAGGGACCGCGAGCAGAGTCTGTGTGTCTGGCTCCCTTAGATTACCCACAAGCAGAGATGCCCTGCAGGCGTGTTGAAGGAGCACAGGGGAGTCCATTTCCAGGCTCTTATGCCAGGAAGAGCTGCAGATAAACGACTTAAAGCCTTGGTGAAGACGATGGAGGCAGAGGGGGCTGGTCACGGCTCAGGACATTTTAGCATCCTGTACCAGCGTCTCCCGCACCCTGGGCTCGGGGCCATGGCTCCCGCGCTGCCACGCGCTGCCACGGACCCAGAGTCTGGGGACGTTTGCGCTTCTGAGCTTGCTTGGCGCCCTCGTGCCCTGCAAACCACAGCTCCTTAAGGCCTGAGTGGAGTGGGCACGAGTCTGTGTGAGACCATCTCCGTCATAGCAGTTACAGCTCACTTACACTCCGCTGGCAGGGGCAGTGTGGGCAGCCGGGACCACCTGTCCCGCTGGACCCCTGCCCTGCCCCTGCCTGTCAATGGTAGCTGATGCAACAGTGACCCCTAATGGTTGCTGGTGGAACCACAGTTTACGGAGAATGGAACCCCCGGAGGTTGTTCTCTGGGTTCCTGGTCTCTGACCGGCCTCCCGCTGACTAGAAGGGGGGGGGGGCACGCCACACAGGAGCCCCAGGGGAGACCCACACACCTACACAGGGCACACAGCCACACCGGCGCTTGCACGGGCCTGGACGGCGGCAGTGGGGTCAAGCTTTCCCCCACCGCCCGCACCCCTAACCTGCACAGTGCTGGATGTCACCTGTCCCGGAAGTGCTGGCCATCTGGACGTGGAGGGGCATAAGGAAGGGCTAGAAAGCTGATGCAAAGAGGGCTTCAGGAAAACCCTGCCTGTGCTCGACTTCCAAAGATGAGCAGGTGCTGGCTCTTGGTGAGCCCCTGGGAGCACGGTCAGAGGGAGGCTCTTGGCAGGCCCCTGGGAGCACGGTCAGGAGCTTGCGATCAAGTCCTCAGCTACCCCTGATGCCTGACAGAAGTAGGGGTCTCAAGGGGCTGCAAGGCTAAGAGTTCTAGTGTCCTTGCTGTGGAAAGGAGGCCTGAGGGGCCGTGGGACAGGGGTTCTGAGTGCGGCCTAGATATTGGATCACCCTGACTCAGGAGTATTGGCCCTTCTCCAAAGCCAGGAGGTATACAGCCCGTGCCCTGAATCTTGGCCCACGGTAGATATTGCAGCCCCAGCTGAGATGTCCCCTCATTCGGTTCCTGGGAAGGCAGGACACCTGAACACTTTGGCTTCTTGGACGGAGCAGGCCAGGAGTCATTCTCTCTGCCTTCGTTGCTCCCACCACAGCCTGGGAGAGAGGGGAGGAGGGCGCTGGTAAGAAGCAAGTGTGGGGATGGGCAGAAGGGAGGCCGTCCAGGGACAAGGAGGCTGGCTGAAATCCTAGGACAGAAAAAGGGGCTCGTTCAGGGGCCTCTCTCCCCACCAACACCCCAGCAGCTGCAGCTCTGAACCACCCGGGCCTTCTCGGTGCTGGGATGGGAAAGCACGGATGCTGGGGAGGCGGTAGGAGCAGAGACACGGACAGACAGGGAGACAGGAGCTCAGAACCCCTCTCTACACGCCATGGACGCTGAGAGGCCACCCCAAGGCCTCTCCCCTACCCTGCCCTTTGCTCTCTGTGGGTCTAGCCCTCTCCCCCCACCCTACACTTGCAAGCAACAACAGGGGGACTTTCTGCTTGGTCACTGCCAGACATGCTCGTGCAGAACTAGAGCAGGGGGGAAGTGGGCAGAGGTGCAGGGAGAGGGGGTGGATGAAGGATACATAGAAGACTAGGCGACCATGGGGGAGAAATCCCAAGACCATGAAGAAAGACTCTCAAGAAACTGAGACAGGGCGTCTTCCTCCCTGGGGCGGCAGAGGCAGGAGAGCATGTGCATAAAAGATGATGCATCTCAGGCGAGAAGACGGGGAGCTGGGGAGGGGTGCGGCCAGCCTCACCCCCGACGCAGGAAGGGGGAAGGCGAGGCTGGGGGGAGTGTGGGAGCACGGTGGCCTCTCTTGGAAGCAGCCTCACCTAAGGGAGAGCCCCCCATGAAGGAAGGCCAAGGGCTGAAACAAAATAATGAACACCGAGCACTCTGCGAGCTGGGGAGCACCACACAAATGACCACCGTTACCTAATCGTGATAGCATTTTTTTTTAAGTTTATTCATTTCGAGAGAGGCGGAGAGAGCAAGCGGGAGAGGGGCAGAGAGAGAGGGAGAGAGAGAGAACCCCAAGCAGGCTCCACGCCGTCAGCACAGAGCCGGACACGGGGCTGGAACCCACAAAACGCGAGACCATGACCTGAGCCGAAACCAAGAGTCGGACGCTTAACCAACTGAGCCCCCCAGGCGCCCTTAAGTGTGATACCATTTGAAGGACACGTGGCACTGCCTGTGGTGAGGACAGGTGGCGCCTTGGAAAGGTGGCCACGGTGAGCTGCAGAGCAAAACAAGCAAGTCACAAATTTTGCATTTACGTGTCCCAACTCAGAAAAATATCGCCAGCGTAATGGAGGCCTGGGAGACGCGATTGTGAACCACACACCTTTTAGCTTATCTGTATCTTCTCCGCCGGTCTGTTCAAGAGCATGCATCATTCATAGGGTGGAAAACAAGCAGTTGCTTTGAAAAGGAGGCTTCCTGCCCAGGTGGCCGAGGTCCGGGGCTGGGGACGGGTGAGGTCAGACCCGTGGGGCCCCGGCTCACCCTCTCCCTACTTGCTTGGATATCGCGAGAACTGACCCATACGCATCCTCCAAGAACCTTGTTTCCTCCGTGTTCTGGGCAGGACCAAAGTCAGTTTCCGTGAATTTAGGATTGGTAGCCTGCTTCCGTAGCCCCAAGATGTCTTCTGCCTGGAAAGACTTGAAACAGGAGGGAGATGGGGGAAAGCGGACACTTCTTGGAGATTCCGGACAACTCTGGGCCCAGTCCAGGGGAGGCCAACAGCCCCCCGCGAGCAGTGTCTTTGGGACCACACAAAGTGAGGGCGCCTTCCCCTCCCACCCCGACAAGACCACCCTCCGTCTGGTTTCCCAGCCCCTTCACTGGACAGACCCTCCACACCCACTGACCAACCGCATCTTCCCTTCCCCTCGGGTCCCACACCCTGCCCAACCTGTCCCCCCAGACTCAGTGCGGGCCACCTCACCCCTTGAGGTCACCCCACACTCCTCCCCACTGGGACGCCCCCCTCCTCCCCTTCCCAGCCTGGAAACACCCGCTGCGGTGGCCCCTCCCCCAAGCTGACCTTCTCCACTTTCTCAGGATAGCGTCTTAATACCAATAACTCCTCATGCTGGCGAAGAACTTTCCATTGCCAAAGAAAGAGAGACAGACAGAGGTTTTTGTTTGTTTGTTTTTTAAATCTGCTTCAGAGGGGATGGTGTCAATGATCTGAGAGGCCAGCTGGCCCGCCTGGGATGGCACAGCAGCTCCTGGAGGCCCAGCCTGCCAAGGTCTGAGAGCAGTCACCCTCCCTCCGTCCTCCAGTCCCCGTCTTTATCCCTGAAGCGCATCTTCCCTGGCGTGGAAGCCTCCACTTCTGGCTGCAGCCTGCCCTCCAGCCTCCTGATCCGCCCAAACCCGGTACAAACCCCACCTTCCCATCAGCCTCGACTCTTCCGGTCCTGCCAGCGTGTCCCCCCATCGCCCGGCCCGCGCTGCCCCGGGACTTGCCTCCATGGGTGACCCCTCCCCGGCCCCCAGCCGTGTTCTGTGGCTCCTGTTCATGCCCTTCTGGCCTCTGCACCGAGCACAGTGTGCCCTGTACCGGCTGTCACACGACCCCGGTGCTGGGCGTCAGGAGCCAGTCCCTCGGGAACACACACACACACACACACACACACACACACACACACACCACGCTGTGGATTTCCACAGGCATCCCTGAAGGCAGGCGGAGGACCCTCCTGCTGTGGGAGGGGACACGCCTAACGACACTGATAAGGCAGGAAGCAGCTCCCCCTCCGGGCTGTGAGAATGAGCGGGCGAGGCTGGGGTTGTCAGGGCCTGGACGCTCAGAGGTGGGATCCAGCTCTCGGGGGAGGCGGTGCTGGGCAGCCTCAAAAAGAAGCAAACAGGAAGGAGCGGGTCCTCCCCTGTCCCCGGCAGCAGACCTCACCGTGGCCCTGGCACAGGCCCGCCAACAAGGAGCCCGGGAGTGCAGTTTGCAGTTGAAGCCCTGACCGCACAGGGCGGAGAGAACAAGGGAGGGGTGGGGCTGGGAGACGGGCGAGTGGCCAGCGCCCTTGGCGGCTGCTACTCCCTCTGACGACCATTCCTCAAGTGCACTGAGCATGTCCTACGCGCCTCCACTCCGCACGCACTCTAACACACAGAACGTTCTGGGGGGCTTCATACCGTGGCTGACATCTTGCAGATAAGGAAACTGAGGCCTGAGGAAGTGAAGGAACTTGCCCAAAGACCCACAGCCAACAGCTGGGGGATTCAAAGTCCGAGCCATTCTCGTGTTTCCCGATGTGTCCCACTGCCCCCGGGGAAGGCGGCCAGGAATTCCTCACAGGCAGGAATGGCGGCAGGTGCCAAACCACCCGAGCACCTAGCAGATGCCGGACAGCCGTTGACGGGCCGCCTGCGGTGGGTGAAGGAGCGTGAAGATGAGCAAAGCCAGGCTCGCCCCGAGGGTCGAGGATCGTGCCGGACGGGGCGAGCGCACACAGTGGCCCAGGACAGCCGTCACGGGGCGATGTGAGCGCTGGAAGCGGACCTCCCACTCCCCCCATGGCTCCCCAGTGCCAAGATGGAGCTCCCCGGCTGGCGGCTCTCCCACTCCCTTCATGCTCATTCACGCTCACTCGTGCCCCTCCCCAGAGGACCCTACAGCTCGAAGCCCCTCATCAACACCCATTCGCTCCCCCACCCTCCTCCACCCATCCCTGCTCATCTATCCCGAGGATCACCTGCTCACCCCTACACCCGCTCTCTCAACTACCATCCCCTCCCTGAAGCCTCGCTTGGCCTCATGCAACCTGGCACCAGGCAGAATGGCCCACGCCTCCCCACCCCACCCCCACGCCTCCCATGCCTGGCTTCCTGGTTAGTTCCCGTGTCCTGAATCACCCGGGTTTGTTTACCTGTGTGTCTCCCCCACCCTCGTGTGTCCCCCGACCCGCCTTCCTTATCTCCGTAGCCCCTGAAACTCACACACACCAGCACAGAATAAGTTTTCGGTAGACACTCGGTGATTTACTTACAAAGCAACTAAGGGCAGGGGTGCCTGGGTGGCTCAGCCAACTAAGCGTCCGACTCTTTTTTCTTTTTCTTCATGTTTATGTATTTTTGAGAGAGAGAGAGCCAGAGTGCAAGCAGAGAAGGGGCAGAGAGAGAAGGAGACACAGAATCCGAAGCAGGCTCCAGGCTCCGAGCTGTCAGCACAGAGCCGAAGCGGGGCTCGAACTCACAGACTGTGAGATCATGACCTGAACCAAAGTCAGAGGCTTAAAGGAGGCACCTGGTGATGAGAACTCTTAAGATCTACTTTTGTAGCAATTTTCTAATATACGATACAGTGTTATTAACCACAGTCACCATGCTGTACATGAGCCTCACGACTTACTTATTTTACAACTGGGAGTTTGTACCTTTTGACCCCCTTGGTCGTTTTGCCCAACCCCCACCTCTGCCAGGCACCAACCTGTTCTGTCTGTAGGTCTGAGGTTTGTTTTGTTCTGTTTAGATCCCACACAAAGCGAGATCATAGAGTGTTTGTCTTTCTCTGGTTTATTTCACTTAGCCTAATGCCCTCCAGGTCCACCCATGTTGTTACAAATGGTAAGATTTCCTTCTTTTTATGGCTGCATAATATTCCATTGTGTATGCACGCCACACGCATCCACGGACATTTAGGTTGCTTCCGGGCCTTGACTACTGTAAGTGATGCTGCAGTGAACGTCGCGGTCCGGGTGTCTTTTCAGGTTAGTGTGTTCTTTCCTTGGGATAAATGCCAGAAGCGGGACTGCTGGATCATAGGGTAGTCCTAGTTTTAATCTGAGAACCTTCCATAGTGGCTGCACCAACTCACACCCCCGCCAGCAGCGCACGAGGGCTCCCGGTTCTCCACTCCTCGCCAACACTTGTCATTTCTCGTCTATAGGATTAGCAGCCATTCTGACGGGTGTGAGGTGACGTCTCTCTGTTGGTTTTGATTTGCATTTCCCTGATGGTTAGTGACATCGAGCACCTTTTTGTGTGTCTTCTTTGGGAAAATGTTTATCCAGATCCTCTGCCCATGTTTTAGTCAGACTGTTTGGGTTTTATATGTTCTTTATATATTTTAGATACTAATCCCTTACCAGACATAGGATTTGCAAATGTTTTCTCCCATTCAGTAGGTTACCTTTTCATTGTGTTGGTGGTTTCCGGCTGTGCAGAAGCTTTCTAGTTTGATGCAGTCCCATTTCTTTATTTTTCCTGTTGTTGCCTCTGTTTTTGGTGTGAAATCCATAAAATCATCGCCAAGACTGATGTCAAGGAGCTTACGACCTCCGTTTTCTTCATGCCTTTAATCTCAGGTCTTTATTCCGTTGTGAGTTAATTTTTGTTTCTGGTGTAAGGTCAGCGTTCAGTTTTATTCTTTTGCATGTGGCTGTCCGGTTTTCCCAGCACCATTTATTGAAGAGACTGCCCTTGTCCCATTGGTATATTCTTGGCTCCTTTGTCATAAATGAATTGACCGTATGTGCCTGGGTTTATTTCTGGGCTCTATATTCTGTTCCATGGACCTATGTGTCTGTGTCACCGATGCCATACTGTTTTGATTACTATAGCTTTGTGCTATATTTTGCAACCAGGAATCGGGATGCACACGGCTTTGCTCTTTCTCAGGATTGCTTGGGCTATTCTGTGTCTTTGGTGATTGCACACAGATTTTATAATGGTTTGTTCTATTTCTGTGAAAAGTGCCATTGGAACTTTGATAGGGACTGCAGCGAATCTATAGATCGCTTCGGGTAGTGCGAGCATTCACCTGTGACTTCTCATCATGGCCCGACCCGGAAGCCTCCCAAACTGAACTCCCCCCTCTTAGCCTCCACTCCCGTCACCTCATCAGAGTACAGCTCTGTCCCCTGAGGTCCTGGGGGAAGCACACAGCACATGCTCTGAATCACCAAGTCCCTTCTGAGGTCCTACCTACCTTAGGACGCAAGATCCTTGAGAGGAGACGACAGGTGCTAACATTTGGTGTATGGACTAAATCGGGTCCCATCAATATTCATATGTTGAAGCCCTAACCCCCTGTTACTGTATTGAGAAAAAGGGCCTTTAAAGAAGGAATTCGGGTTAAATGGGGTCATAAGAGTGGGGTCCTGATTTGACAGCACTGACGTCCTTATCAGAAGAGGAAGAGACAGCCGAGATATTCCCCCAGCCCCACCCCTGCACGAGCACAGAGGAAAAGCCAAGTGAGGACGCAGCAAGAAAGCAGACATCTGCAAGCCAGGAAGAGGGTTTTCATCAGAAATCAACCCTGCTGGCACCTTGACCTTGGAATTCCAGACTCCAGAATTGTGAGAAAATATATTTCTGTCGTTATGCCCGCAGACTGGGGGTTTCACTGTGGCAGCCCAGACTAATACATCTGGGGCCTCAGAGAAAGGGATATGGGGCTGGGGGGCGGGGGCGGGGGCGCCACCACACAAACCATCTAACACAATGTTCTTGAGCCCTTCCTGATATCTGCCCGGTGGTCCCCAGACCCCCGCCTGCGCAAGCCCGGCCGAGGGGGGAGACCTAAAGTCTGAATTTGTGCCCCAGCCATGGCGTGGCAATGGCCAGAAGTGCCCATCACAGTGCCAGGAGCTGCAGGAAAGAAGGGAGGGAATACTTGAGCGGCCCCTACGTATCAGACACACCGACTGCTGGCTCAGTGCCCATTTACTGATGAAATCCCACGGCCACCCTTCCAGAGAGGTCTTCTTGCCCCATTTTCCAGATGAGGCACCTAAAGCTTGGAGGGATCGAGCAACTTGCCCAGGCTGACCCAGGCACAGAGCGGGGGTGGGCGATGAGACGCAGGTAAAGGGGGGAGACGGTCACAGCCTCAGAGGCGCTAAGGCTTTTCCGACAGGGTCTACCCGACCAAGTGTTGAGGCCCACCCGGGGGCCGGTCTGCATTTGGACAGAGCTGGGTCCGCTGCACCTGCGTCCACCAGCCAGCGCCTCTAGCCGGGCCCAGGCCTCCAAAGAGCGCGGGAGTGAGTCCATTTGAGAGGTGAAAAATGCTTCCCTTGCGATCATCACAAAGCGCACCAGAGTGGGGGGGGGGGGGCAGGGTTTCCAGAACTGGGCTGTGCCGAGCAGAATTCCAGACACGCGGCGGGACATAGAGCAGAGCCCTGCCGTTTGACAGGGTCGTGCGGGGCTCGCCCCCACCGCCCGGTCATCACAGCAAAGTGAGGGGTCTGGGGAAGAGGCCGTTCGGGCACCTCTCGGCCTCACTCCCAACCCCTGGGGCTGGGCCCGAGGGGAAGGCGATAGCGTTTCGGGAAGGGGAGAAGGCCTTGGAGTGTGTGCACGTGCGGGCCAGCGGGGACGGCGGGGACAGCGCCCCTGCCCAGAGCTGCTGGCGAAGCAGCTCTTCCAGCTTCAGGCCAGGTGTCCAAACTCCTTCCCGGGCACAGGGCAGCATTTCATCCGGCGGCACGAACTGCTGCGGGGGGGGCCCCCGGCCAGCCCCCGCTCCGCCCCGCACACCTCGCCGTTTCCTTCTTATACGCATTCGCACACACCCGTGCCTCTTCTAGAAACATCTGTGCCCACCTTCCTCCCCCCACTCACCCTCCACGACTCAGCTCCTCCTCCTCCTCTTCTGATACCCCCCCGGCACACACGCGCACCAGGCCGGCCGGGCACCCGTTGCACCAGCCCGCGCCAGTCTCTCGCCACCAGAAGAATCTGTTGGCAGGCCCGTCCGCCCCACCTGGCCTCTGGAGGCAAGATCCTTTTTTTCCCTCTGGGTTCCCGGCCCCAGGAGCAGTGCCTGGCACTTAGTCAGGGACTGTTGGCTTAAACCGCGGCGAAATGGGTGAGAAGATCTAGTTTCTGATCCCAGCTTCTGAGACATCTGGCCACGGCACTTCTCTGAGCCTCAGTTTGCCCTTCTGGAAAATGGACGTAACATTCCCCGTCCCTTTGAGGATCAAATGAGAAAGAAATGGGATTGGTCCTCTGGTGCGGAAGGAGGTGTCGGCACAGCGCGGGTTTAAGACAACAGCTCACCATGTGGCCGGCAATCACGACGTGCGGAGTTGGAGGAAAGTCTTCCTCCCTCCTCCAGGACGGCCTGGTCTGGCCCTAATTCAGCTTCGTTAGCTGCTGGAAGGTGAAGCCAGGCCCCTCCCCTCCGCCACCGGTCTCGCAGATTGCATATGACTTCAGAAAGTCCTTCCAGAAGTCTGACCCGCATCCTTCCGTAGCAGCCCTGCCTCCCTCCACTCATATGTCCTAAGAGCAAACTCCGGAGTACAAACCTCCAAGGAGCCCAAAGCCCAGGCACCTAATTAGAGCTTATCCTGCTGAGGTTGACATCCACAATTGCCACTGCTCGTAACAGAAGCTGAGAGAGAGACAGGGAGAGAGAGAGAGAGAGAGAGAAGGGAGTCCCAGTCTGGAGTGAGGGGGTGGAGGAAGAAACAGGCGGTTTCAAGGTCAGACGACAGTAAGGACTTCCCAACACCCAAGCCCAGAATGACACAAATACCGCCACACCACCACCAGGTTCAGCTGCCTGGCTTCCGGGGGAGGGACAAGTGTCTTACGGCTTTCCATGACGTGGGTCCCCTGCCAGGGCTAGGGCTGTGGGTGAGGCGACATTTCCTGCCGTCGGGGGCCGGGTGACGGAGATGAGTTGCTGAGTGTGCACATCTCCAGGGAACACATACACATCCCGTGCTCCGGGGGCTCCCTTCTCAGGCTGCCCCCATGGAGCCCCCTCTGGCCCAGATATGCCCCCAAGGTAAGTGCGAGGCCGGGGACCGTGAGGGGAGGGACATCAAGACCCCCTCACCCCTACTGTCCCCAGGCCAGGACCTGCAGGGCCGGCTGGCAGGGCGCCCACAACCCCCTCTCCTTGGCCGGGGCTCCAGTCCACTCAGCCCGGGGGAACACAGGTAGCAGCGTCTACGGGGTGCTTCTTAGAGAGGACGGGTGCAGAGGAGAACCCGGGCCAGGAGGCAGGCGGTCCTGGGCCATAAAGACACGGCTGTGCCCTGAGGAGATGCGCCACCCCCCACCCAGCACTGTGGCACTTCCGGACCATCAGGAGGCCCCCTGGCTTCCCAGTCCTGTCTCCCTGGCCGGTGGGCACCTCCTTGTCTCCCTACCCTCCCCCACCTCAGAGACCCCCTGTGGTCCCGCCTGCATTTCTGCTCCCATGACTGTCCCCGTCCGTCCTCCAGATCCCTGGTCAGAGGCACGCAGGGCCCTCACTGAGAAACCCCAGCTTCCCTCTTTGCGCTAACAGGAAGTCGCGAAGCCCCTGCTGCTGCCTTCAACACCTTCCAGAGGGTGGAATTGCCCCGCAGGAGCCGCTGCGGCCTGAGCGTGTCTCAGGGGCCCGGGCTCCGGGCCCCGAAGGCTGAGGAGGCCCAGCCCAGCCCCAGGGTCCCCGCTGTCCGTGCCGTGGTGAGTGGGAGCCAGGCTGACACATCTTCCTCACCGGCTCCCATCCCCCCAGTGACCTGGGGCCACCCATGGACGGGGGAGGGAGAGGGGATGGGGAGCACCTCCGTCATGCTCATGCGCTATATTCCCCCCTCACTGTTCCTCTGTCCCTGGGAAGCTCGGCCTGAGTCCGCAGGTGGCCAGGGTGCAGGGAACCGGGTCCCGGAAACAGGCATCCGCGTCTCTGGCCGTGGCCTCCGTCCGCCCGGCGCATCTCTCTCTCAGTCCCTCTCAGCCACCAGGACATTAGGAAATCCTCCCTGCGGACCAGCCCAGCCCCTCCTGCAGGAGGCTGAGCCCTCCCTCCTTCCATCCTCTGGGTTGGCCAGTAGCATCACCTCCTTTCATCCCACGGGCCAGGGAATGACTTCCTGGTCTTCTCGAAGGTCTCACATCCGTTTATGCACAATCCGTCAGCTCCCAGCTACTGGATGAGAGGCCCTCGGGGGCGGAGGGAAGGGGAAGGAGACCCTCTGGAAACCAAAGCAGGTGTTGCTGAAGGAGAGTGTTCCGCTAGGCCTTGAGAAGCACTTTCTGGGCGATCACAGCATAAAATAGGCAGCGGGGATAGAGAGCAGGGGTGAGGATGAGAAAGTGGCAGCTGGCCTGGAGTCAGGAAAAAGCCCACTAATCGCGGCTACTTCGTCCTCCTTGAACTTTCCCCTGTTCCAGGCCTGTCCTCAACCCCCAGGGCCTGCCTCCAGCCCAGACACTGAGAAGGCTGAAGAGGTGCCTGGGGAAGGCGGCCAGTCCCTGCAGGCCGAGACCCGGGCTTGGTTCCAGAAGACCCAGGCCCACTGGCTCCTGCAGCGCGGGGCAGCCCCCCCCTGGTTCCATGGCTTCATCACCCGGAGGTGAGTCACGGGGAGGAAACCGGCCCAGAGACGCACGGGACGTGCGCCGGGCCCCGGGCGGTCGGGAGTCCATGGAGGCTACAAGTGCACGGATGAGTCCTGGAGGCTCCCAGGCCATTCTCTAGGGCATCTGTCCTGGGGGGGGGGGGGGGGCTCACTGGAGAGGCTGCAGCCCCCCCACTTTGCGCCTCAACCTCCTGCCCTCGTGGTTCCCCCTCCCCGCCCCTGCCACTGTCTCCCAGGGTCTCAGCCTCTCCAGCCTCTGTTCTGCTTTCTCTCCCCGCCCCAGCCCCTCCGTCCTCAGTTTCTCAACTTTGCCTTTTCTCCCCCCCCCAGCCCCTCCGTCCTCAGTTTCTCAACTTTGCCTCTCCTGCATCTTTGGGGACCTCCTCCAGTTCAGCTGGTGACTCCTGAAATCTACAAGTCTGGGGGCGCCTGGGTGACTCAGTCGGTGAACCATCTGACTTGGGCTCAGGTCACCATGGCTCATAAGTTCAAGCCCCGCATCAGGCTCTGTGCTGACAGCTCAGAGCCTGGAGCCTACTTCAGCCTGTGTCTCCCTCTCTCTCTGCCCGTCCCCCACTCGTGCAGGCGCGCGCGCTCTCTCTCTCTCAAAAATAAACATTAAAAAAACCATTGAAACCTACAAGTCTGTTACCACCCCACCCCAGCGCCTCCAGGCTGCCCTGCAGGGTGAGGCCTGAGGAGGATGCAGGGCCGGGAGTTCCTTCCCCCCCCCCCCCCCCCCCCCCCCCCCGCCCTGCCCCGGGCGGGACGCCGGCCCGTTTTCTCCAGTCCCTGGCGCGTGGGAGCAGAGCCGCGTCCTCTCTGCCACCTGCACCCTTCTCCCGCCACTTCCGCCTGCTTGGCTGGGGTCTGGGGTCGCCCTCGAGAGCCGGAGACAGGTGTGAGGCTGACGAGCGTCTCCCCCATCGCCCACAGGGAGGCCGAGAGGCTGCTGGAGCCCAAGCCTGAGGGATGCTACTTGGTGCGGTTCAGCGAGAGCGCCGTGACCTTTGTGCTGACTTACAGGTGAAGGGCAGGGTTCGCGCCAGGTGGCCCAGAGGCGGGGCTTCGGCGGGGGCGGGGCGGGCTGGGTGAGCGGGTCAGACGGAGAGGGCAGGGGCGGGAGGCCGGGCCTGGGTGGCTCTGACCCCACGGGCACCCGCCAGGAGCCGGACTTGCTGCCGCCACTTCCTGCTGTCCCAGCTCGGGGACGGGCGCCACGTGGTGCTGGGCGAGGACAGCGCCCACGCACGGCTGCCGGACCTGCTGCGACACTACACCGTGTGCCCGCTCAGCCCCTACGGGGAGACGCTCAGCGAACCCCTGGCCCGCCAGGTACGCCCGGACCCTGGCCCCGGGGGACCCGGGCTGCAGGAGCCGCCTCCTCGGGACCCACGACCCAGCCATAGGTCCTTTGCCCACATGCGCCCCGGGGAATCCCTTGGAGAAGGATGAGTGCTGGCACAGGGGTCCTTGGTGTTGTCAAGGGCCTATTTACTGAGCTCCTGGCTTGCACCAGCTGCTCACAGGCCCTGAAAATAGAACCATGGACAAGGCAGAAGGGCCTCAAACCCACAAAGCTCACTTAGCAGCAGCAAGGACCGCTACACCACAGCCATCAGGTGCGATGAGAGGGGACATGCAGAGTGGGGTGATCCTGGGCTCACTTGGGGGGGGACCGTGTCAGGGAGTGCCTCCCTGAGGGGGCTCAGGCAGTTCCGGGGACCGCCGTGTGCCAGGCCGCGGCCTGGGCACCGGGAACCCAGCAGAAAAATCCAGCAGAAACAGTGACCAAAACGGCCCTGCCTTCTGGAACTTCCAGTCTAGCGAGGAGATAGTCATCACATAGGACAGAGAAACAGATCATCCATAATATGTCCAGTAGGAGAAATGCATGCCAAGAAGACAAGCAGCAGGAGGACCTGGGGGGTTCAGTCAGTTAAGTGTCCCACTTGGGCTCAGGTCATGATCTCGCTCGCGGTTTGTGGGTTTGAGCCCCGTGTCAGGCTCTGGGCTGACAGCTCGGGGCCCGCAGCCTGCTTCGGATTCTGTGTCTCCCTCTCTCTCTACCCTTCTTTCTGTCTCTCTCACATTAATATAAATACACATTAATAATTTTTTTTATTAAAAAAAAAAGGGCGTAACAGGGTGGGGGCTATTTTACAGAGGGACATCAGGTCAGGCGGCTCTGGTAAGGAGACATTTGAATGGGGCCTGGATGAAGTAAGGGAAGGAGCCATGCAGACAACTAGAGGGAAAACATGCTAGGCAGAAGGAACAGCAGGTGCAAAGGCCCTGAGGTAGGAGGATGCCTGATGTGTGTGAGGAAGATTGAGAACAGTCAGTGAGGTAGGAGGTGAGACCAGAGAAGTGAAAGAAGAGGGCCCTGCAGACTCTCATACGGATTTCAGATTTTATGCTGAGAGAGTTGAGGTGGCACCGAGCAGTTACAACCTGAGGAGTGACACGAGCTGGCAAGTTTGGGGGGGGGGGGTATTCGGGGACCAGACGGAGGCCACTACAATCCTTCAGATGAGCTGAGGGCAGCCTGGATGAGGGGGGTAAGAGGCTGAGGGGTGAGGAGGCGGAATGCAGGGGGCATTTTGAAGGTAGAGTTGACAGTTTTTGCAGGATTGGTTGGGGAGCGTGAGAAGCGGCGTTGCCTCTGCAGGATGAGCAAACCCCCGAGAGGCGAGAGGCGGGGCAGAGCAGAAGTTCAGTTTCACCTGCATAGTTTGAGACCTTGATCTACATCCAAATGGGGATGTGGAGGGGCGCCTGGCCGGCTCAGTCCGTGGAGCTTGTGACTCTTGGTCTTGGGGTCGAGTCCGAGCCTCACGTTGGGCATAGAGTTTACTTTATTATTTTTTTTAATTTTTAATGTTTATTTATTTTTGAGACAGAGAGAGACAGAGCATGAACAGGGGAGGGTCAGAGAGAGAGAGGGAGACACAGAATCTGAAACAGGCTCCAGGCTCTGAGCTGTCAGCACAGAGCCCGACGCGGGGCTTGAACTCACGGACCACGAAATCATGACCTGAGCCGAAGTCGGCCGCTTAACCGACTGAGCCACCCAGGTGCCCCAAGTTTACTTTAAAAAAATGGGGAGGGGGGTGCGCCTGGGTGGCTCAGTCAGTTAAGCGTCCAACTTCGGCTCAGGTCACGATCTTGCAGTCTGTGAGTTTCAGCCCTGCATCGGGCTCTGTGCTGACAGCTCAGAGCCTAGAACCTGCGTCAAATTCTATGTCTTCCTCTCTGTCTGCCCCTCCCCTGTTCACATTCTCTCTCTCTCTCAAAAATAAACATTAAAAATTTTTTTTAAAAACTTAAAAAAATGGGAATACCGAGTAGGTGGTTGAAATACGTGGGTCCAGAGTTTGGGACAGAGGTCTGGGCTGGAGATAAACACCTGGGATTCATCAGCATCTAGAAGGACTGATTCAAAAAGCCTTCAGGGGGCGCCTGGGTGGCTCAGGAGGTTAGGCATCCAACTCTTTGATTTCAGCTCAAGTCAGGATCTCACGGAGTCACTGAGATCAAGCCTGAGTCAGGCTTGTAGTGACAGGGTGGAGCCTGCTTGAGATTCTCTCTCCCTCTCTCTGCCTCTCCCCACTGGCACTCGCATGCTTGCTCACTCTCTCAAAAGAATTAAACGTTTTATTATTTTTTTTTTAATGTTTATTTACTTGAGAAAGAGAGAGGAGGGGAGGGGCAGAGAGAGAGAGACACAAACACAGAATCCGAAGCAGGCTCCAGGCTCAGCACAGAGACCGACGCAGGGCTCGAACCCACGGATCTCGAGATCATGACCTGAGCCGAAGTCGGACGCTCAACTGACTGAGCCCCCCAGGCGCCCCAGAAATAAATGTTTTAAATATTAAAATAAATAAATAAAGCCGTCAGGAAGGGTGAAATCTCACTAGAGAATGAGCAGAGGTAGAAAAGAAAGGAATACCAAGTCTCCAGCACTTAGAGCTTGCACAAATGAAGGCAAAGCTACAAAGAAAATTGAGATGGAGAGACGGGGGGGGGGGGGGGGGTGGGGGGATGGGGGGACCAGGGGCGTGTGATGCACTGGAGGCCAAGCAAAGAGAACGTCTCAAGGAAGAGCCGTGCAGGTGGGTCCCATGTTGACCACTGGACTTAGTCAGAAGGAGCTCCCTGGTGGCCTGGACACAGTTTCTCGGGGCCCCGACTGGAGTCAGTTCAAGGAAGTGTGCCCCATGGGCCTGCGCCGGGCGGTCAAGTCCTGTGTGGAACTTCACGGGGAATGGCAGGGGCCGTGACCCCCAGCAGTGGGAACAGGGTGCAGGGAAGTCTGGAGGTGAGGGAGCCAGCGGAAGCCGAGGAGCCAAAGGCAGAGCTCTAGGAACCGAACCACCCACCCGCACTCCCGTTCTCTGGACTTTGGACTTTATCTGGGGGTGACGGGGTGGCCACCAAAGGATTGCCCCGGGGGGACTTCTTTAGCTCAGGCTGCCCTCGGAGAGAAGAATGGGTTGGGCGGGCAAGATGAGACAGCGCAGGACCTAGGAGGCCGGAGCTGGGGAGTGGCTGCGGCACGCAGAGAGGGGTGCACATGCGGAGACACTGAGGCAGTGGAAGGAGCAAGGCCCGTGCTCCATTAGGTGTGGGGGGTGCTGGCTCCCAAAATGCTGTCCCAGCAGCAGGGTGGGGGTGCCGCTTTTTAGTCATAAAGGGAATGCAGAGAGAGGAGGGGGCTGAGGCAGGGAAGGGGGATTCTGATGTGGATCCTTGAAGCCTGCAGCACTTGAACACGCACTTGGTGGATTGCAGAAGCATGAGACAAGCTGTGGCCTAAGCCTCTCAAAGCCGTGGGCATGAGGAGAGCCCGGGCTCTTAACGCACCCAGGGCTGAATCGCTGAGCTAAAGCACAGCTGCCATGGGAGGGAAACTTCCCACAGTAAGACGCATCTCCCTGGAGGCGGTCTCCCTGCCCCTAAAATACATAGCTTAAACCTCCGTAAAGTACTCCTCCGACACCTGCAGAATAAACACAGGCACGGCAGTCTTGGAGATCTGTCCCCGGGTTGGAAATTTTCAGGCTAAAGACTTGTAAAGCCTTGTTGCATTTTTGCAACCACAGGCACAAATGGAGACGGGCCTGGCCCTACGTTCCAGGCAGAGTTAACGTCAATGCCAGATACAAGCCGTGACCAAAGCTGCTTTCTCCCTGTTGGACCCCTTGCCATCTCCATTCCCTGTTCCTCACCCAGGGAACCCAGCCACCCCAAATTTCTGTGCCCCTCCCCCCCACATCCTCCACTAGCACCTGCCCACCCACCAGCCCGCCATCGCTCCGGCACCGAGTCCCTGAGGTCTCCTTCTTTCCCAGCAGACTCCTGAGCCTGCAGGACTCTCCCTAAGCCTTGAAATGTCAGACCCGGGAACAAAACTCCACCCTCAGTACAGCACCATCCTCAAAAAGTCGCTGAACGCAGGCCCCACGCAGAAGGAGGGCGCCGGGGAGCGGAAGGAGGTACTGCGCTGGAGGGGTGCCCCAGGGGAAGGGGGGGTTGGGGCAAGGGAAGGGAGCGGCGTGGGGGCGGGGCCTATGGGCGGGGCCCGCGGCTGTGGGCGGGGCCTGCAGGGCCCAGGCTGGGACTCGGGCCCCAGCCTCCGCCCGCCTGGGTTGCTCTAACGCCCCCTCCCCCCCTCCCACCCCACCGCGGCCTGGCCTTCTCTCCCAGCCTCCCCAGCCGCCCAGGCCCAAGCCTCCCGTGCCCGCCAAGCCCCAGCTGCCCCCCGAAGTCTACACAAGCCCGGCTTCGAGGCCCCGCCCGGCCCCGCCCCCCAAGCCCTCCAACCGCATCTACCACGAGCCTGACGAACCCATCGCCTTCTACGCCATGGGCCGGGGGAGCCCCGGGGAGGCCCCCGGCAACGTCTATGCCGAGGTGGAGGTGCAGCTGGCGCCGGGGGCTGGGGGCCCGCCCTGCGCCCTCGCGCACCCTGCCCTGCGGAAGTGCAGCTCCAGGCCTGTTCCCCGAAACCAGGTAAAGGGGTGCCCAGAGAAGGCGGGCCGCAGGGGGCGGGGGCGCCCGAAAACCAGACTGAGGACGGTGGCAAAGGTGCTCAGGTGGATGCCGGGGTCAGGGTAAAGTCAGAGGCCTCAGGCGACGGGGAAAGGCAGAGGCTGAGGCTGCCAGCGGCCCTTTCCCAGGCCCAGAAGTGGCTCCTGACGGGACGGCGTCCCCTTTGTCAACCCCTCCACTTCTCGGAGGAAATAGGGGCTCGGGCCCCGCCTCAGCCTTCCCGCCCTCCACCCCACCCCCAGCCTGCCTGTCTCACCCACCCAGTGCCTCCCACGTGTTCCCCACTGTGCCCCGAATCTTGACTCCAACCATCATCCCGTCATCCTGGTTGGAACTTGGGCCTCTCCGGCCCAGCCTCCCTCCCCCCAACCCCCCCAGCCCTGCCATTCTGAGTCCCGGTGTCAATTCAGAGGGAGCTCTGGGGAGGGCCACCTGCACCCCTGCCCCTCCACACACCCCCCTCTCCCTCCTCCCTCCCCCACCTCCCTGCCTTCTCTGGGGGTCTCAGTCCAGGGCCGTGTTAGACCTTCCGGCCACTCCGGCCACTCCACTCCTATCCTCTTCCTGGGCCTCTGTCCCCTCCACAGGCCCCTCCCCACCCTCCCTGCTGGTGCCCCAGGCCTGCCTCAGCCCTTGAGCCTGTACCACCCCGCCCCCCGCATGCCCCACGGGGGTTGCTCCTGCTCAGCTCCCAAGAGCCCCACGGCCTCCTGAACTCAGCACAGCAACCGGCTCTCACCCTTCTCCCCAGATTGGCCCTCCTATACTTCCCATCGGACCGATGACTCTCCAGCCACCCGACTGTCCAGGCCAGGATCCCAGGGCTTCCCTAGACACCCCCTGCACACCACTACTCCTCATAAGCCACGGATTCCTGCTGGGTCCCTTTCCCCAGTTTCAGCCCCATCACCCCTCATCACGATCTTCCAAGAGCTTCTTAACTGGTCTAACCGCCAACCCTGCCACTTCCGATCCACTCTGCCCCAAGGAAGCCAGAAGGGTCTTGCTTATTCAGTCTGTGTGGCCCTCCACACTGGCGGAACAGGGGACCTCCTCCTCAGCCTTCCCACCAGCTGCTGCGGACCTGCAGAGCTATTCCCGCCTCAGACCTAGTCATCCTTCCGGCCAGCTGGCCTGCTGCCTCCTACGCACTTCCCTGACCCCACTACAGAGGCATCCACTGTGCCTTCCAGCACCTGCCGCTCATCACCTGAGACGCTGTCTCCCCTCTTCCCCCCCCCCAGAGTGCACGCTCCCTGAGGGCAGGGGCTGGGACTCACTCAGCTGTGTCCTCAGCTCCCAGCACAGTGCCTGGCACAGAGCAGGTGCTCAGGAAATGGTTGCTGAAAGAATGAGAGGGGGTGAGAGCCTCTTCTCCGCAGGCCGACATCTGTTCCGACCAGACGACCAGACGATAGCCCTTGAGGCTTCAGGTGAGCCTGAGAGGCGGAGGGTAGAGGGTGTGACCTTGGGATCGCCCTTTTCTCCGCAGAACCCAGCCGGCCAGCAACTGCATTCTGAGAACTCTGTGACCGGACAAGGCCCTTTCGTGCCCCACCAGACCCTGCCCCGCTGGGGGCACACCCTCCCCCACAAGCTTTCTAGACAGAAGATGGAGGACAGAAGCCAGGCGTTGCTTCCCCTGGGGCCTCCTCAGTAGCCCGGTGAGTCTGCGCCGGGGGAGGACAACCCGGGACCCCAGGTCCAGAGACCTTTGCACGCGGGGCACCCTTCTCAGGAAATGTGCACGGAACACACCGTGGGCGATCAGAGCCAGAAAGGGCCTCAGCCACCATCTATCGCCAAGATGGCAGAATGGTGTCATCTTGCGTGCCAACTGCAATCCATTGGTCGTGGCTGCCTAGGGCACCACGTTGGGAAGGATGCTAAGGTCAGGTCTGCACTCAGCAGAAAAGGGCACCGTGATTGATTAGTGATGTCTGCTACGGGCAGGGAGGCAGGAGCAGTGTCTCCTCTGCCCTTACAAATCTGGGCCAAGTTCCTCACTGCGCAGGTGAGGAGACAAAGCCAGAGAGGGATAGCGACTTGGCCGAGGCCAAGGCCCAGAACCCAGGCTTCCTAGTTACCCCGTTTTGCACTCTGTTTCTTACCCCACATTCCCTAACTCTTTTCCACAGGAAATGTCAGAGATTTCCTCAGATGGGAAACCTGGCTACTTCTGAGAATTCCACTGCATGGGGGCCTGGGTGCCGGCTGCCTCCCCCAAATCGCAGCTTAGCCGTGTTCCCTGGACAGGTCTACCCCCCTCTGCCCTGCAAAGAAGCCTGGAGTTCAGAGGAGCAGGTGGCGAAGTCCCTTCCTCGTAGGGGCACACCCACTGGTTCCCTCCCCAGAGTCCCTGAGAATCCGGTGGCTCAGTGATCTCAGTGATCGGTGGTCCTCTGCGGAAGTGGGCGAGGCCGCTGGGCAAGGGCGCCCGCTGCCTCCCGCTGCCTGGCTTCTCCTGGAGTCTGATTTCCTTGGCCCTCTGAGCCTTTGAGGTCTGGGCCCTGGTCCAATGCTGCTGTTGTCTGAGGAATGGTTTGGCGAGAACAGATGTTAGAACTTGTTTGTTGATTCTTGTCTGGCTAATAAATCATCGCCAACCACCTCTCCCCACAGGGATCCAAGTAGCGCACGCTCCTTCTGTCTGTCTCGGGCTCCCTCTCTGTCCTATTGTGGAGGGCACGTGGTTCGAGCACCACTGCAGTGGGGGGGAGTGGGTCTGGGGGTTGAGAGACACCCGGGCAAGGGTCACAAATCGGGGGGCCGGGAGACTCCCGGGTAAGGGCCCACGGAGTGTTCTGTTCTTAGCAGGGCCGGGCAGGTAGCCAGGGGCAGAGGGGTGGCTGCGTCACTTGGGGGTGCCAGGAAATAAAGGGGGGCAGGGGGGAGAGCGGTTGAGGGGTAGGCCCTGTACCCCCTTCCCCAGCCCCCCTGCCAAGCACAGGCCTGGGGAGGGGAGCGTGCGTTGGTGACCTGTGTATGTGAGCCCCTTAGGAGGATGGGGGGCCCTGCAGTGGCGCTAAGGGTCTCTTGTGTCTTCCCAGCCTCTTGGGCTCAGGCCTTGCCTCAGTCAGGACCCCATCCTGTCCCTTGCCCTCTTGTGAGGCTTCCTCTCCATTCCACCTCCCCACCCAGACCCACTCCGTCCCTCTCCCTCTGCCCTCTGCCCCTGCACGGCTCCACACCCTGGGCTTCAGCCTCCTGGAGGAATCTGCCGCAGGCCACGTTCTTCTCTCAGACTGAGGGCCCTCTGAGGCAGGGCTCTGGGGACTCCGGGGTCCCACCGGTGCAGCCGTTCTTACACTCATTCCTATGGGAGTTTAGTCAAGACAGTGCCCATCAGGGTCCCTCCTCCCGCCAAAGGCCCCACCGCCCCCCCCCCACCTGCCAGGGGCCCAGAAACCCCCCAGACCCGTCCCCAAAGCGGTGCTCCCTAGGCCTGGGCGCCGCCTGCCGCTGCCACACCCCACCCCCGCCCCCCAGCCTGGCACGGGCACCACCTCCGGTGACTGGTGAATTCTCCCCCTTTGCAGCCAGTGCTAATCAGCTTAAGGAGAGCTTCTGTTGCTGAGTCAACAGGGTTGGGGTTCCACTCCCTTCTGTCTGTGCCTCTCCAGAGCAGGGGGAGAGATGCCGAGGGAGGGGAGGGGAGGGCAAGGAGCAGATGGCTTTGCCGAAATCAGGGAGGGAGGCTGAAAGGGCAAGAAAGGTCTTGGATTAAACTCCATGGGTGGGGGTGGGGGTGGGGAGAGGGCTTCTGGCTGACTCCGGGGCTGGGGGAGCCCCGCGCTGGGGGAGGCCGCAGAAGGAGGGGAGGCTCACTGCACAGCAGGAACTGGAAGTCGAGTCTGAATGTCCAGGGGGAGGGGTGCGGGGGGGGGGAGGGGAAAAGAAATGCCTAGTGACCCCCCGGGTGTCCCTGAAGGAACAAAGCAAGAGGGGACAGGGCAGGCCCCTGCGGAGCTCGCCCTCCCTCAGCAGGTGGGGTGGGAGGATCCCTAAGGTGGACGAGGGGAGAAGCCTGGGTCTCTGTGCGAGCTGGCTGGTGGCCTGGGTCCTGTGCTGGCGAGGCAGCCTTTCGAAATGGAGAGAATGCTTCCCTGTTTGCAGGCAAGGCTGCGTCAGGATGAGGCCGTGCAAGGGAAGGGCGCAGTGAAGCAGGACTGCCTGGGCCCCAGGGAAGCCAGGCCCTTTGTGGCTGGTTTCTGTTTGTTTGCTGTTTGTTGGGTTTGGGGTGGTTTTGTTTTGTTTTGGTTCAACCCAATAGGAAAGTGAGGTCTAGAGAGGGGAGGTGACAGGGAGCTGGAGGCCATCACACCCAGATCCTGCTATCCTGATCCAGTGCTCCCCTTGTATCAGGGGCCCCTCCCGGGTCAGCAGGTAAGGTCCCTGTCCTCCCAGGGGCTCCCGCGGCAGGCTCGGCCCTGAAGAAGAAGGTGGGGAAGCCTCCCCTGCTCACCAGGACCGGCACCCCAGCTCATCCTGCTCACTCCGTTCCTGCGCTGAGGCCTGGGGATGGAGAGGCCTCGTGCAGGGAAGGGGGGGGGCGATTCCTGAAGCAGTTGCCCCCCCCCCCCTTGCCGGAGACACCGGCACCACAGGGGAAGGGCACCTCCCCAGTCACCCCATCCTCCCGCCCCCCTCCATACAGGGCCGCCTCTGGCTCAGTCCACCCAGAGTTGAGAGGACATTTACCCCGGCCCCGCAGCCTCCATCGGGCCTCGCTGGGATCCCAGCAGAGGGCACAGCCTTCCCCTCCGGCCCTTTCGGCCCCAGGGCAGACCCGGCGGCTCTCCGGACCCTCCCTGGCCTCCTGTCTGCTCCCTCAGCTAACCCAGAACCCGATGACTAAGGTGCCGGGAACTGGCAGCGGGGCAGGGGGTGAGTGGAGGTCACCACCACGACCTCCTGGGTCCTGGGCCACAGCACAGCACCGCCCCCCCCCCACCCCACCCCACCCAGGGAGGGCCAGTGGCGTCACCACTGAGCCCCACCCCCCACTACCTCGACAGCCCTAGAACGTCTGCCCCCTGGTGGCAGAGGAAGGGGAGGTCAGCAAGGCCAGGAGCACAGAGCGCTCCGGCAACCCTGCGGCCGCCCCAGGCCCCACAGGGCTTCCTGCAGCCCCTCCACCTGCCGCAGCGCCTCCGCACCCCTGCCGCCCAGCGCCCCTCAGCTGCTGGTAGTCAAGGACTTGAGCTTCCTGGGCTCTGCTCCCCTGGTCCGTGCGACACCGCACCCCAGGCGTAGCCCCGGCGGCTCTGGTGGCCCCCGGGGCCTGTCTGGACCCACTCAGACCAAAGCCTTTGCCCTCCTCCCGTTTATTCATCAGAACTCGAGGCTACTGCCTGCGGGAAGCCTTCCCAGGTGAGGACTGTTTCTAACCTGTCAGTATTTCTCATGGTGACCAGGAAATCCCAACCACCAAATAAAAGGTCATCAGTGGTAGGACTAAAAAGTGGCTTTAAAAGACGTGGCCCAAGGGGCGCCTCGGTGGCTCAGTTGGTTAAGCGTCCAACTCTTCATTTCCGTTCATGATCTCACGGTTCATGAGTTCGAGCCCTGTGTGGGGCTCTGTATGGACAGTATGGAGCCTGCTTGGGATTCTCTCTCCCTCTCTCTGCCCCTCCCCCACTCGCTCACTTGCACTCTCTCAAAATAAATAAACATTAAAAAAATAATAGGGGCGTCTGGGTGGTTCAGTCAGTTAAGCGTCTGACTTCGGCTCAGGTCATGATCTCGGGGTTCATGAGTTCGAGCCCCGCATCAGGCTCTGTGCTGACAGCTGGGAGCCTGGAGCCTGCTTCGGATTCTGTGTCTCCCTTTCTCTCTACCCCTTGCCCACTCACACACTCTGTCTCTCTCTCTCTCCCTCTCTAAAATAAACATTAAAAAATTTTGTTTTAAGTAATAAAAAATTTAAAAACTGGCCCAAGACTATCTGCAGAGAACTGAGGTGGGAGGTAAGAGCCTTACAGACAACAGGCCTAAATCCATCCACTTCCAGAATACACCAGGACCCTCCCTAAGGGCCACATCCTGCCTCCCAGCCCAGAGCCCCCGCATCTCGGTCACGACGCAGCCCCCCGTGTCAGGGTCCCAGGGGTGCGGCAGGCCAGGAGGGCTGGGCTGCATGTGCAGGCAGCACATCGGGTACAGAGGACAAAGCTTTGGACTCGGGATCTCAGATTTTGGGGCCCGTCGACCCAGGTGACCACCTCAGATACCCCGGCGAGTGGCCTCGGCCCAGGTCCCGCAGCCTCCGCAGCGGAGTGCCAGTGGGTTGATGCTCTTTCCTGAAGACGGCTGGAGGCACCGCCACGGGCAGCTGTAGCCCCAGTGTCCCCGTGGGATGAAGGAGCCCTGTCTGGCTCCAGCCCCAAGTAGGTCAGATTTCAGATAAGTGGGTGGTTTTCCTGTAAGTGACGAAACCCTCCGCCGTACTTAATGAGAAACAGACTCCTCAACTTACCCAACACGCAAGACCGCGAGCTCGGGGAGACCCTCCCTCCCGCCTCTTCCTTCTCACGCCCGGGTCCCCACGCCGCCACACGCTCCAAATGACCCCTTGGCCGTAACCTTCACCTTCCCATCTGTCACCAGGACTGTCAAACGGCGAGCTTCTCCAACGGCCCGGCACCAGGGCCTCTCCCTTCAGGGCTCTTCTCGACGCCCTGGTATCGGGAAGCCGCTGCAGTCGAGTGCGGCCGGAGCCCCGGCACCCCCAGCACCCCGCTCCGGTAGTGGCCGCAGGACGCATGGTCCCAGGACAGGTGTGGGTCTCCCGCCCCTGCCTCAGCCCTGCCCCTCGGAGGAATCAGGCCACCGGTCTTGCTGCACGTGGCATCCCAGTGCAGAACCGCCAACCCAAGTCTGTGACCCTGCCGCCTCCCTCCCCCAACCACTCCTCCCTCTCTAACAAAAAGCTAGGGGTCCAGAAGTCCCCAAGGAGACCTGCCTGGCCCCCAAGCTCCACACAAATCTTCCAAGCCGTTCATGGCCAATGGCAACTGGTTGTCAACGTGAGTCCTTTCCAGGGACATTTCACCACTTCACCTCCTGCTGGACCGAAACAGATGTGAAGCGACTCTTTCACGTCACAGAAAGGACCTCCTCTAGTCTCCAGAGACACCAGAGATCAGCGATACTTTCCAGATCTGGGACCACAGGCCCCCGCCCCATACGAAGTCGTAGGCACGCCTCCAGAGTCTTCAATGGCCACGAACCCAGTTTAGACGGTGGGCCCAGGGGAGAAAAGCAAGGCAATCATGAGGCAGGTTGTGAGGGTCGGGGCGGGGGGTGCATTACACTAGGTACAGTCAGACCGAGGAACAGGAAAATGCAGGAGAAAGATCCAGAATGGAAAAAGGAGAGCACACGAAAAAGTAGGAGAGGGGTTAGGGCGAGCAGTGTCCGTCAGACTGAATGTTTTATTTCAACAGACATCCCTGGTTTAAAATTAAAAAAAGAAAAAAAAAAAAAAAAGATGGAGGGAGGGGTTCACCATTTCATCACACCCACGAGGGAGCAAAACTCCCATCCAAGGACTCGGAGCCCCGTCTGAAGTATCACCGCTCGAGTCTTTGCTCCAAGACAGAGAGGAGCTGAGTTCTCTAACTTCTGTTAAGAAAAATCTATCAAACGTGTTCATCCTCGCGGAGGCGAGGGCTGGGTCCCCAGGGAAGGAGGCCCTGGACTTGGAGGCAGCAGGGGTCCCGGAGGTGAGGCCGTGGCGCCGGGCTGCAGGAGGTCCCGGGGGCAGTCGGGTCCGGAGCCCTAGAACCCGTACTTGGCTTGGGTCTGCCGGCGGCTCAGCTTGTTCTCGGACCAGGCGTTCTTCAGCTCCAGCTCCCGCTCCTTGGCCTGCGGCGAGAGACACGGGCGGGAGGGGCGTCAGCCTGGGGTGACAGACTTCTCCCCCAGCCTCTGTGAGCTTCCCGCACCAGCCCCTTTCCCCCCTGGAACACGTCCAGGAAGTAGCAAATCTCCTGCCAGACTGTTTCCTCTGACTCAGGTCGAAGGGGAGATCCCGAGAAAGCAAAGAGCTAACAGGGTTTAAGCAGAGCAAAGACTCAAGGATCCCTGGCCCCGGGGGCCCGGCTGGCTCAGTCGGCGGACAGTGCAACTCGACCTCGGGGTCCCAAGTGTGAGCTCCACGTGCGGTGTGGACATGACTTAAAAAATCTTTACACGGGCCCCTGGGTGGCTCAGTTGCTTAAGCGTCCAACTCTTGATTTCGGCTCAGGTCATGATCTCACACTTCATGAGTCAGAGCCCCTCGTCAGGCTCTGGGCTGACAGTGTGGAGCCTACCTGGGATTCTCCCTTTCCCTGCCTCTCTCCCTCCCTCTCTCGCCGCCCCTCCCCTGCTCGTGCATGCTCTCTCTCTGTCTCTCAAATAAATAAACATTCAAAAAGTAATAATAAATACATAAAATCTTTACAAAAACAGAACAGAAGCATCCTGGTCCTACACCTGCTGGAATTAAAACCGAATCTCTCCAGTGGAAACCTGACAGAGGTGAGCTGGAATTTGCATCTGAAAGGAGGACATCAGATGCCTTGGATGCCCGACCAGCCAAGCGGGAGAGGACAGTGTCAAAGATGTGGACAGGGCCACACGGGACACCAAGCGACAGCTGTGTCTCGAGATGGAGTGTCACTGCTGTGCTGCACACGGTGGATGTGGAACCCTAGAAATTCACACCCCTTTCAAGCACAAACTGAAGCTGTGAAATACAGACTGGAAGGCACCAGAATTGTGACTTTCCTCTGCTGACCTCAACGCCACACTTGGGGACCCTACAGGCACCACCTGAGAAGGGGGGCTCGCCAACCCCACCCCGCCAGAGTTAGCTGGTATCTGCCCACCTCCCATTGGTTAAGGGGCGGAGGTGAAGAGTTAGGGTTTAGGGACACCTGGGTGCCTCAGCAGGTGAGCACTGGACTCTTGATCTTGGCTCAGGTCACGATCTCACCCTTCATGAGTTCAAGCCCCGCCCCTTCCGACTCTGCGCTGACACTGCAGAGCCTGCTTGGGAGTCTCTCTGCCCCTCCCCCACTCGCGCTCTCTCTCAAAATAAACATTAAAAAAAAAAAAAGGGTTTGGGCTTAAAAGAAAACCCTACCCTCGAATCCTTTCCCTACAAATAACAAGTCAGGATAAGGACACAGGGGAGTCCCTGAAAAGGAAGGTGAACCATTGACAAGAACAGCAAAAGCAGATTTCCCCCTGAAATCACCAGGCAGCAATGTGTCCCCAGGGAAAGGGCCAGAACAGCACGTTCCCATCTGGGTCTCAGACAGCGTTTGGCACAGGAGGTCTCCAAAAGATGTCTGCTTAATGATTAAATAAGTGAGAGTTGCTGGGTCCTATCAGGTAAGTGACATTCTAATTCCAGAAGACATGTTTGGATTAGCTGCGATTTTTAATTATTTGTGTTGTTTCCTGCCACAGAAGTGGAGACTACAAAACCAACATCCTTATCAGGTGGATGTTCTGTTAAAAGCTGGTGAACCCATTTTTTTCTTTAGATTCTTAAATCCCTAGATAGATAAACTCGCCATTTATTTCTGATAAACTTGCCATGTAATAGAACCGTAGGAGAAACCACTTTGCTGCCCTCCGCGTGCATGTTTGGGTATCTGAATCTCCACCTAGTTTACTCACAAGCCCCTGGCACTTGAGGCTGAAGGGAAGTGGGAAGTGACAGGCGCCAGGGCGAGGCGGGGTGGGGTGGTAGGAGATTCTGAAGGACACATCCCCCCCCTAGTGGCCACATGGAGAACGGACCCTGGGAAGCTGGTGCCTGGCACCTGGGCTTCCAGCCCACGGGGCGGTGAAGGGGCCTCGGGCCCGCAGTCAAGGGGTCTCAGCCGGCTGTCCCTGGGGTCTCCGGGGACCCTCTCACCTGATGGATCAGGTACGTGATCTGGTGCTTCCGCCGCTGCTGGCCCGTTGGCTGCTCCCCTTTCTTCTGCAAGGGAAGAAAACACACTCTTTAAGCCACAGGAAGAAAAGGAGAAGTATCACACGTGCCCAGATGGTGCAAGGCTGGGGCTTAGAAACCAAGTACTTGGCCTAAAACCTGGGGGAGAAAAGTCAGCTTGGGGCTGTTTTTATGTCTGTACGCTCACAAAACGGTTTTTATTAAAACCATTATGCCAAAAACCCAGGCTAAGAAGCTCTGCCTGAAATAGCCTGCTAATATCTCTGCTGGACTGGAGATGCTTTGAGGTCAGGATTGCGTCTTCTGTTTCTTTGGTAACCCTACCCCACCCCACCCCACCCACCCCCAGCGACAAGCACAGGGCTCTGCCCACAGTGGGCACTTGAAGCTGGCTGTATTACGTGTAGTGACTCTACAACAGCTTCTGTTCCAGGGCCTGGGTGACCTCCCTCCCTCTCGTAATCCTGCCCGTCTCCGCCTCAGCCCTCCCTGTCTCTGTCCCTTTCTCCCCGGCAGGCCAGCCACCCAGCCTGCTCCTACCTACAGCTTCCCCAGCTCTCCCATCCCCAGCCTCTAGCTGAAAGCCCGCCCCCGCCCCCCCTCCCCGGCGTGTGCCTCCCCAGAGACCCTGGAATCAGAATTTTCACCACCACCCACCTCTCCCCAGTCTTCCAGCCTCCACCGGTAACTACACCCAAGCCCTAACCAAGCTCTGAAGCAAAAGCTTTACTGTCAAAGTCTATACTGGTCTGGGCTTTTTCATCCTACGGTTTTCCTGCCCCACCAGTGCTGCCTCAGACCAGAAGCATCCTATCAGCCCCACCCAGCCCCCAACACTCCTCTCTAGAGGGTCCTCGGCAACCCCCCATCACTCATCAACTTTCTCCCGGCTGTGCCGTAAAGCCCTCGAGGACACGAACCGTAGGTTTCTCTTCTTTTTAAACAGTCGAGCTGTAACACCATGAGGCGGTGCAAAGAAAGTAAGGACCCAAGCAGCAGCAAACCCCCAATTCCTGGCTGCTGTGGGACACCGTTTAACGTCACCATCAAAGCCGACAAGCACGATGCACTCGCTGGCCACGGTGGACGCCACCCACGGCGGCTGTCACACGGAACAGTGATGCTTCCGACCCGGTTAGGAGAGCACGCTCCCCCCAGTGGTTTTTCCAGGAAACACGGATGGCTCTGTGCTGATCTAACCACAGCCCTCTGCTCTGTCCTGTACGACCGCCAGCATTCGGTGAAAACAAACGGCCAGAGCTCAGACGGCCATCTGTGGCCACAGAACAGAGCGGAGAGAGTGGGAGGGAGAAGGGGAGAAGATGCCCGACCTTGGCCTTGCTGGTGCTGGGCTTGAATCCAGGGCTTCCCCACATTCCGCCCCCCGTGGCAGGCTCATAAATGTCCATGTTTGCTGTGCTCAGCTACTAGGTGGAGAGGGGTCCCTCACGCTGACTGAAGAAAACTAGCACAGGAAGGCAGGCGTGTGGTGTGGGAAGTGTGGAGAATAAACACCCGAAAAGCCCCCAGCTGGCGACAATAAGTAACAGCAAAAAAGGAGAGGGGAGGGGGTGCATACTCAGAACCGGAGCCCCCAGGACTCTGCTGTTCCATCCACACTTCAAAGATGTGCTGAGCCAGGCCCCACCCTGGCAGGGTGGAGGCGGGAAGTGACAGAGGGAGAGGGCAGGGCAGCTGCGGGTTCTGTCCCACCGGGGAGACAGCCACAACGCATCAAAGCTCTTCCCGAGTCGCCCAGTCTCGGTGACAAGACTCCACCCCCCAGACAGAAAGCAAAGTGCCGCAAAGTTCTGGAAAGTTCTGGAAGGCGGAGGCTGCATCCGTGAGGCTCGGCGCAGGCTCCAGTTCCACGGGTGGTAGGCATCTGTGAAAGGTGCTGGGGGGTAACCATCGGGTGTGGGGTCGGGACAGGAGCAGGCCCAGATTCTGCTCTGGGCACCCCCCACCCCCAAGTCAGCCGTGCAACAGACCCTTCCCACTTACTTTGCTGAATGACTTCATGGTTTTCTCTTCTGTCAACGACTTGGTCATCCACTGCTGAGCCCCACTGAGCTGGTCGTCACCTTTGATCTCCACAAAGTTGACTTCCTCCCTCCCTCGGTTCCTCTTGCCCTGTAGCCGCTTAAACTGGAAAAGGAGACAGAGAGCAGTGGGGGATCTGGGTGAGAGATCGGGGACTCACTAGAAACCCAGAATTTATGGAATCATCTTACGACCATCCCCCCGCCCCCTGTGCTACCCACGGCGGCCGTCACACGGTGCAATGATGCTTCCCGACCCAGTTAGGAGAACACAATTAAGTGTCCTTAACTCCCCCCTGTGCGATACCCCATTTCACCCCCCACCTATCAAACTCGTCCGATGCCCAATGAAGGGCTGCCGCCCAGACGTTCTCCTGCCCTCAGGGAAAGGGAGGCCAAGGCGGTACCCCCAAACATGAGCGAGTACGGGGGCGGGGGATCACTGCTGGGAACATGTGCTCAAACTATGCGTAAGTTCAACGTACCGAAAAGGACTGCATACAATTTTCAGATTAAGAATTCAGAGTAGGGGCGCCTGGGTGGCTCGGTCGGTCAAACGTCCGACTTCAGCTCAGGTCATGATCTCACAAGTTCGTGGGTTTGAGCCCCACGCCGGGCTCTGTGCTGACGGCTCGGAGCCTAGAGCCTGCTTTGGATTCTGTGTCTCCCTCTCCCTCTGTCCCTCCCCTGCTTGCACTCACCTTTCTCTCTCTCTCTCTCTCTCGCTCTCACTCTCAAAAATAAACAAACATTAAAAAAAAGAAGAATTCAGGGTAAAAAAAAAAAATCTAGGATTCTTCCTCTAAAAATTGGTTTTTACACGTGCGTTCCTTCTCATTGGTTTGTCATCACAAAATCAGCAGACTCCACACCAGAGTGGACCTCAGAGGCGGAGCTGGGAGAGAGGGAGCCTGGCAAGATTTCTAGGAGGCTGCCGCTCTCTCTTGCCCTCCTCACCGAAAGGGCAGGTCACACCAATGTCGCCCGGACTCGTGTGGGTGAGGGGACTCTAATTGAAACACTCAGAGACCTGAGTGCAGGCCAGGCCCAGCTCTCAGCGTCACTGGTGAGGTCTCCTCCGAGGGACTCTACCTGCAGGAAAGAACTCTCGCCCCTGGCTGAGCTCTCTGCTGCCTCCCAGGCTGAGGACAAAAAGGGCCCAACTATGGACCGTGTCAAGGATACACCTGCAGGGGACACAGTGACAGCAGGAAGAAGCATGCGGAGGGATGGACACCTCTCTGTGAAGAGGCGAGAGGGGGTTATTTTTCCTAAGAGGCTGAATGCAAAAAGAGCACACCCCCACTTCCCCAGCCCCCTCCTGACAGGCTGAGACCTCCCTACGGAGAGAACAAGATTTCCCGTCCGGAACACAGCCTGACGGGACCCGGGGTTTTCTCTCTCCTTGTGCTGAGGTGAGGGAGCCCAGCGGCAGGGGATCCAGGCGTGTGAACACAGGAGTCATTCACTGTGGCTGCTGTCCTCTCCCCAAATCCATCGTCCCCTTCACCTTTAACGTGAAGGAGCCCAACATTCTGGCATATCACCACCCAACTGGATAAAAGACTATCCCACCCCTGGGCTCCCCCTGAAGCCACATGTGGTCACGTGACCAGACTCTAGTCAACGAGACAGAAATGGAAGCGCTGGTAGGAACTCTGGGGAGATGTGGGGGAGGTCTCCCCAAAGGAGAAGAAGATACTCTTCCTCGGTCTCTCCACCTGCCGCAGAACAGCGGCCGCAATGCAGGCGAGAGAGCGGCAGCCTCAGCCACCACCGACCAGAGCACAAAGGCCACAATGCAGGGACAGCAGAGGAATCACCACAAGGCGCCCGGATCCCCAACAACTATGCAGGGCTGACTCCGGCCTTCTTTGAGGAAGAAAAAAGTTAACTCCTCTGATGTAAGCCACTGCACTTTGGGGTTTCTGCCACAGCGAATCCTAACTGAATATAGTTAAAACAAACAAACAAACAAACAAACAAACCCCACACCCAGTGCAGAGCCCAATGCAGGGCCTGAACTCTCGACCCTGAGATCAAGACCTGAGCAAAATTCCACCACAGGGGTGCCTGGGTGGCTCAGTCAGTTGGGCGTCCGGCTTTGGTTCACGTCATGATCTCGCGGTCTGTTGAGTTCGAGCCCGCGTCAGGCTCTGTGCCGACACCTCGGAGCCTGGAACCTGCTTCGGATTCTGTGTCTCCCTCTCTCTCTGCCCCTCCCCCGCTCACACTCTGTCTCTTCCTGTCTCTCAAAAATTAATAAACGTTAAAGACCTGAGCTGAGACCAAGAGTCAGATGATCAAACAACTGAGCTATCCAGGCCCCCCTCCCCAAAAGGTTTCTTTACTTTTGCATTTGAAACCTGGCGTCCATGGGTCAAAGATGGTCACCCGTGCTTTATTAACTTACTGCTTCGTCATCGATGAAGGAGGCGTCTGGGGCAATTTCCTGGGGGGGGACCAGGGCCGGGTCCTGTGCAGGATAGTAGCCACCACTGTAATAATCCTGCAGTCAAGAGAGGGAAAAAACACACCAACTGAGGGGCACAGCGGACAGGGGACAAGGTCTGGAGCAGAGCAAACCCTCACCAAGTGGCAGCGGAGGCACCCGCACCACCGGCCCCTCAAGCGGCCCAGGTAGAGGCGTGCGTCCCGAGGACCCATCCGTAACTCAGAAGACCCTCTGCAGCTTCTCCGATCGGTACCGTCCAGGTGGCTATAGCTCAGGGAAGGGGGACGAGAAACAGGCATTCTCTCCTGCTTCGGTTGCTCCCCTCTCCCTCGGTTGCTCCCCAGGGTGAATCCCAACCCTCACGCCACAGTGCCCTCAGCGCCACACCTCCTGCCCGTGAGATGGAGACACGCTCGGCTGTGAGCAGGGGAGAGGTGTGAGGGCGCACCGTTCCCGCTCTTTGTCTTAATCTTGGGCCTGTGGACCCAAGGACGCTGCCTGCAACGGGGAGGGAGGGTGCAGATCTCTGATATGAAATAAATCGCCACACACCTGAAACTAACATAACATCCATCGTGTCAACTATAGTTCTTTTCTTCTTTTCTTTTTTTTTTCAGGGAGTGCGGGAGAGGCAAAGGGAGAGGGAGAGAGGATCTTAAGCAGGCTGCACACGCAGCACAGAGCCCGACGAAGGGCTCCATCTCACATCCGTGAGATGATGCCCTGAGCAGAAATCAAGAGACGCTGAACCGGCCTCTGAGCCACCCAGACGCCCCTCAACTATACGTCAATAAAAACCTAACATAAAATAAATGGCTTTCAGACTGGTACGGAATTTACAAAGCCAGGAACAAGCCAAGGTGTGTGTTCCCGGGCACTCGGCTCAGGAATCTGATGACCACCCTGGAGCTGAGCTGTCGGAGGCTGCTGCGGTCCCGGAGGAAGAGGGGTGCAGGCAGGACGAGCCCCCAGGAGGCCAGCCAGGTGGCCCTCGGGCTGAGAAGCGGCTTCCTCCCGGCCCACGCTTTCTCCCAATTCTTCCACTTTTGCCCAAAACTCCAAAAAATGCCCCTTGAAGAACATTCATTTTATAGTGAACTAAATGGAAAGTAAGGTTTAACACTGACCGAATAAAACACGTAAGAATCCAGAGCGATGAGAGCACGATTTTCTATGAAAGCATTCACAGAAAGATACGTGGAACTGCAGGGTCCCGAGTGCACATTACATGTTTCACGTGCACGGACTCCCTCAGTGCAGTTTATAAATAAATACAGAATGCCTGGTTGTTGTTCCTTTAAATGGCTTTGGTTGTTGTTGTGTTTTGTTTTGTTTGGCTGAACAGGTCAGAACACTGGCGAGTCCCTGAGCCCCTGGAGCCCTCTCCACCCAGGACTGTGATGCCGGGAAAGTCTTTCCTAAACCCACTCACCTGGCCTCCCATATCCTCTGACGCCACTCACAACAGAGCTAAGCAGCTCTTCCAAATGGCACTGGGATAAAAAGTTATCCCAACTCTTTCCTGGGCATTTGCTCTGGCCCGGGCACCATGCCACGCTGATGGGCTTGTCCCAGCATCGCTACGAGGCCACTGCTGTTACCCCCCCCCCCCCCCCCCCCCGTACAGCTGAGGAATCTGCCCAGACTCACACGGCTTGGGATTTCAAGCCCAACCCCCCCTCAGACCCCACTGTCTGTCACAGCACAAATTACGGTCCCCTGGCTCCCTGGGACAGGGGCTCCCATCCTTTCACCTTCCCGTGGCTCCTGCCTTCCCCCCTCTCCCCTTCTGTGTTCGACTCTCCAGATCCCCTTCGCCCTCAGCCCCTCCTCTCCTTCCTTCCTGCTCAGTGCACCCCTCCGGTTCACTCAGCCTCACCATCCACACCAGGGGGTCTTGGATCTCCCGCCCTCTCCCTACACCTCCCGCCAGCTCCTACGGGGCTGGTTTCCAGAACAAACGTATCAGTTATGTACTTCTCCCTGTCAGACTTCAAGACGGGCCCTTTTTCAGAACAAAGGTGGTACGTTTTGAGGCCGGAGATATACAGGAAAATCAAGGCGCTGGAAGACATTAATTCAGCCAAAGCAAAACCACAGAGGCCGCAGGACCGGCTCAGAGCTCTCCGTGACCTCCACGCTCCAACGCGCCCTGGCCCGCCCTCCGGACCACCTACCCACCTGATAATAAGCACCAGCGGCATTGGCATCGCCATATGTGGAAAACTGGTTATAGCCGTAGTCATCCCCAGGCTTAGGCATCCAAGGGGCCCCACTTGAGCCCGCTGCCATCTTGAATTCGAGGGGGGCATTGGCTGCGTCGTCCTGGAAGGCCGGCTCCGGTTCCGTGCCTGGAGGCAGCTCTTCAGGGACGGCAGGGAGAGGGTAAGGGTATGGCTCAACTCCAGGCGGCTCAGCCTTGTCAGGGAGGGAGAAAAAGTTCTCGGGGGCTACTTCCTCATCACTGTCGTCCTCCTCCTGCGTGATCTGCTTCGTCACCTGTAGGGCAGCACTCTTGGCGGCAGCCTTGATGGCAGAGGGTGACGGAGTGGTGGTTGTGGTGCCCACGACAGAGGCGAGGGAAGAGGGCTTGGTCTTAGAAGCCTGTCTGGAGGGCTTAGCGTCAGAGGAGCCATCCGCGGGCTTCCGGGAGGAGGCGTGGGGCAGGGGCAGCCTGCCAGTCTCTTTCACAGGCAGGTTTTTAGGCTGGGGAAGCAAGGCAGACAGGCCAGCGCCCTCGCCGGATCCCTGGTGAGCACAGGTTCGGGGAAGGAGGGAAAAAACGTGCCAAGTGAGATCTGGTGATACGCGTTATCAACACCAAGAACAAGAAGCACAGATAGGCGCTCCGGCCTAAAATCTCATCGGCCCCTGCTTCCTTCTCAACTCTGCCCGCTGCCTCGCTGGGGGATCCCATCTGCCTCCTACCTCAGGCCCCTCTGCTGGCTGCTTCTCCCAGGGAAGACATCACCCCTGTTCTCCTCGGCTCCACACCAACCCAGCTCCGCTGCCCTGTGCCCCAGAGCCTTCCCTGAGTCTGTGGCTTTTGGTGACTACGATGCTTTTAATCCCACATCATCCCTTCTTCCCAGAAAGCCCAGGGCTCTCTCCAGCTGATCGCTCTACCTCTCTCCAGGGCTTGAAGGTTCTTAACATAGGAACTCCCTGCTTCCCTGGGATTGCTACTCAAAGTCAAGAACAGGGCTCTGTCCAAAAGACCTTCACTCCTGTTGCCCAAAGTCCTCTCCCCTGCCCAAGGAAAGCCCTATACGTGTGGCACATTCAGCTTATGCCAGAGTCGAGCATTTAACTTCTCAATCTGTAAGCTAAATGACTCAGCCCATCCCGAGTTCCTACTGCACGGAAAAATCTCTCCGATTCTGCTTTCTGTATGCCACGGGGCTAGCCTGGCCTAACTGGAGGGCCGAGGGAGGTGTCAGTCTAAAAAAGGAGAATGGAACAAGGCCACCATGCCCCTATCCTGGAGGACCAGTATACTTCAGCCCCTCGGCCAAGCAACGCCCAGAGCAAGTGAAGAAAGGCTGGTGAGTCAGGCAGGCAGAACAGTTCATCTGGCCAGTGGGCTCCTCCCCTGCTGTCTGTCCACAGCTCTGGAACATTCCAGCCAGGCGGACCGCAGAGACTCAAGCACGTAGGGAGCGGGCCCAGGTGCCACGTGGTTCACATGCTCAGGCTACCTTGAAGCGTCTGACTTCTCAGATGGCATCTGGGGTCACAGCCACACCCCTGTGCAGCACTGGGTCCCCACTCCGCCCGACAGCTGAGCCAGTGTCCCCCCAGCCCCTCCGCCAGCTGGGAGGCTGCTCTGTGCTCCGGAGGCCCTCTGAGCCAGTGCCCCCATGACTCAGGCTGCCCTTACCCACCCCCTCCAGGAAGCCACCCTGGGTAACGGAGAACCGGCCTCCAGCAGCCTCAGCTGCCAGTTTTGGCCGCAACTCCTCTTCCGTCACCCCCCCCCCCCCCGACACAGGGCCAGGACGTCTCTCTCCCCTCCACATGACTGCGCCCGGAGAGCTCCCAGCAGTGGAGGTGACAGCAGAGTCAGGGAAAGGGGCAGCTCTGGCGTCACACGCCTGAGTCACGACATAATCTGACAAAGGCAGGACCGCTTTTGCTTTTGTTTTCCCTGAGACATACGATCCACAAGATCAGAGAGCACGTAAGTCCCTGAGCGCGGAGTGGAGCGGGAAGAAACTCCCGGGGGCCGGAATAAAGGCACCAGGACAGGGGAAAACAGGGCAAACGGCCGAGAGATCAGCTCCCGGCATCGTCTGGCTGAGGACTTCCGGTCTCAGGTCTGGAGCAGGAGCCAAGCGCAGCAGGGAAGGGCTGGGACTGGACGGTCAGACCCAGAGTCTGACCCCCGCCCTGCCCCACCCATCGCTGCCCGCGGGCAAGCTCCTTCACCCGTGGTTTCCACCAGCAGAATACGGGGGTGATGATAACGCCACGACTGCGGCGCTACCTTAGAATGAAATCAACTAAAGGCTGGTGAAGCACTGAGGGCTGCGCCTGGCACGGCTGACGTACTTCCTCTCCAGGTTAAAGACGAGGCGGGAGGATGACTGCACAGCACACACGTTCCAACATCGTTCTGCCCGCTCCGTTCACCCTTCCTAAACAGTCCTTTCGGCGGAAATGCGCCGCACCCACTGGCTTCTGCCTCCCTGCCACTGGCTGCCCCCAGCAGGGGTGACCCCACCAGGCCAGCACCGAGCCAACGGCGAGGGGAGGGCACACGGCACGAGGGCCGGCGGCTCCGAGAACAACCAAACCACACGGAGGGAGCTGGTCCTCAGATGCTTGCGTCTGCCCTACGTGTGAGGTGGAAACACTTCCCCGGCGTCGTGACTCTCTTTCGGGAGGCAATACGGGAAGAGAAATGGCTTCTGCCGGGTCACAAAGCTTACCTGAAGGACAGTTTTCTTCTTGGAGGGCTCATCTTCCTCGGAATCTGACTGAGAAAAAAAAGAAACGGAATAAGGCCTTCCCGCGTGAGGGCGGTGGAGGAAACACCCGCATCCAGCGAGGTCCGGACAAGGGCGGCCCACGGGTCTGTGCGGTTGCAGGGGAAGCGCCCGAGAGCTCCCTCCCTGCTCTCGAACCGCCTCAGGGCGAAGGGGTGTGTAGTGACTTCCCCAGGGCACTCCTTCTGCCCCGGGTCCTGCGGCCCAGGCTCCTTGGCATCGATTTCTAGTCCTTTAAAGTAAAAGCATTTCCTCCCGTTTAGACCTGGTGGAAAGAAAAGGCTACACCCATTTTTCCTCCTAATAAATCTGTCTGCTGGAAGACGGATGGACGTGGCCCACCATCTCCCCCAGTCTCAGCTGCCCTTCTGAAACCGCTCACGCAGACAACATAACCACACGGCCGGGCAACTCCGGCGGGAGTTAAGTGGGGTGTTAACGACTCTCTGTGCAGCATTAAAGGTCAAAGCCATTGGAGAAATCCATTCCCTCCGCAAGTATGATCTACCGTCTGCCAGACAGAGTTGCTCGCGTCCAGGAAGAAGGTGAGCAAATGGGGACGGTGAGCGCTGGGGGCAAGACAGGAGGCCACTTGTGTCACCCTCTGACTCACCGGGGCTGTCCCTAACACAAGCTCTCACACTGGAAGCTACCTGACCTTGGAGCTCAGTACCAGATCCTGAACGTCGCCATCGATCAAAAAGGAGCAAGCCTATGATTTTTCAAAGTTATTCCCCTAGGGGGCGCCTGCGGGCTCAGGCGATGGAGAGACCGACCTCGGCTCAGGTCATGCTCTGGCCGGTTCAGGAGGTGAAGCGCCCAGGGGGGCTCTGGGCCGACAGCTGGGAGCCCAGAGCCTGCTTCGGATTCTGTGTCTCCCTCTCTCTCTGCCCCTCCCCACTCGCACTCTGTCTCTCTCTTTCTCTCCAAAGTAAATAAAAGCATTAAGAATAATTACAAATAAATACATAGGGAAGCAAGTAAGTAAGTAAGTAAATCCCGGGACACCTGGGTGGCTCAGTCAGTTGAGTGTCTGACTCCTGATTTAGGGTCAGGTCCCAATCCCAGGGTCATGGGATGCGCGACGAGTGTGGAGCCTCCTTGAGATTCTCTCCCCACCCCCACCCCCACTTGCACACTCTCTCCGTCTCTGTAAAATAAAAAATAATAACGCTAAAGCATTTTTTAAAATTAAGAATAAATAACAAGTGAATTCTCAAGCCAAGAAACTTAAAAGCTTCCATGTGTTCCCAGGACCTGCTTTGGGCGTCTGCACATAAAGGGGATCAGGCAGGTCTCAGACGTGTCCGTGTGCAAGATGCTGCAAGGACTCAAACGCTCTGCTGGAATCTCTCGGCCGACCCTCACGGCCCACAAGTCCCTCCCCCGGCTCATCGGCTACAAGGACCTCATGGCGACTGAGAATCTACTCTGTGCAATCCACAGTGCATATATCGACGGATGTCCCGACGGCCGCCCCAGGCTGGGTGATGACGGGAAGACGATGCTCATGCGCTCTGCCCACGGGCACGGGGCAGGGCCTGGAGCAGGTAGAGTCCTGTCCCCTGTTCCCCAGACCGGTCCCCCCGGTGTGCCTCAAAGATTTTGTGTGTGTGCTGTGCCACGGAAGAAGTCCCCGTCCTCAAGGAACTCACGATCCAGTAAGAGTGACAAGCGGCACGTAACAAGGCAGGACAACACAAAGGGCGTCAAGTGTGGTTCAAACGCCCCCTCCACGAATCTGCTGGTCCCACGTTTGTCTCTCCTCCATGTGGGGCCTCACCTTACCGCCCAGTCCCGGCACCTGTATCAGTATGTTACAAAACCCGTAAGGGGAGTCTGTCTGGGGGACAGGGGGACAGGGGAAGAGGTGGCAGAGGGCAGGACAGTCATCTTAGGTGGCAGTCAACTCACGACGCTTCACTCGTCCTTCCAGTAACACTTCCCGGCAGGCCCTGTCATCTCAGTTTCGAGGGGGAGGGAAGGCAGCCCCAGAGAGGTCAAGTACCAGCTGGATCACGGCGGGACCAAGGGCCGGAACCATTCAGCTCGCGTGTCTCCGCAGAGACGCCGTGCCGAGTTGTCCCCTGCTGGCCCGGGCCCGAGATCTGCCCTGACCAGGCCCCTCAAGACCCCACACGACGCAGACGGGCGCACACGGCACCAAATCAGAACTACAAGTGTGAGTCTCGGCTGGGCCATTTATTTGCGGCCCCCAAGCCTGTGGAAAACAGCACGCGCACACATCACAACGATGCGCTAAAGACCACACGAGCGTCTAGCCATGGAAACGTACATACATGCAAGTTCTTGGCAGAGTTCGAGGACTCTCATTCTCTCCGGCCTGCCAAGACATCAAACTCAACCAAAAAAAAAAAAAAAAAAAAAGCAAATAAACAAAACATTAAGCCCCAAACACCTAAACATCTTGACCCGTTCTCTCTGTTCCAAACTCCATTGCCTCAGAGACCCCTGACCATCCCCTGGCCTCGTAACCACAGAGACACGTCCCCTCCCTGGCAGGGCGCGTGGGGAACCACCTCACTACCGGGCACAGGCCGTTCTCGTGACGTCTGGAGGCCCAATTAAACTTTAACATCTTAGGCAATTAGGTTCAAGTGCAACAATGTGCAAATAAACAGGTTTTGTCCAAGTCTCAGATGATTACGTTTATAAAACTGTACAAACATATATTTTTTTTTAATTTTTATTTTAACGTTTATTTTTGAGACAGCGAGAGACAGAGCATGAACGGGGGAGGGTCAGAGAGAGGGAGACACAGAATCTGAAACAGGCTCCGGGCTCTGAGCGGTCAGCACAGAGCCCGACGCGGGGCTCGAACTCACGGACTGCGAGATCATGACCTGAGCCGAAGTCGGCCACCTAACCGACTGAGCCACCCAGGCGCCCCAATTATTATTTTTTTTTAACATTTAGTTTTGAAAAAGAAAGACAGAAAGACAGTGTGAATGGGAGAGGGCCAGAGAGGGAGACCCAGAATCCCAAGCACACTTTGTGCTGACGCGGGGCTCAAACTCAAAAACCGTGAGATCATCACCTGAGCCGAGGTCAAGAGTCGGATATGCTTAACCGACTGAGCCACCCAGGCAGCCCCATAACATTTGCCACTTTAACTGCTGTGTGCACTCGGTAGCATTAAGTGCGTTCAGTGTTGTACAACCATCACCACTATTTCTGGAACTTTCCATCATCCCAAACAGAGAGGCTGTACCTGGTAAACAATACCTCCCCTTGCCTGCTCGCTGCACTCCAGCCCCAGGGACCCTCCACTCTCCTGTCCCCTGGGCTCTGCACACTGTGGGCATTTCATGTGGCTGGGATCACACGGCACGTCCCCCACTGTGGCTGGCTTGTTCCTCTTAGCGTAATGCCTTCCAAGGCCATCCACGCTGCACACGTGTCAGAGTTTCCTTCCTTTTTAAGGCTCAATGCCACGTGTGGCATGGACATGTCGTGCTGCTGTCCACTTGTGGACACCTGGGCTGCGGGCGCCTTCCGGCCGTGGAGAAGAGCGTTGCTGCGGACATGGGCGTGCGTGTGGGAGTCCTGCTCTCGGCTCTTTTCACCGAGGAATGAAACTGCCGGATCACAGGGGCGCCGGGCCGGCTCAGTCGGGGGAGCCATGCGACTCGATCTCGGGGTCATGAGTTCAAGCCCCATGTTGGGTGTAGAGCTTACTTAAGAAAAAACTTTAAAAATAATATTAAAAAAAAAAGAGGGGCACCTGGGTGGCTCAGTCGGTTGAGCGGCCGACTTCGGCTCAGGTCACGATCTCGCGGTCCGTGAGTTCGAGCCCCGTGTCAGGCTCTGTGCTGACAGCTCAGAGCCTGGAGCCTGTTTCAGATTCTGTGTCTCCCTCTCTCTGACCCTCCCCGTCTCGTGCTCCATCTCTCTTAATAATAAATAAATGTTTAAAAAAGAAAGAAAGAAACTGCTAGACTGCGGAGTAATTCCAAGTGACTTTCTGAGGAACTGCCACACTTTTCCACAGGAGTAGATCAAACGAAGGCCATAGAGTCAGCTCCTAGAGAGCAGCAATCAGCCAGTGGTGACCTGGGCAGGGCTGTGCCATCAGACCCAGAGAGGGCGACGTTCCAGGCGCCACGGAGCCTCGGGCTGGGCCAGCGCAGGCCCTCCTGGGTCTTAGAGGCGCAAACTGCTTGCGCCTCTGAAGGAGAAAGGAATGGACGTCTTGGCCTCACAAGAGCCTGAGCCTCCACGGCCACCACTGTCCTCTCCGCTCCAGCTGCCAAGAGTGACAAGACGCATGCACGGAGACTGCAGAGCAAAACGGAAACAGACATTTTCCATTAAGCCGGCCCAGTGGGATCTGCTCATCTGTCAGAGCGGTTCTCTTATCTTCCCAGGCTCGGGCTCTGGCACACGCCTGCTCCAAAAGGCCATCTCGAGCTGCCAGGGCCAGGAGCCAGGGAGGAAAGAAGGGCCCGGGCCCCGACCCCCCCAGGCTCCAAACCCGAATCACCACCACACTCCTCGCGGCTTTATCCCAATTAGCCTGACTCATCAGCCGGTTTCCGTCTTTGGTCTCCTGATCTTCTGCGGACAGGTGCCCTCCAGTTAGAGCAATGTTCCCTTTCGCCTGCCTCTCCCCTACAGCACCCTCACCGCGCTGCCTCTCCCCTGCCGCATCCTCACCATGCTGCCTCTACCCTGCCGTACCCTCACTGCGCTGCCTCTCCCCTACAGCACCTTCACCGTGTTGCCTCTCCCCTGCCACATCCTCACTGCACTGCCTCCCTCTGCCACACCCTCACCGCGCTGCCTCTCCCCTGCAGCACCCTCACCGTGTTGCCTCCCCCCTGCCACATCCTCACCACGCTGCTTCTCCCCTGCGGTACCCTCACTGTGCTGCCTCCCACCCTCACCGCGTTGCCTCTCCCCTGCCACATCCTCACCGCGCTGCCTCTCCCCTGCCATACCCTCACCGCGCTGCCTCTCCCCTGCAGCACCCTCACCGCGCTGCCTCCCCCCTGCAGCACCCTCACCGCGTTGCCTCCCCCCTACAACACCCTCACCACGCTGCCTCTCCCCTACAGCACCCTCACCGCGTTGCCTCCCCCCTACAACACCCTCACCGCACTGCCTCTCCCCTACAGCACCCTCACCGCGTTGCCTCCCCCCTGCCACATCCTCACCGCGCTGCTTCTCCCCTGCCGTACCCTCACTGTGCTGCCTCCCCCCACAGCACCCTCACCGCGTTGCCTCTCCCCTGCCACATCCTCACCGCGCTGCCTCTCCCCTGCAGCACCCTCACCACGTTGCCTCCCCCCTGCAGCACCTTCATCACATTGCCTCTCCCCTCCAGCACCCTCACCACACTGCCTCTCCCCTGCCACACCCTCACCATGCTGCTTCTCCCCTACAGCACCCTCACCGTGTTGCCTCTCCCCTGCCACATCCTCACCGCGCTGCCTCTCCCCTGCCTCACCCTCACCACGCTGCCTCTCCCCTGCCACATCCTCACCACGCTGCCTCTCCCTCACCGTGCTGCCTCTCCCCTGCCACATCCTCACTGTGCAGTCTCTCCCCTGCCTCACCCTCACCACGCTGCCTCTCCCCTACCACATCCTCACCACACTGGCCTCTCCCCTGCCTCACCCTCACCGTGTTGCCTCTCCCCTGCCACATCCTCACCGCGCTGCCTCTCCCCTGCCTCACCCTCACCACGCTGCCTCTCCCCTGCCTCACCCTCACCACGCTGCCTCTCCCCTGCCACATCCTCACCGCGCTGCCTCTCCCCTGCCTCACCCTCACCACGCTGCCTCTCCCCTGCCTCACCCTCACCACGCTGCCTCTCCCCTGCCACATCCTCACCACACTGCCTCTCCCCTGCCTCACCCTCACCGTGCTGCCTCTCCCCTGCCACATCCTCACTGTGCAGTCTCTCCCCTGCCGTACCCTCACCGCGCTGCCTCTCCCCTACCACATCCTCACCACACTGGCCTCTCCCCTGCCTCACCCTCACCGTGTTGCCTCTCCCCTGCCTCACCCTCACCGCGCTGCCTCTCCCCTGCCTCACCCTCACCACGCTGCCTCTCCCCTGCCACATCCTCACCACACTGCCTCTCCCTCACCATGCTGCCTCTCCCCTGCCACATCCTCACTGTGCAGTCTCTCCCCTGCCGTACCCTCACCGCGCTGCCTCTCCCCTACAGCAAGCACCCTCACCGTGTTGCCTCTCCCCACCGCACCCTCACCTGCTGCCTGTACAGCTGTGCTTGTCCATGGCTCTTCTCTCTCCCCAACAGGCACTGCTTGAGAACAAAACACCCCTGGACTCAACCCTACCACTCCCAAACTGTGACTGGAGACAGGTCACCTCTGTTCTCTAAACTCCTGTTTCCTCACCTGTAGACCAGGGCTGCAACCGCCCAGGCAGTGTCAGCCACTCAGCGGGTGTCCCAGAAGGGTCTGTGCCCCTTCCCGCTCCACCTCTACCGAGGGCTGAAACTCGGCTAAACCTGCTGCCGTCAACTCTTTACTTGGTTAACAGAAATGACCAAAATTAGTGAAGTCTGCCTCTCACACCCTCCAATTTTCCACTATCTGGGTAAACGATCTGGAAGTATAAGTAATCCTAACCCAGATAAGCCTCAAATTTGCTTGCTCTAAAATGCATGTTATAGGACACAAAACTTTTTCTTTTTTTTTTTTTTAATTTTTTAAATGTTTATTTATTTTTGAGAGTGAGAGAGAAAGAGACAGAGTGCAAGCAGGGGAGGGGCAGAGAGAGGGAGACACGGAATCCCAAGCAGGCTCCGAGCTGTCAGCACTGAGACCGTTGTGGGGCTCCAACTCATGAACCTTGAAATCACGACCCAAGACGAAGTCAGACTGGTAGACTGAGCCACCCAGGTGCCCCAAGGACAGAAAACTCTTACAGCAAACTCACTTTGCTAATTTTGACATTTTGTATCCTAATTTTAGAAGTCTGAGTCCATGAAATCAACAATCCTCCAGCCCAATGCGTGGGGGGGTGGGGTTAGCTCGGGTGGAGTAAGGAGAGGAGAAGGGAAAAGGAAATGACCATCTGTTCGGTGGGTCGTTCCCAGTCCCTCATGTAAACCGAAGGCTGACTGAATGTGACCTCGCGTCGCACCTGGACAGACTTGGACGCTGCCCCGCCCCGACTGCATTTGACTGATGAGCCGACCCACATCAGACCGACCGTATTCTCTCTCCTGGAACACCAGGACCGGGACTAAGAACGCGGCTCCATCTGGACTGATCACTAAAGAGAAATAAAAGACGAGAAGGGGTGGGGGTGGGGCGGCCATCTTTCATCGGCAGCAAAGGTCAAGCAGCAGAGGAAACTGATCTGCAGCCAAAGAAGCAGGAATCAAACACACAAAGATCTCCAACTTCTGACTCCAGGCCCTTTCCCCGGGTGCCTCGGGACATTCATTATTCAACCTGGCTTGAGGTGGTTTCTGATCCTTGCAACCAACTAAATCCAGCTAATCCCCAATCTGCTCTGTATTCCCTAAATAAATGGCACCACTACCCTCCGGCTGCCTGAGCTAAAAGGCAGGGGTCAACCTTGAATCCTGGCCCTCATCTAGGCCGTCCCATCGACCGCCCAGACGGCCCAGACGCTCTACCTCCTCCACAGCCCTGCCACCTGCAGCTCTCCCCAGGCCCGCGCCCGGGTGCCCAGGCCATCACTCCCTGCCACGCCGTGCCTGCCGGTCTTGCTCCCCCAGGTCTTGGCCGCTGTGCAACCAGAGAATTCTTGCTCGGCCCGTTAAGGGCGCCTCACTACCCCAGGGTCACTTACGAAGGCCTTTCCGTGGTGCCCAGAGGCCACATCCCCTGGCCTCAGCACCCCCACGTCCCCGCATCCAGCTCCGGAGCTTAACTCACTCCAGGTGCCCCGGAAGCATGGTCTCTCTCGCCGCTAAGCTCCCTGCCACATCCTGCCCCTCCGCCTGATGTGCTCCTCCCCGAGGCACCCGCTTTCTCCGGCTCCCTCTACTCACGTATCTCATCTCTGTGCAGACATCTCCCTCTGGCAGCCTCCCCAGCCTCTAGACCGGATTAGCACCCACTAGGTACGTTCCCACGGCACCAGCTCTACCATGGCTCTTCTCCGACTTGACCCGAAATCTATCTCCTCGTCCGCCTCCTCCAGAAGCTCCTTGTGGGCAGAGCCTATCACGTTCACTGTACTCTGAGCTGCTGGCACAGAGAAGCAGGCTAGGATCGAACGAACCAACGAACCAACGAACGAACGAGAGTTCAGAGTTCATTGCTGCTACTTCAACTCCAAACCCTAAAGGGAAGTCACCTAAGAAAATGTTTGTTTATTTCTCCAAACGTGCCCTGTGAGCCTACTAAGTGCAAGACACACAGCTTAGAACCGGAGGAGCACGATCCTAAAGCCAGCAGCTGCCCTCAGCTGACCATCCTGTGCTCTTGGGGACCTTTCCGCAGGAACCATGCGCTCAGAGACCGCCAGCACCAGCTCAAGATGAAGGAAGGTAGGAAACTGAAGGGGGAGGAAGCTTTGGCTTTATTTGAATGATCCAAGTCTCGAGTCTCGAGTCTCCTTCACCTTGGGGCATTCGGGAACTTTGGGCCTTCACCTTGGGGCATTCGGGAACTTTGGGAACTTCGAGAATCACACTGACAAAGGAGGGACGGGGCGGGGAGTCCTCAGGGGTTTCCTCCACCTCAGCCAGACCGAATGGAAGACTCTACAACCTTTAGAGGCAACTTGTTCTGATGCTGCCTCCCCAGACCTGCAAATGAACTCTCCGCTGTCACAGCGGAGGGAGGCAGGCTGCCTCAGAGTGCCTCCTCCCCCCAGACATCAGAGGTAAACTAGGCGGAGAACACGGCGAAGCGGAGAAGAGAGAGTGCGGAAGAAATGAACCCGTTCTCTTCGGTCTTGTTCAGGGACTTCCCTGCGCTCGAGGCAAAACCAAGACCAAAGTTTCACTGGAGACAGAAGGCTGTTTGGGATCCCGGACTTGGAAACAACAGACTCGGGGCAAAGAGAGGGTGAAGTAACGTGGAAGAAAGTTTGGAACGAGACGGGAGGGAGATCCTGGAGCCTCCTTTTCGTGAACAGTCCACATTCATTCACGTGTATTCACTCAGGGAACACCCAGGCAGCAGTCCGCACACCCCGAGCACGGTTTCGACCGCGTGGGATACGGCACGAATCAACAGGGCCTGCCTTCGGGGGGCTTGTACGGCTGCCGGAGAAAAACGAAGGGAAAGGGTGAGGGATAAGAGGCTGCAGCTCATGCAGGTGGGCCAGAAAGCCCTCCTGAGAAGCCAGCTTCCAAAGGAGCCGATGGGAGAACAAAAGGCCATCTGGGGTTAGAAGGCGAGGGGCCAGCAAGTGCAAGGAAGGGGTGACGGCCCCCAGCCAGAGCCGGAAGCCTGCAGGGCAGGAAGAGCAAAAATAAGCTTCTCCCAGAGGGCTACCAAAGGTGAGCGCAAGACTGACCGGTTCGCTTTTCAGGAGCCAGAGAGGAAAGACCTCGGCATAACCCTAAGCCCCTGCCCGCCAGCAGGCTCCATGTCTCCTTTATTCCCAAAGCACTCGCTCCAGAACAGGCCTTCTATTTTCTGTTCCAACTTGGCGGCTTCTTCTAGAAATAGAACCCAAGCATCCTATCTCCCCTAGGCTTAGCGGTACCTAAACGGGGAAACTGAGGCACCAGCCTGGAAGTGACAGACCCAGCTCTTCACCTCCACTCTGTCCTTTTCCAGGTAAGATCTTACCTGCTGGACACCTGTTACCTCCCAGAGCTCTGCAGCAGTTGAAAGGGGAAGAAGGGGAAGGACAAAACCTCCCCTTCTTCCCTAACTCCCCTCAAGAGCAGAACTCGAGATGCCTATTCTTTTCGTCCAGACCCTAATGGTTTTAGGGGCAACGGGGAAAAGTTGGTCCCGAATGTGCAGGCGAGGGCTCAGCTCAGGAATCCTGCCTCCTGTCACTTCTTCAGGTGGCGGGTCGTAAGCCGTTCTCCGGATAAGACAAGTACCACACGGCCTGGGCTGAAGACGCAACAGGGGAGCAGAAGCAGGCGCGCGGGGGCCCGGGACCGCCAGCGCCGGGGGACGGGACGTGGCCCTTCCGCAGGCGGGTCCGGCCCCGCGAAACCCGCGTGGACAAACAGCGAAGTTGACAGACTCAGCTCAGTGAATAGCAGCGTGGCAGGAACGCAGCGGTCCGCGGCCAACGGAGGCACGCACAGGAGGCAGCCCCGGAACCTCCCAGGTCCCTGGTCCGGCGGAGCCCAAACCCGAGCCGAGGGGCAGTGCGGGGGCGCCCTCCCCGGATACTCACATCCCCCTTACGCAGCTCCGGCGCCGCGATCTTCACGGGCTCTGTCCGCTTCTTTGGCTTGGGAAGGCCCAGGGGGGGCCCGGCACCGCCCACGGAGGGCGGCAGGCCGAGGCCGGGGCCCCGGGGCGAGGGCAGCCCCAATCCCAGCCCCTCCCCAACTCCCGCCGCCTCGGCCGGGCTCACGCCTGGGGGTGGGGGGAAGCCCCCCAGGCCGAAGGGCAAGGGCGGAGGCGGCTGGAGCCGGGGGTCTCCGGCGGGAGGGGGCAGCAGCAGCGGCGGGGGGAAAGCTGGGGCCAGCATCTGGGGGGGCGGAGGCAGCAGGGCCGGGCCCTTGGGTGCGGGGAGAGAAGCGAACAGGCCCCCTAAAGCGGGCCCAGATGGAGGGGCCGCCGCCTCCTCCTCCTCCGGCTCCGGCTCAGCCTCATCCGGCTCACTCTCATCGCTGCTGGCGTAAGCAACCAGCGACATGGCGCCTCCCGCCTTTGGGGCGCCCTTGCCGGCAGACGAGGCCTACTTGAGACCGGGGATGTCCGGGGGCCTAGTGGGCCCCGCCACTGGGCGGGGCGGGGCACCGAAAAGCCCGCCTTCTCCGTACTCTGGGGCTAGGCCCGGCAGGAGCCCATGGCCACGGTAGATTTCCACCGAGCAAGGCTTCCCTCTTCACTTAAGCTCCCAGTCCCGGGCAACTACACACAGCTAATGGCCGCCGAGTCACTCCGCCTCCTCCTCGCCTCACCAATATAGAAACTACAACTCCCAGAGGACACTTTGGCCACCACTCCATTCTCCGCCACTGGAAGCCCAGCGCGGGGCACGGCGGGAGTTCGAGTCCGAGGAAGGATTAAGGGTCGCGCAGAGAGCCAAGAGGGAAACCCGCCTCTGACGCGAGGACTCCTGGGATGAGTAGTTTCTTCGGGCCTCTGACAATTCCTCAGGGGACCACAAGCCCCATCGGTCACCGCGGTAGTCAGCAGACAGTGGGAGAGCATTTCGGTACTTGAAGTTCCCTAGGGTAGACGCATGGGCGCTAAGACTGCTGGGAGATGTAGTGCTCTTAGGAACCGCAAGCGACGTCGGGAACGAGAGGGAGTCCGCGAGAGTGGTGAATGGGGAAAAGAGCTTAAAGGAAAAGTGAACTCTAAATGAACTGATGCAGCCCCCGAGTGGCCTGAAGCCAGGAATTGGCCTAAAACACCCCAAAAAGAGGCGGGGCCCGAGAGACCTGTGCAAAATTGGGAGATGAGTGAGAAAGAAGTGAGACTTAGGGCCTAATAATAAACGTCTGAGAGCTAAAATGAGCGTGCCCCGCGTGGGGAGGTGACTCCCTCGCCCTGACCAAGGTGCACGCCCAGGAGTGACCCTTCGCTGTCCAGCCTGGGGTCTCCCCGCGACAGCCGGCGGAGAGACAGATGCGCAGGGCCTGGCAGCAGCACCGCGTGCCTCCTGAGTGCCCTTGGGAGACCCGAGGCATCACCCGAGCGCATCCCCGTCCTCCCGGGCCTCCCGCCTGTCCACCTGCGTGTGTCCTGGGCACCCGTCCCTCTCCGTGCCCGCCGTTTGTTGTCGTGCCTTCGTGTGTGACCTTCTTATCCACCCACGTGTGTGTGTGTCCTCCAAAGGCTCGCGCCCGCCTGCCTGCGATTCCACACCTGTCCACCTGTGACTCTGTTTCCTTTCTTCTTTATCCATCTTTGCCTCTTCCTGTCCACCTGTGACTGGATGTCGTCTATTGTCATCTGTGTGTGTGTCCTTCCCATGCCGATCCACTTCTGTGGGCGCCCCCTCCCCACTCTGGGAGAGCAGAAGATTCTACTGAGCTCAGCCCCTGAAAACTGTTGAAGTTTGGGGAGGAGGCCAAAAAGGAAGATGGAAAGGATGATGGGGGCCGGGGGTGATGGCCACAAGGAAGAGCGACAGTGACAGGCCCAAGCTTGAATCTTCCATCGCACAAGCCTACATGACCCCTCCCTGCCAGCTTACTCCATGTCTGCAATCTCTCCCCGCCTTCAGAGCCAGACCAATATGCCACTTCCACCAACCCTCCTTTCATCTCTTTGCTCCCCACTCTGCATGCACAGAACAGTCTTTCTCAGAACATTCTTTCTACACGCCAGTTCTTACTGGGCCTAAGATCCCTGGGGGAGCTTCTTAAAAACACAGATCTTGGAGCCCCTGGGTGGCTCAGTCCAGTTGAGCGTCCAACTTCGGTTCAGGTCATGATCTTGAGGTTGGTGAGTTCAAGCCCCGCATGGGGCTCCGTGCTGACAGCTCAGAGCCTGGAGCCTGCTTCGGATTCTGTGTCTCCCCCTCTCTCTCTGCCCCTCCCCCATTCACACTCTGTCTCTGTCTCTCAAAAATGAATAAATGTTAAAAAAATTTTAAACAAGCTCTATGCCCAATGTGCGGCTCAAATCACGACCTCAAGATCGGGGGTCACATGCTCTACCAACTGAGCCAGCCAGGTGCCCCTGAAGGATTATTTACAGCAAACTTCGCAGACCTGAAGGAAAAGGGTTTTCTGATTGAAAGGTCTACCAGCTGCTCAGCATAATGGATTACAAGGGCCCGGCACCGTTGGGGAATTTCAGAACACCGGAGACAAAGAGAAGATCCTACGATCTCCCTCTGGAAGACTGCGAACTTCATAACAGACACTCTGGAAACTACCTGACAGCGGAACCAGTCAGAAGGAAAAATGTTTCCAGCCTAGAATTCGACTGGGAGACATCAATCGAGTGGGCGGGCAGAATAAAGACACTTTCAGGCCGGTGGGTTCTCAAAATAACTTCTGTTACAAACACCTTTTCTCAGGAAGTTACTAGAGGATGTTTCCATCCCAAAACTGGGGGGTGGCGGCGGATTATTCGTGAGAGAGAAACACCCATGATATAGAAAACACACAGAAGTGGGCAGGGCCCCCAGGGTGCTGGGGGACAGAAGTGCCAGGAGGGCAGCTGGGCCCCAGGTAGGTGAAGGCCGCCTGTCAGTCTGGTTCGGGACAGATGGCTTCAGGGACCGCGACAGCAAGAATTTGAAATCGATGGTGTATCTGATGTGTCCAAATATTTTGAGAAGAGTTTGAGTGGAAAAGGAGAGATTTTGTGGCTGATTTGGTGAGAACCTAGAAATACAAACAAACAAACAAAAACAAAAATAGGTGCCCAGGGGGCTCAGGTCATGATCCCACTGTTTGTGAGTTCGAGACCCACATCAGACTATGTGCTGACAGCCCACAGCCTGGAGCCTGCTTCAGATTCTGTGTCTCCTTCTCTCTGTCCCCTCCCCCGCTCACTCTCTGTCTGTCTCTCAAAAATAAACTTAAAAAAAAATTAAGAAACAAAAATAGTTGACAACTTAGAGAAAACAATGTTATACGTAAAAGGAAAATAATATGGCGCAGATGTAACTGACATGTGAACCTGAGTGTTCATACAACAGACATGATCACGGGACTGTACTGGGATGATGGGAACTTGGGGGACAGGAAACGTCCATGTGGCTGAGACGGACAGAGGAAAGAGCAAGATATATTCCAGAGGGTTCTGTCAATAGATAAAGCCCACAAGAGAAAAATCAAGATATAGCCATCACAGCGTGTTGCTCAGAAATACGGAAGTGAATCGCCAAACGTTAGTCAAAATGGCTTGAATGTTGAACGTTGTTGTCTCGTGCTGGACCCGGCAGCACACATCCTGAATGTTGTTGTCGCTGGAGAGGGAAGAGAGGAAAGTGGGGGCTGGGACCACTGTTTTTGATTAAAACTTAGAGACCTCTGTTTCTTTTAAACCACAGGCATCTGTGACTTTAAAACAGCAGCAACAAATCTCCGCACAGAAGTGGAGACCCCGTAACCTCCGGCTCCTGATTTGCTTTCATGGTTGGTCCACACATGACCCTCTCTGGTCTCTCTTTAAAACTGTGTATGGCTGTAACCAACACCCACGTCCCTCCCAGCCGATGACTCCCACTGATCTGTGCTTCTCCGCGCTCCCCTTCCCGCTCAGGGTCCCCTCCTCCCCCAACACTAGGTATCCACTCTCCCGAAAACTTTTCCATGTATATCTAGTTTTTTCTCGCATCCATATGTACAACTGAAAATACACTGGTCATTTTTAGCTGTGTCTAACTTTACCAAAAGGGTATCAAGCTGTAATGACTTTTCCTTTCCCACGCAATGTCATATGCCTTAAATGTATCCACATTGAACACGTCTGTTATTTTTTGTTTTGGTACTACTTTGTACGAACATACAATTTATCTATCCATTCTGCTAGTGAGCAGCTGAATTGCGCCTCGGTGTTTGCTGTTATGAACAAGGTGGCGATGGTCTTTCTCCACGTCTCCTGGTGCGTGCGCACAATGGTTTCTCTCGTGTGCACTCCTGGGAGTGGAGATCATAGCGTATGTGAATGTCAGACCTTACAACGTGCCATCAAACTGATTTCCAACATGTAAGTGACTGTCCACCTCCTACTGGGTGAGCATACGTGGCTTCTCACTGGGGTCTTGATGGGAATTTACTAATCACCACTGATAATAAAGTAACATTAGTAATGACTAATGACATTAGTAACTGGTGTCCTCTCACATGTGTTGACCATATATTTTTTTTAAGTGTATTTCTTTATTTTGACAGACAAAGAGAGGCAGAGAGAGAAGGAGAGAGCAAATCCCAAGCAGGCTCCGCACTGTCAGCACAGAGCCCAATCCGGGGATCGGTCCCACTCACTGTGAGATGAGGACCTGAGCCGAGATCGAGAGTCGGATGCTTAACCGACTGAGCCCCCCCCCCGCCCCCCAGGCGCCCCCGTAATTTTGTTCTTACGTGAAATTGTTATTTGTGAATTTTGCCCATTTTTCAGTTGGGTTGTTTCTCTTTACTGATTTGTACGTGTTCTTTGTATAGTCTTGACATAATCTTAGGTTGGTTTGCATGAATACTTTGAAAAAACAAAGAAACGCACCGAAAAATAAAGGAGGGAGGGTGAATTTGGAGAAAACTGGAAGCTTCCATACTGGACCACGAAGTCAGGTGCGTGAGGGTGACAACAGCACCCAGGGCCGCCCCAGCCGCCTGTCTTACTCATTTCCAGACCCGCCCTTTCCCCCCAAAATTCACCTGCCGTCGGGCACAACACCTAACAATGCCTGAGGAACTACGTGGGGCAAAGGAATGAATGAAGCCCCAGGCCATAGGCAGCGTGGTGGCAGAAATGTCCTTTCAGTACCCGATTGCCATCTGTCCCCGTAGAAGCCACCACCGCCTCCTCCAGTAGAGCCAATCCTGCTGTCTAGTGGAGGGAGGCTCTCTCTCCCCTGAGAGGGAGGGGACCGGGAGCTAGCCCACCAGGGCTCAATCTTACCAGGGCAGGAAGGGGCCCTGACCCCTCCTTAGCGAGCACCTCCCAGGCTCCTCCCCTCCCCAGGCGTCTGTCCCTGGGGTCCCAGAGGCCACACTCCAGGTGAGAGAGGGCTGCGGCGGGCGGCCACACGTGACTGGAGCCCTGACACTTCTGTGGCCCTGACCCTGGCCCCAGACCTCGTTCCTTTACGCCGCAGGGACTTAGGGGAAAGCAGACACACCGGGGGTTTGTGGCTGCACAGAATGGCGGGCGGCCCATCCAACCCGGGCACTTCTGGCGGTAAGCAGCTAGGTAACTTCCAGAACCACTTGTGGGCAAACACCACAGCGGTGAACGGCCGTGTGCCTCTTCCAGTTTGCAAATTGCAGAGCAACCTGGAGATCCTTCTCCCAGCGCGGACAGCGTGCACACAGGCTTCTTCGCTACAGCATCGTTGGTTGGTGTTATCACAAGAGAGGAAGGAACCTGAACGTCCACCAACAGGGGACTGGCTAAGTCATCGCGACAGGAGGAATTGTGAACTGTCACACAGCCGTTACAATGAATGGGACAGACCTTTGTGGCCGACGTGGAAGGGGTCCCACGGTAAACTGCTTAAGTAAAAGCCCAGAACGGTGCATATGGGATGCTGAGATCTGTGTGCAGGAATCCGCTTTGTGTTGGCTTCAAAGTTACATAGGAAACGACTGGAAGAACACATACAAAATTGGTCATATTTTCGTCTCTAAGAAGAAAACTGGGCAGCTAGGAGATAGAGATACCGTGGAGACTGCTTTCTTCAAAGGCACCTTCTTTACCTCCTAAGTCACGTATCGTAAACGTGTATTAATTACTTACCCAAAAAACGAAATTGAGTTTTGAAAACGGCGATGCGGGCCTCATGGCGCTCTCGAGGGGCTCTGCCCGTTCCTGTCCTGGAAGATGTCACGTCTCTCCCGAGAGCTGAGGAGCTGTTGTCACCACAGTGCTCGGGAGACAAGCCTGGGAGCCTCCTTGGCCTTCCCTTATCGGGCACACGCTCAGCAGCAGCCAAGCTGCACCCTCTCCCCTGACCTGGCAGTCCCAGGCCTTTTTAGAAGCTTCTAGAAGTTCAGCTCTGCTCATGTTTCTCTCCTGCCCAAACCCTTTAATGGCTCCCACCGTCAACCAATTAAATCTAAATTCTGGGGACTCGGGCCCAGGCATTAGCTGTTTTTTTTTTTGTTGTTGTTGTTTTTTAAGCACGTTCTATGCCCAACGTGAGGCTTGAACGCACGGTCTGAGATCAGGAGTCACACACTCTACCGGCTGAGACAGCGAGGCACCCCTGCACTGGTATTTTTTTTTAATTCTTCAAGTGACTAATGTACAGCCCAAGTGGAAAGTCACTGCCTTGGAGCAGTGCCGTCCAAGCAAATGGTCTGTGATAACAGAAAAGTTCCATGTCTGTGCTGTCTGATAGGTGGCCACGAGCCACGTGAGGCTACCAAGCATTTGAAACGTGGTTTGAATGGCAGAAGAACTATTTAATTGTGTTTAATATAACAATTTCAGTTTCGAGAGTCCAACAGATTGGACAGCACAGTCCTAGAGAACGAATCCAGTGAGTTTCACTTTTTGTAGAACAGAGCCCTCTTTTATTTTTAAAAAAAATTTTAAAATTGTTATTTATTTTTGAGAGAGAGACAGTGCGAGTGGGGGAGGAACAGAGAGAGAGGGAGACACATTCCAAAGCAGGCTCCAGGCTCCAAGCGGTCAGCACAGAGCCCGATGCGGGGCTCGAACTCACGAACTGCGAGATCATGACCTGAGCCGAAGTCGGACGCTCAACCAAGTGAGCCACCCAGCCTCCCCAACAGAGCCCTCTTTTTAAAAAATATTTTTTTAGGGGCACCTGGGTAGCTCAGTCGGTTGAGCATCCGACTTCAGCTCAGGTCATGATGTCGTGAGTTCAAGCCCCACTTCGGGCTCGCTGCTGTCAGCCTGCCAGCACAGAGCCCGGTTTGGGTCCTCTGTCCTCCCTCCCCCGCTTGCACTCTCTCCAAAATAAATCAATATTTAAAAAAAAATTTTATTATGAAGGATATTATACCTATAGAAGAGTTAGAACATATGCATTTTTTAAGAAAAATATCTAATATTGTACTAGCAGCTGAGGGCTAACGCATAGCAGCCAACCATGCACCAGGCACCGTTTTAAGCATTTCCACAGAGCACACACATGAACTGATTCTAGTCAGCCCTTTCCCAGATGAGAGAGTTGAGGCACAGGAAGGCTGGGTAACCGGTGAGTGAGTGAGCGGTGGGGCTGGGACTGGAGCCCAGCCAAGCGGCCCCCAGGGCGGCAGGTGCCAGCTTTAACAGGCACATGCTGTTGCCTGAGCAGCCGGGGGCAGGGGAGCCCATCTTCTCAAAGTGCATAGCACTAAGAATCTAAGAGAACAATAAATACCGTGATAACACATTTATCAGGCACTTACTATGTTCCAGGCTCTGCGCAAACACTTTAAATACGTTCCATCACAACCCCTCTTTACAGACATACAAACTGAGACTTGGCGGTTAGGTAGCTCTCCTAGAGTGGCGGTGCTGGAGAGGGTGCTGGGCCCAGGTCACTTGGCCACCCGGACTCTTGGTAACATGCAGAAATGCACGTTTCCGCCTTTACGTTGGCTGGCATGTGTTGGGGGGCAGTGCAGACACGGTTTTGGAAACCACTGGTCCAGGGGTGCCTGGGGGGCTCAGTTGGGTAAGCATCTGACTCTTGATTTCGGCTCAGGTCATGATCTCAACATTGTGAGACCAGCCCAGCATGGAGCCCGCTTAAAATTCTCTCTCTCTCTCCCTCTGCTCTTCTCCCCGGCTGGTGCTCTTTCTCTCAAAAAAAAAAAACAACAAAAAAACAAAAACAGCCACACTGGTCTGAACTAGCCATCTTCCTTCCCTTCCTCCACTTTACAGAGCATATAACTGGTGGTAGGGGGTGGGGAGGGGGTCATACAGAGCCAGCACAGGAGCGGAACCTCTAACTTAGGCAGTCAAAGGAAGGCAACTAAACTTTCCTTTGAACCAATTAAGCATCTGAGGTTTTCACAGAGGCAAATCTTTTCACTTCAGGACACCCCATAAGGTAGCTATTTGTATCACATTAAAAACAAAATTTAATGTTTATTTACTTTTGAGACAGAGACAGAGACAGAGACAGAATGTGAGAAGGGGAGGGGCAGAGAGAGAGAGAGGGAGACCCAGAATCGGAAGAACGCTCCAGGCTCTGAGGTATCAGCACAGAGCCCGACGCGGGGCTCGAACCCATGAACTGTGAGATCATGACCTGAACCGAAATGGGACACTTAACCAATGGAGCCACCCAAGGGCCCCTATTTGTATCGCGTTGTTATAGTGGAAGGGAATTTTGTTTAGAAATTCTGTCTCAGCCATTTGCCAAAAGCAGGATTCAAACCAGTTACCCGAACAGGCAAACCCAGGTCGTTTCTACTAGACCACACTGCCCAATCCCCTAGCACCCAGCACAGAGCATCGTGCACACCTCCCTCCCTGGGTCCCTCCCTTCCTGATGTGGACACTAAGTATCCCACCACTCCCCTGACCTAGCAAGGTCCAGAGACTTGGCCTCGGAACCCTAGAGCTAGCTCTGCACCCCCAGGCTTCTCTGCTGTGGGGCCCCAAGTCCCCTGACTTCTGTCCTGACCTCCCTCTCACACAAAAGTGGAACCAGGCACCAGCCTCCACAGAAGGATTTCACTGAGACATTTGTGAATCGGTTCCAAGCGGGGCTGGGCATCTAGGGGCCTGTGACCTGTGCATTTTAGCTCCTACCCCTCAAATGGTGATGCAAACTAGAAGCATCAGCACCTTGGGGGTCGTGAGAAATGCAGCCACCCCAAGCCTACCGAGTTAGAATCCTCTCTTGGAGAGGATTCCCAAAAGATTCGTTTGCACACTGAAGTCTGCAGAGCAGGAGTTAGACCTGACTCCCCGGGGAAGCCGGCTTATGCCTGGCCACCCGTGTAACTGACCCTCTGCAGCTCTGGGCTCATTGTTAGGGCCAGCTGTGAGGTGGTTGAGGATGTTATTGTAAGGAGAACTTGGATATTAAATTGCAAGCAAGGCCTGGGAGCTTATGGCAACAAAGGGAACCTGGTTGCTTCCTTTCAACCTTGATCTGCACGGTGGTCTCAATGCCGGGCCCAAGAGATCTGCTGGAGAATTCTGAAGTCTGGCAGCCACCTCCCAACAGGCTATTAAGATGCAACAAAGTGGAGAAATGGATAGAGCTCTTGGTTTTAACGAACTGGGCTACACGACATCGTTAAACAGTTTAAAACATGCTTGTTGCCCTCAAACTCTGCACATTTATAACAACTGGCCTGGACGCTTCAAGGAAGCGTGTTGTGACACAGGACTTTCCGAAACATCTTCAAAAACTTGTGACAAGACTCTGGGCTAACAACAATAAGAACAAACAAAAGCATTAGCCTGACAGAATGTGGACTATCACACTGACAACATTTCAAACTGGAATGCTTTGCAAAGTAAACACCAACTGGAGTCTAGCTGCTCTGTTGCAACAAGTTTGGATTTGCTTTTGAAGCAAATCGACAAGTCCGCGCGGAGGCTGGGGCCACGCATCGCAACAAGAGTGGCCCTCTGTGCCAGCAGCGCCTGGGACAGGGCCGGAGGGACTCCTATTCCAAGGGGGAATTATGCCGGGAGGCCACACTGTTATAAAGGCAAAACTTGTAACACGCATTGCCGTAAGGATGTCATGTGTAGGGACAGCGGGCTGATAGGAAGGACGCTGTAACAGCCGCGGGCCTCCGCTAATAAGTAGCCACCCCATACGTCGGACGGTGTCAGGGCAGAATGTTATCCCACCTCGCAGTTGAGGAAACTGACTGAGGAAAGTGCAAGGAAGGGATCCGGGTTCTCAGGAGGAAGGCACGTGGACGTGGGCCTTCTGCGCTTCTTTGCAGGGATATCTTGCATATGCTTTGAGGTCGGATCAGGAAACTTGTGCGAAGAAAAGCACGTTATTTTACCTATTCAAATCCAGAATATCTAGTTGCAAGATGTTAAGGATCTGGAAGTGCGGTAAGAGATCAAAGTTGTCTTATCTGAGACCACACAGGTGTCTGGATTTGAGCGAATCCAAGATCACGGTGACAGCAACCCAAAGAAGTAATGACAGTAGTCCCGTTTGGCTTAACGGGGAGAGACCCGAGTTCAAGGGTTGATTCTACCACTTGTGATCACAGAACCTAGGCTACGATGTCGTCTCTGGAATCCAGCAAAATCACTCTTGGGAGACCCAGATCCGAGTCATCAACTTTGGGAAGCCTTCAAAGAGTCTTCCCCAGTACCCGCCCCCCACCCCCACCCCCGCCGCCCCCCGCAAGAAGCAGTGCCCTCTGCTCCCCAAGCTTCACGGCTTGGTTTACTGATGGTCTGGGATTTACTGGCATTGTACGGTCTCTTCCCCGCGAGAACAGGGCTCGTCTCTGCGGGCTGAGCTGGCGGCGGAGCCCAGATCGCTTTTGCCAGGAAGTAGCACCCAGAACGTGGCCGCTTTGTACCCCAAGCCCTCGGACACCTCCCGGCTTCCAAACTGGAGCCTCGCCCCTCAGCCGAGGCCGCTGCGGGGCGCACAGCCCGCCGTTCGGACCCCCGGCGATCCGCACGTCGGCGGCCGGCGCGCACTGGGGGCGCAGGGCAGGGACCCACACGGGCCCCCGCGGCCGCGTCGGGCCCCGCGAGCCAGCGCCCCCGGGCCAGGGGAGGGGCGCCAGGCCGCTCCGTCCAGCCGGGCGCCAACTCCTCCCGGCCGGCGTGCGGGCGGGCGCCCCCCGACAGCTGCACACAAAGCCCGCTCGGCGAGCTCGGCGCTCGGCTCCTCAGGCCTGTGCCGCCGCGCGCCGCCGGGCGGCCCCGGGTTGGGCGTCGGGCCGCGGCAGGCCCGGGGCGCCGAGCGCCGCGCGCATCGAACCGGCGCGGGAGGGGGAGGGGAGCGGGGGAGGAGGGGGAGGGGGCCGGCGGGGGAGGAGGAAGAGGCCTCGCGCCGAGGAGGGAGCAATTGAATTTCAAACACAAACAACCGCACGAGCGCGCAGCACCGCGCCGCCGCATCCGCGCCCGCCCCGTCCGAGCGGCGCGGGCGCACAGCCGTGGCCGCGCCGGAGCTGGGGCCGGGGGCCGCCATCGAGGCGGGGGCCGCTCGAGGGCCGGAGCGCAGCGGCGCCGCCACCGCCGCGCGCGCAAACTTGGGCTCACGCTCGCCGGCGCGGCGCGGAGCCCGGGGCGCCCGGAGCCCCGCCATGTCGCGCTCCAACCGGCAGAAGGAGTACAAGTGCGGGGACCTGGTGTTCGCCAAGATGAAGGGCTACCCGCACTGGCCGGCCCGGGTGAGCAGCGCGGCCCGCCGCCCCGGCCCCGGGCTGGGTTGCGTAACACTCGGGAGGACGCGGGCGCCGCGCGCGGAGGGGCGCGGGCGGGGGGCGGCCGAGTCCCCGGCTCGCTGCGAGCGCCTCCTCGCCCCCCGCCGGTTACATAATGGTGGGGGCGGGGGCCCCGGCGAGCGCGGCGTCCGCGCGGGCCCCCCCTCCCCCCGAGCGCGGCGGCGCGGGGCGCGCGGCCTGGGCTGGGGCCGTCGGGAACCCCTCCCGGGCGCCCCGGCACCCGCTTAGAGACCCCCCGCTGCCCTCCCCGATCGCTGCCCCCGCTCAGACCCTGCTAGGAGCGAGAAGGTAGCGGGAGGGTCCCACCCGGGGAGGGATCTGCGGAGGCGGAGTTCGCTTCTGGAAAACTTTGGTTTGGGGCGGCCGCGAGAGGTCTGAAGTTGGGAGGGTCGAGGAATGTTTGGGGGCGGCGTGAGAGGGGATCTACTTGGCTCGGAAATTAGTTGCCAGAACCCTTCGCTGCTCAGCCCCACAAAAATAGCCCTCCATATGCTGCCAGCTCAAACTGGGGGCTGAGGGTGGCAGGGCCCCTTGGAGGCCGGCAGGTCCAGTCCAGGCTGCCCGTTCCTGGAGGTGGGGGGGGCCCCAGCTGCTTCTCCCCTTAGATAGGAGCCTCCCGCCGCAACGGCCCAGTGTGCCATGTGGTTGACTGAGCCCGCCAACTTGAGGGCCTGCCCCCCCCCCCCCCCCACCCCAGCACCTGGCCAGGTGGGAGGGTGGGGCCCAGAAGCCCAACCTGCTGTGTTCCTCAGGTTTCCCCTAAGGACTGGGACAGCTCAAGGAGGGAAGGAGGGAGGGGAGGTTGTTGGAGGAGTTTGGGGGTGTTACAGGGGGCAGCGCCTCTGGCAACTTCCAAGTTGGTCTGGAGAGGCCTTTGCAGTTGGGTGCAGTCGTGACCCTGTGCCCTGGAGGTAGGACTCTGGGCAGTGAAATAGGGCCGAGGGCAGTGGGAGGAGGGAGCTTTCTAAGCCAGGGGGCCAAGTGCGGAACTGCTTCCAGGCTTTAGGTTACGGTTCTCCACGTGAGTCTGTGTCTTTATCTGGCCCGACCCTGCCTGGAGCCTGGGAAGTTGCCCCAGGCTCTGCCGGGATCTGTTCAGAGGGCCAGGCCAACTTTGGGGCCACTCAGAAAACCCAGGAGTCCCTTCCTCACCCTGTACCCTCTTCGAGGAGTATGCTTAACCCCATATGCTTTGAGCTCCCTGTTCCCTGAAACTTCTAGATGTCCGGACACTGGAATGGAAATGAGGGGCTCTCTCCGCTTCCAGGGCCTTCTAAGTGCCTGGCCTGGGGGTTAGGGGGGTTGTGAGGAAGCAGCCGCAGACAGCCTTGAGTGTGTGTTGGGGTATGTGGCCTGTGAGCACTTGTGTACTTTACTCTGTACCTTTGATCCGTCCGGCTTCTTGGCCCAGATGCCAAGGCCCTGTTGGGCAGGGCAAGAACTGAACCCAGGTCTCTGCTGTGGCTCCTACGTCCTGGGGGGGGGGGGGGCGGTGGGACAAAGTCTGGAGGTTGGGCCAGGCCCCAGGGAAGCCGTGCAGCTGGAATGTGGGTTGCAGGGAACTCCTTCTGGATCAGGAAAGAGAAAACAGTGAGGGGGACGCAGACGGGCCCACATTGGCTCCTATGAGGTAGACCTTCCAGGTTTCTGGTGGCCTTTAGGGTGAGGCCGCCCTTGGGACTGGGGATGCCATTTAGTCTTGTCTTCATCCTTCCTCGGTCTCCAGGACAGAAGGGCGGGACCAGGGGGCAGTGCCTTCCTGTTGAGGCCTGGACCTTTTAGATAGAGCGAGGCTTGGGGAGGGGAGGTCAGAGATAGGGAGGGTGCCACCCTCTGCCTGTGTTCCAGCTTTCGATTGTGACATCTGGGGATCGGTGCACCCAAGGCTCTTATCTCCCACATAGATCCTTCTGGGATACCAAAAGAGCTGACAAATCTGGGTCTCCTCTCCATGCGTGGATGCTGTCTTAGCCCCTAGAGGGGCAGAGTGAAGGGGCCTGGCCTTTCCTGAGACCAAAGAGGAGTAAGGGGGCCTCGTGGATGGCCAGGTGGAGGCCGCTGAGTGGGTTTTCCTTCCTCAGCCCCTGCTCCTGGGGAGGACGGCTGACTGGGTGGGACTGGAGAGCCCAGCCAGCCGGAGGGGCCACGTGGTAGGCAAGACCTGTCCCGATTGCAGTGCCACACAACATCTTAACCTTCTCCTTCCCCTCTTCCTTCGGCTTGACTTCTTGGGGGGAATCTCCAAGCACTTAACTAACCTTCAAGACTCTGGGATTCCCCCCCACCCCCCCAGGTTCCTTCCTCCTCTCTCTGCTTCCTGTTTCACAATCCCAGAAAACCTGAGCAGCCACAGGGCCTCACCCAGCTTTCCTCCCTCCCCCACGTCCAGGCACCACCTTCTCTTTTCTGCCTCTTGGGCTTGCCACACTTTCCCGGCCCCAACTGTCTCCTGCCCCAGATTTTCCGGTTCCTGGGTCAGGCCGGGCTCGGCTCTGGGTGTGGTGGTCAGAACCCTGGCTGGCAGTCAGTGTGGCCTTAGCCTTCCCTGCTGTCTTCCTACGTGTGGACAGGCGGTCCCCGACTTGGCTTTGGTCCGAGACTGGGGAGAGGTGTTCAGTCTCCTCCCCCATTCCTCACCTGGGGTCCCTCATCAGGCTTCAGCTGGTGGCCATGAGCCCTGGGGGCGGGGGGGGGGGGGGGCAGCTTTTCCTGCCCTCGGGTCTGTCTGATGGAGCCAGGCACGTGCAGAGGGTTGGGCCTGGAGTGGATGGGCCCCCCCGCCTGGGAGAATTAACTTGCCTGGATTTCTGGAATGGCTGAGAAGTAGCAGACCCCCCTCCCCCGTTGACCAGTAGAGGGGGTGCGGCAGGGTCCCTAGCACTGGTCCGGCCCCACCCTGCCCGTTTACCCTTGACTCACTTGTTGTGAGTCACGGTCTGGATATAAAGGCACCGCCTGGGACACATATGTCTGTATTGGGGGTACAGGCCTCTCTTGAGACCTCACGTCCTCCATACGCAGGAAAGAACTGCCCTTCACTTTGAAACGCAAGAAACGAGGTTTCCTTTGTAGCTTGAAGGATGGAAGGGACTTTTCCCCTTTTTGAGGTGAGGGGTTGAGGATTCCACTGAGTGAAAACAGCCCACTTGTCCTGAGGCTTCCCACACAGGTACCACCGTCAAGGTGAGGCCGGGAGCAGGGTGACCCTTTTGGGGTCGAAGGCCCCTGGCTTCCCTCTGAACTCCATACCCACCCTTTATTTGGCTAGAAGTCAGCAGGGCGGGTGTATCTGGCGTGTGGTTCTATTTTTAATTCTCATCCATTCTTTTGTTTCTCCTCCGCCCCTGAGGCTGGGCAGCTGGTGGCCTCCTGGGTCCCCTGTCACACCGCTCAGCTGCCTGGGAGTTCACTTTACATGGGAAAGCCCTGTGGGGCAGCGCTTTGAGGGCTGTGCTCCTGGAGAGAGCTTCCTGTCCCCTCCTGTCTGACCCTTCCTTCACCCCACCCCCTCTCCTGAGCGTCAGTTTCTTCCCTTTCACCCTTCTTGCGCCTTGAGGCCCTGTCTCAGGTGTGAGCCCCGAGCACGAGGTTCCCTGTTGCACCCCCAGGAAGGCCCTCTTGCCCCCCACCTCTGCCCTGGGTCCTGGGGTCGAGATGGGTGGAGAAGAGGCCTAGGGGAGGGTTCGTGCTATTGTGCACGTCTCCTGGGACCTCTAAGCCCTGGAGTCTCTCTTTTTTTTTTTTTTTGCCTCGCCCCCCTCTGAGAGGAGGGTGGGGAGCCAGCTGGTCACAAGACCCAGGTGTCCTGGCCGAAGACTGGCTCCTCCTCCTCCCGCACCCCAGGCCTGGCTTCCCGAGAAGGGCCTGGGCCCTCCAGCGCTAGCTGCGGTTTCCAGCAGGCCGGGGACCCAGGTGCCAGACTCCAGGCTCAGGGGTGGGGGTGGGGGGTGGGGTGTGTTCGTGTCCCCTCCTCCCCAATCCAGAGTGGGGGGAGGGGTGGTCACATTCCTGGTTGCTGAGTGGCCCCGGGGGCGGGGTGGGTTGTCATGGCGATGGGGATCCTGTTTGTGGGGGGGGGAACTGCGTGCCTTTCCACCCCCTGCTATCACACCCCAATCTCCTTGGTCATGGGGAGGGCCCAGTTGGTGCTGGGCTTTCCTGAGGGGAGGGGCTGGACTTCTGTCCCCAGAGGCCACAGGGCGAGGGGGGAGGTGCCCAGGAACCTGAAGACTCCGTGCCTGGAGCCCGGTGCCCCTCCGTTCCCTGCCCGGGGCTCCGCCCCCTCCTGGGTGTGTCTCCGCGCCTTCTCGGCACCCCGCCTCCCTGTGTCCCCAGGCCCCCAGGTCAGACACTGTGTCCCAGTCCTGGTGGTGTTAATCGATGCCTCAGGCTGTCTGTCTCTGTCCTAAATGCGCGTGGGGCCCCAGTCAACATGGCCACCTGGCCCGTGTCCGGCGGGAAGCCAGGCAGCCGAGGCGGCTGCTGCAAGTGTTGCTGGGAGTTGTAGTCCCCCCACCCCCAGCTCGCTTGGCCTGGGCTCTCCTGGCCTGATCTGGGGAGGCTGTTGGGGCCACTGCCTGTGCGTTTCCTCTGACCCCAGATCTCTGCACCTTTCCCTCCTCGTGCCCCCAGGACGTGGCAGGAGACCAACTCTGGGACCCTCACTAACTTATGCCGTTTGGGGGGGGGACCTCAATTTCCTCATCTGTAAATTGAGAGTGTCTGACTATATCAAGAGGCTTTCCAAAGTGTTCCCCAGAAGCTTTTGGGGTTGCTCCCTGGGGGGGGGGGTTGTTGAATAGGCAGCCCCTTGGTCTTGCGCCTCCACGGTAACCAGAGCAGTGGCCTTTATCTGTCTCGTGGATTCATTCAGCAGATCTTCCCGTGAGCCTGCTGTTTGCTAGGCACCTGCTGTCCGGTCTCGGGGCAGATGCAGGCCAGATGCAGGCCAGAGAGCACATGGGCGTTGCTCAGATGTTGATGTAGGTAACCATGGCACTGGTCCTCCGAAGGAGAGGTGCTGAGGCTTCTGTGGGGAGCCAGCTGGGCCAGGAGGGGTGGGGGCGCCCTCCGGAGGAAGCCATGCGGGGCTGCGGTTGGAGGGCTCGCCAAGAGTTAGTGAGTGTGGGAGAGCAGAGACCAGGGTGGCCACAGCAGAGAGGGGGAGGGCAGCCAGTGGCCAAGGAGGAGAGCTAGTGCACGTGGGGCAAACCGCATTCAATCCCTGTGTCTTGAGTTCTGTGACTCTCTCCGTTTACAGATGAGGAAACTGAGGTAGAAGGCAGTTCAGTAAGTTGCCCAAGGCAACAGATATCAGTGGGAGCCCTGGGAGTATGGCCGCCTCAGGAAGAGGTGTACGGGGGGGGGGGGGGGGGGGGGGACTCTGATCACGAGCAGACTTGGGAAGGTCTCAGCGGGGTGAAGTGCTGCGCTTGGAAGGCCACTCTGGCTGCCCTGGGGCCAGTGCGTTGTAGGCAGGCTGCAGTCCCGTGAGGGTGGAGGCTGAGAGCCCGGGGGAAGAGGTGACCACCGGCGCTGGCCGGGACGTGGGCTTGTGGGCAGGTGGAACCGTGCCGTCGGGCTTGAGGAGAGGAGGCCAACTCCAGGTTTCTGCTGGGCCTGCTGTCTGACTTTGAACAAAGTGCCACCTCTAAAAAGGGTTCAGAAGCCACCTCGGTGACGTCTTGGGCCCCTCTCCGTCGGCTTTTACACAGATATGTCCTGGAGGCCAACCTCGGCCCCAAGTTGTGACCTTAGGACTCCGCTCACACTCAACTTTCCTCATCTTGTTCCCAGATTGACGAGATGCCCGAGGCCGCCGTGAAGTCGACAGCCAACAAGTACCAAGTCTTTTTTTTCGGGACCCATGAGACGTGAGTGAGGGGCCAGAGGTGGGGAGGGCCATGGGCAGAGCGCCGTGGGCCACAGGTGGTGTCGGCGCCCCTTCCCCGCGGCTCAGGCAGGGAGGGCTCCAGAGCACAGTCTCCCCTCTCTCCCCAGGGCATTCCTGGGTCCCAAAGACCTCTTCCCTTACGAAGAGTCCAAGGAGAAGTTTGGCAAGCCCAACAAGAGGAAAGGGTTCAGCGAGGGGCTGTGGGAGATCGAGAACAACCCTACTGTCAAGGCCTCGGGCTACCAGGTGAGCAGCCAGCGGCCCCAAAGACCCCCTGGAAAGCAGGTGTGGCCGCCGGCTCATTTGGAACCCGGGCCCACACGGGATGCTTAGCTTTCAGGACTGAGAAACCAGGCCTTTCGGGGGGGGGGGGGGGCAGGAGCTCCTGGGGTGGGGGTGGGGGGCCCTGCAGGAGGGGCTGGGGTTGGGGGAGGTGTGTGGTATCACTGTGCTATTTAGACAGTGGCCTGGGGGGCAAGGACAGGACAGAGGCGGTAAGTGGGGACAGCCCTTTAAGGGACCTGGTGTGAGTGTAGGACTTGGCCTTAACTCTTTCCACGAAGGCTTCCAGGAGGAGGTGCTCGTGAGCCGGGCAGGATGAGGCGGGAGGGTGGGGGGCGGGGGTCGGCGGGGAAAGGGTCCCAGCTCCCTTTGGGAGAAGTTGACCCGAGGTTTTGCCTCCTGCTCCAGCCCTCCCCCCTCCTGCACAGAGCCCTGCCTGCCCGGCCAGTGGGTTTAGCCCGGGGCTAATCCGACAGAGGTGGGTCTCAAATCACTCGTGAGACTGGGCACCTGGGGCGGGGGCGGGGGCGAGGCGGGAGAAGGAAGGAGTGAGTGGCCGAGGGCGGGTCTGGGGAGGGGCCCCCACAGGCCACGCAGGTGCCACTCAGCCTCTGCTGTCTCTGCGCGCAGTCTGCCCCCAAGAAGAGCTCTGTGGATGAGCCCGAGCCCGAGCCCGAAGCCACGGAGGGTGATGGCGACAAGAAGGGGAGTGCAGAGGGTAGCAGCGACGAGGAAGGGAAGCTGGTCATCGATGAGCCGGCCAAGGAGAAGAACGAGAAGGGGGCGCTGAAGAGGAGAGCAGGGGACCTGCTGGAGGTAACTGATCCCCGCCTGGGTCCCAGGGAAGCCAGCTGCTACTCCAGAGACCCTGCAGTCTGGGGTGGACCAGCCCGTAGTCTGGGGGTCCCTTGCCAAGAAGCTGGGGCACAGGAGACCCTTCAGCGGCAGAGGCCTGGGGAAGGGGGTTGTGGGTATGTCAAGGGAAGAGCCTCTGTGGAAGAGGGGCACAGGTGGGTGGCTGGCACCCCCACTCCTTGGCCTCAGCCCGCCTCGTCTCTGCCAACCCTACCTAGGACTCCCCAAAACGTCCCAAGGAGACAGAAGACCCCGAAGGGGAGGAGAAGGAAGTAGCCCCCTTGGAGGCTGAGAGGCCCCTCCCTGTGGAGGTGGAGAAGAACCGTACCCCCTCTGAGCCCGGCTCTGGCCGGGGGCTTCCTCAGGAGGAAGATGAGGAGTTAGAGGAGGAAGAGGCTGCCAAGGAAGATTCTGAGGCCCCAGGCATCAGAGATCGTGAGAGGTGAGGGAGCCCCCTGCTCTGAGGCAGCTGGGCTTGGGGGTTGACCAGCCACCTGTGGAGGAGGAGGGGGGTCCTGCCACGGAGGCAGGGTGGGCTCTCCCAGGACGTGGACACTGGCTGGGGTGTGGCCAGCCCAAGGCCACACCCATAACCCTTCTCCCCTCCAACCCTCCCCCCGCAGCCTGTAGCCACCAATGTTTCAAGAGGAGCCCCTGCCCCGTTCCTGCTGCTGTCTGGGTGCTACTGGGGAAACTGGCCATGGCCTGCAAACTGGGAACCCCACCCCGCCCCACCCTCCTCTGCCACTTAACTCTCCCCACTCCAAGCCCAGCCCCTGGAGATTGACCTGGATGGGGCAGGCCACCTGGCCCTTGCCTCCAGATCCCCACGCCCCTGTGATCTGAGTCAGGGCCATGTGTTCTGCTTCGTGGGCTGCAATGAGGCCATTGTGTCCCTCCCTGCCTGGAGCCGTTTCCCAGGGTATCTGTTGGGGCCTGGACTGGTGGTTTCCACCTCCTGACACCTTCCTGCCCCCCCCCCCCCACCCCAGCATTCTGGACCTCTGGATTAGCTGGCATTGGGGGTAGGACTGGAAGGGATGGAGAATAAAACAGCAGGGTAGGCTTCTGGGCCTGAGAGGGGCGATCTTCAAGTAGGGGTGGGGGGTCGGCAGGAAGATGGCATCTTTGTGCGCTTCTGTCCCCTCCTCCTGTACCTGTTCTCTCAGCCCCCTAGATTCAGGGGAAGTGGGACAGCTTGTAGGGGAGGGGCTCCCTTCCATAAACCCTTGATGATGGGCAACATTCAACCTTCCTTTTGCTGACCCCAGGAGTTCTGGGAGTCATAGATGATCGTCAGAAGATTTGGGGGCTTCCAAGTTGTTGGGCCGAGGACCTGAGGTCCAGAGGGTTGGCTTCACCCAGCTAGGGTGGGAGCATTGAGGAGCGTCTGTCCACCTCTGATCTCTGGCCAGAGATAGGATGCCCTGGGGAGACCCCTTAGCTGCCCTTTTCCCTCTCCCCACAGTGCTCAAGGCCATCCTACAGTCACATATGTCACCCAGACATAAAGGAAAAGACACATTTTTTAGGAGATGTTTTTAATAAAAGAAAATTACAAAAAAAAATTTTAAAGATCCCTATCCCTTTGTGTGCCACCCCCACCCCCGGCTCCTTCCCCTCTCTTGCCCCCACTTATGAGGTGCACTGGGAGGCTTCCCTTCTATTTGGGGTTTGATGACTTTTCTTTTTGTAGCTGGGGCTTTGGTGTTCCTTCTGGTGTCCGTTCCCATCACGTCCCTCACCTGGTCTCCTCAGCGTTGTCACCAGATCTGAAACCCACTGGGAGGACAGGGGAATAAGTGCCCTTGCCCAGCCTCTGTAGCAGCCTCTATGCCTCTCTCCCGTCTCCTGTCTCCCCCCCACCCCCACCCCCCCTTGGGCTCTGATGAAAAATTGCTGACTGTAGCTTTGGGACTTTAGCTCTGAAAACCGTAGACGATTTCAGTTCTAGGAAAATAAAACCCGTTGATTACTACATTGGATTTTGACTGATTCTTTGGGTGGGCGGCCGGTGGGGGGGGGGGGGGTTGGCCATTTCCAGGCCCCCTTCCCAGACGGAGGAAGTGGTGCCAGCCTCCTTTCTCAGGTTGAGAGACAGGAGGGCAACACCCAGGAATGCGCTGCTCCCAGCAGCCGCCGCTGAACCACCGTCTGCCCTGCTCCCACCTGGGAAGCCTTAAAGGCCTGCACGAGAAGTGCAGTGTGCGTGCTGACCATCCGGCCGCAGCCCCTGGCCGCCACGGAGGGGGGAGGGGCTGCTGTGTTGCTGAGCTTAGGAGCTGGGGATGCCCGCCACCCTCCGCTGGTGGGGAAGGGCCCGGAGGCTGGTAGCGTGGAACGGCCCGCCACCCCGAGTTGCGCGCAGCGGCTGGACCAGGTCATCGCAGGTGCCTCCCACAGCTGACATTTTGTGACTAGCCCATCGACCGGCAGTGGAAGGGCCGACGTGTCATTCCTTTCTGCAGAAAACCCAGGACAGTTTCTTAGTGTGCCCCGGTCCCCTGCTGCAGACGGGCGCGCGGGCAGAGGACTGGCCGCAGCCCAGCCTAGAAAGGGAAGCCCTCTGCTTTGAACAGGAAGCCACAATCCCCTAGAAAATGGAGCCCTCCTCTCTGAGAACTACGGTTCCCAGCGGCCTCCACGCAGAGCGTGCGCAAAGACGCGCCGAGCGCCGCACCTATCCTGCCCTGCCTTCAACTCCCGACGTGCTTCTTGGTGTTCCTTGCTTTCCTACCCGACCAAATTTCCTGTTTCCAGCTCGCTCCGTAGCGGTGGACTACAACTTCCGGCTTTCAGAGCGAGGTTGGTTTGAGCGTCCCCTCTGCATTCAGACTACATTTCCCAGAAAGCCGAGGGACGAGGGCGAAGGGCGCATGTGCGGACGCCGCTGGGGGGCGGGGGGGCACGGCAGCGTGGGGCGAGGCGCGAAGCGGAGGTGAGCGTTGAGTGCCCGGTGGTGGTGGCCGCCCTGGACTCGCCCGGGATTGCTCTGCTCCGGCGGCTTGGAGCGGATGGGTGGTGAAGACTGTTGGAACCGGGGCCCGGGCCACGCCGCGGAAGCCCCCCCGGGGACAGCCCCTGCAGGGTGTGCGGGAGAGGAGGGCAGGGCCTAGGGGCTGGCTTCTGGGGGTCTCCTCCCGGAGCTGCAGACCTAGAGTGGCCGACGCCTGGCCTTTTGCAGCGACCCCGCTGGCGTCCTGGGGCCGAACGCTGGCCCTGCTCCTGTGCAGCTGCGAACTAGAGCAGGCCCTGTAGCCCGCAGCGCCCGGTTTCCTCGTCTGGGGAACGAACCTTGGGGTACCCGCACCTGTCAGCTTCCCTCCCAGGGCGGCGGGAAGATCAGACGCTAGTAATCCGTGAGGCTCCTCGCACTAAGGCTGTCACCTAACTATGCTCCTAAGCATTTGTTGAATCTGCACGGGAACATCGAGGCCAACGCTAATTAAAGATAACATAGGCACTTTCTTTTTCACATTGAGAAGTATAAAGAAGAAAACTCCGAAGGTTCAGATAAACCAGTCCCCACCCCCCCAGCCCCGCCAGGGCGCATAGTGGGAAAATGTAAACAAAGGTCGTGGGGAAGGAGCAAGATGGACAGTCACTGCTCCCCCAGATAGTGCCCTTGCTCCAGCCAAGTACTTTGGCTGTTTCCTGTTGCCTTCGCATGAATATTTAAGCCTGTGCCACAACATGTATTTTTTAATTTGGCCAAAAGTCATAATACGATTCGCATTATTCTGTACTTTGTTTTGATAAAATATTAAACGTAGTTTGAATGACTCCAACAACCCTGTAAAGTTTTCAGGATGACGACACAAGCTTGTAAGCTAGGTTGCCTTGGATCATAGAGTAAGGTAGTGGAACAGGGACTAGAACCCACAGCTCTTTATGCCATTAGAGTGCACTTTATTTGTACTTTTTTTTTTTTGAGCAGGAGGCAAAAGGTTTTATTAGAGTATAAGATTAGAAAGTAAGAATAGTAGGAAAGCTCTCTTTACAGAGAGGGAGCATTCGAAGGTGAATCCCCCACTTTATTTGTACTTTGAAGTTAGACTCTGTTCTTGGTTCTAAAATAGAATTAAAGATGCCCTCCTTAATCCTTTTCTGTAGCGCATGATGCAAGAAAACAGCACGGCACCCGGCAGGTAGTAAGTGCTCAGTAAATTGAAGCACTCATGGGGCGCCTGGGTGACTCAGTCCGTTGAGCATCTGACTCTTGATTTCAGCTCAGGTCACGATCTCAGAGTCCTTGGATTGAGCCCCCGCATCGGGCTCCGTGCTGAGTGTGGGGCCTGCTGGGGATTCTCTCTCCCTCGGCCCCCCTCCCCTGCTTGCTGTCTCTTAAAAAAATAAGTAAAAATGGAAGCACTTAACTATTTTTGCCCTCCATTCTCTCACCACCCCAACCGATTTAGTCCATCATCCAAAATTGGGAGGCTTAGAAAATATACTTATTTGGGAAATGTAGGACTTGGTAATCCTAAAGTCTGCTTCTGGGGCCCTTTCCTTTGGAAAAGAAGCTGCCTTAGGGAGGAGGAGTGGTTATTTCCTGACTGAGTTCAGGAATTGTGAGTGGCATAGGGACATTTTAGTACTGTTTTTTAATCTCTGCTGTTTTTCCTTGGAAATGCCTGCCCCTTGGCCTTGTGCCTCTTTTTTGTCCCATTTACCTGTGTTTTTCCTATCCCACTGTTCCTGCATCGACCTAGTAACTGTTTATTAAGTATCTACTGTGCGCCAAGCCCTGTTTGGGTCTACTCGATTCAGGGGTGACTAGATCGCGTGGTCCCTGGCCTCTTTCTGGACTTTGAAGTCAGACGTTGTGGGCTTGAATGTCAGTTCTCTCACGTAGTAGCTTTATAACCGCCGGCAAGTCACTGAGCCTGTTTCCTCATCCGTGAAGTGAAGATAGCATCTTGTGAGGACTCCGTGAGATGAGATCCCTTGAGCAAGGGACTAAGTGTTTAAAAAAATGTTCTTTGCCCGCTTGTTTCTTTCTGTCTCCTTCAGAGCTGACGAGGAAGGTTTCTGGATCCTCCCTGGCCAGGGGATTTCTCACAGCCTCCAGCCATGCGTCTCTCTGCCCTACTGGCCTTGGCATCCAAGGTCACTCTGCCCCGCGACTACCGCTATGGGATGAGCCGCCCAGGCTCTCTTGCAGACAAGAGGAAGAACCCTCCGGGGACCAGGCGGCGCCGGGTGGCCGTGGAGCCCGTCTCGGATGAAGAATGGCATCTGTTCTGTGGGGACAGGGTGAGCCTTGGATGAGGTGGAGTGGTGGGGGGGCTGGGTGAGGGCCCCCCTCCCTGACCCTCCTGTCTTCCTGCAGGTGGAGGTCCTAGAAGGCAAGGATGCTGGGAAGCAAGGCAAAGTGGTCCAAGTCATCCGGCAGCGCAACTGGGTGGTCCTGGAGGGACTGAACACGGTGAGTGAAGATGGGGCGCTCAGGGGTGCTCAGGAAGCCTGTCCCCTCTGTCACCGCATTCGGAGCAGCCTAGGGAGGCAGGAGACGAGCTGCAGGGACAGTGAGACAGCTGACGTTGTTTTCCAGCTTGGGCTGAACGCCCCGAGCCGCGGTGGGCGAGCCCCCTTTCACACCCCCGGTTCTCATATCCCCCCTCTTTTGGACAGCACTACCGTTATGTGGGCAAGACCGTGGATTCCCGGGGAACCATGATCCCCAGCGAAGCACCCCTGCTCCACCGCCAGGTCAAACTCGTGGATCCCGTGGACAGGCAAGCACGTGGGGCTCTGGTCAGAGGGCTGCCCGCCCTGCGAGTGTGCATCAGTGTTGATCCCGTTTCTACAAAAGGAATGGTGGGTTGGAGGTTCTGGAGATTGAAAGGGGCCATCCCTCTCGTGGACGTGACCCCTGTGGGTCACCCCCAATACAGACATAGCAGCAGCAAGATGGTGACCTTCATGTTTTCAGCCGTTGACTTTTTGGGGCGGCACGTAGCCGGAAGACGTGGTTCCCAGGCTGGGTTCACCTCTTCTGTCCACTAGGAAACCCACTGACGTGGAGTGGAGATTCACGGAGGCAGGAGAGCGGGTGCGTGTCTCCACAAGATCAGGAAGAATCATCCCCAAACCTGAGTTTCCCAGAGCTGATGGCATCGTCCCTGAAACCTGGACTGGTGAGGCTGGGTGAGGGGCAGGAAGACGGGGACAGGGGGTGGTGGGAGGAGAGGGAGGGAGGGGATTTCCCACCCATCTTCTTTCCTCTGGCTCAATAGATGGCCCCAAAGACACATCAGTGGAAGATGCTCTAGAAAGAACCTACGTGCCCCGTTTAAAGACACTGGAGGAGGAGGTGATGGAGGCGATGGGGATCCAGGAGACGCGGAGACACAAGAAAGTCTATTGGTACTGATCCTGGGAATCAGCTGGAGATCAGCTTCCCCCCTCCTTGTCTTAGCCTCGAAGGTCCAGGCCACCTCTCCTTCAGACACCAAGAGAGAGCCAGGAGTTCCCCCACACGCGTCTGCTAGATCGGCACCTTAACCCAGCGCACCTGTTTCTGGGACTGAAGGAAGGGGCATCTGTCCTTACGTTGTGACAGCCTGGGTGGAAGTTAGGCAGCCTCCACAGGGACAGGGCCTGCGGGTTCTGGGAGACCCGTGAGTAACGAGATGCTACCCGTCAGGGAGGCTGGCGGGAGCAGGGGTGGAAAAATAGAAGTGGCAGAGAAATAAAGATTTCATTTATTTAATAAATTAAAAATAAACTTTTACATAGTATTATGTTAACATGGGGAGGGAGAGGCCAGGGTTGCAGGAAGCTAGGAGGCTGGTCCTCTGGGTGAACTCCAGATGGAGTTCGTCAGCTGTCTTCAGTTTCCAGAAGAGAGAAGGCCTCACCCAGGGGACTCTTGGTGGCCACCAGAACTAGGTTCCTGGGCGACAGTTCAGGACTAAAGATGGGCAGGAGCTCAGCATGGAAGCCTGGAAGAAAGGCAGGGCTACTCAGGGAGGAATCACGAACTCAGCTGTTCCCTGCCAGGCCTGTGGGCACAGACCCTTTCCCTGTGCGGGGGGGGGCCTGAGGTGTCTAAGAGACCCAGTTCTCTACCAGGAATATGGGTACCCCAGACACCGACCCCACCCCTGGGGTGGTTCTTGCTTAAAACGCAAGATGGGAGAGGAGCCCGACTTAGCAGGAATGTGCGTGGACAAATCTCCCACCCCACTGGTACCCGAAGCAGCTAGTCTGAGTCCCACCGCGGGGCTGGGGGGCTGGGGCCGGAGGGAGGAGCCTCAGAGCTCCAGCCCCCCCCCCCGCCCCCCCAGCCCCCGGTCCTTGCTGTGGGCCACCCTCACCCTGCTCCTGAAGGCAGAGCAGCCGGTCCAGCAGAATCAGTGTCTCCACCAGCGGGGCCAGGAGCAGGGCCAGGCTGAAGAAGGCCACCACTCGGTTCTCCTGGGCCTGGTGGGCCCGAAGGGCAGCCAGGTTCAGTGGCAGCTGGGGATCCAGCCCCACCCGCCGCAGCCCCCGCTGCACGTATCTGTGGGGTCAGCCACAGACCACGCTCAGTTTGGCTTCAGGAGCCTCCCCTCCCACCCAGACTGGACGCTCCCGATCTGATGGCAGCTTTGCTGGGTTTGCCACCCTAGTATGCATTTTCCTAAGTTTCCCTGGCCGGGAACTGTCTGTCCAGCAGCAGATTGGTCCCCAAGTTTATCATCTATACAATGATCTGACCATAGTTTTAGCACTTAAAGACCTGGACGGTCCCCTGACAAAAGAGTGACAACTCGGTTCTAAAAGAATTCTGAGAAGCTGTCCGGTCAGACTTCAAAATCAACTCCCTGGGCACATTTAGATCTTCTTTTGTTTGTGGTTTGGTTTTTTTTTGAGGGGAGGGGCAGAGGGAGATAGAACCTCAAGCAGGCTTCTGCCCACGACAGAGATCATGATGCGCGTGAGCGGAAATCAAGAGCCGGATGCCTAAACTAACTGAGCCCCCCCCCCCCCCCGACGCCCCATAGATCTTTCGTTCACACTAACAAGTGAGGATGGGAGGGAAATCAGACCTTCAGTCCGTGATGCCCGTCCCCCTCCCCACCCCCCCCAGCCTCACTCTTCGATCTTGAGCTCGTGGACCCTGGGGATCCCTTGCACGCCTGGCCGTCGAAGCTCGGGCCGGGCGCCCCGGATGACCGTCTCCAGTGCTGCCCGATAGCAGTGGGTGCGGAGCCCCGGGCCCGCTCTCTGTAGCCGCTCGGCGTAGTCCTCCAAGGCGTGGCAGGCCCCCTCCCGCAGCCTGTAGGGCAGCTCAGAGCCACGAAGCCCCGCCACCCACTGACTCAGTGGGTAGCCGCCAGGCTCACTCAACTTCATGTAGCAGCAGCCCACCGAGGCCAGGGCCACCACCTCGGGGCAGGAGAAGTGCCTCAGCAAGGCGACGCTCAGGTCCCCGCAGGCGTGGAGGCCCGTCAGCAGCAGGCGGGCCCCCCGCGGAGGCAAGGGCTCCAGGGGAAGCAGGAGCTCCTCGCACAGGGCCGTGGGCTCTACCCACCTAACCACGTGGTGTGGGGAGTGGCGAGGGCCGGCCCGGGTCACCTGTGGAGGCAGGACGGAACAGAGGCAGGTGGGAAGTCTGCTGTCCCTGTGCCCCCTCCGGCCACAGGAAGGGAGTGTCCCCTGCGCTCCTTCCCAAAGAGGGAGAGCACCGCGGGACGGGGGAGCTGGGTGAACTCTGGGGCCCATCACCATCAACTGCAAACCTCGTCTGTGAGTCCCGGTTCCCCTCTGTCACGAGCCTAACGAACACCTGACCGGCCGCTCCACAGGTGGCTGGGAGAAGCGCACGTCAGGGTGGAAAGCACTTTGTAACCAGAAAGTGCTTTTACGGTATGAGGAGGTTTGGGTGACGGGGGCCCCTCAAAGGGGTAGCAGGATTGGGGATCACGCCGTCAATCCCGGAAACAGAAAGGAGTCGGCCTTGGTGCCCAACGCCTGCCAAGCGGGCCTCGTCCCGCAGCCCCGGCTGCACGAAAAGCTGGCCGACCTGTGGGCTCCTCTTCTCCTCCTTCTCCAGGGCCTGCAGGAGCTCCCGGTCCAGGCGCTGGGCTCTCTCCACCAGCCTCCGATCGCCTTCGATGCTCTTCACTGTCAGCCCCAGCCCCAGGGACATGAATCGGGAGAGATGGCCCTGGAGTCACGACAGGGAGGGTGGAGACGGTCCCGTCCAGCGGCCTGTCTGCTGTCAGCCTCCCTAGCAGTGACCTGGACGCCTGGGTCCCGGGCCCCCAGGAGGCTCAAGTCCTGCCCTGCCTAGTTCCACCACTGCCCAGCGCCTGCTTCCCTGGGCCTGCAGCCTGACGACCTGCCTCCAGCTCTCCGTCCCCACGACTCAAACAACGAAACACCCAGACCTGAGACCCAGAATGTTAAGGGTCTGACTCACCTGGCCTGAGCCTATATCCACGACCTGGGTGCAGCCCGTGAGGTCACTCAGTTTCTTCACCAACTACAAGAGGAGGGAACAAAGCTCTCCCGGCCACTGGGTGTTGGCTCCCAGGGCAAACACCCCCAACGGGGGCGGAGGCGCCGCAGAGGGCACAGGAAGAGGGCAGGGGAGCCACGAACACGAGATAGAGAAACCGAAAGGGAGGTGCTGACCCCAGGCTCAGCCTCCTCTCCTTGCTCCTCTCAGTGTGAACAAGGAGGAGAGCGCTGCTATGAAGCCCTGAGCAGACTGCGGAGGCGGAAAATAGGAAGACCTCGGTTCAGACGCAGCCACCAACCTACCCGTCGAGAGGGCGGACGCACAAAATACCCGGCATCCAGACCATGCCTGCCAAGGCTGGTCCCGCGGGCCGTGCAAAGTGCCCACCTCCTGGCCACCCACAGCCTTAAGGGGCCCTCCCGCCCCTCCAGCCCGCCATCTCACCTCTCCCAGCCTCCGGATCTCATGCTGCTTCTTGGGCCTGACGTGTTTCCGGAACGGGGCTGTCAGGCGGGAGCTCTGGCTGGGGTTCTCCAGGAACTCTGAGGGGGTCTGAAACCCAGGTGTCCGGGTAAAGGCCAGGGCACGGGCTGTGGACTTCAGGGCCAGCAGGGTGAGTGGCCACACCGACCCGTACCTGCGATAGGCCAGCCCGGGCCCCCAGTGAATAGCTCCATCGCGTCCTGACAGTGACACCCGGGCCCCCCGGCACGGGGCCCCGCTTGCCCCTACCTGACCACTTCTCCTTCCCCAGGCATCCCCAGCAGCTGTGCGGCCAGCTGTGGTGGGTTCAGTCCATCCAGCGCCTCCCGCCACGACCAAGGCAGTGTGCCCCACAGGTTGTCTGTGAAGAACTCCTGCGGGAGGAGGGAGGAGGCAGGAGGGGGGCGGTCAGTAGGCCGCCGCCCTCCCCGCCCTCCCCCGTCCTCGACGAAGGGCCACTGGCTGCGGCCAGCAGGCGCCTCCTACTCCTGCGAGTCACCTCTCCTCTGAAGCCTGCTCCTGCCTCCCCTTTCCTCGGAGCCCAGATGGCATCCTGGACGCCTCTCTTGCAGCAGCGTCCCTACTCACGGATGTGTCCGCTTTCTCTACTCAGCTGCGCTTAAGGGCAAGGATGGCGTCTTCGCTCCGGCATCTGCGCCACCACAGTGACTGACCTGTGTGGTATTAGTACATCACCGCTTGATAATCTACCATTGTTACCCGAGCAGCTGGGTGGCTCAGCCAGTTAAGCGTCTGACTCTTGATTCTGGCTCAGGTCACGGGAGCTCTGGGCTGACAGCGTGCAGCCTGCTTGGGAGCCTCTCTCTCTGCCCTCCCCTGCTTGTGCTCTCTCTCAAAAAAAAAACAACTTAAAAAAAACAAAAAAATCTACCACGGGCCACCTGGGTGGCTCAGCGGTTAAGCATCTGACTTCGGCTCAGATGATCTCATGGTTGGGGAGCTCAAGCCCCGTGTCGGGCTCTCTGCTTCAGATCCTCCGTCCCCCTCTCTCTCTGCCCCTACCCCGCTCCTGTTTTCTCCCCTTCTCTCTCTCTCTCAAAAATAAACACATTAAAAAAGTAATCTACCATTATACGCATCACACACTTTATATGCCAGATGTTATCCCAGGGTGTTTTTATTTGTTCGTTTGTTCAACACAAATTCTGGAGCTGTGGTTACGCACCAAGCTCTAGTCTAGGCTCAGAGGACACAACAATGAACCCGACAAGATTCTTGCTCTCGCAGAGTTTCCATAAAAAAAATAATTTCAGGTAACGTCAAGTGCCACAGAGACGATCAAACACTAATGAAAACGGTAACACAACGGAGCTTGAGAGAGTACGGACGGAACACTGGTCTGGGGAGCTTGCGAAATGGGTGAGGAGGGTCAAAAAATACAAACTTCCAGTTGTGAAAATAAATAAATCATGGAGACGTAATGTACATCAAAGCGACCACAGCTAACGATGATGGACTGCATACTTGCAAGTTGATGACAGCACACCTGAGAAGTTCTCCTCACAATAAAGGTAACTTGAGAGGTGAAAGGTGTTTCACTACACTTACCATGGTGATCATTTTGCAACACAAATATCAAATCACTGTGTTATACCCCCAATACAAAGTTACATTATCAATTATACCTCGATAAAAAAAAAAACTCAGGTCGTAGCAAACACTCATAAGATATTTTAATATGCCAGGCACTGTCCCAAGCATTTTCCATGTATTAATGCATTGAATCTTCAAACAACCCTATGAGATAAGTACTATTTTTACTTGGCATTTTCCAGAGAAGGAAACTGACACACAGCTGTTAAGTAACTTGCCCAAGTCAAAAAGCTAGTAAGCAGCAGAGCTGGAATCTGAAACCAACTGGACTCCAGTTCTTGCCCTTAATCACTGTTTTCTTTCGCCTTCCTGTGGAGGAAAAGCATTCCAGGCTGACCAGTAAGTGCAAAGGCCCAGAGGCCTGCCATATTTACAGAGCAGAAATCAGGCCAGTATAGGTGTAGTAGAGTCAATGTGGGAGAGGACAAATGTGCTAGCCTTCAAAAGGCAGCAGGGGACAGATCATGTAGCACTTTTTCGATAATGGTAAGGAGTTAAGATTTCATCAAAGCACCTGGGAAGCAAGGCAGTGTCTCGATCAGATTTACGTGTTTTTCAAGTAAACTTGACACCAACGTGAGGCTCCAACTTACTACTCCAAGATCAAGAGTGTAGCAAACTCTACGGACTGAGCCAGCCAGGTGCCCTGATCAAACTTACGTTTTTAAAAAATTTATTTTGAGAGAGACTGCATGTGCATACCTGGGTCGGGGTGGGGAGGGACAGAGAGGGACGGAGAGAGATTCCAAAGCAGGCTCAGCGCTGTCAGCACAGAGCCTGACTCCGGATCCCCTCCCACCAACTATGAGATCATGAGTTAGCCACTCAACTGACTGAGCCACCCAGGCGCCCGGGATTCCCAGTTTACGAGGATCAAGCTGCTTTATGAAGAAGTGGTTATGGAGAGTAAGTGAACACAGAGATCAGTTAGGAAGGAGTCCAGGAGAGAGATGATGGTGGCTTGGCCCAGGGTGGTAGCAATGGAGGTGGAAACAAAGGGTGAATTTAGTATCTGTTCTGGAGGTAGAGGCAACAGGACGCTTTGAAGAACTGGACTCTTGATCAATGAAAGCAAGAGTTGAATCAATAATGGCTTCTGGGCTTGGAGGGGCTGAACGATTCAGTGGATGCTGTTGCCACTTACACATCATCTCACTCATTCTTCATAACGATCCTTCAGACAGGGATCCCTATTACAGCTGAGAAACAGGTGGCAGGAAGTTCTTAATAATGCCTCCATCTAACACAGTAAAGGAGGCAGTCAAGCCGGTCTGATTCCAAAGCTGTGGCTGTCCAGTAGGCTACTAAACCAGGACTTTATGCAAAGCTCGGATCAATGAACACGTGTGTTCCTGAACACCTCACAGGTTCCTGGGGAAGCTCAACGAGCTGCAGCGTGGCTCTGTTGTTCACGCATTTTATTTTGGACTTGGGAAAGTTAGAGAAACCAGCGAGATACCAGAAATATTAATACGTATGTCAACTCAAAAACCGGGAGGGAGTAACCCCAGTTTTAACCCTTTCTTGTACAGACCACAGACCGAAACCCATAGAAAAAAAGAGAGTAGAAGCCACCTCTCCAGGTTCTGCCCCTGCCACGGGCACCCAGCCAACCGCACAACCGGCAGCACCCCGCCCACACCCCTGTGGCCTCACGATGATGTAGGCGTCCAGGATGGGACGGTAGCGCGCCAGCACACGGGTGAGGTTCACCGCCAGCTGCCTCCTCTCCTCGTGAGAGAGGCCGCGGGCGGAGACGCCCGGCATCCCGGGGTCCAGCTGGTGGCGTCAGGAGCGAGAACGAGCCGAGCGGGTAGCCAGGGTCAGTGCCCCGCGGGGGTCTGCGGCTGGGGCGGAAGACGGAATGCGTCCCCTGACGTCACAGGTCGCGACGTTCCCCAGCGCCAAGCGGGCGGCGTCGCGCACACGTGGGGTAAGTTGGGGCGGGGCGCCGCGCACTACGTCACAGAGGCGTGGCGCGGCGCCCAGGCCCGCCCTTCCCCGCGCACTTCCCTCCTCCCCCGGAAGTGGGGGCGGTACCTCCCCCGGGGCTCGGCCTCCCTGCCTTCGAGTTGTACCTCCACGGGGCTAGAGGGGCCGGGGAGCGCATCCCGCCCCCGCCGCCCCCGACGCCGCCGCCGCCGCCGCTGCCGCTGCCCACGCGCTCGGAGTCCCTGGCCTCGCTCCCGGAGGCGGGGGCGCTGCGGGCGCGTGCGCGTCGGCCCCCGGCGCGGTCCAACCCGCGAGCCTGCCGGCCCGGGCCTCGCCGGCGCGCGCCGACTTCCGCCTCCGGTTCCGGGCGCTTTCGCTCTAAGCTGGGCCGGCGAGGAGGTAGGTGTGGGCGCGGGGGGTCGCTCTCGGTGGCTGGGACCCCCGGCGTGCTCGCCGACGTAGGGGGCCCTAAGCCTCGGTTCACCCAGCGGGTGTGTGTGGTCAGAGGGCCTTTGTCGGGAGAAGGACCGGCGTGAGACGCGTGTGGTGGTCCCCCGCCTGGAGCCGCGCGGGGATGCCTGGGTAATCCAGAGGCCCTCGCGGGCGGATGGTACAGCTCCACTGTTCTGGCTTTCCAGACGCAGAGTTCGAGGTGGTTGGCCCTACAGCCCCCTCCGGGTGCGAACGAGACTGAGCTCTTGGGAGGGGAAGTGGCCTTCTCAAGACGCTGTGGCTGGTGAATTGTGGGGCCGCGCTAGAACCGAAGCTTCCTGGCGCAGACCGTGCCCCTGACATTATTTCACATTACAGATTCGTACCTGTTCTGGGCGGTCGCTCTGATGTCTTTCCAGCTTTAAGTCGTCCGGAGATGGGTCTTACTGTTTCACGGGGCCTATGGGCTCCGTTGTCAGGATTACTCTCTTCCCCAGGGTGTCCTACAGACCTCCAGACGTTGGCCTGTGGGATTCAGCAGAAGATGAGGCCTCTATCTTCCTGTCGTCAGTAAGCCGCTCCTCGCAAGTGCTCTCCCGCCGTCCACTGTCCTCATGTCTACCTTACTCCTCAATTTGGATTTCGGTGAACCTCCCCCCAAAAAGGCATTAGAGGGGAATGCCAAGCACCGAAAATTTGTCAAGAAGAGGAGGTTCTTGGAACGGAGAGGTTTTCTGAATAAGAAGAACCAGCACCCTAGCAAGGTGCCTAAGCTGCACCCAGACCCTCCGAAGAAAGGGGAAGCTCCTAGGGTGGATGGCACTTGGAAGGTCTCTCCCCTTCCAAAGAAGAAGACCGCCGCCTCCAGCAGCGGACCAGAGCAGTCCCTGGACAGGAAAGCTGCGGTGCCTTGGCTGACCCCTGCCCCTTCACAGAAGGCTGGGTCTGTCGTGGCCAAAGTAGACTTGCTGGGGGAGTTCCAGAGTGCTCTTCCAAAGACTAGGAGCCACCCAGCTCGCTCCCAGAAGAAGGGCCCCCAGAAGAACCCTACTCAGAAAAACGCCCCACAGAACTCCACCCAATCTCGTTTGGAGAATAAATGCTCCGGAGCGTCGCAGAAGACACCAGGGAAAATGGTGGCGATTGACTGCGAGATGGTGGGCACAGGACCCAAGGGGCACGTCAGTTCCTTGGCTCGATGTAGCATCGTCAACTACCACGGAGATGTGCTTTATGATGAGTACGTCCTCCCCCCCTGCCACATCGTGGACTACCGGACCAGATGGAGTGGCATCCGGAAGCAGCACATGGTGAATGCCACACCCTTCAAGGTCGCTCGGAGCCAGGTGAGAGGCTTGGGGTCCGATGGTAGTGGCGAGGCCGGTGGGCTGAGGTCCGCGTCATTTTTTCAGCAAAGGATGTCACTCTAGGAAGGCGCCAGAGGATGGGGAGGAGGGAAGGAGGGAGTGGATCGCCGCGGAAAGAGGGCTTCCTGCTGGGGCAGAGCGGTGGGAGTCCAGAAAGCTACAGTTAGCTGGTGGAGGGAACTTGGTTGGCTGAGACTGTTCGCTTTCCGGTCGAATCCTTGTCTGGGGAACTGGGAATCCGTACAGAGAAGTAACCACTGAGGGACAGAGCCCCAGGCACGGATGGCGGAGAGGGGGGGAGGGGGAAACGCTCCATGTCTTCGGGGAGAGTGGGGAGGGCTTCCTGCCTAGCGTGGGAGGTGCTGGCGGTTTTGGTGGGAGCAGGGGTGACTCGCGTACCTGGGTCGGGTGTGCCGAAGCGACAGCTGCGACAGACGACACAGGGCTGTCGTGTTGGGTTCTCACCTCGCTCGCTGAGCAAGCCTCCTCACCGGCCGCAGGGAGCTCCACAGAGGGACGGGAAAAGGAAGGTGAACCTGAGGTGAAGAAGAGGAAGCCAGCTGGTCGTGGGAGGCCTCCAGAGGGCGCTCTTGGTCCACTTCTCTGCCACTTCAACCCCCTGCTCTTTGCTTTCTCTAGACACTCTGTGTTCCGCTGGCGTTCTTCATGCGCCTGCAGTCAGTTGGAGGCGGTTCAGCAGAGGGGAGGGGGCTGGATCTTAGAAAGAACCCGAGAGGAGTTGAGCCTGCGCACCAGGGCACCCCTGAGCCGCGCTTGGGAGAGGCGGAAGGTGGGGAGGGTGTGGCGGGGCGCAGAGTGCCCTTAGGAGCCCGCACCTGCCTGGCTCGTGGCGCTCCCGCGGGGCTCTTGTCCTAAAGTGATCCCCCAGCGCTCAGGCCGGGCCGAGAGCCCCGTTCACAGGGTCTGCCGCTTCCAGGGCTTCCTGCCGGCCGTGTCCCAGTCAGGGCGCTTTAGTTCTTGTTCACAACCTGTTCGGGACCCATCGGGGGAACGGCCTTCAGAGCTGGTGGCGTATTCTTTGGTTGTCCTCGTTGCCGGTTTGCCCTCACGCTTTAAGATCCTGCGGTGGCGAGAAGGTCTTTGCTTCTGAGGCTCACGGGAATAAGGTTCCAGGGCAGCTGGTGAGTGAGTGGGGAGAGCTGAAGGCCGGGGGTTGGCGCACGCGGACTCAGTCTGCAAGAGGTTCTGAAGCTTTTGTAGCTCGTAGGGCCTTCCAGAGTCGGATGGAAACCGTAGACCCTCCCCGCCCCCCCCCAAAAAAAAACCCCATGTACGTAACTTTGTGTACAATTTGGGGCTTCTGTCACCTCCCTGGAGCCCATCTCTGACCCCATCTGTCCAAGCCTCCTGTCTCAGGCCAGCATATGGTAGGGGTCAAAGGTCTTCACGTAGCGAGCCAGAACCGACCTGGATAGTTACGTGAGCATCTCAGGCCTGAGTGTGATTTGGGACGGAGGCAAATCGGTCTGTCGCTGGAATGGAAGTTAGAAGATAAGGAGCCGTTGGGGGTGTAAGTCCGGACGGGGTTACCGTCATCGTGCGGCGGGGTCGTCTTGGGTGGTAGCTGCTTTCACCTCGGGGCGTGGAGCTGGGCCTCGGGTGGAAGAAGCCTGGTGGGAGAGGGCGTTTCAAGGATGAGCCAGGTGAGCACTTGGAGAAAAGGGCCTAGAAGGACCCATGGCCACGTTGGGCTTGTAGGGGCTTTGCCACCTCCTCGCCAGCGCCGCCTCTGTTCCTGTTTCAGATCTTGAAGATCCTCACAGGGAAGATAGTGGTGGGGCATGCCATCCACAACGACTTCAAAGCCCTTCAGTACTCGCACCCCAAGTCTCTCACCCGCGACACCTCCCACATCCCGCCCCTCAACCGGAAGGCCGAGTGCCCAGAGAACGCCACCGTGTCCCTCAAGTGTCTCACGAAGAAGCTTCTGAACCGGGACATCCAGGTAGTGTCTCCCCAGTGCAGCCAGGCCCGTGGCTTGGACGCTGGGGGCGCCCTCCGTGCGGCCTTGCTCCAGGCTCTGGCCCCAGAATTGCTCTGATTGTAGAGAGGTGTGGGCGGGCTGCTCTGATGGGAAGAGCTTTGGACCAAGGGGCCCGGTAGACTCTCCATCTGTACGTGGGGTGACAGCTCCCGTCCCAGAGCATCACAGAGGGTGCTCGGGACAGGGAAGAGCCTTCAGGTGGGTGCAAAGCCCTAACTGAGAAGAGAGGAAGAGAGGAGAGCACGTGGTGGTGTCCAGAAGTCCGCAGAGTGGGTGCCGGGACCCCCTGCGTGGTCTACGCGTCTGCACTCAGAGGAGGGCGGCCTGCCTGGCCGGAGGAGGAGGGGCCACGCGTCGCGTAGAGCGTGGTTAGGCACTGGGGAAGCTGGAAGATTCGGAAGGCCTGGCGGCCATCTGGTGCGTTGTGCTGGCCGGGCGTAGACTGACGAGCACCTGCGTCCACAGGAAGGGCTGAGCCATTAGGGTGGGAGTGGAGCCTCTGAGATGGGGTGGGGACTAGACCCCACCGGAGTTCGGCCTTCGCAGCCCACAGACTCTGCAGAAGCACCTGCACCCCGGGGGCCACGGAGAGCCAGTTGGGAAGGAAAGCCGTAGTCTCTCTCTGTGGCTTCACGTTCTTCTCTTCCTCCGGCGTCCAGGTTGGGAAAAGCGGGCATTCCTCCGTGGAAGACGCTCAGGCCACCATGGAGCTGTACAAGTTGGTTGAAGTCGAGTGGGAACAGCACCTGGCCCAGAATCCCCCAAAGGACTAGCGGCCGCGGAGGCGCCGGTGACGAGAGGTGGAGAGCAGCACCGTGCCCGGGAGGACCGGGCAGCAGGACTGGGCAGCGGCCCGTCTCGCTGCCCCAACCGGGAGAGACCGGCTCCACCCCAGACTTAGTATTCATTGAAATTTCACCTCCGGTGTCGTGTCGTGTCTGGTTGAGAATCCCGCGGAGGGAGGAAGCCTCCGTGTCAGGACCAGCCCTGGACTGTTTCCCTCCTAAATGGTGCTACCTGCGGGTCCCAGGTGCTTGGCTCCAGGCGGGCCTTTTGACTTCGAGGGGCGGGGCATACTGGGAACCGTTTCCCAGACTGCCTTATCACTAGGGTGGCCGCATGTCCGTTTTATGCCTTTGGTCCTCGCGTAAATAGCAGTGCCCTGTTTCGCGGTCAGAAGCGCGCTGGTTGGCTGGTCACACCGCGTGTCACAGACTCTGCCCTTGGCCTTGTCTGCATCGGAGACATAGCGCCCGTCCTTAGGGGAGCCATCCCTGGTGAGGTTCAGTTCTTACGGGCAGGAGAGTGGGACTTGGAGATCCATTTTTCTGATTTGGGAAAAGCAACGTCTCTCCTAAAGTGTTAGAGGATTTATTTAATTTAGATCCCACTTGGTAGGTTAAAAAAGAACTTAAAGTGTTTTCATGGTTTTTAGTCTTTTACTTCATTAAAACAAGCCGTGAAGGACTCAAATTATTCCCTTGATAAATTTTTATAATGGAAAAACACTCGTGTGCTGTTTTCTTTTTCAGTTTACGCTAAAAAGCTCTGTCACCAGGTGGGGCGCCCACCTGGCTCGAGTTGTTAGAGCGTGCAAGTCTAGATCTCGGGATTGGGAGTTCAGGCCCCACGTTGGGCGTAGAGCCTATTTGAAAAAAGTCTCTGTGACAAGGTCTCACAGGGCTGTGATTCTGTGAGGGGTCCAGGATCTCTGTGGACGGCGCTAACTGGGCCCTTTTTGGCCAGAAGTCACCAGGAAGCACCGACTAAGCCCTCTTGTGTGGCCCGTGTGCTCTGGTGCCCGGTCCCCACCCCTACCATGAATCGAGCACGCCTGCAGCGGTGCCCCAAGCCACGCAGACACCTTCACACACGGGTGTGTGACCAGTAGAGCAATTCAGGGTGGGCACGCGGGAGGGACGGAGCAGGGGCGGGAGGGTGCTGGGTGACGCCAGCCTGGTCGGTCCTGCCAGCGCTTCCTCGGTGGCACACGCCCTCCTGGGAAGGTGAGTCACGGGTCTGACCTCGTGTCTGGGATTGCTTTGTGCACAGTCTTGAGAGAGTGCGGCCTCCACACTCTTGTGTGGCTTGTGCCCCTCGAGTGGCTGCTTCGGCTCCAGGGGCAGGGCTACGGTCACGGCTGCCGGTAGAAGGGAATTTCCTGCAGCCAACCCGGACTTCAGACGTGGCCTTGCCGTCCTGTCCTGCACCGCGGGACCCACTTGCACAGGCAGCTCTGGAGCTCAGAGCAAGTTGGTTCCTGCTGAGCCTGACACACGGAACGTCCGTGACACTGCAGAGACGTACCAGGCGCCCTCACACAGACCTCTAGGTCTAGGTGGGAATGATCTAGGAGGGCCACGCCCAAAACCGGGAATACGCTGAAGGCAAGTCTTAGTTACGTTTTAATCAGTTAAGGTGGGAGACGAAAAATCTCAGTTGAGTTCAGTTTTGGGGGTACATGTCGGCTGGACTTGGCCTTGTGGGTGTCTGGGTAAACAGCAGCTGACCCTTGCACTTCCTCTCCACCCCACCGCACCCCCATGTCCTGAAAGGCACCTGGTCTCGGTCAACGCTGGAAAGAGCTGTCTTCTGCTCACCACGAAGAACCTGGGGACCAGAGGACCTTGTGACCGTTTTCCTCAGCGTTTTCTCTCCTCACACTTTCTGGGTGGAGCCCAGCTCGCCCCGCAAGGGTGCCTCCTTAAGTCCTCTTCCTTCTCTGCTCCTCTGTCCCCAGGGGCCTGGCTTCCTCCAAGAGGGTGGCCAGCCCCTTGCAGATTGCTGCCCGAATTCCAATCAGCAAGCGTTTTGCCCGAACTGCGGCAAAACACGGGCTCTTCCAACGCTTTCTCTTCGTAGAGGAAGGACGTGTTCTGATTCAGGGACCCCTTCTGCGGGTGAGGCCAGCAAAGGGCAGCGTGTGAGAAGTGGACCCTGCCAACGGCGTCTCAACGGCCTGAACCTTAGCAAAGCGGTTCTCGATAGGGGCAGGGCGGTGTGTGTGGGAATTTGAGGTGATCGTGCCGCCCTGTCTCCACTGATGGCCGTAGCGAAGGCTGCGAGGAGGAGCTGTTTGGTTTCTGGTTTAACAGATGATTACAGCTGACAATGGGGAAGCACAACAGGACTGTAATTATGAACTTGCCCCAAGGTGCGTCAGCCCGAGTCCGTGTTGGGAGACCATACGCAGGTGTGAAATACGCCAGGTGTGTCTGCGAGTATGTCCTGTCTGCGCTGTGTATCTTCTGTCTACACTGTTGCTCACAGAGCACTTGCATTTACTCTGCAGAGCAAGCCCTCAGCCCAGGCAGAAGAGCAAGATACCCTGTACTGATACTGATACTGATACTGATACAAGTTACTGATAACATGTTTTAAGTTTGGTTTCACCGCATTCCGCATTGGTGGCTGTCGGTTTCCTTCTGGGGCTTAAGGACTCCAGCATTAAGATCCTGGGATTCTTTTCTACCCCTGATGGGTAACTAATGGTCGCCATCGATAATAATGACAACAGCCCCTGCTCTTTGACTGTGTCCCTGTGTCGGGCACTGTGCTAAGTCCTGGAGGCACACCGTGCCATTCTCGGGAAGGTAGGCGGTGCTGTTCTAGGACAGCACTCAAGGAAGCCTAGGTTGACAAACGATAAGAAATCGCGCCCAGGCCAAATAGCTGGGGGTTGGCGCTGGCACTCGGACCTGCCAGCTGTGCCTGAAGCCTCCGCTCTTAACCGCTGCCCTACTCTGCTCTTAACCCGTCCGGGCGGCACCTGATGAGACTTGGAATCCTGCTCGGATATCGACGAAGCACCTGCTGTGTGCCAGGTCCTGTGGCAGACCCCAGGGAAGCGGCATGGTCTTTGTCCCCCAGCTGCTTACAGTCTGAAAAAGAGAAGCCAGTAAATCCATTTCAGTGGCAAGCTGTCCGGGGCCGTTGCGGGATTTAAAGCTGGGGAGTGATGTGGTCACATTTGTGTTTTAGGAAGACGCTGCTGGCAGCCAGATGGAAGCAGGATTGGAGAAGGGCCTCTCAGGAGAGGGGTTCTGTGGACGAGCCCGGGTGAGCTGTGACCGAGGCCTGGGTCCATGAGGCAGGAGGGTGCACCTGAGCGTCCCTGAGGAGGTGGAATCAACATGACCTAGAGAGCAGGGCGAGAAGATCAGAGGCCGTCTTGCTCTTTCTGAGCTGCAGGAAGAGACAGTGGTGCCGTCAGCCGTGAGGGTGGTGCGTGCGGCGGGCAGAAGAGCGGGCTTCTGAGGAGGCCAACTTGGGTTGACTCAGAAGACACCAGACTGCAGCTCAGCGGGGGGGAAAGAGCTGGGGCCGGCAGCTTAGGGACGACAGGGCAACAGCGGGGGGCGCCTCAGATGGGGGTGAGGGCGTCACATAGAAAAGTGTATAAAGGAGAGCACGAGGTCAAGACCAGAGGCTTGGGGATGCTGTTCCTACAAGCCCCGGAGGAAGGCCCAAGGGAGGCCATCAGATGGGCCAGAGGAGGCTTTCCAGGAGGGAGGGGATGGTATCAGACACCACACAGAGGACCAGTAAGATGAGAGCCAAGGAAGGGCCCTGTTATTTGTATCAATTTGGTGCCTTTCATCTGAGCAGTGTCTGCGGTGGGGGCGGGGAGAGGTGGGGGCGGCAATCTGGAGGGATCTGGAGGGCGGTGATCCGGGGGGATCTGGAGGGCGGCAATCCGGGGGGATCTGGAGGGTGGTGATCCGGAGGGATCTGGAGGGCGGTGATCCGGAGAGATGTGGAGGGTGGCGATCCGGAGGCATCTGGAGGGCGGTGATCCAGAGGGATCTGGAGGGCAGGGATCTGGAGGGATCTGGAGGGTGGTGATCTGGAGGGATCTGGAGGGTGGTGATCTGGAGGGATCTGGAGGGTGGCGATCCGGAGGCATCTGGAGGGCGGTGATCTGGAGGGATCTGGAGGGTGGCGATCTGGAGGGATCTGGAAGGCAGGGATCTGGAGGGATCTGGAGGGTGGTGATCTGGAGGGATCTGGAGGGTGGTGATCCGGAGGGATCTGGAGGGTGGCGATCAGGAGGCATCTGGAGGGTGGCGATCCGGAGGCATCTGGAGGGCGGTGATCCAGAGGGATCTGGAGGGCAGGGATCTGGAGGGATCTGGAGGGTGGTGATCTGGAGGGATCTGGAGGGTGGTGATCCGGAGGGATCTGGAGGGTGGCGATCCGGAGGCATCTGGAGGGCGGCGATCTGGAGGCATCTGGAGGGTGGTGATCCAGAGGGATCTGGAGGGTGGCGATCTGGAGGGATCTGGAGGGCAGGGATCTGGAGGGATCTGGAGGGTGGCGATCTGGAGAGTGGTCTGAAGATGCTGCCAGCAAAGCTGTGGACCACAAGTGCTGAGGAAGGTGGGCACTACAGCGGGTCCCAAAAGACTGAGGAGATGGCGTCTTGAGCTTAGCCTTGTCCAGGAACAGGGGTGCCTTGTCTTCTGGGACCAAAAGAAAGAGGCAAGGGTGGGGCCGATGGGTATGTTCCCAGGCAGCACCTGGTGACCTGGATGGCTTACTAAGTCCAAGAAGAGCATGGGCCACAAACCAGGGAACAGACGTTTGGCACAGCCATGGAGACAAGAGAGTGAGCTGACGGAGGACGCAAGAAAGGGCAGAGGTCCTGGGTGACGTCAGAACCTGAGTTTGCACTGGCTGGCTGTCCTGGCTCTTTCTGGCCTCACTCTTTGGGCAGTCCACATTGAGAAGTGGAGAGTTTACATGGTCGGGGCCGGGCGGGCTGCAGACGGAGGCTGGGGTGTGCTGGAGCCCAAGGAGCTGCGGCCCCGAGAGGCTAAGCTGTTGGATGCGAGTCAGAGACCCGCTGTGGCCCGCTGCAGGCTCAGAGACCCGGTCAGGGCGGAGCCTGAGTTGGATCTTCAGTGACCCGGGCAGATGTGGCCATAAGCATATGGCATTTCTTTTTAGGTTTATTTATTTATTGAGAGATCGGGAGAGAGAGAATCCCAAGCAGTCTCCTGCCAGTGCAGAGCCCTCTGCGGGGCTCCCACTCACGAACCCGAGATCATGACCTGAGCCGAGATCGAGCGTCTGATGCTTAGCCAACCGAACCACCCAGGCGCCCGCAAGCACATGGCATTTCTAAAAGGGGGGCTGAGGCGTCACTGAGGAGCGTGAAGAATCTGGAGCTCTCCTGGCTAGGGCGGGGCCACTCTCGTTTTCAGACCTCATTTTTGTCAAAGTACTTCCTTCGTGCGCTTATCCAGGACAACTAAGTAAATGATGAAATCAACAAGGGTACTGGGTGCTTGGGTGGCTCAGTCAGTTGAGTGTCCAACTCTTGATTTCAGCTCAGGCCAAGCCCCCCGTGGGGCTCTGGGCTGACAGTGCAGAGCCTGCTTGGGATTCTCTCTCTCTAAATAAATAAATAAAGTTAAAAAAGAACAAGACTGCTAATGAAAGGTGCAACCGATTGTTTCTTTCCGCCTTAATAGTCACTGCTTGTGGCTGAAGTCATTTGCTTACTCTTCATTCATTTGTCCAAGAGATGTTTATTGAGCACCAACTGTGTGCCAGACTCTGCTGTAGGCCAGCACAGCCCACGTGGGCTTCCCTTGCGGCCAGGGGCCACAAGTGACACGAGGAACAGTGAGGACGGAGACGGACATATACGCACATGCGCTTTGTAGACGGGCTGTTTACAGAAGTCGTCTCTGAGGACAGCACATAGGAGCAGAGACCTGAAAACAGTGAAGGAAGCAGTCGTGTAATCTGGGGAAGAACATTCCAGGGAGAGTGAGAGGTGCCAGGGACCTGAGGCAGGAGGACACTTGGTGTGTTCAGGAGCAGAGCCAGCCCAGGGGCAAGTGATAGGAGGTGGGGTCGGTGGGCAGGGGGGACGGAGGGAGGAAGTATGAACCTTCGGCCGCTGTAAGGATTCGGCTTATAGCTGCACAAGACAGAGCCATTACAGGGATTTGAGCAAAGGCGTGGTTTGAACTGACTGAGGTGTAAAGGACCCCCTCCCAGCCCTGGGCGGCCGCGAGGGGACAGAATGGGGACAGAGGGCCATGAAGGCTCTTGCCCTGTCGAGGCGAGAGGACGGGATCCCCGGCCGCCCTGATTTAGGACAGATGAACTTCATACACATGGGCGATCTCTGGTGCGGTTGATCCTGAACAGACGTTCATTTCATTTCATTTCATTTCAATTTATTTTTTTTAGTAACCCCTACACCGAGCATGGGGCTTGAACCCACGACCCCAAGGTCAAGAGTCACACGCTCCTCTGATTGAACCAGCCACGCACGCCCTGAACAACTGTTTAAATCAAGGCTGACACTTTGGCCTTTGAACTCTCATCTGAGTTCTTGTACACACCTGCCCCCCTGCCAAAGAGAGCTCAGGGAGTGCCCACACCCTCAGAGGTCAGGACCTAGTGCACGGTCAGGGGTGAGGGTTGGCTGCGGGCTCTGGGCAGTCAGACTGCAAGATCTTTTTCAGACAGTGATGACATGGGTAAGTGACATCTAGTGGGTTGGCCAGCCGGGCGTCCCCCCAAGCCCTCGCTGCCCAGGCCCCTGGCTGTCCTGACCTGTGGGCTGGCTGCCTTGAATATGTACAGCCATTTCAGGACACTGCCAACTCTGGGCTTTCTTTGAAAGGGTATATAGAACGCACAGGATTTTGAGAGAGGTGGGGGGTGGGGAGAGGCAGTGGGAGGGAAGGTATTTTTAAGAATCTGGAACGGGGGCGCCTGGGTGGCTCAGTAGGTTAAGCGTCCGACTTCGGCTCAGGTCATGATCTCGCGGTCCGTGAGTTTGAGCGCCGCGTCGGGCTCTGTGCTGACGGCTCGGAGCCTGGGGCCTGCTTCGGATTCTGTGTCTCCCTCTCTCTCTGCCCCTCCCCAACTTGTGCTCCCTCTCTTATAAGTAAAAAAAGAGCAAAGCTTTGGGATCAGCTCCATTCCAGGCAGCACGTGGGACACTCACACAGCGCGGGGCCGACCCACCACTCCTCTCAAGGCCTGACCTGTGGCCCTGACCCCACTGTCACAGCTCCAAGCAGCATCAGGAACCCAGTCTGTCTGGCATCCCTGGGTCAGGACAGCTTCCGCCAAGGAAGGGTCGGTCTCTTTTTTCCTTCCACCCCTATGGAATCCTGTTCGGTCGCTTCTTTGGAAAGATTCCATGAGAGGGATCCAACCATAATCAAAGGAGGAAGGAGGCTGACTGCCCCTGCCCTGGGAGCCGGGGGGAGGGAGAGGGAGCCCACACCCAGGACCCAGGGGAGGCAGATAATCCAGCCCAGCAGCTCCAGCCGCGCTGGGGCTGGGGCGAGAGCGGGGAGCTTTCCTGAAGGATGGGAGGGTGGAGCCCAGGCAGCGGCAAAGGGGCCCTCTGGAGAAAGGGCTGAGTGTTCTGGCAGCTTCCTCCTAGGCTGGGACCCTCCCTCCACACACACCCTCATCTCCGAGGCAGTGGGCGCCTCCCCTCGCCTTGGCTTCAGTTCCCTGGGGCTCCTGGGGGCCTAGTGCCGGAGCTCAGAAGAGGGGATTTGGCCCACAGAGACCACAGTACCCACACGCAGCAAGAGAGGCACACCCCACGAGTGTTCTGGACCCAGGACTGGCTCCATCTCTGGGCCAGTTACTGCCAGCTCAGCTCGGCGGGAACCCAGATCACCTGAAAACCTGAGGCTGGTCCCAGAGCTCTGGGGTTTAGGAGGTGTGAGACTGCCTAATCCAGGAGACGCTGCCACTGGCTCCTTTGATCCCCCAGGGACGACGACGTGTCCCTGCGAATCCCCAAGTGCCAAAACTGCCCCTGGGATGTCTTCCCCAGGTTGGCGGAGGAGACACAGGCAGGGGAGGTGGGGCTTGGTCGGGGCAGCCCCACCACGTGAAATTCACAGGCCCTAGCCCGGTGCCCTCAGGGAATCCAGGCGGGCTGGGCCCCCCCCCCCCCCCCACCCGTGCGGGATGGGATGGTGTAGGGAGTGCAGGGCAGGGGGAGGCCGGAGACTGCTCAGTCTCTCTCTCTTTGACAGCTAACATTTTCCAGACCAGAGCTGGCGCCCGCATGAGAAAGGAAATCAGAGCTGCCCACCTCACACATCTTTTTCCCATTTTGTTCATGCTGCCCGGGGAAAGCCATTAGGGCTCAGGCTGTCTGGGCCTCCCCCACCGCCCATCTCTAGCAGACTGTAAGGAGGGGCAGGGATGGGGGGGTCACTGGAAGGACAAGGCCCTAGCCTGCTAAGGGGCCAGACGCTGAACTCTTGTGTCTTTTAACTCCCTGCCCACTTAAGATGGGAATGTGGGGGCAGGGACTGGGAAGCTGGGCTTCTGGGGCCCTCCCCCACTCTGCTCGCTCCCCTGCACCTCTGTCTCCGGGAGTCTGGCCCACTGGCCCTACAGAGAGGCGAGCCTGGGCCTGGTCTGCAGCAGGAAGCATCCTGGAGTCGGGGAAGCTGGTCCTTACTATCTAGCTTCCGGGGCTCTGGCCTCCTCCCTGGAGCCAGGCAGGGGCAGGGGCACCCAGCCCAACTACTGGGTGTCACTGCCTGCAGGCGTGCTTCGTGGGGCGGGGAGAAGAGGGAAAGGGAGCACCCAGGAGCCTAGCCGAGGAGTCCTCCTCTAGCTGACCTCCTTCCTGACGCTGACCCATCAGCCCATGTTGTCCTGCCCCGGCTCCTGGGGACAGAGTCCAATGCCCTCTTTCTAGCCCCGTCCAGAACCTCAAAGCCCAGACCTCAAAACCTCACAGCCTCTTCTCTGGCACCGTAACCCCCTCCCCTCCCTCCTGCCCCTTTCCTGTCCAGTCCCAGAGTCTGCCTCTCTGGCCCAGTGCCCACCCTCTGCAGCCCAGGCCAGAGCAGGAAGAGAGCACCCACCCCGCGTGCAGCCCTGCAGATTTCCTTCTTCTTCCCGAAACTCCTGATCATCTCAACAGGGAGAGGGGTTCCCGGGACCTCTGGCTCTTCTTCAGTTTCCCCGTCCTCAGAGAGCGGGAGAGGAGGCATCTGCGAGATGGCTTGGGCCCCCAGAGCCAGTCCTGTGCAAGACCACCGCCTGCCTACTGCCACACTTGTCTCTGCTCCAGCTTCCCTTTCCTGCCCTGGGCTGCCAGGGGTTAAGGGGCCGGTGCCCAGCACAGGGTGGGAGTGGCAGAGGGGTCCAGCCCCAGTCACTGGCTCATAAAAGCCAAGAGGAGTTTAACTGCGGGTCACGGTGCTGGTGCCGCCTGACTTCTCCCTCCAGTAGTGCTGCCCTGGGAGGGGGAGGGGCTCCTTCCGGAGGGGAAACGGTGGGGGGGGGGGGGGTGGGAAGGGCACAGCTGGCCAGAGTCAGGCCCAGGCCTGTGCAGCCTCAGATGCTGGCAGTTGCCATCAACAGTGCCAGCCACGCTGGATCCCTGACTTAACGCTGGAGGTTCTCCAAGAGGCAGGAAGACCAGAGTAAGGGGAGCCCGACTTCGGTGCCTGTCGCCGACCGCAGCAGGCAAGAATGGGCAGCGGCCTAGGTGGGGAGAGAGGTGATGCCCTATGCCAGACCAGCAGGAAGCACCAGTCTGGAACAAAGGCAGAGGGACAGAGAAGCAAAGATCCCGGGGTCAGGGAGCGAGAACAGTGTGACCGGAGGCCAGCTGAGCCAGGGGCCTCTCTCGGGGGACAAGATTCAGTCTGGACACGTCCTCAGCCAGGGCATCCCCACCTCCTCCCTCTTGCCTGCCCCGCTCGGGGCCCGGCCCAGCCCTGAGGAGAGCGTTGGCAGCTGGGAACCAGGCACCAGAGCCAAAAACAACAGAGGAGCCGCCTGGGCGCCGGGGCGCAGACCCTCGCCGCTCTGACTGACTTCTGACTCGGGCAGCCCCCGCCCCCCCTCACCCCGACCGACCGTCTGACCCTTCCGGGCCACACCTGCCCTGGAGGTCACTGTCATCCCCTCTGAGTCCAGCTGCCCCTTTCTTCAGGTCACTCGGGATTCTCTGCCGCCCTTTCCCTGGTTTGCAGGGAGGTGAGTCGCCTGCTTTCCAGGTCTCTGGCCCTGTCCCCCAGACGGCACCTCGGCGCACTGGAAGCTTTTTTCCAGTCTAACCTCCGTGCGTCCTGCTACAACAGCAATCCGATGTGGGGAGAGTCGGAGCCAGGCCTTACCAAAGCCTTGCAAAAGGCTGGGTCCCTGAACCCAGGGAGACAGACAAGAATGGAACATTCCCCTCGGTCCTGAGGGGTCAGACCAGACCAGGGGTCAGGAGGCTTGAGTTCACACTGCCCCATGTGGAATGCTGACGGTCGGGGGACCCAGGGGACACCACTGTCCTTCCCCGGCCACTCCTGGCTCTTTTATCCTACTCTCAGACACCCTCCCCCCCCCCCCCCCCCCCCCCGCCCTGCCCTGCTGCCCCTACACCGAGTGGCAGAGACCCAGTGTCCAGCCTCACCTGGGTTTAATTTCTACAGGACTCCCAGCCAACAAACTCTCTGACCCAGCAGATGTAATAACACTGCTCAGGGTGAGGCTCGTATACAAGTGCTGAGTTTGGCCAGAGAATCTTCTCCGGTCCCAGTAGGTCGGGGAGGGGAAGGGGTTCATGACTGGGCGGGAGGGGGGTGGGATTCGCGACTCTCCCACTCTTTCCAACCCCAGCTGGGCTGCTGGTCCCTCCAGCCCCATCCTCACCGAAGCGACGGAGAGGGGGTAGGGGCAGCTCCTCTTCCCAAGCCCCCAGACCCGTCCCCCCCCCCCGTAGGGCACACATCTACATCCACTCGTGCTCGCGCCCCTCCACCCAGCCAGGAGCGCGCCAACCTCCATTCCTTCCACTGCAAAACCAGCCACTTTCCTCTCAGCCACCGAGCAATGGGAACAAAGCCCCAGAACGTTCCTTTCCTAACTGTTAGCCCAGTTTCCTCCCCACCCCACCCCCATGCTGCCTCCGCTGTTCTAGCTTTTCTCATCAACTTTGCGCCCCCTCCCTGAGTCTCCAAATTCCTGGGGGAGCCCCCAACAGGGGTAGGACCAAGGCTCCTAGAAAGCTAGAAAGGGGATTGGGTTGCGCACTCCCCCCCTACACCCCCCCCCCCAGGCAGATCTGCATCAGGTTTGGTCATAATGAAAAGGCCAGCAACACTAGGGAAATTCCTTCTCCTTATTGATCCTGGAGGGAAATTAAAGCCAGTTGTTTGTGACTGGGTGACTGACGGTGGGGTGGGGGTTAAGCTCCTCCCCGCTGCCCGGTTCCAAGCCTAGCCCCTGGGCTCCCCATCCCCCACTGGTAGCCCCCTTTCCCAACCCCCAGTCCTCTTGTCCCATTCCCAGTGTCCCCTAAGCCCCTTCCCCTGCATCTTCCCCGGAGCCCCCTCCACTTGCCCGTCCGCCAGCACGCTGCCCGTGGGCTCACAGGGCTGCTGGGGGCTGGGACCGCCGGCCTAGCTTCTCAGACCCCATACCCACCCCCTCGGCCAGGGTTGGGGTGCCGGGGGCCGGAGCTCAGGCTCAGAGCTGCCAAACCACAAGCACTCACATCTGGAAAAAATTCCCTTCCCAGCCCGACTTCCCTTTGTCTTACTTCTGTCTCTTTGGAACTTCTGGCTGCCTGGCCAAGGGGGGGGGGGGGTTGGGGTGAGGAAGTGAAGGGAGGTGTATGGGCCCAGGCCTCCCTGCCCCCACCCCAGAGAGCCCCCTTCCAAGCTCGCCAGGATCCTCAGCCAGACCACATCCCTCCTCTGTGCTCCTGTGGGTCCAGCCTCCCGCTGACCATCTTTTGGGTGAGGTTTTAACATCCTTAGTCACCAGGCCCGTGGGGGAGCCGGCCTGCACCGGCCCTTCTCATGTACAGCAGGAAAGATGCCCACGGAGCCGGGGACTGGACTCTCTGGCAGGGGCCTCAGAGGGCTGGTGTGGAGAGGAGGTGGTCGTGGTGACCCGGGTCAAGACCAAGGCATCCCCCCACCCCTCCCCTCCACCACCTCTGCTTTTGTCTGCCCTTCCTCCAAGAGCTCCGACCTGCTGCCCTCTTACTGCAGAAGCCCAGGCCACCCCCCACCCCCAGAGAAGCCCTCCCACACAAGCCCGGGACCCCTAAAGCCCGGCTGAAGCACGCAGCTCCCTCCCTGAAGCAGGGCAGTCCCGCTGCCATCCATCCCTTCAGTTCAGAGGCACCCCGGCTGCTGCACTGTCTGCACACAGGCATTTTTCAGGGATTCCCCTCTTCACAGCACGGAGGGAGCCCCAGCACTTGTCCGGGCTTCCGTGAAGCTCCCCAGCCCCTCTCCTGGGGCTCTGTTCCGCCGGCCTCCTCCCCAGCCAAGGCCCCCAACCCTCTTGGCCGGTCCGGGGCTCTAAGAAGAAGGGTTCCGAGTCCCAGTGAGCCTGTCCTCTGCCCCTCCCACGGACACGCTGGCAGGGAGGGGCCAGCGCCGGGACCAGATGTGGGGCTTTTCCTCGCGAGGGGCCTGGAGCGGGGCCTGGGTGCGGCGCGCGGCGGGCAGCGGGGCCACGTGCGCGCTTTCGCCACGGGAAGCGGGCCGCAGTCCTGGGCGCCCGCCGGGCCCGTCCGCCTCCGCGGCTCTACCGTTGGCGGCCTCGGGGGCTCCCGGCCGGACCTCCATTTGGGTCAGGCCCCCCCCCAGCCCGCCCCGCTGGGGTCTCCGCGGGTAGCCGGCCCGGCCCCCTCCTTTGATGTTCCGCTCCGAAGCTGCTGGGGGGGGGGGGGGGGGCGCGGCGCGGCCTCTCCTTCCGCCCTTTGGACTGCGCACGACGGTGACACCTGAGACCCCGCTCCACCCCCTTCCCGGGGCACCCAGTCTCCCTGCAACCTGGGTGGCAGCGTGGCGCGCCGGGGCTCCGCGCCTCGGTCCCCGCCTCGGTCCCCGCCTCCCCTCCCCGCCGCCGGCTGCGATCCCCTGGGGGTCCGGGGAGCCCGGAGACGGAGAAACCGCCTTAATAAAGAGCTCGTGTCAAGTGATTGGCTGTGACCTCTGCCCTCCCCAGACTCGCGCCCGCGGCTCCTGCTTAACCCTTCGATGCCTGCCCAACCCCTGAAGAGGTGGGAGTCTCCCCCGCGCCAGCTTCCAGGGTCCCCAGAGGCCCCCGGCACTGCCGCAGCCCTAAACTCTGGGGAGACCTGCCTGGGGGGGGGGGCGGGGGGGCGCCCCTCCCCGCCCCCTGCAGCCGCTCCAGCAGGGGGCGCCGTTGCCTCATTCGGGTGCCCGGCCCCGCAGCCCCTGGCCTCCCCCACAGGTCTCTGAGCTCGGGGCGGCCGCCCCGGACCCAATTGGGCCCCAGTGGAGCCGAGCCCCGCCGCCTCGTCTTCCGCAGCTCCGGCTCGGAGCGGGATTCGCCCGCTGGTAGTGCCGCCGGGTGCCGGGCGCCAAGGGGCCGAGCGCACCGAGTCAGGTGGGGACCGAGCGAGACGTGACCCTGGGGCTCGCGCTGCAGGACGTGAGACCTGGGTATCTGCGCCCCGGGCCTGGCGCCCCCTCCTCCCGGCTGAGAGCCCAAGCCGAGCGCTCGGCCCGTGTCGCCTCCCCAGACACCCCTGGCGCGGGAGCCAGCTGTCTCAGGCCGGCGAGCCCTGCACCCGCCCCCGGGGCCAGATCCAGAGGCCGGGGAGCCGGGGCTCAGGGCCCCCCAGGTGGGGTGGGGGGCGGGGCGGCAGGCGGAGCCATCTCTCTCTCTCTCTCTCTCTCTCTCTCTCTCTCTCTCTCTCGTAGGGGCGGGCCCGGCGCAGGGTATAAAAGCTGCCCGCGCGGGAGCCCAAGCCAGCTCCGGGGTTGTCCTGGGACGTGTCCTGGCTCCCGAGTCTCACGACCAGGCGACGGCGACATCTCTCTTGACGAAAAGACTCGGCGTCCAGTGCTCCGACCAAAGCATCATGCCCAACTTCTCCGGCAGCTGGAAGATCATCCGATCGGAAAACTTCGAGGATTTGCTCAAAGTGCTGGGTAAGGAGATTTTCGGGCGCCCGGGGCCTCGAGGTGGGCACGGGAAAGAAAGGAGGGCGGGGATCCGGGCGGGGGAGGTTGGGCGTCAGCGTCCCCGAGCAAGGGGGCCGAGCGCCTGGGTCGGGGGGCTCAGGGCCGGGACCTAAAGGTCCTGAGCGACCAGCCTGTGGATCCAGTAGAAAGCACGAGGTCGGTGTCCCGGGGGTGGGGCAGGGGAGCCCCTCCGAGACCTTGCCGCCTCTTCGCCCCTGGCCCCCCCGCGGCAGCCAGTAGCCCAGTCCCCACACGGCCTCCCGGTTCAGCGCGTTCCACTCTGCGCCCCCGCCCCCCATCCGTGAGACTAATGCTTCCCTAGGCGGGCAGCTCCAGAGGCCCAAGTCTCTGCATAATTATCACTTTCTTAGATTTCAACAAATGGCTTCGTGTGAAACCCCAGCCCCCCATTCCCGAAAAACTGCGGGCTCTCTTCTCCCTCCCTCCCCTGAGACCCCCCCCCCGCCCCCCGCAGCCCTGCGGGGTGTGTGGGTTAAAGGTGGGGGGAGTGGAGGCTAGTCTCAGTGCGTTTCCCAACTCCTGGGTGCCCTGAGGTGTGTGGGAAGCTGCCCCAGCCCAGGCTGCTGGGAGGGGGCTCTGGGAAGGGGAACATTTGGGAAGCCGCCACCTGGGAGCCCTGCGGCCTACGGGTAAGCATGCCATCCATTTCTAGACTGAACACAGTGACCCCGGTTGGACAGGGGGAGTGGGGGGGCACTTGTGTGTGGGTGAGTCTGGACCTCCGAAGAGTCTGGAACGCTGTTTCCATCACGCCTGGCCATTAGCTCTTTCCCCCTAACCCCAGCACTCCTTCGAGGCATGTCTCCCTTCTTCCCCACTCTGCCCTCGCTGAAACTAAAAACCAAAATGAAGACTCTCCCTTCAGAAAGCCTAGATGCGTTCCCTCCCCTTGTCTGGATTCTGGCCCCTGTCCCCAGTGGATGAGGCCCGAGGTGGCCGGGCACACACCCGCAGGCCCAGCTGGAGACTAAGAGCCCAAGCCCAACCCTGTGGTCTGTCTGTCTGTGGTCTGTTTGTCCTCCCTGCAGGGTCTCTCAGAGCCACGTGCCCTCCTCAGGCCCTGCTGGGGGCAGATTGAAAACAGACCCGTTAGACAAACAGCCCTGGCTGGAGCGGGGTCTCCTGCGAGCCCGGCCTCGCCCAGCCTTGCCTCTGCAGGAACCTCGGCCCCTCCCTGCCCCCTCTGCCCCAGTCAAGGATCCCTTTCCTGGTGAGGCATGCCCAGGTGGTGTTGGGGGATACGTGTCCCATCCACTATGGTAGGCGGGCTGTGTGAGCAGATTCTGTTCCTGTAACGGGGAAAATGGTTGTCAGAAGGTGAGCTGGACTTTCAGGGGGCAACACGGTGGAGACAGGGTGGGATGGGCCTCCTCTACCAAGGTGACCAGGCCCAGGGACCTCGGTCATTTCTCCCAACAGCCGAGAAGGGGGCTCCTAGGACCCCTGGGGGAGTCCATCCGCTCTCCCTGTCCCTTTCTGGAACAGAGCAGGTCTGCTTTGGTGCCAAGGGGAAAGAGGATTTGTTTCTGTAGGAACCCAGGTGTGCAGGGGGGCCAGGGAGCTCGGCTTCCCTGACCCAACCCTGCTTGCCCCCCCCTCCCCGATCCCCACCCCTTGCTTCCCTGAAGGTCTCTGCTCCAGGTCAGGGTGGGGGCGCCCAGCAGGGGAAGCGGGGTGATGCTCAGACACGCCCCTGCCAGGTAGGCCTCCCTGCCTGCTTTTCTTCCTGGGACAGATGCTGTCTCCTGGCTTCGCCACCCTTCTTAGAGACTGGGGAGCAAAGAGAAGGGGTCCAGTGTGGGGAAGGATGTGGGGGGCAGGCACAGGGACTCTGGGTCCACAGAGGCTGAACGAGAAGACCTGACCACTGAGGTCACGACGATCCTAGAGTAAGGAACATATGGGGGGGAGGGGGGGGCAGTGTCCCTTTCTGTCCCACGAGGGGAGAGGAGCCAGGAGGGCAGGTGAGCTCTGGCTTTTCCTTTGACTTCCTTTTCTCAGTAAAAATAATAAGAGCTCCTGTTTCCTGAAAGCTGGAAGGTGTACCCAGTGCTGCGTGCGCTGAGTCCTGCACACGTCACCCGTGCTGTGGGGGCTCCACTTTATGCTTGAGGAACCCGAGGCCCAGAAAGGTTCCGTCACCTGCCCAGAGTCACCTGGCCTGCCAGAGAGGCCAAGCCACGTGGATGTCAGGGCCGAGTGGATCTCACTGCAGAATCTCTGGCTTCCCCAGGCCATTTGTAAGAGGGGACCAGCCGCCCCCCTCCTCGTCACCCACTGTAGTCCCCGCTCCTCACTTTGGGGAGGGACAGAGATTGGGCACATGAAGGCCAACCCAGCGCCAGACAGGGGAGGTGGGTCCGGCAGGAAGGAAAGTGGCCCCTACTTCCTGGATGGGAGTGGCGGGGCCTGGCTGGGGATCCCGGGTCTGGCCTGCCCTTGGGCAGGGGTGAAGACGGGTCTGGCCTGCCCTTGGGCAGGGGTGAAGACGGTGACTCTGCGGAGTCCACCCCAGCGGAGGGTGTCGAGCAGGGCGGACCAAGGGCGGCAAGTGAGGTGAACTGGGCCGAAGTGAGGGCGCCGGCACCTCCCTGCAGGGGTGAACGTGATGCTGAGGAAGATCGCCGTGGCGGCGGCATCGAAGCCGGCGGTGGAGATCAAGCAGGAGGGAGACACTTTCTACATCAAAACCTCCACCACGGTGCGCACCACGGAGATCAACTTCAAGATCGGAGAGGAGTTCGAGGAGCAGACGGTGGACGGGAGACCCTGCAAGGTGAGTCCCTCGGGGTCATGGCCTCCATTGCCCTGCCTCACCACGTGCCGTTTTCCGGAGTGTTCTGGGATCCTTCCAGCGGAGCAAATCCCTCTCGCGGCACCCACCCTGCTGCGGGCCCAGCCCACCTGGCCTCTCTCCTGCAGAGCCTGGTGAAATGGGAGAGTGAGAACAAAATGGTCTGCGAGCAGAGGCTTTTGAAGGGAGAGGGTCCCAAGACCTCGTGGACCAGGGAGCTGACCAACGACGGGGAGCTGGTCCTGGTAAGCTGCTCCGAGCTGAGCACAAGCCCGGTGCCACCTTCGGGCTTTTCTGGGACGCTGCAGGGCGCTGGAGGTTCAAGACCGACCATAGCTGGCCTCCCCACCTCCTGATGGCGCTGCTGGGGAAGGACTAAGCTGTCCCTGTCCCACAGGCTGCTGCCCTGTGGCCGTGCAATGGTGTCCCGTGTGGAGCAAGCCATGTGGGCTGAGGCGGCAGGGTGGCATCTGGGCAATCCGTCCTCACAGCTTGGGGAGGAGTATGGGGGACACAGCCCCGGGGGGTCTATGCCGTCTTCCCTCCCGTGACACCAGGGCATTTTGGGAGCCAGCCCCTGCCTGTCCATTCTGAATCTAGAAGCAGGACCAGGGGCCTTCCAGGTTAACGATGACTTCTGACCTCTGTCCTTTTAGACCATGACGGCGGATGATATCGTGTGCACCAGGGTCTATGTCCGAGAGTGAGCGGCCGACGGTCCAAGGGCTTCCAGAGCCGCCCCCCAGCCCCTGCTCCCTGCCCCACTGCCCTTCCCCCTTCCTTCTAGGCTAGCTCTCCCCTCACCCCGCTCACTCCCGGGGATGCTGGGATGCCTCCAGCGGGGCTCTGCTGTTTGGGGCCTCCCCTTCCTCCGCTCCCCCAACAAAGAGGGGTGGATGGTAAGAACCCTGATCACCCGGTCCAGAGTCACTCCCCTTCCCCAGCCAGCAGTCCCAGCCCCAAACCAGCCCAGAGCACAGCCCCTCTCTCTGTGAGGGGACCTGAGGGCCCCAGTGGGAAAGACGGCCCTCTGGTTTCCACTCTTTGTCCCGGTAGCCCACACAGTGTAGAATATTTATTGGTTAATGTTATTAAAATGTTTTGAAAAATACAACCCGTCTCTGGCTCCTTGGGAAGGGGACAGATGAGTCGCCTGAGTTCCACTTTGCCTCTGAAATGCAGTGTGGGAGGCCGGTGTTCAAGCAGCAGGATGAGAGGAGGGATGGGCCTTCCCCTCGTCCCTCCCTCCCTCCGCCCACCGCCCCCTCCACCCCTCCCCTCTTCCAGCCTCCTTCTCCCGTCCTCTCAGCAGGGGCACTCCCACCCCCCCACCCCCCCCCCACCCCCCCCACCCCCCCGCAGGAGCTGACTCCCACTTTTCCATGATGGTGACACAGCTTCCTCCTCCAATTGTTCCTCCTCTCCTCCAGCTCCAATCTGGGCCACCCCAGGCCTGGCCTTGACCTCCCACATGGTTCCAGATGAGCTCACCGATGCCCACAGGCCGACCTCGCTCCTGCCCGGGGCTCCCCCTGATGGGACTCCACTATCTCAGCCCTGAGACCTGCACACCCACCCCTGCCGGCCCCCACACCCCTTCCCACACCTCCACTCTCAGGTCCAGGCTCTACCGAGTCCTCCTAAGTTCCATGGTGACCTCTCAAGTGCCCGCCCCCCTCCCGCAGGCCAAGGCCCCCCACCAGACCGGCTCAGGGCTCAGCTGTTTAGGCAACAGCACCTTCAACCTGGCCTGCCCCGCTCTTCACCGTCAGGGCGTCGTGCGGTCTGCTCTGTCACCGGCTGCTTATGCTTACGTGACCTCAAGCGAGTTGCTTTGTTTCTTTGAGCTTTAGGTCTGTAATCCAATGACTTACGTGCGGGGAAGTTTCAGTGGGGTCCAGCCAAATCCAGGCAAGGTCACCAGCCTCTCCCCACTGCCCCCATCCTGTCCTCTCCGTTTCCTTTGTGCTCTGGCCACGCTCAATCCTGTCACGTACAAGTTTCCCCTCCATCATGGAAAATGGTCTTCAGATGCCCCATGCTTACATGGTCACAGCCTGGGGTCCCCCAAAAGAAGGACTCTCTCCCAGGGTCCGTATCTTCATCCCAGAAAGGGTTCGATTCTGCTGGATCGCATGACTGTCCCTTGGCCCACTGGCTATTGGCAGGGCAAGGGGCCTGGACCTCGTGCCCTGCCATGGCCACGGGACAGGTGGGCCGGTGTGACAAGCCCCCCAGAGCCCCTGGGATGGGAAGGAGCGCTTTCCTATGAGGAGGGTTGCAGATTTCTAATCTATAACATAGCAATTATGTACAACGTCCACCTCACAAAGGCATGTACCTAGCACCTAGCAATAGTAAGCCCTCAGGAAACGAGGGTTCCACCTCTCTGACCCACCCTCCAAAATGCTGCCGGGGGCAAGAGAGGGGGCTCTTCAATAAATGAGCTGTATTATGTCAGTGCCTTGTTCAAAAATCCATAAAACAAAATAAAACTCCCATCAGCTGCAGCCCCTCTTTTTGTCCAGAATGCAGTCCAGACTGGCATCAGAGGCCATTTAAGACGTGGCCCCTACCCCCTCCTGCGTGTGCTCCCCCCCTGCACCTGCACCGCAAGGCGCCCTCTGGCCCACGGGCGCCCAGCGCTTCTCCAGAGCTTGGCTTCTCGGTGGCAGCGGCCCCTCCCCCAGCAGTGCTGACAGCCAGCGGTCACGCTTCACAGCCTGTGTGTGGCAGGTGAGCCTCCACTCCCTGAAAGACTGGGGTGCCCTGGGGCCAGGGCCTCCAGCTCCTGCCCCACGAGAGGCCACGTGCTGCAGCTGAGAGCAGAAGGTCAGGGCCCCAGAGTGGGGACACGATGTCCAGAGTCCTGGGGCAGCCCAGGCCCCTGAGTGGGGGGTGGGGGCCATGGTGGGCCCTTTTTCGTGTCCACATCTGCCTACTGTTTCCTGAGAGCCTCCCGGGAGCCGGGCACCCTGCTGGGTGCTGGGAACTTGGAAATGAATCCAATGGACAAGATGGCTGCCCTCGTGGGGCCTGCGGGAGGGAACAGACCTGTAACGGGGAACCAGAAGATTAAAGACATAAACGCACCGGTCAACTCATAAGCACAGACCACGTAACCATGTAGGTGCTTGAAGGAAAGGCGGAGAGAGGGGGAGAGCACCAGAGGAGGCCTCATTTACCCTGGGGGTGGGCAGAGGTGCTGGGGACGCAGGTGCTCTGGAGGACGGAGAACTTCGGGGGGCCTGAAGGACGCAGTGGGGTGAAGCAGACGGGAGGGTACTCTAGGCAGGGAGAATCGCAGGGGAAGGCCCTAGGGACAGTCTGGGGCTGCCTTTGGCCTGGGGACTGGAGTGCAGGCCAGCTGGGGCCTTTGGGGGCCGGGACAGGCACAACCTGAGGGGCCCGAGGCCACAGTAAATATTTCTTATTTGATTCCAAGAGCAGTGATGAGCCACTGATGAGCCACTGAAGGGGGTGGCATCCCTCTGGCTGCCACGCAAAGACGGAGCAGAGACAAGCGGGGGGTGGGGGGGGCAGGAGGCTGGGGAGACGCTGGGGCAGAGAGTAGAGACCCCGTGATGCACGAGTCAGGGGACCAGGGGTTAGAAAAGGCAGAGTGCCCAGAACGGCTCTCTGGCTTCGGTCCTGGGGGCTGGTGGTTCTGTTTTCAGAAATGGAGAGATGAACCTAGGCTTTCTGGATGCCATTTGCTTTGTTTTAACCCAGAAGCACTGTAACTCCTCAACCCGAGGCCCGGCTTCATCTCCTTTCTGCTTCCCCTCCGCAGGCCTTTGTGGCTGGAGCATAGGTTCTTGCTTTGCTGCCCAGTTTGTCTCTTTCTGGAATCAAGCTGCTGAGAAGAGCAGAGACTAGAGGCATGTTTCTGTTTCCCAAGACGCCCGAAGGCAGGGACTGGGTCTCCACCCTCAGACTGGGGGCTCTCAGAGGACAGGGTTTGGGTCTCTCCCCTCAGACTAGGGACTCCTTGAGGGAAGGGACTGAACCTCCCCCATCAGACTGGGAGCTCTCAGAGGAGAGGGTTTGGGTCTCTGCCCTCAGACTAGGGGCTCCGTGAGGGCAGGACTGGACCTCCCCCCACCAGACTGGGGGCTCTCAGAGGACAGGGATTGGGTCCCTCCCCTCAGACTAGGGGCTCCCGGAGGGCAGGGACTAGGTCTTCCCCTTAAACTAGGGGCTCCTTGAGGGAAGGGACTGGGCCTCTCCCACCAGACTGGGAACTCCTGGAGGGCAGAGACTGGGTCTCCCCCATCAGCCTGGGGGCTCCCAGAGGACAATGGCTGTGTGTCCCCCCTGAGACTGGGCTCCCAGAGGGTGAGGCCCGTCCCCTGGCTCTGTTTCCCCAGCACTTCCCCGCCCTCCAGCCTGAGGTGACAGGGAAGTTACAGTCCTGGACCAGGAGATGGGATCAGGGAGGGGCCGCCTCACCCATCTGGCCCAGCCCGTGAGAAAGTCCCTCCAGCTTCCCTCCCACCCTGAAGGCCCTCTTCCTCCTCTGCCTCCTCTGCCTCCTCTGCCTCGTCTCCCGTTACCTGGGCCTTCATTACTCAGCAGTGCCTCTGGAAGAAAATGCACGGGGGCCCCCATCCCCTGCCTGCACGCCACCGCCACCGTGGGCAGAACCTTCTCTGCCATCCAGGCTTCTCAGAGTTCAAGCACAGAGGGGGCAACACGGGGACCTGGGCCACCGAAACTCCTCTGGTCCTGCGACCGGAGGGCGAGTGCTGGAGCGAAGAGGGCCAGAGAAGGCAGGAGGGCAGAGACCAGGGAGGGGGCACGTGTGACTGATTCTACCCCGGGGTTGGCCGGGCGCGGGGGGGGGGGGAGACCTACACCAACATCTTAGGGGAACTGAGGTGCGCACACACACTCATGCACGCACGCACGCACGCACACCCGCACGCTGTGCGAGAGACAGGAGCACGTTGCTGGGACAGGCCTAGAAGAGATTCGGGGCACAGCCAGACCCAAGACGGGAAAGCCTACAGCCTGCGGGGCCCCCCCAGAGCCCAAAGGTACCTCCATGCCTGCGTGTGACAAGAAGGAACCCACAGGGGAGGGCGGCCAGAAGTGGGGCTGGAGACTGGGGACCCTGAGGGAGGTGAGGAGAGGGGGAGGCTGCGAGGAGCCTGGAGGGGGCGACAGGGTCCCGGAGAAGGAGGGAATCCAGGAGGGGAGCTGAGCTCCAGGGGGCAGGAGAGGGTATTGAGGGCCCCAGGGGTGGGAGTCAGGAGAGAGGCCTGCCGGTCAGGCCCTCTGGCCCCAGGTCCCGACAAAGGGCCGCCTAAGGACCGCCACAGACACAAGATCGATGGCACTGGGGCGGCCAGGCCCTTTGTGGCGGGGGATGAAAGGGAGCAGGCTCTGAGGAGCGTCCCCCTCCCCGGGTCCCCCATGACTGTTGGCTCCCCTGCCCCTCCCCCAGTGACCTCGGGAGCCTTGGAGTGTTGTGGAGGGGGGTAGGAGATGGGGGGGGGGAGCTGAGTCCAACCAGGTATTTCCCCTGGCTGGGCCAGCCCTACCTAGGAAAGATGGGGGCCAGGTAGAAGGACTGTGGGGGTCTGGGGGGCCCTTTGGTCTGTGGAGAAAGCGAACTAAGGTGCAGACTGTGTGCGAGCACCAGCAGGGCCCCTGCAGAGCTGGGGGAGGCCGTTCCGGGGCCGGCCAGGGGTCCCCTGGGCAGGCCCTCCCGCGCGTCTCCTGCAGGCCTGCTGCCCTCCTGACCTCTCGGCTTCTTCCTGTCCCCGGCCCCCCCCCCCCCCCCCCAGGCGCTGCCAGTCGAGAAACCAGTTCTGTTCCCATCCTGGATAAGGATCTCTGGGCTGGGCTCTTCCCAGGCAACGGCAGGAACCTGGCGGCCTGCGGCACCCCTGCCACCAGCCAGGCCGCCGGGGTCTCCCCACGTCGGCGGGGGGTGGGGGGGTGGCCTGCCCCTTCCTCACCAGTCCTGCCCTGGCCTCCTTCCCCTCTAGGAAGACCTCCCAGCGGCCCTGTAAGGGGCAGGGGGCCTCCCTTGCCTTCTCCCTTGGGTGCCCCAGAGGCTGGTCCCTCTCCCCCTGCCCCCTCGGCGCCCCCCCAGGCTCCCAGGCTCCCCACGGGGCCCTGACAATTGCTCCCTACGGCGGGGTCAGCCCCTCGCCCCAGTCGCGGGCACGGAAGGGGGCAGGGTGACACGGGCTTGACCCCACTTAACCCCAGCCCATGGTCTCCTCCCGAACCATCATTCCCACGACATTCTGGTCCCTTTCTCGTCCCTCGGAGCTTTCCCCCCACCCCCCAACTCTGCCAACTGGAAGGGTTTTAAAAGGTCATCTCCTGCATTCTTCTGCCTCCTCGTCAAATGTCTGCCTGACCTCTGCCCCTGCCCGGCGCCCCAGAAACCTCAGACCACTCCCAGCTCCTTCACCAGCACTGCACTGGCTTGGCCAGCCTCTCCCAAATGCCTGCGGGGATTCAACCGCTTGCAGGGGCTGTGGGAGATCAGAAGGCAGAGAGGAGGGCAGCTCTGGCAGCCACCGGGGAGACCTGGGGCGTCTGGAGGAGACTTGACTCAGGTCCCAGCCCCCACCCCCACCCTTGGAGGTGAGCAGGTGTGACAAGCCAGGCTGGGATTCAAGCTGGTGACTCAAGCCCGAGCAGCCGACAGCTGCACGGTCCACGGCCGCAGCCAGCCCTCCCTTCCGCCGCCCCGAGGTGGAATCTTAGAAGCTGGGAATTCTAGAACCAGGGAACAGAGTCCCAGAAGGAAGGGCCCTCGGGGATCATGCCTCTCCTTTGTTTGAGAGGAAACTGGGGACCAGAAAGGGGTGTGGCCTGCTTGGGGGGTCGCTAGGACGTCAGGGAAATCACTGGTCACACAAAAGGGGGCTGCTTGGCTTTAGCACAAAGCAGGTGTCAGCTGGGCCCCTCCACACCCTCTCGCTCTCTGGGTGGACTGGGTTCTTCCGTGTGCAGAGAACTCTGTTCCCTGTGCTCTTATTTTCCATCCCTCACCCTGAGTGGAGCAAGCCTGTGACCTCACTGGGCCTCCCTCTCCTCCTGGGCCGCAGATTTTGAGGCCAGGACAGGTGCGGGGGGCCGTTCAGCCTCAGGTGAGGGATTATAAGCTAAGGTTTCAGCAGGAGCCTGAAGGCAAGGGTATCCAGCCCAGAGGTGTTCAGCCCAGAGCCGCCCGGGGAGGGGGGAGCCACCTTCCCCTGGCCCAGCGTGCTGCGGGAGGGACACCCAGCCCCCCACCCATCTCAGCCCACCCAGGCATGTGTCTGAGCATAAGGAGTGGCGGGGGGGGGGGGGGGCGGTCACCGCCCCCCTGCGTGGCACACGGCCACAGGTGTTGTCGCTGTTTCCGAGGCCCTACAAAGGGAGGATCCAGGCCAGGCCAGGCCTCGGATGGGCAGCATTTATTGACAACCATTTTCAGAGCGTGAGCGCGGTGCAGACGCCGTGGGGGGCAGAGCCAGTGCATTCCCTGGCACCTGTCATCAACCTCAGGGCCACTGAGGAAATATCCCCTGACCCCCGACCAGGTGCCAAGCACGTCATCCCACGGCCCCCCCCCAGCTCCGGAGCCAGGCTGGGACCTGGGAGCCCGCCGCGTGGGACAGGGCGCCGAGGAGGAGGGCCCCCTCCCCACCGTAGCCTCCCCACCCTCAGGTTGCCTGGGGCTCAGCTCCAGCCTCCCCTCCCAGCCGCGCAGAGGCTAGACCTTTCAGACAAGCTTTCCTGTAATTGTCCTGTCATCACGGCTCCGACGCAGAAACCAGCCAAGGGACTGTGGAAATGCAGAGGCAGAAAGGTGAGGTCACCCTTCCAGCAGCCTGTCTCGGGGCAAGAACGCAGGCCACGAGCCAGCGGAGTCTGACACTTACTGGAGAAGGAGACGTCCGCCCTCCCACAGCCCTCTCTGGCTCACCCCTTCCCTTCGCACCCAGCCCTCCCGGGAAGTCCTTCCCAAAGGCTAACTTAAGTGCCACCTGCTGTGGCTTTAGGTCCTCATCGGACGGAACCCAGAGGACAGGCTCCATTCTCAGGCGGCTTCAGGGACCGGCCAGAGGAGCGTGTGGGCGCACCCGGGGCGGGGACACCGCCGTCACCTCACCTTTCTTCGCTCTCTCTCCACCCCACTCTCCCAGCCCTCCCCTCGCCTTAGCCCCCCACTCCAGCTCCTGGCTGGGAGCCAGCATTGTTCCCGCCAGGCTCCCTGCTCCCCTCCTCCTTCCCTCCCTGGGCACCCGCCTGCCCGGTCCCTTCCAGGGGGTGGGGGGCGGGGGTGGAGCAGGACTTCATCACAGGCTCTGCTTCCTCATCACGTTGCGTCCACCGACAGAGAAGGCTGGGGAGCTTGGGTTACTCAGGGCCCCCGGTTATTTTTAATGCCACCAGCTCACAAGATAAATATACCTCCCCACCCCCCAGCTGCCCAGAGTCCCTCCTTCCCCCACCATTCACCCAGTCTCCTCACATGGGGACTCACAGCTAACGCCTTCTCCTCACATGCCCTCCTGGTGGGTCTCCCTCCGCCCTGGACTCCCAGTGGGAGGTGTCCTAGAGACACGGCATCCGGCAAAGGGCTCCCAGGGGAGCCTCCCCCTGCAGCGGGAGGCAGGGGGAGGCTGGCGCAGGCCTCCCCGAGCCCTGGGGAGGAGGTGCTGGACGGGGGTCGCTCCTGCAGCTTGGTGGGCCTCCTCTCTGACCCCACTCCACTCCTGTTTGGTCCCACAACGCAAGCAAGTTCTTTCTGGAATTAACGTCTGGGCCTCTTGCTTTGGGTCAGGGAACACTGGTTCAGGGCAAGCACTTCAGCTCCGGGGAGGGCTGAAGAGCAGGCCTGGGATCAGGACGGATTGTTGTTCGTTCCTAGATTGTTGGGGTGTCTGTCTCCGCCCAGGCCCTGGGACAGATCCCAGGCGGCCCAGCCTGCAGAAGGCAGCCGTCTGTGCACCGGCGCCGGGCACGCGCTCTCTCGGCGGCACCTGCTATGGCACAGAAGCAAGGCTTCGGACCTCGCGTCTGTCCGGCCTGGTACCCGGCCCCACAGTTTCCGCCTCGCAGGCCTAACTGGGTCCTGGGTCCACACGGGAGAAGTCTGGGCCCTTGTAACCAAGAGCCTTCAGATGCTTAAGATACCCTGTCCTCTGCCTGTATTTCCAAAGACTTCACGCACTCCAGCCGTAAAGAATGATAGCACACACAAGGGCACACCCGTCCACCCCCCAGCATCTCTCTCCTTCTCCCCAGAGGGCACCGCTGGCCTCATGGTTAGCTTTATCGTTAGTTTGCCTTTCAAAAATACTTTCACAATAGGGGCGCCTGGGTGGCTCAGCAGGTTTAGTGTCCAACTCTTTATTTATTAAAAATTTTTTTTCTTTTTTTTAATGTTTATTTATTTTTGAGAGTGTGAGAGAGAGACAGAGTGTGAGCAGGGAAGGGGCAGAGAGAGAGGGAGACACAGAATCCAAAGCAGGCTCCAGGCTCCGAGCTGTCAGCACAGAGTTAGACATGGGACTCAACGCACGAACCCTGAGATCACGACCTGAGCCAAAGTCGGACCCTCAGCTGACTAAGCCCCCCAGGCGCCCCATCAGCTCAGGTCTTGATCTCAGGGTGGTGAGATCGAGCCCCACATTTTACTCCATGAGCACAATGTCCAAAGGACACACTGTTAGGCAGGGTTTGAACACTTACGCTCTGCCCCTCACTTTCCCTTCTCAGCATGAAGCTCGCGAGGGTCATCCGTGCAATGTGATCCCACAGTCGTATCAAATGAATACACGTCACAGTGGGAAACGATTAATGACCTGACAGACCAAGACTACGTGTCGCAAACCGGACCTGTTTGTGCGCCGCTGGAGGGGAGTAAACCGCTAGGCACATTTGGGAAGAACGGTGTGGGGGGCGTCTGGGCGGCTCGGTCGATTGAGCGTCTGACTTTTGATTTCGGCCCAGGTCATGATCTCACAGTTCGTGAGATCAAGCCCCACATCAGGCTCTGTGCTGACAGTAATGAGCCTGCTTGGGATTCTCTCTCTCTCTCTCTCTCTCTCTCTCTCTGCCCCTCCCCTGCTCACCCTCTCTGTCTCTCAAAATACATAAACATAAAACAATAAAAATAAAAAACAGCGTGGCCTTATTTGTCCAGTGGAGCTGAAGACGGTGTGCTCCCTGGAACCAGCGACCCTTCCCAGAGGGTGCCTGAGAGCGAGGCGTGCACCTGTTCTCCAGGAGGCCTGGGTGAGGGCGCCCAGAGGCGGCAGGTGGCAAGGGCCCAGATGCACCACCTTCTCCATTCATGTACCCACTTCACAGACGCACACTGAGCTCCCGTTAAGGGCCAGGCGCTGGGAATCTGGACAGGACGGACAGAGGTACAGAGGTGAGCGGTCTGGGATCAGTTCGGGTATGTATTACTGTCCCCACCTTAGAAGCTGAGACTCAGAGAGGTCAGGTGTCTCTCCAGGACCCAAACTCAGGTCTGCCTCCAGGGCCGGTGCTCTCCACAGCCTTGCCCCACTATTTCCAGGGGCCTGCTCATCGGACAGGCATGTTATGGTGTCGGTGCCCTCCTTCAGTGCTCTGCTCCGGCCCAAACTCAGTCCTGGGGTGCGGTCAGTGAGTCAGCAAACACCTGCCGGGAGCTCCGTGTGGGCAGGACAGCCAGTCCCAGCCCGCCCCCAGCCCCCAGCCTGCACCCCCAGCCCACCCCCAGCCCCTGCTCCAGTCCAGTCCAGCTCTTCTCTGTCTGCTTCTCCCCAAGCTGGGGGCGCCGGTGGTGGTGGTGGGAGAGGAAGACTCAACTTTAACCAAGGGACAGGGGCTTGAGTCCCAAGTCGGTCACCCCCTGGCTCCGTGGGGCCCATGGTGGCCCTGGAGGAAGATGAGGGGATGAGACCTCCCTATGAGGTCCCTCTGACTCATCCTCCGACCCCCCGCCCCCACCAGCTTTGTTCCCGGAGAGAGGGTGGATGTGCAGGCTGAGGCTGGGCTCTGCGCTCAGGTTCTGACTGTGTGCTCTTGGATAGGTCACTTGACCTCTCGGAGTGGTTTCCTCCAGCAAAAACCACGGACGATGACGACAGGATCGCCTGCTCTAGGGTTTAGAGATCGGTCCCCGGGGACGCCGCGCTTCCTGAGGCAGCAGCGGCCCCTGGTGGCCGCGCCGCAGGGCACAGGTCTGCGCGGAGCCCGGAGCCCGCCGGGGGGCGCCCTGCCTCTTTGCAAGCTGCTCTTCTAACGCGGGCGGCCAGAGACCGAAGGGAACAGCTGGACCCCCACGTCCTCTCCCCCAACGGCCTCGTCCACGCCCACGGGCCCCCTTATCCGCCCCGCTGGTCCATCATCCTTCTAAATGGCAGGCCCGCCCTGCACGTCTCCCTAGGCCACAGCACCACACCCCCTATCCCCACCTGTCACTCTTCTGGAACTGACATTCCAAGAATTCCCACGTCTCTTCCGTCCTCTGCACTCCCGGCCTCCCCACTCATCACACCCCACCTTGGTGGTGGCCACAGCCTCCTGACCGACCATTCTCTCCCACCGCACCCCACCCCACCTCCACCCTCCACAGTGATCTTCCTAAAACGAAGGTCTGACCAGATTACCCTTCGACTGGCTTGAAACCCTCTTGCTGCCTTGAGGGCAAAGTCCCCAGATTAAAAAAAAAATTTTTTTTTAAATGTTTATTTATGTTTTGAGAGAGAGACAGAGACAGAGCATGAATGGGGGAGGGGCAGAGAGAGAGGGAGACACAGACTCTGAAGCAGGCTCGTCCTTGGTGATTCCTTTGCAACATTTATTTAGCGCATATGGTGCACCTGGCATTCAATATTGCCTCATAAGTATTATCGTAATAAATAAATGGGAAAACCGAGACCCAGAGAGATACACTGACTCGTCCGAGTCGTCTAAAGGGACAGGGCTCTTTGTACAGTGACTTTTCCACCCCATCTGCTGTCCCTCAGCCGCCTCGCCAGGATGGAGGCTGGGAAGGCTGTGTGCCCTGCTGCGGAGGAGGCAGCCAGGCCAGCCCCACCGTCCTCTGGTTGGGTAAGGAGCCGGGACAGGGAGAGAAAAGGAGGGGCTGACTTCGGGATAGATGCCCCAGCCTCTGCATTATGAGGCAAAGAAGGTGGGAGGTAAGAAAAATGAGGTCATCTGAGATCTCCGTGACCACCTCCATAACATTCTAACCTATCTCCCTCTCCTGTCCCTTAAGAGCATTCTAGCAGACCCCGTCTGAGCTTCTCTCTCCTCTGTAGGAGGGGGGAAACAGGGGTGGGAGCCGTGCGCAGGCAGTCAGCCTCCCTCAGGCGGGGACCTCCTGGCACACAAAACCTCCCCTGCCCCTCCCTGTGGCCCCCCCTGTTCCCTGCCATCCCTCTCCAGAGTCTGTGTCCCTTATTCAGTGAGGCCCAGAGGGCAGATGAGCAAGCCCCCTGCCCAGGAGACCCCCACCCTTGAGGACCTGTCCCCTTGGGGACCCACACCCACTCACCTTGGGGGACATCACTCTTCTCCCCTGAGCAGAGGACGGAGAGGCCGCGGGCCGCCCTCCAGGGCTGGCTGCACCCCCAGGGCACCTGCACACAGGCTCCTCCAGCTCCATCTGCCTCCATGCATGTAGACAAGGCACAGAGTCCTTCCGGGTGGCTCTGGGGGAGCTCTTCGGGTGTGTGCGGCGCTCAGAGGCTGAGAGGCTGTCGCTTTTAGTTCTGGAGCTCAGCTGGGACATGGGTAGATTCAGAAAGTCTTCATCAAACATGACTCCAACTTTTCTTGCCGTTCAGTCTTCTTTCTCTGGGATCAATTCCAACCTATCAAGGTCCCTCTTAAAATACAGTATCCAGAGGGGCGAGTTTGCGAGTTCGAGCCCCGCGTCAGGCTTTCTGCTGTCACCATGGAGCCCGCTTGGATCCTCTGTACCCCCCTCTCTCTGCACCCCTCCCCGCTTGCGCTCTCTCTCTCCCCAAAATAAATAAATATTTAAAAATAAAATAAAATACAGTATCTAGAACTATACTCCAGGTGTGGAGGGCAATGAGGATGTCAGCACCTCTGATGTGGACACCTCGCATCCATTAACCACTTGCCTGTGTGGACACCCGCTTTACAGTGTTGGTTCACGACAAGCCGTGGTCTGCTAAGACCCTCTGGCTGTCTTCACTGCACACTCTACTCCTTTTTTTTTTTTTTTTTTTTTAAATTGTGTTTTATTATTTTATATTTGAGAGCGCATGCACTTGAGCAGGGGGAGGGGCAGAGAGTCAGAGACAGAACCCGAAGCAGGCTCCAGGCTTCAAGCTGTTAGCACAGAGCCCGACCAGGGGCTCGAGAGGGTCTCGAACTCACAGACCTGTGAGATCGTGCCCTGAGCTGAAGTCGGAGGCTTAACCAACCGAGCCACCCAGGTGCCTCTCACCCCCCCGCCCCCCCATCTCCTCACCGCCCCCTCCCGCTTACTGTTCCTTTCTTATGCTGTTGACTTAGAAATCAAAAAACGGGGGCACCTGGGTGGCTCAGTCCGTTGGGCATCCAACTTCGGCCAGGCCACGATCTCATGGTTCGAGAGTTCGAGCCCCACGTCGGGCTCTGTGCTGACAGCTCGGAGCCTGGAACCTGCTTTGGATTCTGCGTCTCCCTCTCTCTCTGCCCCTTCCCCACTCACACTCTGTCTGCCTCTCTCTCTCAAAAAAAATAAAAAAATAAAATAAACATTTTAAAAATTAAAAAAACAGAAATAAAAAACCAGAATTTTACATTTATCCCTATTAAATGTCACCTGGTTCATTTTTTTCTCTATTCTGTCAACATCTTTCAGTTCTTGCATAATCTGTAGATTCAACAAATGCAGCTTCTATGCTTTCATCCTGGTCTTTAACAAAAACGTGTGACAGTCAAGACCAAGGACAGAGCTCTGAGCGGCGGCCCATGGAGCCTTCCCCACTTTTCTGACATCTCTGGGGATGGTCACTGAACTGTGTGTCTGTGCACTGTGGTACCATGTGGCCCACGTGTCCTGGGCCCGGGCATAGAGCGAGTGCAGCCGAAGGCCTCCCAAAAATCCGGGTAATCCAACGCAACCCCAGGGGGAGGAGAGGCGGCCACGTGTCTCTGCTTGTGCCCATTAAGCACCTGCTGGCCTCCACGAAGGGCCTTCTTTTCCCCAATTTGTCATTGCTTCAGGGATCGGTTATCTGTTTAGATTCTGCTGAGCATTGCTGTAGCTCTGCTAGGCTGTGCTTGTCCCCACCTTCTCCTGCCTTAGGAGAATCCATACCACACTCTTCGCCAGCATTCTAGAGCATCGCTGCTCCCCGCGACCCCCAAACTCACCAAGAATGTTCATGGGAGAGTTTGCTCCAGTGTAATGGCCTTCATGGTGATGGCTCTCCCAGACCTCCCCACACGTGGTCTTGTTTGAGCTTCAGAACAAACTTAGGGGAATGGATACATAGTAACCTCCTTTACCAACCAGGTAAACTGAGGGTCGCTTAGAGAAGTTATGTGGCTTGCCCAAGGTCCTTTAGCCAGAAAGTAACAAAAGTCAGACCCGGCGCTCTCTGCATGACACGGTGTCAAATTTCTCCCACCTGTGTGAGAGTGTCAGGGCCTGTCCACCCCACTGCCACCCACCCCATCCCTCCAGGGAGCCCCATCAAGGACCCCAGGGGATCATGAGTAGGCGGCATCTCTCTCCGCAGCCAGGATCTGAAAGGGGACAGACTGGAAGTTAGCTCTGTTGGACACAGCTCTTGGGAGCCGCCATCCCAAGCCAGACAGCGGGCTTTGTGAGGTCATGTGAGAATGGAGAAGCCTCAGCCTCGGTCTGCACTGACTCAGTTCCTCTGTTCCCCACCCCTCCGGGGCCAATTCCAAAGCGCAGTCGGCCTGGGGACAGGGGTGGGGTATTGGTGGCATGGCCTTCTGGTCACTGACCCTGTTCCTCCGCCCACCCAGAAGCCCTCTCTATTCTCCGTGCTCCCCCAGCTCCCTGGCTCCTCCAGGGCTGGGGCGGGGTGCTGACACATAGCAGGTACTCGGTGCATACTTCGTAGCCTAAGTTGGATTTCCGTGAGCAGAAGATCCCCAAGTCTCCCTTTTTGACCCTGCCTCCCCTTTACATACTGCACATCTTACTTGCTCCTCACTACCCAGCCCCAGGACCCTCCCCTCCTCCAGAAGACCCGCCCAAGTGCTCCCACCCCAGTGAGCTCTCCGCTTCCAGAACTGCAGAACCCTCAAGGGAACGTTTTGAGGATGCAGAGACTGTCAGTAACATGTTGGAACGGGATCTGGCACATTACAAAGGCTGAGTGAATTGGGGCTGCTTGTGAAAAAGAGCGGCCCCTTCCGGGCCTGATCTGTTCGCCACCAGGGGGCACCCTCTGCCCAAAAAACCCCCTGACACGGCGGGGGGCGGGGGGGGAGCAGGATGGGGCGCCCCGTCCCGAGCACGGGGATGGGGGGGGGCTCCGCTCCCCCCTGAAAAGTGGGTCTGCGAACCTCAGGTCACCCGGAAGAGCGGTGGGAAGGCCGGAGGTGAGTCACGGGGCGCGCACCTTTCTCCGGACCTCTCGGTTTCCCGGGGTGTGAGCACGTGCCGTGCAGTGTCCCTCTGTCGTCTGTCTGCGTTTCAGCAGGGTGAGCACTTGCTACCTGAAGGGCAGGGACACGTCCGGCAGCCCCGTGAGACTCCCACCACTGCCCCCATCGTATGGATGAAGAAACCGAGCCTCCGAGGAGCGCAAGAAGCGGTGCCCCTCCTGAGACGCGCCCCGCCGCCCCGGGCCCCCCTTCCACCGGCCCCGTTCTGCGCACAGTCCGCTTTTATGGGGCTATGACCCTTCCTCGAGGCCTCCTCCCTCAGAAGGCCACCGCGTGGCGTCTTTCCCCGCGACTCCAGCACGGCGGGGCGGGGCGCAGGGACGCGGGCCGCCCCGCTTCCCGAACTCCAGGGGTTAAGGCCCGGGTCCCGCCCCCTTTCCCGCCAGCCCGGCGGGAGTATGAATAGCCCCGTTCCCTCCGCGGACGTCCAGTCGCCGGGCTGCTCCTCGCCCCGCCCCGTCATTGTCCCCGCCGGACTCCCTTTCCCGTCCGTCCCCCGTCCGTCCTCGGAGCTCTGAGAGTCGCTGGCTTCCCCCGCCGCCCCGCGTCTCTCCACCGTCGGCGGGCCAGCCTTGCGAGCAAGATGGAGGGCTGCCTGGGGGAGGAATCTTTCCAGATGTGGGAGCTCAACCGGCGCCTGGAGGCCTACGTGGCGCGGGTCAAGGCGCTGGAGGAGCAGAACGAGCTGCTCGGCGCGGAGCTCGGGGGCCTCCGGGCGCAGACCGGGGACGCCTCGTGGAGGGCCCGCGCCGACGACGAGCTGGCGGCCCTGCGGGCGCTCGTCGACCGGCGCTGGCGCGAGAAGCACGCGGCCGAGGTGGCGCGCGACAACCTGGCGGAGGAGGCGGAGGGCGTGGCGGCCCGGTGCCAGCAGCAGCGGCGGGCGCGGGAGCGGGCGGCGGCCGAGGCGGCCCGCAGCCGGCGCGAGGCCGAGGCCGAGAAGGGCGCCCGGGCGCGGCTGAGCTCGCGGGCGGCGGAGCTGGAGCGGGAGCTGGAGGCCGTGTGCGCGGCGCACGAGCAGGAGCGCGCCGCCCTGAGCGCCCGGCCCCGCGCCCCCCGCCGCCCCGCCGCGCCCCGCGGGCCCCCCGCGCCGGCCCCCGAGCTGCACGAGCTGGCGCGGCGGCTGGGCGAGGCGTGGCGCGGGGCGGTGCGCGGCTACCAGGAGCGCGTGGCGCTCATGGAGGCGTCGCTGGGCCAGGCCCGCGAGCGCCTGGGCCGCGCCGTGCAGGGCGCCCGCGAGGGCCGCCTGGAGCTGCGGCAGCTGCGGGCGGAGCGCGGCGGCCTCCGGGAGCGCCGGGCCGCGCTGGAGCACAGGTTGGAGGGCCGCTGGCAGGAGCGGCTGCGGGCCACCGAGCAGTTCCAGGTGACCGCGGGGTGCGGGCGAGCGGGGCGGGCCCCGGGGGGGCCGGCGGGGTGGCCCGGGGACGGCAGCGGGGAGCGGGGGCGGAGGTGCTGCCGATGCGGGGGCCGCTTCTCAGGGAGGCCGACCTGGTGCCGGAGGCCCTTGACTTTCCCAACTTTGTCTAGAGGAGGGCGGGAACGGCTGGGGTTTGGGGCCCTGTCACAGCGCGCGCGCCCCCCGCCCCCCCCCCCCCCCGCCTCCCAGGAGGGCAGCGGGGCGCAGGAAGCTCGCGGTGGCCTCCTCCTCACTGTCCGGACGGTCCCCGGGCCTCTCCCTCTGTAGATGCGCACGACACCGCTACCCGCCCCCCCGCCCGCGCCCCCGCCCCCGCCCCCGCAGCGCGGAGTCGGCGGGTCTGGCCACTGCCCTCCTCCCTCCGACACGGGGGGGGGTGGGTGGGTCAGGGGCCCTGGGTGTGCGGCCACCAGCCCTTCTCCCGTGTCTAGGCTTCTCAGCTCCCCTCGCACATTCCAGAGGCCTGGGACAGCTGCTCCCCCTCGCACCGTGCGATGGGACCAGCAGCTGAGAAAACAGCCTCCTGCCTGGGCCAGACAGAGGTCCCCCCCTCCCCCGCCCCGTCTCTCTGAGAAGAAAGATTCCAGAACTTGTGGGAAGCGGAGGGGGGGGGGGGCCTGGTGTGAGGACCAGGAGACCGTGATTGGGACCGGCGGTTGGCCTCCAGCCCTGCGGGGCCCCAGACCTCTTGATGAATGGTTTTTCCTTCTGCTTCCGCTTCCACTCCCCCCCCTCCCCTCTGTAACCCATCTCCTCTCCTCCTTCCCCTCCCCTTTACCGCGGGAGAGGGGCAAGAGGGGCCACCGTCCTCCTCTTGGGAGGGATTCGGGCGGCCCGGCCCGGGTGGAATCCACTCTCCAGAGAAGTCAGGCAGGGGGCCGGGGGCCCGGCCGCCCAGGGGGCTGCAGGTTGGACGGCAGCCGCCCCTTCACTGGCTGCCTCTGGCTTGTCCTGCAGCTGGCTGTGGAGGCCCTGGAGCAGGAGAAGGAGAGCCTGCAGAGCCAGATTGCCCAGGTCCTCGAAGGTCGGCAGCAGCTGGCACACCTCAAGATGTCCCTCAGCCTGGAGGTGGCCACATACAGGTATGGGTGGACCCGCCCACCCAGGCGCGCGCACACGCGCGCGCACACACACACACACACACACACACACCCGCGCCTGAGGCAGAGACACCCCCCCCAGGGGGCTCAGGGCCATGAGTGCTGGTAACTGTGCTACCACTAGATTCTGATTCTAGACTGATCCCTGCCATACCAGGCTGTGTCCCCCCTGAGCCTACCTGCTCCCCCGTGGTCCAGACCATAGAAGCATCCAGTGCCAGGAAACCCCTCAAGGAGAGGTGATGTTGCCGAGGGGGACGGCCTCAGGAGAGACAGCTGGACATGTGGGGGCATCTCCATCCAGACCCTCCCCCAAGGGGCTCAAAAGCCCAGTCTCTGTGTGTGTGCTCATGCGGAGGGGGTGATGTCCCCGGGCAGCCCCAGAAAGGAGGAATTGCAGGTGTGGGGGGCGGGGTGGTGCTGACTCGCCACCTGACCTGGGCCTCTGTCTCCCTGTCTGGAGACGGGACATGGGCCGGGTGACATCCAAGGCCCCTTCCACACTGACTCCCCCTCAAGCCCCAGGGCCCTGGCCCTGCCTAGCCCTTCTGCTGATCACATTTCCTGTTGGCTCCAGAAAGGCTGAGACCGAGGAAGGGCTGGTCCTGGCTCTGTGGCCTTGGGCAAAGCCACAGTCTCTTCTGGGAAACTGGTCTGCTGGGCCGAGGACCCAGTGATGAGCCCGAGGAAGGGGCTTTGCCACGGGGGGGGGGGGGGGGGGCAGGGCTAGACACGCTATGAGGACAATGCCCCCAGAATTCACAGGCCAACAAAATCAGGGGGCCTGGGACAGGTTCAGGAGGGCAGGGGAGGCAGGGCCCAGAGAGGGAAGGCCAGTGAGGGTCTTGGGACGGGGAAGAGAGTGTTGTATGGCCACGGAGCCCAGAGCCCAGAGAGCAGGACAGAGGTGTGACCATGGCAGTCACTCATCAGACTCAGAGCCCTTGAAGAAGAGTAGAGAGAGAGTAGATGTTCAGCATAGCTTCCCCCTCCCCTATCAGCCCCCTCCTCCTCATTCCCCATGGGGCACTGAGGCAGGGTCATGGACACAAAGACCTCCGTTGCCCTGAAAGGCTTGGGATCCAGAGTGCTTAGAGATCCCAGGATGAGGGCCTTGACCCCCAATCAAACCACTGAGGGGAAGGTCTGGGCAGGCTTAGCCACTGGTTTTTGAAGCATGAAAAGGATTTAGAGAGAGAGTGCAGAATTCATTTGCTTTTGTCTGTGAGCAGCTTTGGGGGCCCTGGGGGAGAAGGAGGGAGCCTATATCCCATGGGAACGGCCTGAGAATTCCCATTTCCCCCAGGAAGCCCCCTACTCAGACCCTCCAGAAGGCACTGCGGACAAAGGCAGCAATTAGCATGAGAATCGGCCCCACAGGGAGGATGAGATCACTGGCCTGGGTGTGTGTGTGTGTGTGTGTGTGTGTGTGTGCACACTGTGGGAATCTGCTTGTGTCTGTGAGTCTAGCCCTGTGTCCCAAATAAGCGTGTGGTGCCGTGTGAACCAAGTGTGTGATGTCTGCGGGTCTGTGTCCGTGTGCTTTCACGTGTACAGCCAAGTATAGCCCCGCGTGTGGCTTTTGTGTGACAGCGGTGACAATGGAGAGGAAGCCTGCGGGGCCAGGGACCGCAAGCTTAGCCGAGTTCTCCGGGGCTGGCTTGCCTGCAGGCCTTTGGGCAGAGGAGGACTGACTGACTTTTCCTCCCTCATCCCCAGGACCCTCCTAGAGGCTGAGAACTCCCGGCTGCAGACCCCCGGCAGTGGTTCCAAGGCTTCCCTCAGCTTCCAGGGTAAGAGGAGGGGGGCCAGATTCCCCCAGACTCTCCCCTTCTTTGCTCTTTATACCCCGGAGCCATTCCTCTCCTGGGAGGCAAGTCTAGGTCTTGACTCCTTGGCCTCATCAGCTGGGTGTGTACTCTCAGCTCCACTAGCCAGTGGAAGGTGGGGGCAGGGCTCACGGCACTCTTGCTGGAAGTGGGGGCCCCTGCCAGTACCTACTGACCCTGTTTCTTGCCCTCTGCCTTTCCAGACCCTAAGCTGGAGCTGCATTTCTCTGGGACGCCAGAGGGCCGGCATCTGGGACCTTTGCTCTCTGCCCTGAGCCCTACTCCCCTCTCCTCGCCCTTGCCTGATACCCTGGAGACACCTGTGCCAGGCTTTCTGAAGAGCCAAGAATTCCTCCAGGCCCGTACCCCAACCTTGGCCAGCACCCCCATCCCGCCCACACTTCTGGCTCCCTGCGCTGTTACAGATGCAGAGATCAAAACCCAGGATGCCCCCCTCTCCCTGCTCCAGCCGCAGCTTGGGAGGCAGTGGGCTCCAGAGGCCATATGGGCTAAAGACAAGGAGGCCATCCCTACCAGCGTCCTGCCAGGACCAGAGGAACCCGGGGGTGAGCAACAAGAGGCCAGTACAGGCCAGTCCCCTGAGGATCATACCTCCTCAGCCCCACCCCTCAACCCTGAGCGCCCTAGTTTAGAGGCCAAAGGTGGAGAACCCAATGGGTCTGGAATGTCCAGCAGATTCCAGGAGGAAGGTGAAGGGCAAATTGGGGGGCTGGCAGAGAAAGAAACAGCCATAGAGGTCAAAATGGTGAACGGTCTGCAGCAGGAAACATGGCAAGAAGATGGGGGTCTGAACATGAAGAAAATCCAGGACTCCCAGGGTCCTTTGGAAAAAGAAACTCTGAAGTCTCTGGAAGAGGAAATTCAAGGGCCACTGATGTCTCTGGAAGAACAGACCCACGAGACACTGAGATCTCTAGAGAAAGAGAATCCAGAATCTCTGCAGTCTTCAGAAGAAGAGAGTTTAGACACATCAAAAGGTCTAGAAAAGGAGAATCAAGAGCTATTGATGTCTTTAGAAGAAAAGAATGCAGATGTAGTGAGACCTCAAGAAAAAGAGACTCTAGAACTACTTAAGCCTGTAGGAAATGAGGACTCACAGACATTGCAATCTCTAGAAAAGGAGAATCAAGAACTAATGAGGTCTCTTGAAGGTACTCTAGAGACGTTTTTATATCCAGGGAAGGAAAGTCAAGAATTAGTGAGGTCTCGAGAAGAGAACTTTGAGTCAATGAGAGATCTAGAAAAGGAGAACCAAGAGCCACTGAGAACTCTAGAAGATGGGAATCGAGAGAACTTGAGACTACAAGAAAGAGAGAACCAGGAGTTTCTGAACTCTCCAGAAGATGAGAAGCACAAGACCTTGAGAACTCTAGAAAAAGAGAACCAGGAACCACTGAGGTCTCTGGAAGAAGAAGACCAGGACACAGGGAGACCTCTAGAAAAAGAGAACCAAGAACCAGTGAAGTCTCTAGAAGATGAGAACCAGGAGACAGTGAGACCACTAGAAACAGAGAACCAGAGGTCCTTGAGGTCTTTAGAAGATGAGGACCAGGAAACAATGAAGCCTCTAGAAAAAGAGAACCAAGAGCCAGTGTGGTCTCTAGAAGAAGACCAGGCAACATTGAGACTTCTAGAAAAAGAGAACCAGAAGCCAGTGGGATCTCTAGATAAGAACCAGGAGACACTGAGACCTCTAGAAATAGAGGACCAGGAGCCAGTGGGGTCTCTAGAAGATGAGAACCAGGAGACATTGAGACCACTAGAAAAAGAGAACCAGAGGTCCTTGAGGTCTTTAGAAGAAGAGGACCAGGAGACAATGAAGCCTCTAGAAACAGAGAACCAGAGGTCCTTGAGGTCTTTAGAAGAAGAGGACCAGGAGACAATGAAGCCTCTAGAAAAAGAGAACCAAGAGCAAGTGTGGTCTCTAGAAGAAGACCAGGCAACATTGAGACTTCTAGAGAAAGAGAACCAGAAGCCAGTGGGATCTCTAGATAAGAACCAGGAGACACTGAGACCTCTAGAAATAGAGGACCAGGAGCCAGTGGGGTCTCTAGAAGATGAGAACCAGGAGACATTGAGACCACTAGAAAAAGAGAACCAGAGGTCTCTAGAAGAAGACGACGACCAGGAGACAATGAGGCCTCTAGAAAAAGAGAACCAAGAACCAGTGAAGTCTCTAGAGGATGAGAACCAGGAGACAATGAGACCACCAGAAAAAGAGAACCAGAGGTCCTTGAGGTCTTTAGAAGAAGAGGACCAGGAGACATTGAAGCCTCTAGAAAAAGAGAACCAGAGGTCTCTAGAAGAAGAAGACGACCAGGAGACAATGAGGCCTCTAGAAAAAGAGAGCCAGGAGCCAGTGGAGTCTTCAGAAGAAGACCAGGCAACACCGAAACTTCTAGAAAAGGTGAAACTAGAACCACTAAAGTCTCTTGGAAAAGACCAGGAGATATTTCGACCTCTTGAAAAAGAGAATCAACAGTTATTAAGATTCCTAGAAGAAGAGAGTGCAGAGGTGATGAGATCTCCGGAAACAGAGAATTTAGAATCGCTCCAGTCAGCAAGAGAAGACTTGGGAATATTGCAGTCTCTAGGAACTCTAGAGCCCCTGTGGTCTCCAGGAGAAGTGAATCAGGAGACAATGAAGCCTCTAGAAAGGGGAAGTCAAGAACCACTGGAGTCGGTAGAAGAGAACCAGGAGACATTGAGGCTCCTAGAACAGGAGAACCAGGAGTCCCGGAGATCTCCAGGAGAGTGGGGCCTAGAAAATTCGAGACCTCCAGAGGGGAGAGGTCAGGAAAGTCAAAGGTGCCTGATGGAGGAAGAGACCCCGGAGCAGAGGAGGAATCAGGAGTCCCCGGGGTCTTTGAAAGAGGAAAGGCAGGAGTCCCCGCTGTCTGCCCGACACCAGGGGAGGGAAGAGAGAGTGGCAGACCAGGAACTGGACCAGGAAACGCCCCCCGGCGGGGCCGCAGGGGGCAAGGAGGCCGAGGCAGAGCTGGACGTGAGGGAGTGGGGTGGCCTCCCCGGGAAGTCCGCGGGGCATGGAGAACTGCAGCTGGCTGCCGCAAGGGAGGTCTGGAGCGCAGGGGAGGGGCGCCCAGGGGGCCCTGAGCCCGAGGAGCAGAGGGTCCCGGTTGAGGGAGCCAGTGGGGAGGGAGGCCCCGAGGGCTTCCAGGACCCTGAAGGGCAGCCAGAGCAAGCGGGGGGCCCGGGCCTCCGAGCTCCCCAGGGAATGTCGGAGGGGAGAGACCTGGTGTTGGAAGGTGGAGAGGAGGCCCCAAGGGGTGGCCAGGTCTCAGAGGTCGCCTCGACGGCTGTGGGTGAGGCTGCTTCGGGCAGCCAGCAGGGACCAGAGCGGGAGGTGGTGGTGCCACCCGTGGGTGAGGAAGGTTTGGAGGCAGAGAAGAGGCAGGGCTTGGAAGAACCCCAAAAGGACGCAGAGGAGGCAGCTGCTCTGAAACCAGAGCTTTCCAGCCCAGCAGGGAGGAGCACAGACCTCCCGGAGCCTCCCAGGGGCTGGGAGGAGTCGGAGCCCGAGGCCCCCTGGGGGGCGGAGGGGGCGTTCCCTGCCGAGACCCTGTGCCGCACTCTCGGCGGAAGTGGTACCCCTCAGCCCGGGCCCCAGGGGCCCGAGGACGCAGGGGAAGAAGCAGTGTTAGAGCCAGCGTCGCCGCCCAAGCCATCAGAGCCCCGGTCGCCCACCCCAATCCCTGGAGATGCCCCTGGGCCCCAGCCCCTGGCCGCGGGGAGCCAGGAGGCTGGCTGGGGGCTGGAGGGCCGAGCGGAGGCTCTGGGAGGGGTGGAGGGGGAGCCAGAGGAGCTGGGTTCTGAGGGGAGCCCCGAGGATCTCCAGGAGGAGGGGGAGGAGAACCGAGAGGACAGCGAGGCTGATGAGCTTGGGGAGACTCTTCCTGACTCCACTCCCCTGGGCCTCTATCTCAGGTCCCCCGCCTCCCCCAAGTGGGACCTGCTTGGGGAGCAGAGGCCCCCCCCTCAAGGGGAGACCAGAAAGGAAGGCTGGGATCCTTCTGTGCTGGCCTCTGAAGAGTGTGGGGCCCAGCCAGGGGAAGAGGAGGAGGGGGAGGAGGAGGGGGAGGAGGGGAGGAGGGAGGAGGAATGCGGTCAGGACTCTGACTTGTCGGAGGAATTTGAGGATCTGGAGGCTGAGGGTTCTCTCCTTCCTGGGGTCCCCGGGGAGGCTGTGGAGCCTCCAGGCCAGAGGCCTCAGATGCTGCTGGAGCCTGCAGCCTGGGAAGGGGATGGGGAGTCTGATGGGTTTGCAGATGAGGAAGAGAGTGGGGAGGAGGGCGAGGAAGACAGAGAGGAAGAAGAGGGGAGGGAGCCAGGGGCTGGCCTGTGGGGCCCAGGGCCCTCTGTCAGCACCCTCCGCGCTCTGAGTGGCCCTCAGGGAGGGACCCTCCCGGGCTCTGAGACCGTGGATGTCAGCGTTCCCTGGGACGACAGCTCGCGAGGCATAACAGCCGATGCCGGTGAGGAGTCCCGGGACAGCACCGAGCCCGAGCCCTCGGGCTCAGAGGAAGAGTCTGACCCTGCTCCCTTGGAGAGGGAGGACCCAGTCCCTGGCCCTCTGGAGAGCCACTGTGGGATGGGAGACACGGGCCTGGGGGTAGGGGACACCCTTGGGGTCAATGGTCGGGTCCCCAGCTTGAAGGAGGAGTTAGAGCATGTGAATGGGGGGGTGGTAAATGGGCTGGAGCAGTCAGAGGGAGGAGGGCAGGGAGAACCAGGGGGCCCCGAGGGGGACCAAAGGAGCCCCTTGGAGGACGAGGAGGAGGGGGGTGCCCTGAGGACTCCTTGGGCAGGACCTTCTCTTCACCTGGGCCCAGGCCAGTTCCTGAAGTTCGGTCAGAGGGAAGGCGACGTGGAGTCTTGGTCCTCGGGCGAGGACTAGAGCGAGACCCGTCTCCCCTCACTGAGGACTTGGTGGGGTGGGGGTGGGGGCCCCGAGCGCCCTCCCTGCTCAGGGGCAGCACCCTTAAGTTATGATCTCTTGACCTGTGGTTTCTGTCCCGGAGGCCTGACTGGCCAGGGCGGAACAAGGGCACAAGGAGATGCCCCAAGAACAGAGGCCCCCAGACCCTGCGAAGGGGCCGCCCCGCCGGCACTGTCCCTCGAGGCTCAAGCCAGCTGAACCGTGTAGGACTAGGCCCTTTCCTGACGCCCCCTTTCTCCCCCTCCTGCCAGCGGGGGAGGGCTCCTCCCAGGAGAGGGGGCTGTGGCACCCTTCACCGTGATGTGCCCCCTCACCGCGCCTTCTTGGGGTGCCTGGCCACCCGTGAGGGGGTGTTCCCACGTCCTGACCCCCTGTGTTCCTGCCCCCTCGTGTCCGGCTCATCCCCGCCTGAATAAAGTCATGCTTCCACCTACCAAGTCTGGACGCCTCCTTCCCTAATTTGGGGGGGTCCGCAGGGCGGGCAGAGGAGGCCCGAGTGACTGGGGGAGGAAGCAGGGAGTGCTAGTGCCGGGCCCGGCCACCCTCTGAGGACAGGAGGAGCTGGATGACCTCGTGGGACCAGGGGACGGCCGGGCGGCAGTCCGGGTGACCCCAGGGCTGGCAGAAGCCAGGCCCATCATCATCTCTACCCACAGCGCTGATGACAGGGGATTAGGCCCAGGGCCGCCCCACCTTGTGCACCCCCCACCCCCACCCCGGCCCCTCGGTGCCGCCAGTATAATGAGCCCCTTGCGTCCAAACCCAAACAGTTGTCTGGCCTGTGATGTCTCCTCCGAGTGGCCGGGTCAGAGCAGGATGGGGGAACAGGAGGCCCGCTCTGCCTCAGTCTGGCTGCGTGGCCTCTGGCCAGTGTTTGGCCTCTCTGAGCCTCAGATTCAGCCACACGGTGAGGGGCGCTGGGCTGGGGGGCAGGAGGAGGCTGGGGGGAGCGGGAGCCGCGGGTTAGATGTTCCCCGGGACTTGCCTCTTGAAGAGCGATGCTGATGTGAGGGAGGGGTAGGCCAGCAGGTGCAAAGGACCCAGGGGGCTATGCTGTCAGCTGGGGTTTGGCCTGGGGTCCCCCCCACCCCCAGCCATAGCTTCTCCCTGCCCCCATCTCTCTTCCCGGGAGTCCTCTGGGTCCCTGTGTGGGGCAGAGGGAGACGAGGGGTTCCTGGATGAGATGGGGCCCTGGAGCCTGGATGCTCAGATAGACAGCAGGCCCGGCCCAGGCCGTCCCTCTAAGTGTCCCCGGTGGGGGCGGGGGTGGGGCTGCCCAACAAGGGTTCCACATTTGGAGGCAAGCCCAGGTCCCGGAGCGGGGTCTTCCCCTCCCCAGGTCCAAGGCCAAGGGCAGGGGGACAATGAGAGGGGAAGTCCCAGCCCCGCTGGCCCCCACTCAGGACCTCTGGCCAAGGAGGGGTGGACAGGAGGCGCCCTGATAGAATTGTACTGTCTGCTTCTCTGCACACGCCTTTCTCTTTCTCCGCTTGGGAGTCTCTGTCTCGGGGCCCCAGGCCCCCATGTCACACACACCCCTGCCCGTGGGTTCAGGATCTTGGGTGTCCCCACCCTTCTGGCCAAGCCCCCTCTCTCCTTCCTGTACCCACTGCTGACAAGGCCTTGTCTGACCCTGCCGGGCATCCAGGCCAGTAAGGCCGACTCCCTGCCCCTCCGAAGGGGACAGAGGAGCCCTGTGCTTGATTTCCCCAGGCCCTCAGGCACCACCGCCTGGGCGAGGGGCCAAGGACAGAGGCCACGCCAAACAGTCCTTCCCTGTCCCCGGTGCCCATCCTGCCTGCTGACACTGGGATCCCTGGTCCCCAACAGAGCTACCCACACGGTCCTAAATGGGGGTGGGAGTGGGGAAGGATGCGAGTTAGAAGTGAGGACCTTCCTGAAGGGGATACGGGGGTACGTAGCGGGAGGCATGTTCTCTTCGGAAATGGCACTTGTGTCTATGCAGCAGACAAACGAGGGTTAGACAGTAGGAGGGACACTCCTGGTGGGGATAACAGCTGTGAGTGTCACTTTTCGATAAATATTTGCTGAGCATCTACGTGCTGTGCCCCACGCAGATCCTGGGAACCCAGGGTTCCTCGCTCCCTTCTAATTGGACGAGGGCTTCTGAGTGGAAGTCATGTTTGAAAACACGATTAGGAGGCTGTGGGAGCACAGAGCAGGGGACCTCACCTGATCTGGGCTGAGGGAGTATGGGGACAGGTGGAGGGGGAAGCCTGCCCCAAGAACCTGAAGCTGGCCAGTGGGGGGAGGACGTGGAGGAGGAGGAGGAGGAGGAGGAGGATGGAAAGGATCTTAGAGGGAACAGCATGTGCAAAATCCTGGGGCAAGATGACAGAGTCTGGGCATGAGGAGCAGAAGGAAGGTGTGTGTGGCTGGAGGTGGAGAATGAGGGGGAAGAAGGCTCACAGTGAGACTAAAGAGTCTGAGTCACTGGGCCCAGGACTCACCAGGCGGCCAGGAAGTACACGCTTCTTCCTGGGGGAACGAGGAGACTCTGAAGGGCTTGGGGTCATCAGGTTGGGCATGACCAGGTTTGCATTTTCAAATGCTGCTGATGGGTGGATAGGAGGGTGCAGGAGTGCTCCAGGGAGACTGCTGCAGTGGTCTGGGAGGGGCACTGGTGGCGGTGGGCACGACGAGGGTGTACAAAGGGAAGCAGGTGACCTGATGTGGGGGATGGGGGCTGATGTGGCCGCAGAGGCTCCCAGGGTTTTGGCTTGGGCAGCAGGAGAGGGCCGTGCCATCTTCTGAGCTGGAGCATCCGGCAGGAAGTTGCGACCTCCAGCACAGAGGGCCAGGGTGGAGACAAGAGCTAGAGGGTGGTTGGCCTAGAGGTCACCTGGAGAGAGCCCGGGACGGAGTCCCCAGGTACCTCCCCGCAGAGAGGACATACTTGTGCAGGGCCTGCTGGAGAGGCCAGGCAGTAGGAGGACCCCGTCATCTCAGCTCCAAGAAAGCACCACTTTGGGCAACACAGTGCCTCTGGGGGCCCTTGAGATGGAGGGATGGATGGATGGACGGATGGACGGACAGATGGATGGATGAGGGAAGGAACAGGCTAAGGGCTGTGATGGAGTCAGGCCTCGGAAGCACTTTGGAGGGTGGAGTCCCCAGAGAAGGGAATGATCAGGCAGCACCCCCCCCCCCGCCACCCCCCCTCCCAACAGAGGACAAGTGGGAGGTTATTCTGGGGCCTCCACTGGGTAAATATAGCCTCTGAACTGGGTGGGGGTGGGGTGGGGGGCCGGAGGTGGCTTCCTCGGTTTGTTTGGGGCACTTCCTTATAAGGCTGTGCCGGCTGAGGCGCCAGAGGGTGAGGTCAGGGGCTGAGCTCTCCATTCAGCCAGGCTGATGCTGTCCCTGTCGCTGCCACGGGCCCCACTGCCCGCCACCCGCCGGGGTCTCAGAGGAAATCAAAGGCCTGGGCTCTGGGCTCCGGCCCAGGGAGCTCAGACGGGGCCTCTCAAAGGGCCCCGCGGCCTTCCTGCCTGCTGCGCGAGCCCAGTGCAGGGACGCGGAGGGTGGCCGTCCGGGGTCCCCTGAGAAGGTGGTCCTGGGTTTCCCCTCAGTGCAGCACTTGCTGTGGCTCCCAGAGTCTCACCCGTATTCCTCCCGCTGCAGGCTGCCCCTCTTCCTCAGGCCTCTTACAATCACTCAGATTCACTCACTGCTTCCAAAGGCCCTGGCCCTGAAGCCCCCCCCAGTCCCCCTCTCAGCCCCTCTTTGGGGACCAGCTGCTGCCACTTGACCCTGTGGTGTCTCAGCTGCCGTCTGCTCTGCTGTCCTTGGCAGCCAGGGAAGGAGGAATGCGGTTTAATTTCAGCTGGAATGTGCCCTCTGGGCCGCCCGCCGGCGGGGGAGGGGACGGGGACCGGGCCCACCCAAGCCCAAGAAACCCAAGAGGATTCTGGACGGGGGGACAGGCTCCTGGGTCCCCACCGGGCCCACCCCCACCCTGCAAGGGAGGCTCCGGTCCAGGACGCATCCTACAGCAGGCTGAGTGTTTTTCGAAGCTGGGGCAGGAGATGCTCTTTGTGAACGTGGTGAGTGCTGACACACAGGACCCAGGTGCCACCCCTGAGTCCGCAGGTGTTCAGGAAAGACAAAGAGGGAGCCTCAGGGGGCTGATGCCGCCGGCTCAGGGACAGAAGAGGGACCGAAGTGAGGGCCTGAGGCCAGGGCCCACGGAGTCTGCGGTGGGAAGCAGGGGGAAACACGGAACTGTTTCCTCTGCACAGGGGCCCTTTCCCTCCCCTCCCCAACCTAGCACCCCACACCCCGATCAGACTCGTGTCTTCTCCCACATTCCAGAAGCAGCTTATTTTGGCTCCTGCTCCCCCACGCCTTCCCCAGGCCCCATTATTCCAGGGTCCCCTCTGGTAACCTAACCACAGGGATGGAGCCCAGACCCCAGGGACCCAGGTCCTGGAACCCTCTTGTCCCCTGCAGTCTTCTGTCCCAGTGTCACAAGGTCCCCTCCTCCAGCCCCGTCCACCCTGCCCACCCCCATGACTCAGCTGTGGCTCCAGAAATAAACGGAGGCACATGCCAGGGGGCCACCGTCGGGGAACCACCTCCCAGCAGCTGTGGGCTCAGCCGCTGACAAGCCAGTGCCCCAGGGTCCGGGGAAAAGTGGCCAGAGGGCTTGGGGGGGGGGGAGGTGCCCCACCAGCTCCAGCCCTCGGTCAGCCTCCCTCACCGCTCACAAGCCCACCCTTCCCCCTGCCCTCCCTTCCTCTGTCCTATCCTCTACCTGCCCTTCCCCCTTCTCCCCGGCCCCTCCACAACTCCTGAATCCCTTGGTTTCTCCCAGGATCCCTCCTTTTCTAGTCACCCCACATGTCACAGAGAACGTCAGCTCGCCTTGATGGGGAAACTGAGGCACGGAGAAACGTCCCCTGCCAAAGCTACTAAGAGTCCCTAGATGCCTCTCGGGGGCCATAAACACGGGTCAAGGGGCTGTGGGATGCTCCCCTTAAATGTCCCAGTCCCAAGGGGTCAGCAGCCCTCCCTCAGCTAACAAGCTATCCAAAGACTAAGGAAAGAAAACATCAGGAGATAAACACAGAGGTCGCGAGAGCCACCCACTCAGACCATTAAATAGAGTCCAGAGTCCCTCGGTGGGCGAGTTGCCTCACATTCTTCCTCCTTCTCCCTCTTTCTCGGTTTTCCTCCCTTTCCAGCCCCTTCCTCCTGCTCTGCCCTGAATCTTTTGGTTCTTCCTTCCTGGGAGGAAGCGGGCTGCTTTGCAGCAGGTGGGGCAGGAAGCTGCTAGATCTCAGGAAGGAGTGATGAAGGAACCTGGGTCCTCGCTTCAGGCAGGGATCTGACCGCAGCCCCCAGGGGGCGCCTCCCACCCCCAGGGGTCTGACAGGCTGAGCATTTTTGGAAGTCTTTGCAGGGGCCGGGACAATGGGGCCCTTTCTCTCCCTGTGCAGGAGACAGGCCTACAGACAGGGCCTCGGGGCTGGGACAAAGGCCCCAGTGAGGTCAGGGCACTGTGTAGGAGTTGGGGGGTGGGGAGGTGGGGACCGGGGGAGGAATGGGGAGGTGGGGTGAGGGTCAGAGCAGTCCAGGGGGTTGCTGGGGACCACGGTCATTGGAGGGCCTCTGGAAGGGCCATCTCAGCGGCCTTCAGGCCCCTCTGCGACCAATGGCCAAGCACCTAAGGCTGGACCTCCCTTCTCTACTCGTATCCATACGCTCTGACCTCATCCCAAGAGAACAGGAGACCCTGAGGCGGACCCCACATTAGACATGCGGGAAAGAGGCCGAGTTGAGCCACACATCCAGGGGTTTGACAGGGTGGGCACGTGGTCTGTGCTGTGCCCTGGAAGGTGTCCCCTGCTCCGGGCTCTTCCCAGATGAGGTGCCAAAACCCCCTCCCCAGCCATCTCTCTCTCTCTCTCTCTCTCTCTCTCTCTCTCACACACACACACACACACACACACACACACACACGGGTCAGCACTGGATTCTATTCAGGGTGCTGAGTCATCCCTGGACCGGCTCCCCCTTCTCCAGGAAGCCCAACAAAGCAGGACAAGGCTTCCGTTTCCGGCCGCCTTGCCGAAGCAGCCAGCAGGTGTCCGGGAGGGGGAAAGGATTCGAGTTCCAGCTCTGTGTCCACCTCTGGAACTGCCCTCCTGCACAGGTCGGACGGTGGCCCCCAGCCTGTCGCCGTGGGGGAGATCCAGTGAGGAAGTGTCAGCCGCAGGGCTGGGAAACCCAAGCCCCCTCCGGCTCGCCCCCAGGAACCCTCTGGGAAAGCCAGCTGGCCATCCGTCACCGTGAGGATGTTTCACAGAGAGCCCCCCTTAGGAGCCCAAGGACAGACGCTGCCCCCCCTTCAGCCTCCTTTTTCCTCTTCAGGCCCTACCTTCAAAGACCCATCTGGTCTCCCTCAACTCACAAATCCACCTAACGCCTGACATCCGAACAGCGCACGGACTAGGCAATCACAGGCAATCCAAGCACAGAATAAAAGGGGGGTCTGCTCTGGCCTCAGGATCATTTTCCTCCCTGTGGCTCCGGAGAAACAGCCCCATTCGCGAGCCTTGGTAGGCTGGGTCGTGTGGGGAGGGCAGGGGGAGGGCAGAGGGAGGGGCAGGTGAGCCCTGCGGGAGGAGAGGGGTCCTGGTGGTCGGTGGGTCTGGGAGGTCGTGCTGGATTCCCAGACACAGCTGGTCTGGGGGTCTCCGTGCACGGTGGGCAGCATGGCGGGGAGAAGCCCCCAGCTCCTCCCAACAAGCACCTGTCCTGCGGGCCTCGCTATCTCTGGGTCTTTCTATGCGGCTCGCAGCCTCTGTGATTTGCCCCCTGACTCTGACTTGTACCAGGTTTTCCCGACTTGCAGGGAAGGACGAATCGCCCATGTGGGCGAAGGCGGTTAAGAGCCGGCACAAGCAGAAGTGTGAACACCTGGCAGCGTGTGCATGTGCGCGACTGCGCCAGGGCGAGGGCCGGGACCCGCGGCAGGAGTTACCCCGTCCGGAAGGCACACGACCACGAGGCCCAGTAAGGCACAATCCTGTACACGCACACTCGCGGCCGCTCATTCTCTCCGGTTCTGAGTGACCTCACCATCTCAACCTCCGATGACTCACAGCCCCCGGGGCCAGCGCGGCACGGCCGGAAGTCACCCTCCGCCCGGCAGCCCGCTACCCGCTTCCCCGCCCGACGGCTGCGAACCAGAGGTCGCGGCGCCCCCTGGCGGTCCCCCGGGACTCTTGCGACTCCCGGCGCCGGGCCCGGCGCACGCACGCGCACACGGCACCCTCAGGCCGACGTGCCTGAGTCCACAGCGCCCTCTGCCGGGCACGGCCTGGGAGACCTACCAGGTCACTCCCTGAGCCCAAGGCCACCGCAGGGCTGGGGACCCCTCCTCTGCTTCTCCCTTCCCGCCTCTCTTCTTCCTCTGCTGGAAGCAAGCCCTCCTGCAGTCTAACCCCCAAACCTGCACTCCCTCGAGTGAACCCCCCCCCCCCCCCCCGTGGAAGCCTCGGAACTGGGACACCAAAGCAGCCGGGTCTCTGCTTTCTCCATGGCCCTCGGTCTCTCTCCCTCCCCAGACTGAGCTCGTCTAGGTCGGCTGGACCCGCACTCTGAGCACTCCAGCTCCTTCCAGACACGCTCCCACTCCCCCGATCCCCGTGAGCTCCCAGCTATTCTGTGCCAGGCACTGTTCTATCCACTGGCATCTTGGGGACCGCTCTGACCTCCGGAAGTTAATAAACACAGAAGGGCTGTTTATCCTGGGAGGCCCAGCCCCACCCCACTTTCCTTTTTCTCTCTCTCACACAGAAACATCAACCTTGCTTGTGCTGAAATGCAGCTTTATTTCCTGCTGGTTTGGCAGGTACCCCATCCTGCAAGCCCAGTCCCCTGGGAAGCCCGACGGTGGGCAACGTGCCCCCCCCCCCCAGGGGATGGCAAGGAGAGGGGCAGCTGAGGCACTTAGGGGCCTTCCCCGAGGCCCTGAGGGGAGAACCTGAGCCAAGGCAGGGGGGAGAGGGTCTAGTCTAGGCTGGAGCCGCCCAGGTGCTTCCCACAAACCCCTTGAGGCACTGCCGCCTGGAGGGCAGCTGCACCCTCCCAAGTGGTCAACCGGTGATGGGGAGAGGGCAGTGCCGGGTAAGGCCTTGCTCCCTAGGGGCCTGGAGAGGGACTGGAAGGCGGGGCCAAAAGGTCCTTCCAGCGTCCCAGTAGCCTCCCCTGATGTCCTGGGGCCTTCGCCAGGTGCAGAGCTCGAGCCTGGGAAAGACACACACACTCACGCTCTCCCCTGGGCCCCTCCTCCTCGTCTCTTCTCAGAGCCTGCGCCCCGGGTGTTGCTGCTCCCTGAGCCCCGGTTAAAGCACTGGTCTTGGCTCGGCCACTGTTCTCAGACATCGGCGCTGAAAGGGACCCCAGGGCATCCAGCCCAGCTCCTCCTCTTTGCCTCACAGACGGGCAGTGGTTACTCCAAGGTCACACAGCCAGTGACCGGCAGAGCTAGGACTAGAGCCCAGGGCTACTGTTGGCTAGTGCCCCCCACCTGCCTCCCCCTGGCACTCACGGGCCTGCGGGGCACACAGGAGATCTGGGGGGGCTCCCAGCGGCCATCCTCCTGGCAGCGGATCAGGGGCTGGTTGCGCTGGGTCAGCCCCTCGCGGCACCGGTAACGAAGCACGGTGTCGACTTCATAGCGCCGTCGTGGGCGGCCAGACACTTGAGCCAGGGGCAGCTCTGGCGGAGGCCCACAGGACACTGCAGGGGACACACAGTCAAGATCTGGGAGCCCGGCTCTGCGGGTGACAGCTCCCAGAGTCGGCAGGAGGAGGAGGAGGGGGTGGGCCACAGGGTGATGCAAAAAAGAGCAGAGATTCCTGGTGGACCACCTCGTTTGTTAGACGTCCCCTTGCCCATGGCCTGGGACACGTTTCTGACTCCTCTGTAGCTTTGCCCCCTCTTTTAACTTTGAGTTGATTTATGTATTTATTTAGAGAGTGCAGGGGAGGGGCAGAAAGAGAGGGGGAGAGAGAATCCCAAGCAGGTTCCCCCACTGTCAGCTTGGAGCCCCCTGCGGGGCTGGAACTCACCAACCCTGAGATCTTGACCTGAGCGGAAATTAAGAGTCAGTGGCCGGTCCAACGACTGAGCCACCCAGGCGCACCGCCCCCTCCTTCTATACACCCAGCAGCGACGGATCCCCCTGGCGCCCCCTCCTCCCCCTTGCCCGGCCTCACCCAGACCCATCTTGCAGGTGTAGGACAGGTGGTAGTTGCAGGGCACATCACTCCATTGTCCCTGATCGTGCCACACCATGACCACGCAGTTCTCCCCGGACAGGAAGTAGCTGTCAGGCTGCCCAGGGTTCCAGTTCTCATAGAGCTGGGGGGACGGGGTGGGGGAGGCGGTGAGGGCTCCCGCACCGCAGCGGGGGGAGGGGGAGAGGGATGGACATAGAAGGCCTGAGCAGAAGGCGGAGGGGGGGGGTAGCACTAAGAGAGAGGAGACAGGGGAATGGGGGGTAGGGGTCCAGGAGGAGAAAGGACAGGTCGCGGGCTTTGGCGGGGAGGGGTAATGAGAGCCAGACTGGAAGAGAGAGAAGCGCACGGAAGGGAGGCGGGGCCCGGGGAGAAGAGCGGAGAAAGGGCCAGAAAAAGGAGGGGGATGGATGGGGTCACTGGAGGTGGAGGGCAGAAGTGCTTGGAAGAAGCGACCGAGCCAGCTAGAGGGGCGGCCGGAGCCTCTCACCAGAGGGACGCCATCTGACCACAGGAAGTCGCCTTCGATGGTCCGGTCGTTGAGCCCGATCCACTGGTACTCGCGGTATCGACCTGCGGAGGAAGCGCGGGCGGACGAAGGTGCGCAGTGAGCCCCGCTGCCAGCAGGTGGCGCCGCTCCCCGTTACCGGCGGCCCGCGCGCGCGAGTCCTTCCCGCCAGACCCACCCCGCGCTTCCCTGCTTTCCCATCGGCCCATCTGCCCGCGGACGGGTAGAAGGCAGGGGAGGGCGGAGGGGTTGGGGAGAAGAGAAGTGTCACCAGGGCCAGGAAGGGGAAACTCTGGGGAAAGAGCAGAGGCTTTCATTGAGGTCAGAGTCGGGACCCGCAGAAGGGGGGGGGGGGGGTGCAGTCTGGCCGAAGCAGGTGTACTCCCCGCGCCAACCCCAGCCCTCTCGGCCTGAAGCCCCCCTACCCACGTGTGGAGGGAGCGAGGACAGAAAAGGGAATGAATGAATGGATGGATGGATGAAGTAAACCAAGTAATGGGTACCTGAGTTAATGAGTAAGGGAGTTAATTAATTAACACACTCACGCATGATTCATGATGAGTTAATGGGTGAGTGCGAGAGAGCAGGTGACGAGGGTCCCCTCCAGCCCCGTCCCCAGCCCACTATTGATGAAGTTCTGCTCCTCGGGCGTGCTGATGCTGGCTAGGTGCGCGCCGTACATCCGGCACTGGGTCTCGGCCTCCTCCCAGCTCCTCCGGGTAGAAAAGTGCTTGTAGCAGGCGCCCTGGAAGGCGTCCCAGCCCGGACTGCAGAAGCGGAGGCCTGGGGCACAGAAGGGTGGGCAACTGAGGCCAGAAGGGCCAGGTCCCCTGGAGGGGACTTGAGGGGGCGGGACTAAGGTGCCAAGGAGCCAGGAGGGCATGAGGGGAGAGGGGGAGCCAGGAGGGGCCCTGTGCAGGGGGCCTTGATGGCTTCCTCCTCTGGGCCACAGGGACTGCCAGGGTGAGGGCTGCGGCCCCAGCCTGGGTCCCCCCAGTCCTCCACCCCGGAGAAGGGCCGCGCCCTCCTCTCTTCCCAGGAGAGAACTGGCGGGAACCGAGCACCCCTCCCACAGGGGCCGCTCCAGAAAGGCATTTCTGGTCCACTTGACAGATGAGGACATTGGTAGGGCTCGGAGAGGTTGTGTGATCTGCCTAAAATGGAGATTCAGGACAAGGCCCGTGCCCTCCCTCCCGGCTCCAGAGCGAGCACATTGTGGCAGGGGCCAGGCTCCAGATCCGCCCCCACCCCTGCCGCTCACCACACTCACCAACATCACACAGGTCCCCCCCATAGCCAGGCAAACACAGGCAGCGGACCCCCTCCTCCTCCTCCAAGCATGTCCCACCATTGTGGCAGGGGCTGGGGACACAGTCACCTGAGAGGGGAGAGAAGTGAGGTGGGCGGAGCAGGGGAGCACAACTCTGCAGCCTGAGCCCCCCAGGAGAGGGTTCGGCACGTCCACGGCCCCAACCCCCTTGTCCTGAGAGCTATCACAGCATCTTGAAGTCAGCCCAGCCCTCAGTTCCGGTTTCTCTCCCACCCTGACCCCCCTCACCACCTGCCACTTCGGGGTCGACTCAGCCCCGTGCTGGCCATTGCGGTGCCCCCTGGCGTGGGCCCAGTCTAACAGGGGCTGGGCGAAAGTGGCCAGAAAGGCCCTCAGGACCCAACCCCACCGAAGGGAAAGATGCTGGGCTGTCAGTCGTGAGACCCGGACTCTTATCTGGCTCCTGGCTCTGCCGAGTGACATTGGACAGGTCACTCTACCTCTCTGGGCCTGGAGCTTGGTTCCCCACCGCCTTGTCTTTGTGCCGGGTCCCTGCACAGTTTTGTGTGGTTTCGGTGGGGGCTGGATGAAGCGGGAGGAGAGGAGAATCGCCTCAGCAACAGTGAGGGGTGGACTGCCCTTGACTGCTTCTGGGACCCGATATTGGGGTGGGGGTGGGGGTGGGGGGCTAGCTCTCCCTCTTACTCTCTGGGTAGAGTCAACAATCCCAGAAGCTGATAGTGAAGAACCAGTCCCCTCCCCAGGCCCCCTCTGCAGGCCAGTCAGCCTACCCCCCTCCCCAATCCATCTCTCTCCCTTCTTCTGACACTCCTCTAGGCAGTCCTCTTAGACTGACACGCTGCCCTGAAGGCCTGCAATCTGTTGTCTGGCTGGGTCTCCTGCCTTCTCCTCAGGACTCTCCCTCTGGGTCCTGGGGTGGGAGGCGGCTGCCCTAGACCAGGCGTGGGTGCTGGACGGGGCAGATTCCACTCCTTCTGGTCCAGGAAGAGGAAGATGGCCCCACAGACTGACAGTGCAGGGCTGGGCTCTCAGCTTGGGAGGTAAAACCACCCCTGGGCGGGACTCTTCAGACCACGCCATACCCCCAGCAGCCAAGGGCGAGGCCCACTGTGCTTCCCTCCGCCTGGTGGGGGTGAGAGCAGAGGTAGGGGGAGGAGACGCTGGAGTCGATTCCAAGAATTTTGCTGGGATGACCTCGCTGTTTGGGGTGAAATGAATCAGCTGTTCCAGCACCACCACCCTGTCACCTCTCCTCCTGCCAACAGTTTCTTCCAGGCTGGTAGCACCAGCTCCCTGGGCAAAGGGGGAGGGGAGGTGTTTTATTTAGCACCAGGCCCCGCGGAGGGCAGGAGTCCTGCAGCCCCTTCTGTTCCTCACCTCTTGCCTGCACCTCTGCGTTCAGCCAGCCAGCCCTGGGGAACAGAGACTTCTACACTCGGCCCCTGGTTGTCCACCCCAGGCCAGAGGTCCCTCCCCTGAACCAGGCCGACAGCGTGGGGGCAAAGGAACTCCTCTTGAAGGAACTTTCTACTCTTCCTTCCTCCACCTTCTTGGGGCCAACTGCTACACACAACCACAGAGTTCTTCACTCCTGCTGTAACAGCAGGGCCAGAGGACATCCCTCACCCACCAGGTGGGGTAACTAAGGTCCTGCAGAGACTTCCACTGATGCTTCTCTTCCCACCAGACCCCCTCCTAACCCACACGGCACTGAACTCCAAGGCCAGCTGGGCAGGGAGCCAATAGTTGAAATGGGGGAGCCTGGGTGTGATGCAGGGGCCCCTAGCCAGCCCTGGACCATGCAGGAAGGGCTGTCGGTCCTGGGACTGGGCGGATCCCAGGCATCTCCAGGGATCCCCACTGGGAAGCTCAGCCTTCCCTGAATGGGTAGGGCGGCTCTCGGACCCCAGAATCTGACTCCCCACTCCTCCCCCCACCTCTACGTTCCTTCTTCCTCGCCTCCTGATTTGTGTCTTCGCCAGCATTAGGGACTTGGAGATCCTTTGGTTCAGGGAGGGTGAGACCATTCTTCCTAAGGGTAAGGTGAGCTTTAGTGCAGGGGTTAGTGAAGAAGGGGGAGGCTGTGGGCAGGGGGATGCTTGTTAGATGCCGTCCCCCTGCTGAGTTGTGCCGACGGGGGGCTGGGGTGCCTGGATGCCAGTTTGGGCCTCTGTGCTGAGATGGACTTTCTCTATCACGAGTCTGTATGTGTGGCTCTAGATGGCAGCCATCGAGATGGATCAGAAATGAATACAAGCACGTGTGTGTGTGTGTGTGCGCGTGTGCGCACGCACGCACACACCCCCACCCCCCCACACCCCCACATTCAGGCTGGTGGGGGTTTCTCCCCATCAGGAGTGAGGGACAACCCATAGACCGATGGACAGCGACTTCAGCTTTGGACTCTCAGCAGCCGGGAAGAAAGGCAGAGGAGAGCTAAGGGGAGCACGAGGGAACAGGGAGCGATGTTAGACAGGAGGGCAGGAGAGGGCGCTGGCTGAGGATGAAAAGGAGGAGGCAAAGAGGCATGGAGAGCAAGGGACACGGGCGAGCGAGGGAGAGACATAGCACAAAGGGAAGCATCAGGGAGCTGCCTCCAACACAAATCCAGGGAATGAAAAGGGCAGACAGCTGGGGTGCAGACAGAGGGTGCCAGAGTTTTGGTTATAAAGTGGTTTAATAGAGATTTATTTCCAAGGCTTGTTTTCCATGAAACAGTCGAAAAATACTTCACAGAAGTAGTCGCTTAAGGCTCTGTGGGGGTAAGGGCTCTCCTAGACCCCAGCAGCTGACCCCAGGCCTCCCTGACATCAGTGGGGTGTCTGAAGGGGAGGGAAGGGGGCAGTAGGGGAGGGGCCTGAGCCCCGAAGAGTAGAATAGGGACCCAGGAACCCCTATCACAAGAGGAAGGAGGGTGCTCTGTGGGGCCAGTAAGTCACCAGTGGAAAGCCAAGGGCAGGAAGGAGTCCCAGGTGGTCAGTGGTGGGGCTGGAGTCACGGGGTAGGGCCATGGCACTGGGGGTCGTGAGGTGAGAAATCAGAGAGCTGGTGTCCAAGGTCGGAAACCCACAGGCAGAGGTGTACAGGAGAATGAAGACGAAGGACAGGAGAGGCCGGGGCAATGGCGGTTAAAGGATCATGGGTCATGTGACCCAGAGCTTCAGGGGGAGAAAGGGGAGGAGGAGGAAGAGGGAGGTTGAGCCTTGGGCGAAGTTACCTGATGAGGGGGCCACGGCCACTCCACCTTGGCTGGCGCTGTCAGTGGGCAGCACTGGCTGAACCCGCACTGAGGTCCCTGCTGGGACAGTTCTTCCAGAATTCTCTTCAGAGGGGGCCTCCAGTTCCCTGGCACCCTCAGGGGCCCGTGTGGCTGGAAACAGGGCAGGGGTATCCTCAGAGCTCCCTGTCTCCTCACTCTCTCCTCGAGGGACCCCAGACAGCTCAGGACCCCCGGCCTCCTCCCCCACCTCTCTCTCCCCAACCGGAGTGGGAGGTGGTGGGGAGGCCAGTTTCCCATTCGTGGGAGTGGGCAGAGTCTCAGTGGGTGGCCCAAGGACCCTTGGAGGCCTGGGAGCCTCTGGCTCTCCATCGGGAGGTGGTGAGGCACCAGGCTGTAGGACTGGCCTCGCTGGTGGTGGGGAGGCATGCAAGAGTGACTCCTCTGGGGTTGGCTCAGTGGGGAGAGAGGCCTCTGGGTCTGGGCTGCTGAGCTCGCTGGGCCAGGCCCACAGGGCCTCCTCCTCTGCCTCCTCCTCTTCCTCCTCTTCATCTTCTTCCTCCAAAGCCTTGCCTTCCTCTTCTGAGGACCCCAGGGGAGGGACGATGGATTGGCTTTCGAATTCTAGACAAAGCATAGGTGGTTCAGCACCAGGGACAGCACCGGCCGAACGGAAGACGGAAACTGAGTGGAAGAAAGGCGGGGCTGGGGAGGGGGAATGGGAAGGGAGGCCCGCAGCGGGTGGGGGGGAGGGGGGAGGCCAGGAGGAGGCTGCCTCTGCTGCCACCAGAAGACCTTCAACTTGAGCTGAACTGTCATTAGCCCGGCACAAAAACATCGTCACCGTGTCTCCCTCTCCTTGTCTTAAAATTCTCTAGTCTATTTTGGGTAGGCAAGGAGGAGGAGGGAACAAAGGAGGGAGAACCCTGCTTCCCAGACCCAGAGAGTTTGGAGTAGAATGTGCCGGAAAGGCAAGGGGTGGGAGCGTACTGGAGAGATGCCCTGCATCACCGAGATGCTGAGAAGGGTCAGGGCCGTCAGGGGGCCGTAAGCCCAGGACAGGCGGCTTCACCCCTGCTTCTCTTACTAAGGGACTCCAGTTACCGAGGAGGGTCCTAGGGGCCTCCGCCGGGTCTTCTGGAGGGGACCTTGCACCTCCCCCATCCTCCACAATGGGGACGGAGTAGATGGCTCCCCGGGACTCGCTCTCCACAGCTTCCCGCGGCAGCTGGAGCTCCTCTAGGGTCTCTGTCACTGTGACAATGGCCTCCAGCCCGTCAGAGGCTGGGTCAGAGGCCTCAGGCATGGTGGAGGGCTGGCCAGAGTCTGTGAAGAGGAAAGTGTCAGTGGGAGGTTAAACAGGTGGCTTTGCACCCAGTCACAGCCTGAACTCAAGGGCTCTGGGTTAGACTCAGAGACCACGAAATTCTCCCAGTTCTCACTCATCTTTCCTGTGGAGGACCCATGAAGACCCAGGAAGCACTGCAGGACTTTATCACTTGTTCCTCAGGCATTAATCAAGTGCCCACTCTGTGTCATGCCAAGCATTCTTCTGGGCACTGAGGATACAGTAGAGAAAAAAGCACCAAGCCTCCTGCCCTAAGGGAGTTTATAACTTAGCTACGTAATAAACAAACACACATATAACGTTACCATATAAAGAACACTTGGGTAGAATAAGGAAACAGAACGGTGGGAAGTACTACTTTAGATACAGTGGTCAGGAAAGGCTCAGGGGAGAGAGATTCCCTTGAGAAAGGACACGGAGGCAGAAGGAAGGACAGGTGGCCTCAGGACCTTGGGACACCTTGGGAGCAAGGTGTGAGGGCTCCCAGGGCTCCTGAGACTTTTGAAATGGAAGGGGCCAGGGGGCATCGCCCAGGAGAGCTGATGGCTGGAGTGCAGGAAGGACATTCAACAGTCACCACCCGAGGGTCTCAGCATCGGGGCAAGAGGGCAAAGGAAGTGGTCGCCCCATCCTTCCAAAAGCTGCTCCCTTCCAACAACAGGAGCTTTCGAATGGATTACCTCGTCTTTGGAGAAGAGAGCCAAGATCAGAAAACCAATGAAGCGGCCGCGGAACTGGGCTAAGAAAAGCCCCGAGGGCTGTCTGTGCTTAGCCAGACGTGCAAGCACAGCACGTCCTGCCCCTCCCCTCCCCTCCCCTCCCCGCGTCACCTGCTCCAGTGAGCCTCGCTCATGCCAGACAAGCAAACCTGTGTCCTTGCCTGCCTCTGTCCTCCACCTGTTCCCAACCTCTCCATCCAGCCCCTCTTTCTGTGGCTTCCTGGAACAGTGCTTGGCGCGTGATCAGTGTATAGACATGTTCATAATTACTATAATCATCATCATCCGCCTTTCGGTTGGCCTTTCCATAAGGACCTGCCTTCCTCTAGACTCCACTTCCCCACCGCTCCCTAGCCCCAGGCTGAAGATACTTGGAGATCTGTCCAATAGAAGTAATGCTTTTCTCTTAGTCTCTCTTCGTGCTGTGAGCAAGGCGTGCTGTCCTCCCTCAGACGGGGGCTCCCAGGGCAGAAGCAGGCCTTCTCCCTTCAGAGTAGGAGCTCCCTGAAGGGAGAGGCTGTGTATTCTCCCTTCTTTTTGCCTCCGGCCCTTGTCGCAGTCCTGTGGGCTCACACTTCAGGCCAGGACCCACGCACCCCATGGCACTGCCTCCCTGATTGTCAGTCACTGGGGGTGCCTCTGGGGGCCCCAGGCACTGCCTTCCCTTCAGCCCCCAATATAAGATGTGATCAGGAAGCCATCTCTGCCCCCACCTGTCCTTGAGGACCTGCTCCCTGTGGGGGGAAATTGTGTCTGTCCATCAATACTCAGTAGTTAAAGATCTGACACCCTCAAGCTGAAAGTTCTGGAATCCCCCCCTCCCGCCCCGCGAGGGCTCTTGAGGGCATCAGGTTAACTGGAACAGACCATTCGTTGGATTCAGAGAATGTCCATCATCTCTCTCCACTCATGCGCTGACCAGAAATGGAAACCTATCCAGCCGCACGGTAGGGAAGAGGCAGCTTTGACCCTGGAGAGACAGGCGCTCCCCGGGGCCACACAACCCAAGCCAGAGGGCACAACCAGAATGAGGACCCTCGGTGCCCAGCCTCCTCCAGGCGAGCGGCAAAGACCTGAGCAAACCCGGACAGAGCTGGGTGGGACCAGGGGGCTCAAGGCTGTCTGACCCACAGAGAGAGGGTGGGCGTGGTGTCTGCAGGGGGGCTGGCTCACCTCGGAAGCAGTAGACGTTGAAGCGGCTGTACTTGTTGGGGAAGCCGGTCTGGTTGGGGAAGAGGAAGAGAGTCTTGACGCCAGGCAGGCCCCCACCGCAGCGCTGGCTGGGCGTGACGATGGGGTAGCGCACGCTGCCATCGGCCAGCCAGCCGGGGCTGCAGCGGTCCAGGCCGCCATCCCAGGCTGCATACAGCTGGCCCGTGGTAGCGATCTCTGCACCCCGCTCACGGCAGTATGCCCGTGCCTCCTCCAGCGTCAGCTTGTCTGGAGGGGCGCCCAGGAACAGCTCTCCTGGTAGGGAAGAGGGGGCCGGGTCACCAGGAAGTTGGGAGCCCCTTTGACCCTGGGCTCCCGCAGAGACCCTAGGCGGGCTTCTCTGGGCCTCAGTCTCCTCATCTGTGACATGGAGTCAAACGTCCTATTTCAAGGTCAAAGTTCGGGTAGGGCCTCAGCAGAGATGTTATTACTCAGAAGAGCCCGGCTCGACGTCCTCATTCCGCAAAGAAGGTAAGCGAGGCCCAGAGGTGCTAAGAGGCAGAGACATACACAGCGGGTGGCTGCAGAGTCAAACTCAAACTTAGTCTCGTCCCACCTGGCGGAGGCCTCGGCCATGGACTTGCGTCCATGACTGTGTTTGGCGGGAGGGACACTGGTTGTTTCTTTGGAAACAACCCCCCTGGATGCCCGAGTGAACACACGAGGGACGACGGGTCCAGCACAGGCCCCTGAAGGACCTACAGGCAGCACCGGAGAACGGGCTCAGGCCTGGGAACGCCTCACCCCCAATCACCATTTAGGTCTTCAGCGTAGCAGTAGACATCATAGAGGTCATCCGGGTCCACCACGCCATAGTTCCGGACCCCAGGGAAGCCATCCATGTCTCCATAACAGGCCTCCCGTGGGGTCTGGATGGGATACCTGGGAGCGAGTACAGACGCCTTCACCAGGGAGCCATCCAGGGATTCCCCCCCCCCGCCGAACCACACTGCCATCAAGGTAGCCAGCTGTCTTCCCAGTTCTGCAGGGACACCCCCCAGGGCGGGGTCCTCACCTCCCTCCTTCCCAGGAGGCAGGGAGCGCCGTGCGGCTGGCCCGAGGCAGTGGGCAGCCCCCCGCAGAGACCGGGCCACCCGCCACCCCAGACACAACTAGAAGCCCCCGGTCCACAGCCCCAGCCCACCTCACGGTCTGGTCGGACAGCCAGCCAGCATCGCACTGCTCATAGCCCCCGAGGTAGGCGGCGTAGAGCTGCTCCGGGGTGGCGATGCGGGCTCCGATGCGGGCACAGGCCTCCTGGGCCCGGGCGAAGGAGAAAGCGTAGCGGGCAGAGCCCTCCCGGTAGAGAAAGACGACCCCTGAGGGGCAGACAGGAGCCGTGAGGCGTGGTCACCCCCACACTGGCCTCCCCTCGCCCTCCTTGCCACTCCCCTGGACACAAGGGGGGAAGTCCACATCGTGCTCACTCTACAGCACGAGGGGCTTAAGTTAGACTGGGCAGGATTTCCTCCACCTGAAGACAGAAAGGAGGTGACAGAGGCCTGTGTCTACGCACTCCTTTTCCAGCTCAGTCTGTGCCTTCCACGTGCGTTTGCTTCCCCCTCAGACTGTGGGCTGGGGGGGGGCGGGGGTGCGGTCCTGCCCTCCCCTCCCCCCAGGAACCTCCCTCTGTCCTGCCCCTCACCTTTGACCTTGACCTCCACGGCGTCGCTGCTGTCGTCTATGCCGTGCTGGACCTCGCAGCGGTAGATGCCAGAGTCGTTGGGCCGCAGCTCGCTCAGCGCCAGGGAGACGTCGGTGAGTGACGCCGGGTAGGCGGGCAGCGCCACGCGGAACCGGTAGGCCTCGCTCACCTTGACGCGCAGCCCCCGCGCCACCAGCACCTCGGCCTCCCGGCCCCCGGACAGGAAGGTCCACTTGACCCGCGGGGAGCCCAGCACGGCCCGGCGGCCCGGCGGCGGCCGCAGGTAGTGAACGTGGCACGGGATGGTGAGGGCGCCGCCCAGCACGCCCTGCAGCGGCGCGTCGCCCGAGATGCGCACGCGGAAGGCCCGGTCCTCTGCGGGTGGGCGGGCGGGGCCGGCTGGGACTCAGCGCCTGGGTCCGAAGGGTCCCCCCGCCCAGGTTTCCATGCGTCCCCCCCACCCCCACCCCCAGAGTCCTGCATCGCCACCCTGCACCCTCTCCAGATCTGTCCCAAAGTCTCCGGGTCGGCTCCGCCCCCAGAGTGGCCAGCGCCACCCCTCGATTCCCAGGCTGCACCCCAGGCTTTCTAACCTCACCCCCTGGGTCCTCCAGTCCTCAGAGTTCCCCTCAGAGTCACCTGCAGGATTTCTCCCCGTCCTGCCTCCCAGCTCTATTCATCCCTCCCGCACCCTAGAGACGGGCAGCCTGGCACTCCTGCCCCTCCCCAGCCCTACCCCCAAGTTCCCCCTCCCCTCCCCAGAGCCCACAGCTCATCCCTTCCTTACCTCCAAGTGTCCCAGGCCAGACCTTTCCCCACAGTGCCCCCCCCCCAATCCTATCTCCTCCCTGGGTCCCCCAAGGCTGGAACGGTTTGGTGGGACGAAAAGCGAGGCCATTCCCTTCCATAGGGGAGATGGAGGAGACAGAGACAGTGACCCTGAGTGGGGTCGCTTACCTGAGCTGTCCCCTTCCAGGGCATCAGCTGAGGCCGTGGGGCCCGGGGCCAGGGCCAGGGCTATCAGCAGGGGCAGGAACAGTGGGGCCATGCTCAGGCTGCTGGAGGGACTTGAGGAGGAGAGATGGGGTTAGACTTCAAGAAGGACTTCCCCCGGCACCCGAGCACGCATATCCTGGCCCAAGAAGCCCAGCGTCCCCACCTCACTGTTAACACCCTCGTTTCTGATCCTGTCTCCCCACCAGGGATTCCTCCTCCGAACCAAGACCTGGGCGCTAGTCAACTTGCTGCAAGTTCCTTAAGCTCTCAGGGTCTTTGTTTTCTTCCTTGTAAAAGAGCAGCATCATAACCACCTCGCAGGGTGTAAGGAGGCTATGTGCTTTCCACCCTAGGACCCCTGTACAGATGCACAGCGGCAGGCATACAGCAGGAGCTCACTAAATGCTCCCAGCAGGAGTGGTGGGTGCTGTTATACTTAACAATTCCCTCTGCTTTTCCCAGTGCCAGACTCCTTCCTGGAACCCAGAGCCTCCTCCTGCCCCAGCACCCCTCCAACATTCCCTTCTTGTCCCTTCCTCCCTGAGTACCACACCCCCCTGGCCTCTTCCAGGAGGGCCTCCTAGACTGACCCTGGGCATTGCACAACTTCTCTCTAGCCCAGCCCCTCCTTGACCTCTCCCTACCCCACCGTTACTTATAAGGAAACTCTTCTCTTTACTCCTAGCACCCTCCACCCCCTCCTTGGCTGCCTTCTCCCTTCTTCTTCCCAGCCTTCCTTTCTGCCTGGCACGGGCTTTCCCACCGGATCCCCTGGCTCAGAAACCAGCTGGGACAAAGCCCCTGTCTCTGCCAGTCTGGCTTCCATCCAGCCTCTCCCTTCCCCCCGCCCAGTCCCAGGCTGGGGGGTGGGCTAAGGGAGGGTGAGAATAAATGGGAGGGGCCATCTCCCTCTTGCTCTCTTGGCTATCAGACACTGTGAGAACCCGGAATATTCCTCCGAAGATCTCAAAGCACTTACACTCTCATAATGGAGGGAGGGGGAGGGGGGGTGACATTGAGAAATGGAACCCAGAGAGGCAGAGAGGGACGGGGCTGACCCCGAGTCCCCAGCCAGGCCAAGTCAGGTACCAGCCCAATGAGCCTCCAGGAGTGAAGGCTGCAGGGCTAGTGTCCAACGTCACCCTTAAGGGCCGGGCTACACTTAGGAGAGCTTGAAGACCCCGCCATGGGGTAGGTCGACCTGCAGCAGGAGGGATGCAGGTTAGACTCCAGGCAAGACTTCCTACTGATCAGGCTCATTCCCACTCCAGGCCCATTGTTCAGCCTTCATCTTCTGTGCCCTCTCAGGCTCTGCCCTCACGCATGTCTCCCCCTTCCTGAGCCTGAGCTGCTGGGAAATGTCTCCCCCAAATCCCCCCCAGGGAATCTCAAAGCCCCCCCACCGCCACTGTAACCTCCATTTCTGCCACTACGGTGGGCTTCATTTCCTCACAGTCAGACTTGGGGAAGGAGTGACAGGAGCCAGATGTCCAGGGTCTCTCTCGATGGGGCCAGATCAGAGGACGCGGAGACCAGCTCTGGGCGCGGGAGCACTTGGGAGGACTGCTTTCTGGGGATGAGGGCGGACCGTTTGGCGTGAGCAGCCAGTGCCTGCCGGGTGCTGGGCAGACGGTTCGCCATCCATCTGAGTGGGCCAGGCCCCGGGCCAGGCCCCTTTCTGGCGCCTTCCCTCCCCTCTCTCTGGGCTGGAGCCGGAACTGCTCACAGACCGGGTCCCAGCTCTCTGACAGGTGGCCCAGAAACCCATATATCTGGAGCCACTCTGGGACCGGCATCCTGGACCCCCCTCTCACCTCTGTTTTGAAGGTGAGGGGACAGAGGGAGAAGGTCTGAGACCGATAAAGACCTGGCCACCCCGGACTATGGAGGTGAGCCCACCCCCACCTCCGGGAACGGGGGTCACTGACCAGAGAGGCCTGGATTCTGTGGTTGTCACAATTGGCGACCTCTGCACTGTCCCCACCCCACTGCCAATCCCCCCCAAGCTTGGGCTTCAGCCCCATCCTGTGCAGCTAGGAGTCCTGAGAAAACTTAGCTATCCCCTCTTCGGGCGCCAGCCTCGGTGCGGGCATTGGCCTCTGCACCCCCTCTGCTGTCCTCTGTTTCTGTCCCCGAGAGCTCAGCTGTCTTCCTGTCCCTTCCCCTCGTGCCACACTGTCCCTCTCTCCAGCTCATTCTTTCCTGCTCCAGCTCTGGGATTTCGGCCCTTGCCTTGAGTTTCCCAAGACAGCCTGTGTGTGTGTGTGTGTGTGTGTGTGTGTGTGTGTGCGCGCCCACGGGTACACACGCCCGACACCCACCACCTCCGTGCTGAGTGGTGAGGGGGTGCTGACCCCCCTGCCCCCCGCTAGCAGTCCAAGGTCGGCCCCGTAGGAACTAGGTTCCAGTTCTCAGCGGGGTCAGCAGGAGGGAAGCTCCGAACGGTCCCCTTAGCCACGGTGTGAGCAGCAACCCGAATGCACAACAGCGGCCGGGCGTTCGCAGGCCCCGCGGGACCAGCTAGAGAAGTCACATAAGCAGCGAGTGACAGACACTGTTAGGAACATCACTGCCCAGCCACCGCAGCTGCTCCTAGTTCAGAATCTGAAAGGTGGATGGTGCTAAGTCAGCCACGAAAACACAGGCGCTGGTAATGCTCCGGGGGGTGTGGGGGGCAGGGGGGGGGGTCCGTGGGTAACAGTGTCCCTTGACCTCACTGCCGTTATCTGGAATAGAAGTCACGCAGATACTAACAGCACTAACAAAACTGATGGCAAATCTCTTGGTCCCACTGGAAGCACGTGGGCAGAGCTATTCCAAGCTGAGAGGGATGTGAAAGGACGGGGGGTGGGGGGGGGGTGGGGGGTGGGGGGGGGTGTCCCCCAGCCCAAGGCAGTGCTAGAAAGGAAAGCAGGAGTGGTAAACAGAACTCCGTCCACCTGAGCCAGGCCTCTTAAAAAGGCTTCCGGTGCACAGCCTTAACTTTGAGAAAAATGCTGTTACACCGATGAGGAACCCCAGGTTCAGGGAGGTCAACTAACTTGTCCAAGGTCACACAGCAAGTAAGTGGCAGAGTTGGGACTCCAGCTCCGGCGGGCGCCCGGACCCCCAGCTACGGCTCTGGGGAGGGGGGCCCCCAGAAGGAGGGCCGCTTCCCGGCTCCTCCCGCCGCCCGCCCGCCCCGGACAAGGTCGGAAATCTGGGCGGGGGCGCTGGCAGCGGGGCGCGCAGTAGGGAGGCGGCGGGGACCCGGGGAGGGGGGGCGTTCCCATCAGACTCGGGGGGCCGCGGGCCGCAGGGCTGGGGCTGGCAGCGGGCGCTCGGGGGCTGGCCCGCGGCGGACCTCGGTGGGGGGTGGGGGCGGGGGGCGGCGGGGTCAGCGGGCCGGGGGCGCCGGAGCCTCGGGAGGCAAGGGCGGCGGGGCTGGGGGCGCGGACCCGCCGCCTCCCCTCCAGGGTCCGGGCGGCCCGGCTGCGCTCGCGCTCACCTACCGGCAGGCGGCCGAGGGCCGGGGCTAGGGTGCGGCACCGCCAAGTTTGCCGCCTCCTCCGGGCTCTCCTCCGGGCTCTCCTCCGGGTCCACGCTCGGTCCTGCGGCTGCAGCCGACTGCGGCGGGGACTGCGCGGGCGCGAGGAGAGGCCGGGCCCGCAGGGCGCTCGGGAGAGGGCGCCGGGCCGCCGGGCGCCGCACAAAACCCCCTTTCTTCCCCCCGCCCCCGTCCCGCCCCTCCCCTCCCCGGGGCCGCCCCCGCCCCCTGGCCGGGGACGCGGGGGGCTCGGGCAGGTCACGCGACCCGCTGCTTCCTCTGCGTCCGTTCCCGGCGGCGGCAGCGAGACCAAGGACGTGCGAAGTAGGACATGGTTCTGGGGAGGAGAGGCCGGGGACTTGGGGGGGGGGGGGGGGGGAGGGCAGAGGGGCGGGGAGGGAGGGCTCGCGGAGCCGGAGCAGGATGTTGCAGCGGGAGGGATGGGCGTTAGACTGCCGGCGGGACTTCCCGCGGGCAAGGGGCGAGGAGGAGGGACTCAGACCTGCACGGTAAGGGAAAGGATGACGGGAGCGTAAACGGGGGAGGGGCGCTCATTCGGAGGCAGGAAGAGGTGCAAACGACCACGACCAAGGCCACCTCCCTGTCGGAAGCTCTGATTGGGTCCCGTCTACGGGGTGCTCCCACCGCCTGCGCGGAGGAGGGGCTGACTTTGCAGCTGGAGGGACGGAGGTTAGACAGCAGACTCGCGGGTTAAGCCGGGCAAGTCAGGGGCTCTCTAGACGGGCTGTGGGGGAGCGACAGCACGGTGCGTGGACATACAGGTCATGCCAACCAATGTGCGAACCCCCGGCGTTGCCGGGAGCCCACAGGGCCCCCTGAGCGGGGCTGTGGCTGATGAATGTGCAGCCTGGTGCCAGGGGGTGGGCCTCGAGTGCTGCCCAGCCGTGGGGGACTCCTCGGAATACCAATGATGCCCCCTCCCCGTCTCCAGGGCCTCCTCTTTCCTCTGCTTTCCCAGGCTCTCTCTGCTCCTCCCTCACTCTTCCCCCCTCCCTCCCAGGACTAGAAGCAGAGCCCCTGGCACGGACCCGGACCGTGGGCAGGACAGCCAGATGCCTGGATTCCTTCTCCTGGACACCAGTGGTGGCACCAGGGATAGCTTGTGGGGGGGGGGGGGGAGGGGTTGATCCCCATCATCTCCAGCAGCACCCCCAAAATATCCCCAGTAATGTGGGGTGCCTGCAATGCGAATCAGCCTCAGGACAGGTGTCTGTCCTTCCATTTAGACTGCACCCAAGTCCCTCCTTCCTGTGCTGGAATCTGGACTGCCCTCTGCTGATGCCCCAGCTGCCCCAGTCACCACTGCCTGGAGTCTACGCCCAGTGCCGTAGACTTGGTTCCAAAGGGCTTTCGAGAAGCTCACAAAAAACTGCTCCCTGAATCCTTGAGGATCTAAAGGTAGAATTCGGGCCCCTCCCTGGACGCCCATCTCCTGTAGAGACAGGACAGGAACACCTGGGGGTGGTGGGTGGGAGGGTCCTTTAGTAAGAGAAATGACCCAGGCAGGGATGTGAGTCTGGAGAGGACAGAATAGGTGCCTGACAGAGTCTGGGGAGGGAGAGACCTCCGTTTATTCATTTCATTAAATAAATATTAACTGAATGTCCTCTATGGACCATGGACCATTTTAGGACCGAGTCCTCCGGTGGAGAGGGGGGATCTGGCCTTGGGGCAGATCCGGGCAGCGCCAGGCAGCCCTAGGCTCCCTCTGTCCCCCTCAGGCCTTGCAAGCCCGAGCCGAAGGATATCCCGCCTCCCCCAGGGCAGCCTCAGCACGGGGGCATGCATCCAGCCTGTCCCCACAAGTGCCTGCTCAGCTTCACATGGGGCTTGAGTCCAGCCAGGCGGGGCCAGGCAACCAAGGGGCTGAAATTCAATCTCAGTGGTGGTTTGTGCGTAACTACGGCTCTTTGCCGCGGGGAAACCTGGCTGTGATGGAGGAAGAGAGAAAGTGACCTTTCTTGCCATCTCCCCTCATGACTAGAAGTGCGGACACACGTTTTGGTGTCTCCTGGGGGAGTCCAACCTTGACCGAGGCCAGCAGCCTCTGGGTCTGGACCAGGGCTGGTAGCAGACAGTCTGTTCCAAGAGGCAGACCCCTGGTGGGAAACCAGACGCGGTGCGAGAACAGGCAGCCGCTGCCGAGCAGACTGACGAGGGCCAGGCCTCCGCAGGCGTGGGCACCGAGGTCAGACCCCCGGCTGGCCATTTGCGGCGGCCAGACCTCTGGACGGGCTTTGTTCCTCAAACCGTTTCCTGTTCTGAACGGGCCGCATAGTATCTATGGCACTGGGTAAAGACTACCGCCCCTGGCCACGGGTGAGCTCAGCAATATCTAGTTCCTTTCCTTTGCTAGCCACACACGTGCATGCACACACACACACACACACACACACACACACACACCATAATCTGCACCGATCTACTGGCCAGGAGGTTGGGAGGCCACTCCCCTGTGGATGGGATGGAGGGCTCATCGTTATTTGAGAAAGGAGTCCTTCCTGAGGATTGCCCAGGGGAGGAAATGAAGGCCTCCCCACATTTCCAGTGCTGAAGATCCACGCTGAAGTCTAACCAGCACCTGCCGATCAGGGGCTTTCTTTACTATCTTTACTAGCATCTTGTCCCTGGCCACACGATCCGCACCCCCCCCCCCCGACTTCTGTCCCTTTCTGAGAAGAGGCAAGAACCAAGACCCCCTCGAGGTCTCCGAAAGGGACCCTCAGGGACTGGCTGAGAGCAGGAGGGTCGACAGAGGCAGGAGGAATTAAAGTGAGATTTCAGGGAGAACTTCCTGCCCCAGTAACAGGAGAAGGTGTCAGGAAGTCGTCGTACCTTCTGGACAAGGAAACACACCCAGAGGTGAAGCGACTGCCTCGGGTCACACAGCATGCGATTGGCTGACCATGGCTAAATGTAAGCCTTCTGACGGATGCCCAGGCCAGGGTTCTCCCCCGGGCCCCAGCTGTCTCTCAGAGGACAGAAATGGTGCAGGCAGAGAGAGAGAAAGAGAGAGGGAGGGAGAGCGAGGGCAGCCCAGCTGGCCGGCCTCCCAGCCTCCTGGGCCCTGGGGACTTTTCCAGTCTCTCTGGATGAGAACAATCCATCTCCTGCCTCTCCCCCTCCCCCTCCCCTGACATCCCCTCCCCTCCCCTCCCCCCCTCCAGGCCAATGCTGAGGCCGTGACCCAAGTTGAAGAAACAGAGTTCCCCCCAGTATTAGCCCCCAGCCTTCCTCAGTGGACTCCCTGCCACGGTGGCCCCTGCAGCCCCTTGGGCACCTGGCCCCACTTTCCCAGGCTTGGAGGTGGGGCCCGGGCAGCTCAGTTCCTCCCCAGGCCCTGCAAGTCTTAGAGGCACCTGGGCCCTCTGCCGTGGGGACGCGGGACAGGGGCTGTGCACACGCACTCCGGACGCTGGCACAGCTGTGCTGGGAGAATGGGGGCTTTGATAACTTCTGAAAGGGGCCAGGAAGCACGGGACCCCAGCCCAGACGGGGGAGCGGCCAGCAGTGTTCTGATGGTTCCTGCAGCTGAGGGCCGGGGGGCGGGGTGCCAGGGCAGACGGGGTGGCGAGGGGGCAGCAGTGGGACCTACAGGCTGAACAGCATCTTGGGAGAGCCCTTGAGCAGCAGCGGACAGATCTCCACCCGGAGGGGAGCAAAGTCCTGTGTTCAGAGGGGACCACCAGACTGTTCCCCAAAGAGCAGCGGAAGGGACTGGAGAGATGGACCCTGAGACCATCCAGAGCTCCTTCTAGAGAAAGGGGTCCCGTAGGCAGAGTCCTCACAGCCCCTCTCCCTGCTCCTGCTGGTGAGAGATTGTTCACTTTTCTGTGGTGCTGGGGCAACGCTCGTGTCTGTGGGCCTCAGTTTCTTCACCTGTAAAAGGGTAACAGCATCCTGTTTATGGTTTTGACATTGGTGCCACATAAACAATTTATACAATCGAAACATAAAAGCAGGGCACCTGGGTGGCGCAGTCAGTTAAGCATCTGACTCGTGATTTTGGCTCATGTCATGATCTCACGGTGTGTTGGGATTGAGCCCCGATCCGGGCTCTGTGCTGACAGCATGGAACCTGCTTGGGATTCTCTCTCCCTCTCTCTCTGTGTGCCCTCCCCCCCTGCCCCACCGTCTGTCAAAATAAATAAACTTTAAAAACACATAAAATTAAATTTGAAATAATTAAATTAATTTTGGATTAAATTAAAAGGAACACAGGGATGCAATCCCTATAAATCTGAAACAAAGTGGGGGCGCCTGGGTGGCTCAGTGGGTTAAGCGTCCGACTTCAGCTCGGGTCACGATCTCGCGGTCTGTGAGTTCGAGCCCCGCGTCGGTCTCTGGGCTGATGGCTCAGAGCCTGGAGCCTGCTTCCGATTCTGTGTCTCCCTCTCTCTCTGCCCCTCCCCTGTTCATGCTCTGTCTCTCTCTGTCTCAAAAATAAATAAAACGTTAAAAAAAATTTTTAAAAATCACCATTAAAAAAATAAAATAAAAACATAAAATTAAATTTGAAATAATTTAATTAATTTTTTATTAAATTAAAAGGAACACAGGGATGCAATCCCTATAAATCTGAAACAAAGTGGGGGTACCTGGGTGGCTCAGGCGGTTAAGCATCCGACTCTTGTCGGACCCAAGCTGGTTTGACTCAGGTTATGATCTCATGGTTCATGGGATCCAGTCCTGTGCTGACAGCGTGGAGCCTGCTTCGGATTCTCTCTCCTTCTTTCTGCCCCTCCCTGCCCCAAAACAAATAAATAAACTTAAAAAATAAATAAAACAAAGTGAAACAAGTGTGCATAATTGTGCATAAAAGATGACATTGGAGGCAAAGCCACTTGGGGGAATTTTCTTTCAAGAGACTATAAAACGCACCATTTTGACTATTCATCCCTCAGGACAAAAAGAACCACGAAGAAATCATAATGTTGGCATTGTTGTTTCAAAATGCATTATTTCTCTTAAGAAAGCAAATAAGTAATGATGGTAACAGTGTTCGGAACTAGGAGTTTCAGTGCGAGAAAAGGAAAGTCAAGCAAAACTGCCAATGTTTTCTGTGAATTGGAAATAACAGCACAAACTCGCGATTTGTACGGACAGCTCCTGTCTGCTGAAAAGGCTGAGCAACAGTGACCGCCCAGTAACACTGCGTGGCCCCGGTGGCCAGATTGTGGTCTCTAAAGAGCACTCTCCACTCACAGGAACCAGGCCTCCTGGACGCATTCCAGTCAGGGACAGGATAGCTTGTCGTACTTGAGAATAAAGGAAGTTTTGAGACTCAGGCCAGGCTCACGTCAAAGGGACCCATGAGCCAATTTGTGAAGATTCCTGTTAGCCACGATGAAATGTCAGCTGTAAAATGAATATCGACTGCAAGGGATTGACGCACATCAGATATATAAAACCCAAGAATTCATAATGATACCAAAAGATAAAATCCCTGGGGTGCCTGGGGGGCTCAGCCGATTGAATGTCCGACTTCGGCTCAGGTCATGATCTCACGGTTCATGGTTCAAGGCCCGCGTCGGGCTCTGTGCTGACAGCTCGGAGCCTGGAGCCTGCTTTGGATTCTGTGTCTCCCTCTCTCTCTGCCCCTCCCCCACTTGCACCTTGTCTCTCTCTCATAAATAAATAAACATTAGGGGCGCCTGGGTGGCGCAGTCGGTTAAGCGTCCGACTTCAGCCAGGTCACAATCTCGCGGTCCGGGAGTTCGAGCCCCGCGTCAGGCTCTGGGCTGATGGCTCAGAGCCTGGAGCCTGCTTCCAATTCTGTGTCTCCCTCTCTCTCTGCCCCTCCCCCGCTCATGCTCTGTCTCTCTCTGTCCCAAAAATAAATAAAAGTTGAAAAAAAAATTAAAAAAAAAAAAATAAACATTAAAACAAATTCTTTTTTTTTTTTAATTTTTAAGGGGCACGTGGGTGGATCAGTCAGTTGAGCGTCCGACTTCAGCTCAGGTCATGATCTCACAGTCTGTGAGTTCGAGCCCCGCGTCAGGCTCTGTGCTGACAGCTCGGAGCCTGGAGCCTGCTTCGGATTCTGTGTCTCCCTCTCTCTCTGCCCCTCCCCTGCTCATGCTCTCTCTCTCTCTCTCTCTCTCTCTCAAAAATGAATAAACATTTTTTAAAAAAATCCATGGGCACCTGGGTGGCCTCTGTCGGTTGAGCGTCCGACTGTTGATTTTGGCTCAAGTCATGATCCCAGGGTCATAGGATTGAGCCCCACATTGGGCTCTGTGCTGAGCATGAAGCCCGCTTGGGATTCTCTCTCTCTCTGCCCCTCCCCTGCTTGTGTGCACCCTCTCTCACTCTAAAATAAAAAAATTAAAAATGAAATAAACAAAATAAGGTCCCTGGTCACCCTTGGGCATTGATGGGGCAGCAACTCACAGTTGTGAGAATTAATAGGGTCTAGTGGGTCCTGTCAGTGTCCACCTGTGTCCCCTTAGTGGCCACCCTGACAAGACAAAGGCTGCTGATTGCCCGAGGACTTTTTCTGAGCGTGCGGGTACGTTTGGTCCAAGTCATACGTGCGTGGGAGTTGGTGCCCTGGAAACAGGCCTCAGCCAGTGACAGAGAGAGAGTTGGTAGACTAGAGCCCTGGTCCCCCTCAGGTGGGGACACCGTGAGGCAAGTTCCCCCGTCCCCCCTCACTCCCAGCAGCTTTGGGCTCCAGCTGTCCACAGTCATCACCTGCTCCTGTTTTTTGGGTCATTTACTCAATTTATGGGATTCCTTCCCTTCCCTGTCTCACTGTCCTATTAGATCTGGGAATTCAGGGTGCCCAGGTGGCTCAGTCAGTGAAGCGTCCGACCTCGGCTCAGGTCACGATCTCACAGTTCATTGGTTCAAGCTCTGCGTCCGGCTCTGTGCTGACAGCTCGGAGCCTGGAACCTGCTTCGGATTCTGTGTGTCCCTTGCCCACTCACACTTTGTCTCTTTTGCTCTCTCTCTCTCAAAAAGCAAATACACATGAAAAAAAAAAAAAGATCTGGGAATTCAGAGCCGCCAAGTCATGAGCACGCGTGGGTGAACGTTTGTGCTGGGGCGTGAGTGCGTTCAGAGAGCACAAGCAAGCCTGCCTCCCACGTGCCCGGTCTGTGTCGTACCCGTGACTCTCTCTCAGCTCACCCAGAGCGTCGCGGGGCATCTCTGTGACCAGGCTTCAGAGGAGGAAGAAGTCCAGGCCTGCTTTGTGGATGGGTCGCTTTGATGCCCTGACGGGAGCTGATGGGGAGGAGGCTCCGCACGCTGGCCACTCTGGTTTGCAGGGGGGAGAGGTGGCTCAGGGGAGGGGCAGAGAGAGGGAGACACAGAATCCAAAGTAGGCTCCGGGCTCCTAGCTGTCAGCACAGAGCCCGATGTGGGGCTTGAACTCAGGAGCTGTGAGATCAGCACCTGATCCGAAGTCAAATACTTGACCGACTGGGCCCACTAGGCGCCCCGGATTATGCACAACCTGGATACGGATTTGCCTCCCTGCCCAAGTGCCTTGGCCAGCACCTGTATCCAAGGACATAAAGGAAACGATTTATCCCTATGAGATCCCATAGTATCACCTCTAACCAAGGGGATCCACTTTATAGTGAAGGAAAGTGACGAGGACACAAGAGCACGGCATCCGTTTGCCCCTCAGCGTACCAGCCAGGTGAGGTGGCAGGGGACGTCCGTGTGGCCTCTTTACAGCACGTCTAAGTACCAGCTTGGGGAAGACATCCTCTGGGATTGGGTCCCGGACATCGACACGCAGTATCCGTTTTGAGCCAATGGCCATTCTATGGCGCCATATGCCAGACGGCTGGGAATCGTGGGAAACGAGAAGGAAGCAGGAACAATCCTGTCAGCATCAGCCCCGGTGGCCCAGCTGGGGCGGGGGGGGTGTCTGTGCTTCTGTTCCCGTACATTTAGGCCCTGAGGGATCAGAAGCCCTAGCTCCTAGGGTGGGAGGTGGGTTGGCCAGCAGCCTCTGGTCCCTTTGGGCAGCTCACTGCTGCCAAGAAGAGAATTCTAGCGCCAATGACACTTGCTCCTGACCGTCCCCTGTCCGGTGGTCATCGTGAGCAGGCAGTTGCCACAACGTTGGCCCGTCAGGCGCGTGGTGATGAAAGGCCCTGGGGGGTGAGGGTCTGGGTTCTCCTGTGAAAGCCCCACAGACCAACAGACGAACCGTGGAGGAAGGCGAGGCGGGCTGCTGGGGACAGCCCCGGAGCCGACACCAGCTGCGACCTCCCCAAGGTGCCCCGCTCACCCTCCTGCCGTGACTTTCCTTCCTAGGACTAGAAATTGCGCCCAGCCGCCGCCTCGAAGAGTCGGTGACAGGACAGAGCGAATATGGGGACACAGGGTGGACAGAGGCTGTGACCCCATCCTCCGCTTCATCTCCACAGCCAGGAGGCTTCTCCGTCGCCTCTGCGACTCTGCCCGAGGGCGTGTCTGTGCTCAGGGCTCCCAGAAGCGGCCATCGACTTTCAGACAGGACGGTGACAAGTATGACCCTACTGTCTTTGCCCTGTTCTGCTTCACACCCTTCCCTGCCTCCCCTCCCCCACCTCCTCTCCAGTTCTCTACCTCTCAGCATGACCCTCCCCCCAATAAACTGCTCCTACTCAAAGCCTTGCCTCAACATCTGACTTGGGGAAGCCCTCTGGTCTTAGTTCAGGCTGCTGTAACACGTCACCACAGGGGCACCTGGGTGGCGCAGTCCGTTGAGCATCCGACTCTTGATTTCAGCTCAGGTCACGATCCCAGGGTCGTGGGATCGAGTCCCGCCTCGGGCTCTGTGCTGAGCGTGGAGGCTGCTCAGGATTCTGTCTCTCTCCCCCTCTGCCCCTCTCCCCGGCTCCTGCTCTCTCTCTCTAAAATAAAAACATAAAATAAACCAATCACCACAGACTGGATGGTTTCAACAACAGACATTTTGCTCCTGTCAGCACTGGAGGCCGGCAGATCTGTGTCTGGTGAGGGTCCCTCACTTTCTCATTGGTTTGGCGGGGGGGGGGGGGCAGGGGGGGCGGGGTGGTGCCAGGAGAGAAGCCAGCTGCCCCAGACCTCTCTGATAAGGGCACCAGCTTCATCCTGGGACTACCTCCTAAAGGCGCCGTGTCCAAAACCATCACCCTGGGGATTGGGCTTTAACACAGGACTCGGGGAGGCGGTGCAAACATTCACGCCGTAGCACCTGTCCCATTAATCCTACCTTCCCTGAGTGCTTCTAAGCCAGGGTAACAATAATCGACAAGGGAAACTCTTCTTTAGAGACAATTCACAGCTAATAACAAAGGAAGGAGAAATGACACAACTGGAGGGTCTCTGTTTGGGGCTCCTAACGATTGATAGGTCTAGACAATGGTCATCAGCAGCCATTAGATTAGAAGGCGATGGACCTAGAGAGCTGCATGGCGGCCACAAAAAGATACGTCTGCATCCTAATCCCTGAAGCCCCGAGAATGTTAACTTGTTTGGAAAAAGGGTCTGTGTGGATGTAACTCATTACATGAATTCATTCCCGAAATTCAGTTGACGGTTTTGAGATGAGATCACCCTGGATTAGCAGGTGGGGTAAATCCAGTGACAAGTGTCCTCGCGAGAGACAGATGAAGAGGAGACAGACACTTTAAAAGGATGAGGCAACGTGACCTCAGAGGCAGAGACGGGAGCCGTGCAGCCGGAGAAGCCAACGAGGGCCGCCTGCCACCAGGAGATGGAAGGGGTAAGAACATTCTCCCGAGTCTGCAGAGGGAGGACGTCACACCCGTGTGGACGTCCGGCCTCCAGAACCGCAGAACACATTCCTGGGGCGCCTGGGTGGCTCAGTCCGTTAAGCGTCCGACTCTTAATCTCGGCTCAGGTCATGATGTCACGGTGCGTGGGTTCGAGCCCCACATCGGGTTCTGCACTGGCGCTGTGGAACCCGCTTGGGATTCTGTCTCCCTCTCTCTCTGCCCCTCCCCTGCACATTCTCTCTTTCTCTCAAAATAAATATTAAAAAAAAAGAATACATTTCTGTTGTCTTAAGCCACCACGTTTGTGGTAACTTGTTACAGCGGCCGTAGGCACCTAACGCAGCAAGGAGCTTTATAATGAATGGACCAGGCTGAAATTACCAGAACTTCCTGATCAACCACGGCATCGACAACCAGACACCGCGTGCCTCCTGATGGGATACACGGTACTACTTATGAAATATTCCTGGGAAAAAAAGAATGTATGTTTAAATATTTTTAAAGAATATTTTGTTTATTTGAGAGAGACAGAGACAGCACAAGGGGGGGAGGGGCAGAGAGAGAGAGAGAGAGAGAACCCCAAGCAGGCTCTGCACTGTCAGTGCGGAACCCCACGCGGGGCCCAAACCCACGAAACCGTGAGATCATGATCTGAATCGGAACCAAGAGTCATATGCTCAACTAACTGAACCACCCAGGTGCCCCTAAAAATAAATGTATGTTTAATCAAACTTCTAAATATAATTAGAGGGGACAGAGGACCACGTGAATTGTCACGACAGGGACACACTCAACTGAATCTAGAACATGGGAAACCTGACAGGGAAATAACCCAGTTTCTTTTAATATTCTTTTTTTTTTAATGTTTATTTATTTTTTTGAGAGAGAGAGAGACAGAGCATGAGCGGGGGAGGGGCAGAGAGAGAGGGAGACAGAATCCGAAGCAGGCTCCAGGCTCCGGCTGTTGGCACAGAGCCCAATATTGAGCTCAAACCCACGAGCCCTGAGATCATGACCTGAGCCGAAGTCGGACGCGTAACTAACCGAGCCACCCAGGTGTCCTAAGTATGGTTCTTTTTCAAAGTCATCCTACGTTAGAAATACATAGTGAACACGTACAGGTGATTTGCTTTGAAATACTCCAGCAGACATGAACACAAGTGAGGGAATTCGTGGAACAGGAAAGAATTTGGGGATGGTCAAGCCAGATGATGAAGGGTTCCAATGTTCTATTTTTTGTGTATGTTTGAAGTTCTCAAAAAAAAAAAAAGTAGCAGCAGCACGGAGAGTAGTTGTAGAAATGAGCGGCCATGGGTACGCGGTTTCCGCGCGGGAAAGAACAAAGCGGTGCTGGGCCCAGCGTCTTGGCTTTCTGACTCCATGACAGGCCAGCACTTAGAAAAGCCAGAAGGGCCCTGGAGGAGTGGATGACTGCTAGCATGTTCCAGAATCTAGGCTGCCCTCCCGGGTGCTTGCGGTGAGGCTGCTGCCAGGTGCTGAACAATTAATTAGTTGCAATTTTACTTCTAGGCCCGAGTAGGGTTGCTCTCTCCTGCCCCCTTGTGGTTGAGTGTGAGGTCTGTAACTAGTTCTAGACCAACAGCTGTGAACAGAAAGGGACAGGTTTCTCTCTGGGCGGCGGTGGCTAATTGCAGAGACAAGACCCTCCAGAGCTCTTTTTATCTTCTCCTCCTGGTGTGGGGACGGGCGGCATTTGAGACAGCGGCGGCTCTAGCAGCCTGGGTCCCTGAATAAGAAAATGAGAAGAGCCCCCTTGTTTGACCACCATGCACAGGTAGCCTAAGGGAGAAATGATCTTAAGTCCCTGATACTCGGAGGTCGTTTGTTACCGCAGCATAACCGAGCTCCTCCTGGTGAACACAGCACCATACAGCAACCAGTCCTACAGGCTACCCGGTAAGAACCTGAATAATTGCTGCGGTTGTTCTGTTACTGTTAGTATTCTTGTAATAACAACGTCCATCATCACAGGTACCATTTCCTGAGCACCTCTATGTGCCCCCAGGACATGCCACCCGTCGTCTCAATTACCGATCCCGGCAGACCCTGGAGGCAGATCTTCCTGCCCCGTGACCAAGATCAGAAAAGCAAAGCTTAGGAACTGCCACAAACATTCCACTTGCTGTCTGAGAGTCATCGAAGATGCCGTTCATTTGATCATTCGTTGTCCTTTATATAAAACCCCATGAGATGACGTCCCTTTAACAATTACAGCCAAGAACCCTCACGGAAAGCAGTTTTACAACATATATATCAAGCACCATTAGAAAGTTCATACCCTTTGCTCCAGTGGTTAGTCACTAGCCCAAGCTTGCTGCGGTGCAGTTAGATTGCTTGAACAGTAAAATGAATAAACAAACGAATTAGGCAATTAATTAAAATAGTATACATATTAAAGAAAAACGAATTAATGAGAGTTGAGCTTGTGTCTTGAGTTCCCGGTCTGTTTCCTGCAGCCGGATGTTAAGAATGCTCCCGGTCCAGCTCCCCGCTTCGCCTCGCGGCTGCCGGACACACAGTCCCCTCAAGGCTCAGCCCGGCATGTGGCTGGTGGCCTTAGCTGGTGCTGGTGTTGGCCGCCTCCTCCCCGAGCACGGGTCAGCTTCGCCTCGGCGGAACAACGCTACGAGTTTCCTACACAGGGTAGGAGACTGGCAGGATACAAACACATTGTGAAATATGTGTAGGCTCATCTTTGCTCGTTCCGTGGTGCCCAGCGGGCAGGCCTGCGGGTTTGGAGCGCTCGGGCCGAGCTGAACCACAGTCTCCGGTGGGTGCGTGGCGCCCCCGCGTGGCGCCCGGCGCAACAGCACCCCGCGTTCTCCCGCGTCGTCCCCGGGTTCTGCCGCCCGCGGTGCCCGCAGTCCCCCTCGACCTTTGGGGCCCCCTCCTCGCGACCCCCGTCGTCCGGCAGGCTCGCTCCCAGCGGCAGGGGCCCCACCTCTGACTGTCTCCCCGGGAGCGTGGTCGGCCGGATGGGCCCAAGGCCACCCCGTGCCCACCCCCACCCCCGGCCCGCCTCGACACACAAAGTCCTCAAGTTACTTAACTGCTGTGGACAGAAGTGGGTTAATGCCCCGGGCGCTCGCCCTCCCCCAGCAGCGACCGCGGGAGCGCGCGAACGGCCGCCGGTCCGGGTGCGAGCGTCCGGGGGGGGGGGTGTCCCCCCTCTCGCAGGGCGACGCCACCTCCCCTCCCCCGCCCGGCCGGGACCCTGGGACCCCGACCGTGGCAGGCTGCGGGACGGGGGCCGCGGCGGCCCTACTCCGAGTAGCAGTACGTCCCGAAGGCCGCCTGCTGCGCCCGCGGGAAGCCGAAGCTGCGCACGCCGGGGTCGGGGAGGCCCCCGCAGCGCGGCCGCGGCGAAGTGATGGGGAAGCGCACGCTGCCGTCCGCCAGCCAGCCGCCGTCGCACTGGTCCAGCCCCGAGAACTTCCAGGCGGCGTAGAGGTGCCCGACCTTGGCCACCGTGGCCCCGCGCCGCCGGCACGCCGCGTGCGCTTCAGACAGCGTCAGCCGCCCGGGCACGAAGAACACGTGGCCTGGGGAGCGGGGCGCGTCACCCCCTCCGCGGCCGAAGCCTCCCCGGGACCGAGGCCGGGCAGCGGTGGGGGTGCCGAGGCAGGCGCGCGGGAGGCGGGGGCGGGAGCCTGGCCCGCGCAGTGACGCAGGGACCACGCGGGTCCAGGTCCCGCCCCCCGCCACGCCCCCCCCCCCCCCCCCCCCCCCCGCCGCCCGCGCGCTCACCTGCAGTCACCGAAGTGAAGCAGAAGGCGTCGTAGCGGTCGCGCTTCCGGTCGCGGGGCCCGTAGCTGCGGATCCCGGGCCGCCCCGGGCCACCGCACGGGGCGCGCGCGGTGAGCACGGGGTAGCGCACGGAGCCCTCGAGCAGCCAGCCCGCGTTGCACCAGTCCAGGCCCTCGGTCCACGCTGGCGGGCAGGGGGAGACGGGGCGGGGGTCAGAGGGGTCCCGGCAGGAACCTAACCCGAGCTCGCCCCCCGCGGAGCCGGGTGACAGTCCCGACAGGCCCGGGCGGTGCCCAGGTCGGGCGCTCACCCTGGTACAGCTGGGCGTAGGTGGCCAGACGCCCGTCCTGCTCCTCGCACGCCTGTTTCGCCTCGTAGTAATTGAACTGGTACCGGCCCCGGCTGGGCTGGTACGGGAACACCACACCTGGGGGGGACGCCGACCGCCTGAGGAGGGCCGGCAGACGGGGGAGAGGGCTGGGGGACCCCGGGAGACCCGAGCTGGGGCGGCCAAAGCCCCACAGGAGAAGAGGGGGGCGGGAACCCAAGGGCCTCACCCTCCAGGCGCAGGGTCAGCGCCACGCTCTCGTCCTCGATGCCGTTGATGAGTTCACAGCGGTACCTGCCCTCGTCCTCCAGGCGCACGTCCGCGATGACCAGGGAGGCGTCCAGCCGATGCCCCCTCCGCATCCTGGCGCGCCCCCCCAGGGGCCCGTAGCCCCGGGCGTGCAGGCCGTTGGTGATGAGGATCAGCGTTTCCCGGAGCTCCCCGGGCTCCACTTTGCTCCAGCGGACCTTGTAGCTGGGAGGCGGGGCGCCCAGGACGCAAGGCAGCGTGGCCGTGGCCCCACGACGAGAGTGAATGACCTCGTGGATGGGGGGCAGGAGGTAGTGGGGGCCGGGGTGGGGTGCTGAGCAGAGGGGGCCACAGTGGCAGGAACCCCCTGACCCCCACTGCAGGTGCCCGTCCAGACGCTGCTCCCCAGACCCTCCCACCCCCCGCCCCCCCACTGCGCACTCAGCAAAGGCTCTCACTCCCTGAACACCTCCGACGGCTGCCCTATCCACTTTACCCACCCCTGGAGCCGCTCCCCCACCTTCCCCAGAGTCTGGGCGGGGCTGAGGTCTTACCTAGGTCGCCCAGCGCTTTGTGGAAGATGGCGAGGGCCCAGGGGAGAAGGAAGTGGCAGAATGTTGGGAGACTAAGCAGGCCTGGCATGATGGAGAGTCAGCCCAGCGCCGTCTGCGGGGCACAAAGCGGGGAGGCAGTGGGGTTGGAGATGAGCTCCCATCTATCAGGGATCCCTGAGGGGTCCGGCTGGAAGGCGTGAGGGCAGAGAAGGGGGCTGTTGGGGGCAAAAGGTGATGGGGGAAGGGGCAGCAACAAACTCCCTTCCCCCAGGCCTGCTGGGCCGCCCCTCTCAGACCGCAGGGCCAGACTTGGCGCCGCCTCCCCTCCCCCTCCCCTCCCAGGGGCCATCCCATCTGGGTCCTGAAACCCGGATTGCCGCCGCCGTCTCTCTCCTCTCCCAACGCTACCCGCCGCCAGCGGAGCCAGAGTGACCAACGAAACCTTGTCACTCTCCTGCTTAAAGCAGTCGCTCTCTTTGCCCCAAGGATACAGTCTGGTCTGCTAGCCAGGGCTTCCAAGGCCCTCTGGGATCCAGCCTCTCACCGTGCCTTCAATGTCGCCTCCCACCCGCTGTGCCCTCTGCACAGTCTTCCAGACACTTCTGGCTCCAAAAGTGCCCAGATTCACTCTCACCTGGTTCTCCCAGGCGTCACTGCGGGCCAAACCGCCTCTGGGAAAACCTTCCTCTTCCCCGGCCCGCGGCAGTGCACTGTGGCCTACCACACCGGCCTGGACACTTGGTCTTAGAAGGACTTTTATTAGCCACTGAATTAACAGTGTGAATTTTAATACATATGCGCGTGTAGGCCGTATCAGTGAGGTTTCAGGCAATTACAAAATTATAAAAACTAATTCCAAACACAATTGTCTATTTCAATGTTGATTTTCCCCTTCTTTTTAAAAAAAATTTATTTGACTTTAGTAAGTAGGCTCTACCCCCAACGTGGGGCTAGCACTCACGACCGTGAGACCAAGCGTCAATGCTCGGCCAACTGAGCCAGCCAGGCGCCCCAGTTTCCCCCCTGCCTTATTCTATCTGTTCTTTATCACCTTGACCATTTTTTAGAAGTTGGACTAAGGACCCCTTAGCCTAGCTTGACTCATTTTCTAAACCTGATTCCTCCAAGTGCTAACTGCATGACTCTGAACGAGTTCTTTAACTTCTCTCGGCCTCAAAGTCCTCATCAGTAAAATGCGGGTAGTAATTCCCATCGACCTCACTGAAGTAACGTGTACAGTGCTCAAAATCGTGTCTGGTATGCAGTAAGCGCCATGTATGTGTTAGCTATTATCCGCAGCATCCAGCCTCGCTTCTGGCACACAGTGGGTGCTCAATAAGTGTGTGTGTGTTAGTGAATGAGCCCACACGAAGGATTCTGGGAAGGAGAGCCGGCCGGGAGGGAGAAGGAGGAGACAGAGCTGGAGTCGGAAGAGGTGGAGCCGAGCCCCTCCTCCTCCTGCAAACGAAGGCCTTGGCCGCGGGAGAAACGGGGGCCGGGCACGCAGGACCTCGCGGTGGTTGGAGGGCAAGTGCGTGGGCCGGGGACGCGCCCAGGGCGGGAGGGCCGCGTGGGCCGAGGGCGAGTGGGAAGCCACGCCGACGCACCTGCGTGAGAGCGCGCCCGGCCCTCCCCTCGTACGTTCGAATCCCCTTTTACGCATGCTCAGACAAAGGGCACAAATTCTAGGAGACTTGAGGGAGGTCGCACAGTCGGTAAGAGGAGGGTTTGCTGGGATTTGAACGCGCATTTGAGGTCAGGCGCAAGCCCACCGGTCTGTACTTCGAAAGCAGGCGCACACATACTCTCTTCGTACCCCTTACAGAGAACCAGAGAGCCGACAGCCCCAGTTGCCTACCTGTTAGAAGCCGCTCTCTTCACAGGGACGGGAGCGACAGGGACTGGCGGCGTCTTGTCCTGCTCCAGGAAGAGGTTCCAGTGAAGGCGCTGCCTGGGCCCCTGCGAGATCCAAGCACTTCAGGGCCCTGGGACTTGGGCGCCTGATCAGCGGGGTCCCTCCTCTTGCACCTTTGAGGAAAGGCTTCTGCCCTGAGCTCGCAGAAGCAGCCAAGGTGCCGAGAGCTTTTTTCCCCTCGCCACTCCACTAAGCCAGGCTAAGTGACCTGTGTCCAGCCCGTGACCCGGCACTGTATGAGCACTGCTCACTGTCCTGGGCCTGGGGAAGATGCGGCGCTTGGGGCCAGGGGTGGGGACCCCCAAAGGGATGCAGTAAAGGAGGCACCCGGGAAGGATTACCTGGAAGAACGTGGAGGAGGTGGTGCCTCGTTTCTTCCTGATGCTCGAGGGCCAGAGAAGGAGCAGACTGCCTGATGGGTATGAAGATGCTGGCCGCTGGGTGTGCGGACGAGCTACAGGTGAGCTCGAGGACCTGTGGCCAAGCCCCCGCTGTCTCCGGTTTTCCCCGAGGGCCTCCTCCAAGCAGCACCCTCCCCTCCCCAACCAGTCCTCACCTCTGTCCTCCGGAGCCTGGGTGCGCATTGCCTGTGGGAGGAGGCTCTCAGGGTGGGACCCAGACTTCCAGGACCTCCAGCTGCTTCAAGAAACCTGACCCCTTCTGTCCAGCCCCCTGTCTGTCCGTCTGTCTGTTCTTTCCCGCTCCGTCCCCACCCCATCGGAAGCACAAGTTCCCATTGTCTCTGTCTTTCCCCCTATTGTTGAATAACAGGGGCCCTTTCTTTATCCTGTGGGCAAGGGCAACGAAATGTCAACAGCTGGGGATGTGGGATGCGGGACCGGCTGGCACACAGCACCGGAAAAAGGGCCGGGGTAGGGGCAGGCTCAGAACAGGACTGGACATCCCCAGGGAGAGGGGAGTGGGGGCGGGGAGAGCGGTTGGTGAGAAGGTTGAAAGGGGGGGGGGTCCCCTCCACGCCAGGCTTCAAGCCTCGGGAGAGATGTGGTGTGAGGCCAGGGGTGGCGGGGCCCCGTGGAGGGCAGAACGCGTGGTGGGAATAGCACTGGGAGCGAAGGCAGGAGGGCTTCTTGCGCCCGGGAGGGTAACGGGAGTTTCCGAGAAGGACTTCGGAGAGCTCTCCAAAAGAGGGGTCGGTTTATTTGTCCCGCCTCCTCCTAGTGCCAGTGCTCCGGAGAAGGGAGGTCCTCGCCCTCCCTGGGAGGACATACGCTTCTCCACAGCGCCCCCTGGAGTCTAAGCGGCTGGAGTTCACACGCCCAGTCCGGACCTTTCTGTCGAGGGACAATCTGCCTCCGACAAGCAGCAGGGACCTCCAGTGGACAGCTCACTGCACTTACCAGTGTACACGCCACGGAACTAAGCCCCGGATCAGCATATAGAACGTTTCAACGCCCAGGATAAGCCTGTTTCTTTTTTGTTTGCTGTCAGGGCAGAGGGAGGACTCTCTCCGGGAATAGCCATTTGGGAAGGTTCCAGCTTCCGGTCCCTCTTAGCCTTACTTTCTGTCTGCCCGGCAACCCCACATCAGTAGCTTTGCGTTATTGGCATCGTGCGCTTTTTGGAACCGGAGGGGACCTCAGGACGCCCAGCTTCTTCAGTCACCGACCAAGAGGACCTGGTGAGAGAGGGCCTTGCCCAAGCCCGCACGGAAGGCAGCCGTGGAGGCTGGGACTTGCTGCTGTTCCCGCCAATCCCTCTTCGGAGCCTCAGTCGGGTTCTCCGAGTCCGCGGGCTGCGGGCTTTTCCGCTGGGGCCGCATCTCCTAACAGGGAGCCCACGCCACCTGCTCCCTTCAGGGCTTTGGAGGACAGTCTCCACCGTGCTGCATCACCATCCCCGTCCCGAGCCCTTCCCTCCTCCTCCCAGAGGAAAAGGACAAACGGCCCCTGTCTCGGGCCGAGGACACCCGGATCCGATCCCGCGCATCTGACTGGCCAACACCCAACTCAGACAAACCGCCCCCTGCAGCGGCTCGGAGGGGGACACGGCAGCTCTGCCACCGCCCAGGCCCCCCGGCCTGCCCTCCCGCCTCCCCAGATCGCTTCTGAACCGTGGTTTGCAAGTCTCAGGTGTGTGGACCCACGAGAGGCTGAGTTTGGCAGGGAAGAAGGCCTGGAAACAGTTGATGGAGGCAGAAAGAGCCCTTTGAGGATGGAGCTGGGGAAGGGATGGCCCCGGAAGAAATGTGCAGTGAGCCAGACTGCACTCCCTTTGCCTGAGGTCCTCTCACCCCCGGTCCTCAGTCTGCCAGACACTCAGCAGACCGGGAGGGTTGGCTGCTGGGCTCGCTCTTCTGGGTGGAGGTCTTTGCCACCCGCTGCTGCAGACTCAGCAAGGTGACGGGAACGAGCCCGCACAAGCCCTGACTTCTCTTCCTCGAGCACCCAGACCTGGCGTCAGGCAGCCGGCGACCAGCTTCTTGATCCCTGCTGCGCACAAGCAGGTCCCGTTGACTGTTGCATGAGGGATGAGGACAGTTGGCAAGGCAGCCCTTTAGGCGGTTGCAGGGAGAGGCTGTGGGTGACTGGCAGGACCCCCTCTCCTTCCAGCGAGGTTCACACACAGCTGCCTCCCTCCTCCACCCTGCGAGCCCCAGGCCACGCTTCTCTCTGGCCCAGGCGGAGCCTCCTGGGGGGCTGGATCCCTGCATCCCCGTGGGAGGAGGTAGGGGGGAGGCTGGGGACGCGTCAGTCTTCAGGAAAAGGCACTTTTTCCACTCAGGACCGCTGCCTCCCACTCTCTGTACTTCCGTCTGTCTGCGGAGCGTGAGGACGTCACCTCCGTGCCTCAGAGGCCCCACGGAGCCTTGGCAGGAAACTGTTCCTCATCTCGGTGGCCCGGCCCCACCTGGACGTCCTGGACGGAGCTCAGTCTCTTGAGCCCTTTTAAAGCTTGGGGCTCCTGAGAAGTGGGCGTCTCGGTGCCCACTTCAGTAAGACCAGGACCTCAAAACCGGGACTGACCGTGTCCAGGGGGAGGACTTGGCTGGCCGCGTGGGCAGCTCCTGCCTGGCTCGGCAAAGTCTCAAGGGAATGGAATGGGGGTGTCACCTGGTGCTCACCCAACCTGGCCAGTGTTCCAGTCCATCAACCCTGTCTATTCTGAGGGCCTGCTGGCGGGCAGGGGGAGCTCCTCCTGTGCGGGAACCTTCTCACGGCACCAGGGGGCTGTCAGAGGAGAACGGACAGAGCCTTAGAAGGCATGGCTGTCCCTGGCCTTTCCCTGAGGGACGAAAGGCAGCAGTGCTCAACTCAGCATTCTGCTCAATTCGACCCCTCACCTGGATTCCGCTCCTGGCCACGGATGTACCCACCAGCTAGACAGACACCTGCCCTGTGTGTGCAGGACAGAGCTCCAGGGTCCAAACGTTACAGCCGCGGGGCACGGTTGAGCCTGCATCTGAGCCGGCCTTGGGTACCGGTCATGATTCTGCTGCAGGCTGTGTGTCCCCGGGGCGCAGCCTCTTCACTGGGCCTGTGTCCTCACCTGAACAACGGGACTGCGATCCATTTAAACTATTTTCTGGGGGCGCCCGGGGGGCTCAGTCGGTTCAGCGTCTGACTTGATTTCAGCTCAGGTCATGATCTCGTGGTTTGTGGGATCGAGTCCCGTGTCAGGCTCCAGGCTCACAGCGTGGAACCTGCTTGGGATTCACTCTCTTCCTCTCTCTCTGCTCCTCCCCAGCTCTCTCTCTCTCTCTCTGTCACTCTCTCTGTGTCTTTCTCTCAAAACGAATAAACAAACGTTAAAAATAAAATGACAATTTTCTGAAGGGCCTCAGTGTGCAGAGAACACTAACGGATGGAAGTTCCCAGTCCGGGGGTGATGTCTGGTGGAGGTGAGGGTAAGATCAAATGGCAGGAAGCACAGAGAACAGTAAAAGACAAACATCTAGAAGGTATTTTCATGGTGGCAAAGATTTGACAATTATATTTTACTTTTTATTTTTATTTTTACATTTATTTTTTATTTTTTGAGAGACAGAGAGAGACAGAGCACAAGCTGGGGAGGGGCAGAGAGGGAGGGAGACACAGAATCCAAAGCAGGCTCCAGGCTCCAGGCTCTGAGCTGTCGGCAGAGCCCGACACGGAGCTTGAACTCACAAACCATGAGGTCATGACCTGAGCCGAAGTCGGATGCTTAACCAGCTGAGCCACCCAGGTGCCCCCTACAATTATATTTTACTTTTTAAAAGTCATGTCACCTGTCATTCTGTTTGTTAATAGTCTGTTTGCCATTGTGTTCAAGGGGGGCATTTATTTATTTATTTATTTATTTATTTATTTATTTATTTATTTATTATGTTTATTTGTTTATTTTTGAGAGGGGGAGGGGCAGAGAGAGAGAGGGAGAATCCCAAGCAGGCTCCACACTGTCATCACAGAGCCCGACACAGGGCTCGATCCTACAAACCGTGAGATCGTGACCCGAGCCGAAATCAAGAGTCAAACGCTCAGCCGACTGAGCCACCCAGGCGCCCCACGAGTGGACCATTGAAACTGTATTTCTGTTCAACTACCTCCTGCATATACCTTGAGACCCCGACTCCCAATTCATCAGCCGTTCTCATGGTGCAGGGCCTGGGGCTCTCCCACACCCCTGCTTGTGCTCTCTGCCCAGCTGGTCGAGGCTAGGTCCCACCGCACTGTGTGCAGACCCCCCACTCCCAGGCTCCCGTGGATCAAACTGAAACCCAGAAGGACGTACCCATCTACCATTCTCAGACCAGAATTTGAATAATTTACAGAGTGAGCCCCATCCCAGAGCTCCCATCCTTTCCCACGGGAGATACACTGTCACAGCATCATTCCCGTCTCGTGGACACAGAAACCAGTGTCCAGAGAAGGTTAGTAACTTGTTCGAGGTCATCTAGCCACTAGGTAACCCAGGTAGCTTATGTCCAAAGCTGGAGGAGTTCCTCCCTTCTGTGACAGAATAATTCCTCCAAACTTGGAAAAGGTAAACGGACAAGTGCTTGTTCTGGGTGGTTTTTTGGTATCACTCGAGCATCGTCTAAAAGCTTGCTTGACAGCCACCGGACTCGCCTGGAGAATGTACCTTTGTTGTTAGTCTACTTGATAAATGGTCCACAACCAGACATTTACAGTTCCGTCCTATTGGTGGTTAACCCGCAGAAGTGGATAAAGTAATCGGCTGTTGTTGCCCAATACAGAAGTTAACCATAAAAGTGTTTCAGTTTGGTTGCCTTAGAAAGTCGACCAGTCTCATATGCAAATTAGTAATCTTACTTTGAGATTCCTTTTTTGCCTTGTTCCCTCATTAATGAGTTAAATCAATGTTTGTTTTTTAAGTTATTTTTAAGTTTATTTGAGAGAGAGAGAGAGAGAGCAGGGAAGGGGCAGAGAGGGAGAGAGAGAATCCCAAGCAGGCTCCATGCTGCCAGCATAGAGCCCAATGGAGGGCTTGAACTCACAAACAGTGAGATCAAGACCTGAGCCAAAACCAAGAGTTGGACCCTCAAGCGACTGAGCCACCCCGGTGCCCCTACATGTTCTTATTTTCTTTTTATTTTTTTATTTTTGAGAGAGACGGAGTGTGAGTGGGGGAGGGGCAGAGAGAGGGAGACAGAATCAGAAGCGGAAGCAGCCTGGCTCCAGGCTCTGAGCCCTCAGCACAGAGCCCGACGGGCTCGAACCCACCAACCGTGAGATCATGACCTGAGCGGAAGTCGGATGCTTAACCTGCTGAGCCACCCAGGTGCCCTGCATGTGCTTTTTAAATCTACTTGAGATCATATCCTAGGAGCTGTTCCCTGCCTTGCTCTTTTCGCCTAATAGTGTATGGCAGGTGTCCCATCATCAGCATGGGACATAAAGCTTCCTCTGGTTCTGGGTCTGAATGTGTCCCAGTGGGTGACTGCAGCATATTTACCCCGACGCCCCCTGGTGGACATTCACGGTGCCACAGGTTGGGACAACTAGTTAGACATCTTAAGGGAAAAAATATAGATGTATATGAGCCACAACCCTCTCCATAAACTAAATCAATCCCAGGAATCTTAGAGAATTAAATGTAACAGTGAAGCCAAAATGAATCCCAGACTAATCAATTTTTCCATTGGAAGGCAACTTTTATTGCTTTTTAAAAACACGATCACACGATGATACTTAATTGTATACAACTTAACATCAAAACATTAAAAATGAAAATCTCCCTCAATCCCACCACATAGAGTAAATTGAACATTTTCTTGTTTGTCCTTCCAAACTTCCAGGACTGGGATCACGTGGGTTGAGTCGGGAGTCTGGGCTGCAGTGCTAGCGTGCAGGGCGCCCGAGGGCCAGCAGGGGGCGCGCGCAGGTGTCCGCTCGCCCTTGGGACGACCCTCGCTCTCTCGCGAGCCCGGGGCGCAGGGGGCGGAGTCCCGATTTCTCAAAGTCTCTTTCCGAGACGGGGAGTTGGGGGCAGGGGCTTGCGGGGTCTCCCACGCCATCCGTTGCAGGACCGGTCCCACTGCTTTTCCACTGAGGTCTCTGGAAGGACTGCACTTTAAAAATAGAAAAAAGGGCAGCTCTTCCTGCCCAGGGTCCTCCCTGTGCTTTAATAAAATCACCTTTTGCACCTAAAAACAAATAGAAAACAAGCAACCCAAATGTGGATGCATCCGCTCCCCTGAACACTGTGCTTCTCCAGGGTGACTCTAGAGGTGGCCGAGAGCTGCGGAGGACAGAGGGCCCCTTGGCGCCTGCCCCCTCCCGCCTTCCGGGCTCACCCCATCCCAAGGCCAGCATTTCCGCGTTCGGGGTTCAGGCCCCTTCAGGGGGGACACGAGGCCAGGAAAAGGTCCACAGAAGCACTGGGGAGACAGCGATTGGAGTTCAGGCCTTGACCCCGAAGGGAGAGGAGGACGGTACCAAGCGCAGGTGGCGGTGGCGTTTCTGGGACACACCTGTCTCCCCCTGAGACCACGGTCCTCTCTCTCCATCCCCGTTTTGTGTGCCCTCTGGCCCTCCGCTGACTTGCCTGCAAATAGGGACAACTACATCCAACGCGGGGTCACGATGGGGATCAAATATGACAATGTTTGTGAAAATGGCATTTTAAACTGTAAACCACCATTATAAAAACCATTAGTTTTTTTTAGCAAAGCGCTGTACGCAGAGGGTTGTAATGTGTTTATTATCGCGAACTGGGTCAATGAGGTAGAAAAACTAGAGACTGCCTAGGCGAGGGATTAGGAAGTCATCTCGGTCTAAGGAAAACTGACACCTGGCGCCTTCTTTTCCACCCGGAAACAAAAGTGAACAGAGGCTCTTCTGTAAACATGCCAGTGCTTGCGATACAGGCTTTTCAAAGCCCCACATTGTACTTGCGACCCGAGGCTGTTTTGTCTGAGCTCGCTCTCAGGTTTTGTTTCATTTATTTATTTACTTACTCATTTTTGAGAGAGAGCAAGAACGCAAGCAGGGAGGGGCAGAAAGAGGAGGAGGAGAGAATCCCAAGCAGGTTCTGCACACGAACCCTGAGATCATGACCTGAGCCGAAACCAAGAGTTGGACGCTTAGCCTGCTGAGCCACCCAGGCACCCCAGTTTCAGGTTTTATCTGCAGGGGGAAAAAAAAGGGGTGACAAGAGCTGGGGAAGAGAAGTGACTCAGGCGTTCATGAGCCCTCGGGCTTTGCTGGAGGTGGGAGGGGGGCTTTAAACGCAGTACAGAAAATTAACCCAATACCTTGAGGATTTCACTCGAGTCCAGAAACACAGAAAGGAATTTGAGTCGGTAATCCCAGGGCCACCTCACTTCCTCTATGTTTCTCTTCTCTGTGCCAAATCCCTCAGCACTGACTCTGGGCTGTACCCATTTGCTGCTTTAAAGTTATTTTCCAAGGGGCGCCTGGGTGGCTCAGTCAGTTAGGCGTCCGATTTCAGCTCAGGTCATGATCTCACAGTCTGTGAGTTTGAGCCCCGCGTTGGGCTCTGTGCTGTCAGTTCAGAGCCTGGAACCTGCTTTGGATTCTGTGTCTCCCTCTCTCTCTGCCCCTCCCCCACTCACGCTCTGTCCCTATCAAAAAATGAATAAACACTAAAAAAATTTTTTTAAGTTATGTTCTGATAAAAATAATATATGCTAACTCCAGAAAATTTGAAATTCAGGGAAAAGGTACAAAGAGGAGGAAACTCTTACCCATAATCCCTTCACCTAGGAACGGCTGCTTATAACATGTTCGTGTTCTTCCTTTGTTCTAGTGTGCCTGTGCATTTTTTAAAGGTATAATTCACATGCTGTAAAATCCAATTCAGTTGTTTTTAGGATATTCACGAGTTTAGCTGCCACCACTATGTAATTCCAGAACAATTCATCAATCTGAAAAGAAGCCCTGTACCCAGATCAGTCACTCTTCATTGCCCTCTCCCAAACTGACTTGTGTCTACAGATTTGCCTGTTCTGGACATTGTGTGTAGACGGAACCACACAGGATGAGGCCTTTGTCTCTGGTTTCTTTCACCTGGCACGTTGCCAAGGTTTCTCCACATTGTGGCGAGCACCGGCCCTTCACTCCTTTTGATGGTCAAGTAATATTGCATTGCGAGCGCCTCCCATGTTTCATTTATCCATCCAGCAGTTGATAGATGTTTGGGCTGTTTTCACTTCTTGAATATTATAAATGATGCTTCTATTAACAATCACATACAAGTTTTCATACAGACATAGGTTTTCAGTTCTCTTTGGGCGCACACCCAGGATGTGGGATGGTTGTGTCCTATGGTAATTCTATGTTTAACTTTCTCAGGAACTTTCAAACTGTTTTCCAAGGCAGCTGCCCCATTTTACATTCCCACCAGCAATACACGAGGGCTCCAATTTTTCCACATCCTCTCCATGTTGTTATCCTTAAAAAAAAAAAAAATTAGTTATCTTAGTAGGTGTGAAATGGTATCCCTTATGATTTTCATTTGCATTTCCCTGATGACTAATAAAGTTGGGCATCTTTTCATGAGCTTATTTGCCATGTGTAGATCTTCTTTGGAGAAATGTGTATTCAGATCCTCTGTCCACTGTAAAATTCTGTTGTCTTTTTATTGTTGAGTTGTAAGAGTTCTTTTTTTTTTTTTCAACGTTTTTTATTGATTTTTGGGACAGAGAGAGACAGAGCATGAACAGGGGAGGGGCAGAGAGAGAGGGAGACACAAAATCGGAAACAGGCTCCAGGCTCCGAGCCATCAGCCCAGAGCCCGATGCGGGGCTCGAACTCACGGACTGTGAGATCGTGACCTGGCTGAAGTCGGACGCTTAACCGACTGCGCCACCCAGGCGCCCCGAGTTGTAAGAGTTCTTTATATATTCTGGATATTAGAACCTCAACAGATATATGATTTGCAAATATTTCCTCCCATTCTGTGGATTGTCTCTTGAATTTCCTGATAATGTCCTTTGGACCACAAAAGTTTTAATTTTAAGAGATTTAGAGAGGGGTGCCTGGGTGGCTCAGTTGGCTAAGCGTCTGACTTTGGCTTAGGTCACGATCTCACTGTTTGTGAGTTCAAGCCCGGCGTTGGGCTCTCTGCTGTCAGCACAGAGCCTGCTTTGGATCCTCTGTACTCCCTTTCTCTGCCTTTCCCAGGCTTGTGCTCTCTCTGTGTCTCACTCAAAATAAATAAATAAACAAAACATTTTTAATTTAAAAAAAAAAAAAAAGAGCCTTAGAGATTTAGCTCCTACATTGAGTTCTCTGATCCATTTGGAGTTAGTTTTTGCATGATATGAGGGAAGGATCCAAATTCTTTTTTTTCTCTTTTTTTTTTGCATCTGGCTATCCAGTTGTTTCATCACCATTGTTGAAAAGACTATTCTCTCCCCATTGAATCCTGGCATTCTTGTTGCCAAAAAATTGTCCATAAATTTATGGGTTTATTCCCGGACTCTGGGTTCTATTCCATTGACCTCTACATCTATCCTATACCAGAACAACACTCTTGATTACTGTAGCTTTGTAGTAAATTTTGCAATAGAAAAGCATTAGTCCTTCAACTTTGTTCCTTCTTGAGAATGTTTTGGCTATTCTGGGCTCCTTGGATTTCCATATGAATGTTTGGATCAGCTTGTCAATTCATGCCAAAAAGCTGACTGGGATTTTGATAGAGACTGTGTTGAGTCTGCAGATTCATTGTGTTGAATTTGGAGAGTATTGTGACATTAAGTCTTCCCATTCATGAACATGGGCATCTTTCCATTTATTTAGATCTTCCTTATTTTCTTTCAGTAATATTTTGTTTTCATGTACAAGTCTTGTACTTCTTTTGCTATATTACTTTAATGCTTAACTGTCTTATTCCTTCTGATGCTGTTACTTATGGATGTTTAACAAGGATGAGCCCTTACTATGGATGCTTAACAAGAATGAGCCCTTCTGTTAAGTTTCTCAAGATCCACATATGAGTGAAAACCTATGTGGATCCTGGGAAACGTAACAGAAGACCATGGGGGAGGGGAAGGGGGAAAAAAGTTACAGAGAGGGAGGGAGGCAAACCATAAGAGACTCTTGGATACTAAGACCAAACTGAGGGTTGATGGGGGGTGGGGGAGGAGGGGAAAGTGGGTGATGGGCATGGAGGAGGGCACCTGTTGGGATGAGCACTGGGTGTTGTATGGAAACCAATTTGACAATAAATTATGTTAAAAACAACAACAAGAATGAGCCCTTACCTATGGATGTTTAACAAGGATGAGCCCTTCCTATGGGCGCCATCTTGTATCTGCTCTTTTCAATTCAATTACATCATAGACATTTCCCCCAAGTTATTAAGAATCCTTCTTCAACATCATATTTTAAGGCTGCATGTTAGCCCACCGTGTGGTCACACTAACTTATTTGGCCATTCTGTTGTGGGCTACTTAGGTTCTTTACAATTTTTCCATTTTTAGATATTACTGTAATAAGTATTTCTATGTACCATGCTATGTCTGCAAGTCAGATTACCTCCTTCTAAGTACTCGCGTATTCTTGTTCTAACAGCCTTTGTTTCTACTCTTGTGAGGAGGTGTGAGACTCCACGTCACTTGGAACTCCTTGAGGCCCACTTCCCTTGCAATCCCACACCGTCCCCAGGGCCAGGCCTGCACCTTCAAGGGAGGCTCCTTCAGAAAGCTTCGCCCGGGGGCCCCCGAACACGGGCAGGTGCAGCCATCTTACTCCCCACCCCCACCCCAGTACTGTGTCCTAACCTCACCAGAGCTCTTATTCCTGTGATATAAATGCTTGGCAACTTGTTGTATCTCAACAAGACTGTGAGGGCCAACAAGAGAGAGCACTTTTATACCTCCAGCCCTTGGTCTATAGAAAGCCCTTAATGGGGGCACCTGGGTAGCCTCCATCAGTTGAAGGTCTGACTTGCTTTTGGCTCAGGTCATGATCTCACAGTTAGTGAGTTTGAGCCCCGCATCGTGGTCTGTGCTGACAGCGTGGAGCCTGCTTGGGATTCTCTCTCTCTCTCTTTTTCTGCCCCTCCCATGCTTTCTCTCTCTCAAAATAAATAAACTAAAAAATATGTTTAAAAATATTAAAAAAAAAAAAAAAAAAAAGAAGACCCTTAATAAGTGTTTATTGAATAAATGAGTCAGGCAGAACACAGAGCTCAAGGCCTTAGACCAGAATAGGGGCCCTGGGTCAGGGAATTAGGGACACTCGGGTTTTAGAGTGACCCACAGAGTATTGTGAGCTGGGAAGGGCCCCTGCGGTTCCCTCATTCCGGAGTTTTCAAACCTCTTTTATCACCACAATATGATGTAAGACATTGGATAGGGAGAGGAGAGAGAAGAAATGGAGAGGGAGGTGGTGGAAACTGAAGCCCGGTCTGGGGATTCCCTCAGTGGCCCCCGAGAGACCACAAAAAAACCAAGTCTGTAAAGATGATTTAACTAGTCCAACATTCTAATTTTCCAGACAGGGAAAGGGTGCTCTTGAGCAGAAGTGACTTGTTCAAGGTCCCACAGTTAGTGGCAGAGAAAAGGACTCAGAAGTGACTCCCATTCACAGAAGATTCCAAAACTGAATCCAGTGTCTGAGGAGCATCTTTGTAGCAATCACGAAGAATGCACTAGGCAAGCATCTAGAATTCCATTAACCGAGCGCGCACTAGGCAAGCATCTAGAATTCCATTAACCGAGCGCCATTGTTTAAACTAGTGTTCCCATGTAGCATTTTTTAAAATGTTTATTTATTTTTGAGAGAGAAGGAGACAGAGCGCTAACGGGGAAGGGGCAGAGAGAAGGAGACACAGACTCGGAAGCAGGCTCCAGGCTCCGAGCTGTCAGCACAAAGCCGGATGCGGAGCTCGAACCCACCAACCCTGAGATCATGACCTGAGCCGAAGTCAGAGGCGTAACTGACTGAGCCACCCAGGCGTCCCTCCATGTAGCATGTTTAAAAAAAAAAAAAAAAAAAAAAAAAAATGTGTATTTATTTTTGAGAGAGAGAGGGAGAGGCAGAGAGAGGGGGAGACAGAGAATCCCAAGCAGGCTCTGCGCTGTCAGTGCAGAGCCCAACGTGGGGCTCGAACTCACTAACCGTGACATCATGACCTGAGCTGAAACCAAGAGTTCAACGTTTAACCGACTGAGCCACCCAGGCGCCCCCCTCCTCCCTCCGCACCACATTTAGCATATTTTAAAAGTAAAGTTAATTTTACGGAGAAAATGTGATGAAGAGGAGTGTGACAAAGTGAGCAATTGTGACAAACCTTACCGGGAGATGCCGGTTTTTCTCTTCCAGTTTCTGGAGCAGGTGCACCCTTAACTTCCCGTAAATACTGATATAGGGAGGCCGATGGGCGGATTTTTTCAGGTTTTAGTTCTGCGGGGGGCTTGGCGAGGCCCAGGCATAGTGGGTGTGGCTGGGGGCATGTGCAACTTCTCCTGCTAACTTGTTAGCCAAGTGCAGCTAACTGCACAGTTTGCTCAGTGGAGCCACCTTGCAAGTGCAAAGTCCCCAGCTTGGCGCGCATTCCGGGACCCCGGGGCCCGGCGTCTCGCTCGGGGCCCCACCCCCACCTCCTCCAGCCCCACTCACGGTGTCAACGACCCCGGCCAGGCCAGAGGCTCCCGAGTCAGGGCATCATCAGCACCAAAGAGGCAGGTCCCGGCACAGCGTTTGATGAGCCTACTCAAACCTCCAAACGCCTGTTCCTGCAAGCTGAGCACTGGTCCCGCCGAAACCACTCCCGAGGGGCCCCCTCCCAACCCCTGCGCGCTCTCGGGAGACTCCTTCCCCACGTCTGTGGCGGGACTAGCTCAGCGTCGCAGCCAAAGCTGTTCTCGGCGTTCTCGGGGCCAGTTAGGACAAGTCCCTCGGCCGCTCCGGGGCTGTAGACTGGCGGCGAGTAGAACACCCCCAAACCTCCGGAAACGGGCGCGCGCGAGTTTCCATGGCAACCATACCCGCCAGGGAGCCTCAGCAATACCCACCAGGCCCCAAGGACCCGGGCTTCCGGGCCCGTGATGGTCTCTATGGTTTCGGCAGCCTAGAGGGGCCGAGTCCCCGGCACTTCCGGGAAGATGGCGGCGCACCGGTCGGAGGAGGCACGTGTTCCTGCGGAGAGGGCCCCGCGGTGACGGTAAGGGGCTACCGCCCTCCGCGACGGTGGCATTCGGAGCCCGGGCTCGGGAGCAAAGGCTAGAGCAGGAGAGAAGCTTTGCCCGGCGGGACCGCGGCGGGAGGGCTGGGATTTAAACCTCACGAGGAAGGAGGCTAGGGAGAGGGTAGCGGCCCTTTGGAACTGCTGTCAGGAGACTGGCCTAGGCCACTTTCCCAGAAAACTCAGGTTGACAGGAGAGGGGATAGTTCGTGCAGGCGCGCGCGCAGACTTCACAGAGCCTGCGGCGCGCAGCCTGGGATCTAGTTGCTTCTGTCCACAGTTATCCATGGGCAGCGGGCTAAAGCAGCCCCCACCTGTGTCATACCGGCAGGACGCATTCTCACTCCGGGCGCTGCGTTAAGTGCACTGGGGTTGGAGAACAAAGTCCGACTCCGATTTCCAGGGCGAATGGTTTCTGCCACAAGGGAGAGGCAGAAACCTTTCGTCGGGAAGCACAGAGAGCCGTAAGAGACAGAGGGGATATTAACACCAGTTCTGGGATGTCTGAGATCCCGGATCCACGACTTGCCAGCTCTCTGATTTGGGCGGGTAGCTAAACTCCTCAGTGCCATTTCTTCGTTTGCAAATGATGGCAACACTTGCTAGTAGGATTGTTGGGAGGAGGAAATAAGATAATCTGTGTAAAGCAATTAGCATGTTGGCATCGAGTAAATGTGTTCGTGTTAGATGTTTTTATTATTGAAATTTGGGGGCTGATGCATCAGCGGTAACTTCTGGGAGGAGGCAGAGTTTTGAGGTAGCCTTAAAGGCCCCAGTGTCTTTTTACCATTCTTAAAAATTCAAGAAGCAAGACAGAGCCATTTCTTCATTCAGCGCTTTTCTGTTGGGATTCTCGGAGTATCAGGTTTTCAGGTAATCGTCCTTTAATCGTCCTTCACGGTAAGAACGTGAACAGAAATGGAAGTCATTCTGAGTTTGTTTTCATACCTAACCAGACTGGTCATGATTGTTTTTTTGTTGTTTTTTTTTAATGTTTATTTTATTTTTTGAGAGACAGAGAGCGAGCGGGGGAGGGGCAGAGAGAGTGGGAGATCTAGAATCTGAAGCAGGCTCCAGGTTCCGTGCTGTCGGCACAGAGCGGGCCTCGAGCCCATGAACTGCGAGATCATGACCCAAGCTGAAGCTGGACGCTCAACCAACTGAGCCATCCAGGCGTCCCTTTGTTGAGTATTCTTATAACTCAGGTTAAAAGACTCTCAGCTTTGTTTTTACATGGTAATAAACGGTGGGAGATGTTGTCAGGCAGTGGTGAAGAGCAGGGAGTCTGCAGACAAGATGTCTGGTTGCCATCTACACATCAGCTGTGTAACCTGGAGCAAGTTGCCTAACCTCCTTAGGCCTTAATTTCCTCATTTCTAAAGTAGGGAGAGTAATACCTTTCTGAATGCAGAGTACTCTTCCCGGGCTGGGAAGATTGAGTGAAATCATCATGTGGTGAGCTCTCGGTACATTTCGGTATTATTATTGACACTAGGATTTGACTTTCCGACTTGCTGACCTCTCTGTGGTCAGACAGGGAGCTCCCCAAAGACTGGGCCTCCTTCCTCTGTCTCTGCCCCAGGTTCGGAAAAGAATTTTTCTGAGAGCAGCCCGGATGGATTCGATGGGTGATTTGGGCACTTTCTCCTTTTCTCTTGAAGGGATGAGAATGATGTCGTCTACTCTGCTGAAGGCCTGAGCTTAGTGACCCTCCCGTCACCATGAGTGTCACGCCAGAGATTAAGAGTCGTGGGATGAAGTTTGCCGAGGAGCAGCTGCTGAAGCATGGATGGACCCAAGGTCATCCCCGTGGCGCCCCTTCCACATCCTTCCAACTTTCTGCCCAGGGGAGCGGCAGCGTCCTGGGCTACCCATTTGTAATCCGTGCAGCTGGAGGAGGAAAAGCTAGTTTATTTTATTTTATTTTATTTTTTTTAATTTTTTTTTTCAACGTTTATTTATTTTTGGGACAGAGAGAGACAGAGCATGAACGGGGGAGGGGCAGAGAGAGAGGGAGACACAGAATCGGAAACAGGCTCCAGGCTCTGAGCCATCAGCCCAGAGCCCGACGCGGGGCTCGAACTCACAGACCGCGAGATCGTGACCTGGCTGAAGTCGGACGCTTAACCGACTGCGCCACCCAGGCGCCCCTGGAAAAGCTAGTTTAAAGGGAAATTTACAGGTGAAAATTCCCAGCTTTTCCAGAAAATGGAAGAGTGGAAGAAATTTTACAGTGGGTCAGTGAGAAAGAAGTGGTTGGGAGGACTGGGAGAGGGGGGAAGGGGCACAACCTCTGTCCTGGAGGAAGCATGAAGGAAAAGACAGCTTGAGCTCAGACAAAGGCAGGGACACTGTGTGCAGAAATGCCAGGAACAGTGGGACTGGAGGGCATCCGCCCGGGACGGAGTGTACCCAGCGCTCCGTGTGGGAGGGCAGAGTGGCCCTCCCAGTGGGGGCTCAGGGCAGGCAGCAGAATAAACGGGTCGCTCCCCGTCCTGCAGGCAAAGGTCTGGGCCGGAAGGAGAATGGCATCACCCAGGCCCTCAGGGTGACGCTGAAGCAGGACACTCACGGGGTAAGACTGGGCAGGCTGAGGGAGGGCAGTGTGGATGGGAGAGGGGGACTCTGGGGACAGGGCAGGGACAGGTCCTCAGGGTTCACACTTCTTTCTGGCAGGTGGGACATGACCCTGCCAAGGAGTTCACGGACCACTGGTGGAATGAGCTCTTCAACAAGACTGCAGCCGGCTTGGTTGTGGAGACTGGGCAGGTAGGAGTGCTGACAGATGGCCATTGGACCGTGGGGGCCTGGGACACGCCTGTGCCACCCATTGACTGACACCTTCCCCCAGGATGGAGTCCAGATAAGGCATCTTTCTAAGGAGACTACCCGTCGTAATCGTCCCAAGCCCAACTTGCTGTATCAGAAGTTTGTAAAGGTACCAGGGGCTGGGTGTGAGAGGGTCCATCCTTTTTCCCCCCTCCCTGGCCTCCCCTGGGGCCTGAACAGTTGCTCTGCATGCCTTACCTGTTCTGGGGACCACCCTAACGTCACATTCTGTGACCAACCTTGCCATTGCTTGTCTAGACTGCCTGGCCCTTGGCCAGGACTGAGGTCTGCAGGTCCCGTGGATCCTACCATCTGCTGAGGGGCGGCGATAGAGGGTGGGGAGACAGAGATGCTGCCAGAGCAGGGTGAGAGGGGATGTCCGGTGCAAAGGACTCCAAATCCAGAGGGGACCTGAGAGAGGATCTGACCCATCCTCTTTATTGTGCCGTTGTGGCCCAGAGTGGGGAAAGTGGCTTGTAGACAGGACTAGAACCCAGGTCTGCAGACTCCTGCTTTCCAGCATACTGATAGAAGGGAGCATCTGTTGTGTGCTATGGGCTCTGTGTCATGTAGCAGCCCTTTCCCCTGGTCCTCATCACTGTGGCCGTTGTCCTTTCTGCTGGATTTTGTCCCAGCCTTACACGCAGACTCCTCACCCCGTTAGTTCAGTGCCACAGAGCATCCAGAGTGCTCTCTGTAACGGAGTTCACTGGGGCTCTGGCTCGTCCCTGACCTAGTAGGACAGTCCTGATGTGTCACACTGGTTCATGTGGCCCTGCAGCCTGGTCCTGTACTCACCCTTGTTGAGACCTCTGCACTGTTAGCCGGATAGAATCAGTTCTCAGGAATGTACCATCTTCTTTCACCTTCGGGGCTTTGCACGTGCTCCTCCCGCTACCTTTCCCCCTCTGCCTGCCAACTTTTGTCTGTCTTCCGGAGCTCACCAAGGTCCTGAAGCTTCCCTAAACCCTGAAGTCAGCTTGGGTACCCCTCCTCTGGCACAGGCAGCGCTTTCACCACGATGGCCTGTGTTCTGCCATCCTCCCTTTGCCCCACACGTAGATTTCACATGGGCTGGACCTCTCGATCCTGTTCGACTCTGTACCCCAACCCTTGGCCCGTGGTAGGTTTTCAGTCTGGTTAAATAAAGCCCTGTGTGTAGGTGTGGGGGAGGGGTGAGAAGCACCGTCTTTACAGTTAGCACCATGAGGACCTGCTGGTCCAGAGCGCTCCCTCCTCCCTTCTGCCCACTACCCCCCCACCCCCCACAGCTGCAGCCCACCTCCTGCCCAAGTTGGAAGTATGCAGCTCGGCACACCTCCCTGGGGGTCTCAGGGAGCCGTATCGGGGACTGGCAAGATTTGTGCCTATGGCTACCAATTCCTGGGGGGGGTTCCAGGAGGGGAGAGGGATCGGCAGTGGTGTTGAGCGGGCTTTGTCCACCCCCATGATCACTCCTTCTAGACGGCCACGTTGACGTCAGGTGGTGAACAGCCAGACAAAGACATGGAGAGCCACAGTGATGATGACAGCCAGGGGTCCAAGCCTCCAAAGATGTGAGACCTCATTTCAGTGGTGGGGGGGGGTGCGGGAGAAGAGACCTTTGAACCTCCAGAGAAGGCACCAAGTCTCGTGCCTGACTGGGCTGCTTCGGGTGGAACCGCGTTGTACTGATCTTTGCATCGCCGGCACCTAGAAAGTGCCAGGTCCCGAACAGGAAGTCAGTGTTGAAGGAATGCCTTAGAGGGCAGGCCTTTCCACGAGCTCTGTGTGTAATTCTTGATCCCCCCACCCCACAGTCTGACCGATGAGATGCTGCTCCAAGCCTGTGAGGGGCGAACAGCACACAAGTGAGTAGTGTTTGGCTCCCCGGGCTCCCTGCCTTCCTCCCTGTCGCAAGCCCACCCTAGAGGATGGTGTGCGCCACTCTGTACTCTTCCCACCCCAGGGGAAGGGTTCCAGCTGCCCGCAGGCAGCTCCGCGGCACCTGGGGGCTCAGTTACTTAAGTGTCCAGCTCTTCATCGTGGCTCAGGTCATGATCTCACGGTTCATGAGATCGAGTCTCACGTTGCGTTCTGTGCCAACCGTGTGGAACCTCCTTCTCTCTCTGTCCTTCCCCTGCTCACGTGCGCCTTCTCTCAAAACAATAAACGTTGGAAAGAGAGAGAGGCAGCTCCTCCCCTGCCAGTTCTGCACACAATCTCAGGACTAGGCCTGCTCCCCCATACCTCACTCCGACCCGGGCCTCCATGTGTTTCAGGGCTGCTCGTCTTGGGATCACGATGAAGGCTAAGCTCGCTCGGTTGGAGGCCCAAGAACAGGCCTTCCTGGCTCATCTCAAAGGCCAGGACCCCGGGACCTCTCAACTACAGTCTGAGAGCAAGCCCCGCAAAAAGAAGAAAAAGAAAAGAAAGCAGGAAGGGGAGGAAGAGGCTACGGCAACTGATGGGGATGCAGAAGAGGAGTGCCCAGAGGACCCAGGCCAGAGCACCAGGAGAAGCCAGAAGAAGAAAAGGCAACAGCGAGAAAAGGCGGTTGCAGATGAGACAGGGGGCACAGCTGTCGGAGGCGGGGACGGGGAGGCCACAGGAACAAGTGAGCTGGGAGAGTGGAAGAACGGGGAGCAAACGGATGAGCCCTTCGGGAAAAGGAAGAAGCGGCGGCACCGAGCAGAGAAGGTGGGGGTGTCGGGTGGAACAGGAGGCATTGGGCCGGAGCAGGCGGAGAGCGGGGCGCACGCGGAGCCGGGCAGCAGACGCGAGCAGAAGCGGCGGCAGCAAGACTTGGGCGCAGAAGCCACGGCCCGGGCTGCCGAAGACGGCGGGGCCCAGGAGGCAGCAAGCAGAAGGCACGGTGACGGGAAAAGCAGGAGAAGCAAGAAGAAAAGGCAGCGGCCCCAGGAGGAGGAGGATGTAAGGGAGGGGGAGGGGGGCAGAGCTGGAGTCCGCCCTGACGGGAGAACAAGGAAGGAGAAACCGAAGAAAGACTGAAGGGCAGGTCAAGGCGGGGCTCTACAGATTCCTTTTCAGGACTTGAAGTCTGAGACCCCAGTGGACGAGGGCTCCTGCGCCCTCCCCGTGAGGAGTCCCTCCCAAGGAGGAAGCCGAGTGCCGGAGCGCCAGCTGCTCACAGGACAGTGTGGGCAAGCGCTGGGGACTGTGGGGACAGGAAGGCAGAGGCCCTCTGGAGGGGCACCCTTGCTGAAGGCAGATGCAAGTGTGGGCAGAATGGACTCCAGCCCATAGCCTGCCAGTGTCAGCACTAGAAAAAATGGTTAGCTTGGGCTCCAGGCCAGGTCAAGTCCTGACTGGCCTCTCCACCCCCCGGCTAACATCCTAAATACAAATTCGTTTCCTGGGATGCCTCTGAAGGGATTTCTTCTGTTCACCTCCATCTTGCTACCCTGTTAGTGGACGGAGAAAGCTCAGAGAACCTCACTTGGGTTTTTTTTCAGCATCTGAAAGTCCATTTTCATTGCCCTCAAATGCCACAGCCACCTCCCTTGCCTGCTCCGTTCTCCCAGAAAGGTGGCACCATGTCTCATTCAGTTTGCTGTCCAGCTCCTGCCACCCAGTAACTTTTATTGCCAGAACAGCTCCCAGGACCCCACGGCGCTGGGAGGGGGGCGCTAAGTCTTTATTGGGAAGGACGCCCGCCCGTCTTCCCTCACTGCAGACGGTAGACACACTCCGTGTCAGGGTAGGGCGGCAAGTTCAGCTGGTACTTCTTTTCCAGAGCAGGAGGCACAAAACGACCTCCCAGGTAGTGATAGCGACCGGTGAAGTGGCTCGCAGACTTTTTGGGTGCAGTCAGGGAGATGAGCAAGTCTGGCTGGATCCCTCCAGAATTTCCCTTCTCCACATCCCATCCTGAAAAGAGGGTGTATTCAGGGAGAGAGAAGAGGACAGGTGTCCATTCTTCCCTACTTTGTTCTGCCCCTGTCCTGAACGAGCGGGGGCCCCATGTCTCTGCCTGGGGAACCCGCATCCTTGGAGCTCCATGGCCATGGCCTCCTAGGCTTTGGTCTCTTGGGTCCAGCACACAAAAGGTGCTCCCAGCCTGCCCCCTGGCCCTTTTGTGGAATCCCAAAAGCTGTGTTCTGCCCCTTTACGCTCAGCTTGTTTAGAGCTTGGTCTGAGACTTGGAAGAATGAGGACTCCTGGGTACCTATCTCAAGAAAGGGCAGGACCCAGGCCCCATCCCGCCCAAGCTCCTCGGACCCGGCACCTGAGGGAATGTCGATACTCGCAATGGGCACGGTGAGCCCGCTCAGGACGCTCAGGATGCTCCGGAATGGCTCCCGGACGTCCCCTTTGAAGCTGAAGCCGAAGATGGCATCCACTACCAGCTCGTACAGTTCGTCGATCAGCATGGGCTGTGGTGGAGCAGGGAGAGGAGAGGGTGTGGGAGCCCCTGACCAGACAGGGCTGTCCCCTGCACACACCACTCAGGGGCACACGGGTCATTTTATCTCCCTCAGAGACTTCGGTGCAAACTGGTCAGTGATTTAGACCAAGCGGAGTCCACACGTGGTTTCTGTTCCGAGTGCCTGTCCGCCTGCCTGCCATTGGGGCAGGTACAGGGTGGGGCCGCCTGCAGCTGGAGGCAGGACAGACCCCTTGCTTTCTCTGCAACACCTCAGTCTCTTCACCTGTGAAATGCGTTAAGAAACTTCAAAACCAAAGTTCTTATGTCTTAGGTCCATGTCCCTGCAGAAAGGGCTTAGGATGAGGCAGTCACATCAGCCCCTTCTCAGGGGGTTACTGCCTGCCCAGCAGGCCCTGACCTCAGAAGTCAGAGGGAAAGGTGTGGCCATGGATGTGAGAGGCGGCCTCAGGCACTGCTGGAACGGGGGCAGGCTCTTCACACTGTTCCTGGTCAAACGGTACACTTAGGCACCTGTGCGGGGCACTTCCCCACCTGCCCGGAGTCTGTCCTCCAGAGACATGGGCGGGGGAGCTCAGCCTGGAAACACGAGGGGAGAGCACAGCCACCTACCTCCGGGGGCATTTCACCAAGGAAGGGGATGTCCATTTTCTGGCACTGGGTCACCAGTGCACCGAAGAGTGGCTTGTTAGGCCTTTTGGGGTAATAGATGGTTGGCTGGTAGCCCTAGGGGGAAGGAGAGGGGTCATTCAAAGTCAGACTTCGGAGCCCCCCCCCCCCCCCCCCAGCCCTTCCCCGATACTCACAAACAGCTTGAGGTGCCGGGCACAGACCAGGCCGTCTCCTCCGTTATTCCCGGGCCCGCAGATGACCAGGACCGTGGGGGGGCTCCGGGACATAGACTTGGGGGGATAGGCCTGGAGGCGGAGTCAGGGGGCGTCACAGGGGCCCTGGGCGGCCCAGGCCGCCCCGCCCCCCCCCCCCCCCCCCCCCCCCGCCCCGGGCTTGACCGGCGCCACCGACCTTGGCTATGGCTGTCGCGCAGCTCAGCCCCGCCAGCTCCATCAGCTGGTCCACGCTGAACTGGTACTCGTTGAACAGCTCCTCGTCCACGGCTTGGGCCTCCTCCTGGCTGCGGACACCCACAGCCTGAGTCCCGCCCCAGGGCGCTCGGAGCGCGGGCGCGCGGCCGCCCCAGTCCCGGCCCCCGCCCCCGCCCCGGAGCGAGCCCGCCCGAGCCTCGCCTACCTCAAGTACTTCACCGCCGGGCTCGCCATGAGCGCCGGGTCCCCGCGGCCGCCCGACTGCGGCCGCCGCGTCCCCCACCAGGCTGGCCTCGCGCGGCAGACCCCGGCCGGGCCCCGGACGCGCTGCAGGTGCGAACCGGCGGCCAGCAGACCGAACCCCAGCAGCGCCCGCAGGGCCCTCATGGAGCTCGCGGCGCGCGCCCCTCCCGCCTCGTCCGGCGCAGGCGCGGCGCTCGCCCCGCCCCCTGGAGGCGGGGCCTAGACTCGTCCCGCCCCCTCGCGAGCGCGCGGACGCCTGGCCTCGCGTTCCCTGGGGGCGGAGCGCTTCGCTCGCCGCGGCGTGGGCGGTGGCTGGTCGCCTTGCGGGTCCTGCCCAGAGGGCGGCCCGGGCACGTACCAGCTGCGAGTGCATGTGGCACCCCTGGTGTCAGTGCCCTGCGAGTACGCGCTCCACGGGCGCCAGCGCTTGCAGAGCCGGCCACCGCGCCCGCGACGCGGCGCTCGGTAAATTGAGCTGATGTTGTCACACGGCAAGCGGTTCCCAACGCGGGATGGACTGCTCCGGCTGGAAGAGCAGTATTCGAGAGACAAGTGATGGTGGGAAACGAAGGTTTGCTTTATTCAGGAAGAGAGTGCACTAACACCCCAAAGGCCATCTTCCCCATCCGCACAGCTGAGGGTTTAAAAAAAACACGTTTTTGGGGCGCCTGGGTGGCGCAGTCGGTTGAGCGTCCGACTTCAGCCACGTCACGATCTCGCGGTCCGTGAGTTCGAGCCCCGCGTCAGGCTCTGGGCTGATGGCTCAGAGCCTGGAGCCTGTTTCTGATTCTGTGTCTCCCTCTCTCTCTGCCCCTCCCCCGTTCATGCTCTGTCTCTCTCTGTCCCAAAAATAAATAAATGTTGAAAAAAAAATTTTTAAAAAAAAAAAACAAAACACGTTTTTTAAAAATCTTTATTTTTGAGAGAGAGACAGAGTGAGAGCAGGGAGGAACAGAGAGAGAGGGAGACGCAGAATCCAAAGCAGACTCCAGGCTTCAAGCTGTGAGCACAGAGCCCAACGTGGGGCTCGAACCCACAAACCGTGAGATCATGACCTGAGCCGAAGTCGGAGGCTTAACCGACTGAGCCACCCAGGTGCCCCCAAGCCAGAGGGTTTTAAATGGGAGCGCCGTGCCAGAAACGTGGGGGCTGGTGCAAGGGAAGGTGGTGCCTGGGCCTTTAGTCGTTTGTGGTCATGATCTTGGGCAGGCCTTACCTCCCGGAGAGCCTGATCCCTCATTCCTCAAGGCCAGTGGTCTAATCCCTAGGAAAGTAGGTGTTCTGCTACAGACCAAGGGACTTAGGTCAGCAAGCAAGGAGCCCCTAAGCTTGAAGTAAGTTAACCCTTAAGAGTGGTTGCAGTGCTGTTTACAGTATAATTTAAGACCCCTCTCCCAAATACATTAGCTGCCCCTACCTCTGCTTACCAGGATAGCATGCTTCATTTCTCTAATCATACATAATACTTGTCCCCTGTCATCAACATAATAGCTATGGAAATAAAAGTTATAAACCTTAAATAGGTTGAGAGTGTCATGGTTAAAAATGTAGTTGAAACCATAGACTCCAGATTCCAATAACATATCAAGAAACACCTGGAGGGGAAGACTGCAATTTGTACCCAAGAGGTTTTAAGAACGCAAATACAAAAATAAAAAAATAAAAACTAAAAAGAGGGGTGCCAGGGTGGCTGAGTCAGTTAAGCATATGCCTTCGGCTCAGATTGTGATCTCAAATTTGGTGAGTTTGCCACTGTCCTCTTCAGATCCTCTGTTCCCCTCTCTCTGCACCCCCCCCTCAAAAATAATAAATAAAATAACTAAATAAATAGAATGCAAACACACACTCTCACATACTTAAGTGGCGGAGTGTGGGGGGGGAAGTCTTGGGAATAACACACCAGTTACCACTAAGACATTAAGATAAAGTAATTAACCAGGTGAAGGTCCTGTTTTCATGTTATTTTTCTGTGCCATGAATTGTATCCTGGCTAGTTCACTGAGAAAGGCAAGAACTCCCCCTGCTTTTAATTACTCTTCTGCTATTCTCCTTTTGAATTATAAAAGATTTATCATCTCCTGTAAGATGTACCCTTGTCCCCCAGCTATGTTTGTTTTACACGTTTGTTGTATGAAATAGAATTTATCAGACTGCATTTGTGGTGGAAAATTGTTTTTGTTAGACTGTGTGTGTGGCTGGAAATTGGGTTTTTGCATCTAAATTGTAATGTACCTTACAATTGGATAATCTTATCCAAGACCTCATTCATTTTATACCATCACCAGTATGTAGAAGTCCTTCCCCTTTTTGTTAGGATCTCTTTTTTTGTTTTTTTTTTGTTTTTTTTTTTAATTTTTTTTTCAACGTTTATTTATTTTTGGGACAGAGAGAGACAGAGCATGAACGGGGGAGGGGCAGAGAGAGAGGGAGACACAGAATCAGAAACAGGCTCCAGGCTCTGAGCCATCAGCCCAGAGCCCGACGCGGGGCTCGAACTCACGGACCGCGAGATCGTGACCTGGCTGAAGTCGGACGCTTAACCGACTGCGCCACCCAGGCGCCCCTCTTTTTTTGTTTTTAAGTAATCTCTACACCCAACATGGAGCTCGAGCTCATGACCCCGAGATCAAGAGTCACATGCTCCACCAACTGAGCCAGCCAGGTGCCCCCTGAAGATTTATTTCTAAAACACAATATGAAGCATGCTTTTTTGACAGATAACATTTGAATACTTACATGTGCCACATGCTAATATGAATCAGCTCATTTTACCCTTGCAGCAACCCTGTTATCGTTCCCATTTTACAGAAGAGCAAACTGAGGCTTCAGGGTGTTGAACCACATGCCCGATGACACAGCGGTAGCTGTTGGTGGAGGGGGAGCTAGGGTCCAAACAGCCTGACCTAGAGTCTGCACTCTAAGGCATTATTCTGTACTGAACTGCCCTCTGTGGTGTGGAAATATGTAATTAAAGGGTTGTCATTGCTATCTTCATTCTGATGATTTGTTAAGTATAGGACAGTGACACAAGCATATCTCACCCCATGTCCCCAGGAAGTGGAGCCGAAGACCTACTCCATCCTATTTCTGCTTCCAGGCTTCTAGAGTTTTCTTTGAGAAATGCCTTCAAAACCAATTTATTAAAGGCTCATGGATCGAGCACTCCTGAGTTCCGGATGCTTACACATTTCACCCTGTCGATCCTACGATGCATTTTTATCCTCGTGTTTTAGATGAGGACATTGACTAGCACAGAGAGAAGTCATTTTCCTAAGATAATACAGCTATTCAGTAGTAGAGTCAGTGACGGTTGACATGGGGTTGGCCTGACCCCGTGGTGATACTCCCGTGTCGCAGCTGCTGCTGCTTGTCCCTCAAAATCCACTCTCCTTTCTTCCTTCGGCAACAGAACCCCGGAGTTTTATGTGGCCACACGGCTGCCCGGCTACACACTACATTTTCCAGTCTCCCTTGCAGCAGCCGGGCATGTACATGTGACTAAACTCTGACCAATGAGGTCCGAGCAGAAATGACTTGAAACTGCCAGATGGCACCTTCGAAAAAACGCAGGTTTTCCTCCACTTCCTTTTTCCTTCTTACCGGCAGGAATGAAGGTGCTATGCCGCGGGTGGGGCCCCCAGTTTAGGACATGGCATGGGAATGCTGTGTTGGGGACGGCAGAGGGCAGAGCGTCCTGCCTGACTCCCTGAGCTCCAGGAAGCCACCGCCTCCATGGGGACTGCTTACGTGAGACAGGAGTAAAGTTCTCTCTGTTTAAAGGCACAGTTACGGGGCTCCTGGGTGGCTCGGTCGGTTAAGCGTCCTGCTCTCGATTTCAGCGCAGGTCATGATCTCACAGTTCGTGGGTCGAGCCCCGTGGCTGGCCTTGCAGAGCCTGCTTGGGATTCTCTCTCTCTCTGTCTCTCTCTCTCTCTCCCCCCATCTCTCTCTGCCCCTCCCTGTCTCTCCAAATAAATAAACTTTAAAGAAAATAAATAAATGGTAGATTACATTGGACTCTGTTACAGCTGGTGAGCCTGCATCCAAATCAAGACACCCCCAACACCTGACGAGACAATAAGAAAGGTGAGCGGCCGTGTCCCCAGTGTCCTCAGCAGCTCGTGGCATGCTGGGCATATGGTAGGCCCTCGGCAGATACTTTAATGAATCCTCAAAATCTCACGGTGAGGAGTTCACGGTGTAGTGGAAACCCTCTTCTCTGACACGACCTGGAATGGGTTCTTTTATTTCAACTTAAAAAAATACATTCATCTGCCGTCTGTCAACGTGTGGCCAGGGTCTCTTCTTGGAGAACAGGCCGCGACTGACTTCTTCATCCTTCACGCATAAATGGACCACCTGCGATTTCCAGTTTGCTCACGGGGGGGGGGGGGGGGGGGGGGGGGGGGGCGGAACAGCGAGTGGCGTGGTTGAAGCAATCTAAGTGCAAAACTCATCTAGACTTTTATTATTTTGCAGCCAAATGTGATAATTGTCTTGGTCCCATCTAATTCGATAGTAGTTTTTGAATTGAGTCACCTTAATCAAGACTTCTAAGGATTCGACTTAGTTTTCATAGAAACGGTGCTTGTTTTCACACTTGGTTCACCAGTTTGCATGATATTTAATTAAATGACAAATTGCAATAACACATACGCCAGCGTAAGCACATTTGGTACCAACACGGTCAGCTCTTGGTAAGCACCAGCATGACTGGGGCGGGGGTGGAGGCGCGGAACTGCACCACGTTCTAGAAGGTGTTGACGGCCTGGGTTTGAGTCCCAGCTTCCCCACTGTAGCCTGAGAGGACAAACTCATTAACCCTGGTGCTGTCTTTTCCGCATCTGGGAAAGGGGGTCATCCACTGTGAGGACTGCAGGAGGAAGCACCGTGTGGTTTGTGCCCTGTGTGACCGCCGTGTGACCGCTCATCGCGGCTGTCCCACAGGCCTGCGGGGCTGCCTCCCAAACCCGCGACGGTACAGCAGTGCGTTCAGAGGTGTCCTCTCTCGGGCTATATCCCCGTTTCCCATTCGAGAAAATAGACGTCTGGAGACGTCAGTGACTGCAAAGCCTCTTGGCCAACGTGTCACAGCTTTTGGAACCGGCAAGGGCCTTAGCAATCATGAGGTTTGGATCCAGAAGGAAATTCACTGTCCATGTTCCTCTTCCCTTTAGCCCCCTGAGCCCCAAACTTCCAGCGAGGAGCAAATTGAACATCTCAGTGCCGAGACCGCCAAGCCCTTGTTCAGTGTGCACAGCAGCCCATCTGTCGATGGTGGCACATCACGTGTCCATGCAGCACTGAATCCCCGGGAAGAGGCTTCGTCCCAGAAACCCGGAACGTTTGAGTGTTGCGGAGGAAGCACAGAGGCCGCGTTCCGGGCCAGCAGAGTGGAGTCACATGATCGTACAGAAGCCAGACTTGGTGAGTCTCCTCTGAGGGTTCCTGCTTGGGGTTTCCCTGGGCCATCCGGGCGACCTGCGGGAGTCGGGGAGGGCTTGCCAGGGGCAGCGGCCAGGGACAGAGCAGAGGGCAGCCTTCACCTTGGCCACTGGGCCCCAGGGCAGGAGGGGGCAAGCTTGAGCTGCACGCCCCCCCCATTCAGTGGGACTCTCCCTCTCCGGGAGGCCTACGGTCAGGCTGTGCAGGAGACAGGGGACGCCCAGGGCTCCAGAGTTGCGTGAGTGTTGTTAAGAGTGTTCGAGGGCTTACAGAGAACAAACTGAGGGTGGACGGGGTGGGGTGGGGGAGAGGGGAAAGCGGGTGATGGGCATGGAGGAGGGCACCTGTTGGGATGAGCACTGGGTGTCGTATGTAGGTGATGAACCATGGGAATCTACCCCCAAAACCAAGACTGTATGTTAGCCAATTCGACAATAAATTATATTTAAAAAAACAAAAAAAAGATTGCTCAAGGGCAGACAGAGAGGGTCCAAGCTCTATGCCCCCAAGTACTGGGGGCGTATCTCCCCCACCCCCCTTAAAACCATCCTCCTTTCATCCATTCCCCAGGCCTCTTCCCCTCCCCCGGGGACCCACCTACTGACTTGGGGGCCACTGGGGACCAGAATGCCAGGATGCTCCATTCGGAGGGGGCCTTGGCCTCCAAGCGGGAGATGGGCCCCGGATCCTGGACCTGGATGGAGAGGGACGGGCACACTCATCACAGGCCTCTCTGCGCCAAGAACCACATGGTGCAAAGAGAAAACTTTGGGAGAAGAACAAGGAGGGCGCGTGTCGGGGTGCGTTCACCGGGCGCTGGCACGGGGCGCACGAAAGACTACCCTCCGTACGGGGCAGGCGCTCGACAAAGCTGGGCCGCCCACCTCCCACCGCTGCCCGGAGGAGGACACACTGAATGGAAGACAGGGGGTTCAAGTGTGAATAGCAAGTAGCAAACAGCTCTGGCCCCAGAGGTCGAAGTCTTTGGGGGACGAGGCCGGTATACGGTGAGCTAGGGCAAGAAAATCACTCGGTCTCCGTACCTGGCACGTGGTAGGCTTTCAATAAAACTTGGTGTTCTAAGATGCAAAGTTCTAGAAGTTAGGAAAGCCACGGAAGCAGCCAGGAAGAGGTGACTGAGAAAGGGGTCAGGGAGACTGGGCCAGGGCCTTGAGAGGTGAGCAGGAAGGGGCGGGGGCTGGTCAGGCCTCAGCGGCAGACCCAGGGGCAGGTGGGGGCATCCAGGAAACCAACGTGGGGGAGAGAGAGCTCCCGTGTCCAGGTAGGAGATGCACAGCTAGGGACAGCCTGCTGCCACTCACACTCCAGCCTCTGCGCCCAAGACGTGGGGGGGACATCCGGTGGGGCCTCGTCCTCTCTCTCCTCCTGGCCCTCCTCCAATTCCTCTTCCTCCCACCCACCCGAAGACCTGGAGGGGTGGGGAGCAGGAGGCAGAGCAGCACCAGGGACACGTCCCCCCCCCCCTCCCCGGGGTGCCTGCGTGGCCGTAGCCCCAACCCCACCAGCGTCTGCACCCCTGTGGAGCCCCGGCCCCACCCCACTCACCTGTGCCTCACTTCCACTCTGCCCCTTCCCCTTCCCGGCCCTCCTGGAGCCTGGGGCCTCCCTGGAGCCGAAGTCTGGGGATGGCGGGGAGTAAAGGGAACCCGCTGTGACATATCCGCGAGCGTATGTTCCCTCCACAACGCAGCGGCCCCACACAGAGCGGTGCTAGACGCTAACTGGGATGGGCCACGCGTCTGAGAGTGGAAATCCGTGACGAGGTCCGTGCTAGTAACGTTCAAGTTAGAACTCGGGCTCACAGACGATCAGACATGGCCAGAGCCTGGCCTCCACCTCATCCTGCCTGGGGCCTCCAGGGGCAAAGTCACAGGAAGTCGGTGGCTGCCTTTAGACGGACCCCAGCTCTTCCCCAGTCCAGTCCTCTGCCCGGACCAGGCTAATTTAGTTTCACTTGCAAATTATAAATACAGTGTCCTAGTCTTTAAGAGAAGACATGAATCCCATTAAATAAATATAATAAATAGTCAAGTATAATTTTAATTCCTGGGTGGGAGGTTCCCCTAGGTTATCTGGAGGGGTGAGAGGCAGGGAGGCCGAGAGAGGGTGGGGGGAGTCAGAGAGCCAGGGGGTGGTGCAGACGCAGGGAGAGCCCACCCGACCGGGAACCGCAGCACCGCCCCCACCGTGTGGCCTTTTGGAGAACTGCAGCCCGGGACTTGGTTTCCAGCTCCTCTGGGTAGGGCTCAGCCTCCCGGCTAGTGACCACCCAGGCAAAGGCCTGGCACTGCCTAGCGCTGGGAGACGGGCCACCCCCCCTCGCCCACCTCCCTACCCGCAGGTGTCCTCGGAAAAGTGACACGTGTCCACTCTGCGGGCTCTGGGGCAGGTGAACACACACACACACACACACACACACACACACACACACACACACGCGAGCAGCCCGGGGCAGCAGCCCTGAGGGCATCAGCTCTGCTTTGCCACCACCCCCTTCTCTGGGCCACCTGTCCCCGCCCCCACTCCTTGTCTCCGGTGTCACCTCACCAGGGCGTGCATGGGGACGAGCCCGGCCCGGGCCAGGTGGGTCCTCATGGCGTCCTCCAGCTTGGCCACCAGCCGGTCCCGCACAGAGTCTGGCTCCTTCTGGAGGGAGGGTGGATAACGGGGGGGTGGTGGGGGTCCTCTGGGGATTGGGGAGGAAAGAGACAGGAGGCGGAGGAGGGAAGGGGCTGGTCTTCCTTCTCTTCTACCGCAGCCCGGGGCCTTTGCCGGGATCCTGTCACCGCCTGTGCACAGTTGTGGACAGACGAACCCCTCCTGCCAGCAGTGTCCCGGGGCCCAGCACACTGTGCCCAGTGTGTCTGGTGGGTGACGAGCGGTGGGGGAGACAAGGCGAAGGCAGGAGTGTCAGCAGAGGAGGGGAGCAGGGAGAGTTAGATTCTGGGGCGCGGGGTCTCACCTGACTCCGAGCCAGCGCCTCCTTATAGTACGTCAAGGCCTGGTCGTGCTGCCCCAGTCTGGCTGCGGCAGCCCCCAGCCCCTCGCAGGCCTGCCACTGGCCCTTCGTGTCCCCTGGGGAGAGAGCCCGGGGGTCCTCTGGCGGCTCCCCACGCGACTGACCCTCCCCACCAGCCCCGGGGACCCTCCGCCCGTCCCCCTGCCACTCACCAGTGTCCTGGGCCGCCTGCAGGGCGTGTAGGTAGTTGTCTCTGGCTGCCCTGTGGTCCCCCAGCTGGCTCAGTACAAATGCCAGGCTGCCAAAGCTCCGGCCCTGCTCCCGCCGCTGCCCCCCAGAGCCTGACGACAGAGCCACCCCATTGTAAGCGGGGGCCTTGGCCTCTGAGGCGTATCCCCTGGCGGCCAAGGCCGGGCCCCCGGGAGTCCCGGAGCTCAGCCCCCGCGCGCCTCCAGCTGCACCGCGGAGGCCTCTCCTCAGGCCTGCTTTTCGGCCTGAATGCACCCCACCCCCCACCCCCGCTGGCCACCTTGAGCTGGGCAACGACCCTGCGACCTGACCCTGAAAAGCGGCAAAGTTCCCTTCCTGCACGTGCAGCAACCGAAGCTCGGAGAGCGACAGGGACTCACTTGCACACAACCACTTAATCAGAGAGGCACTGGCTTCCACATCAGGCTCCTCTCCCGCCCGGGGCTCTGCCCTCTGCCCCCCCCCCCACGTGTCCCCCCAGCCCCAGGCCTCGTCTCCGGGCCCTCAACCCACCGTCCTGTCTGGCCACCCCATCTCCTGCTCCCCCAGCCCTCACCTCCTGGCTCTGGACTTCCTGGCCCCATAACCAGTCCCAAAGGTCCGTCCACGCTCCAGCCTCGGGCCCCGGCTGGAGCCCCCCCTTAGTCCCTCAGTCCCAATGCAGCCCCCAGCCCCTGGTGCCCACCATGCAGGTCAGCAGCCTTCTGGTGACACTCCCGGGCTTGCCGGTAGTTGCCGAGGGCACTGTGGGCCGTCCCGAGGTTTCTCAGCACCGTGGCCTCCTCTCCCGGCCCGCGACACAGGGGCAGGGCCCGCAGGAAGGACTCCGCTGCAAGCGGGAACAGCTGGAGCTGGCAGTAGCTCAGGCCTAGGTCGTTATAGAGATGCCCTGGAGGGCGTGGCCAGGGTCACGGGCAGCCAGGTCAGCTGCAGCTGTCCCGGTGCGGCCCCCGTCCCCCTCTCCTGGGGTCCTCCGGCCCTTTCCCCAGCCCTCGGAAAAGCCTCCGCTTGCACCCCACGTCTCAGAGCATCGCCTGGTCTGATCCCCCCAGACCCCGCTTCTCCTCTGCCCGCAGGCCTCACCCAGCAGTCTGTGCTCAGGGCTCCTCTCAGCGAGCCTCCGGCTCTCCTCCAGCACCCGCGTCACCGCGCCCACCCCATGCCGCCCGCTCTTCAGCATACACCCCGCCGCAGCCCCCAAGGCCAAGGCCGCAGCCTGGGGCTGCCCTGCTTGGGCGTAGGCCCGGCTTGCCTCCTGCAGACAGTGGGCTGCCAGCTCAGGCTGTCCCAGAGCCTGGTAGCAGGCTCCCATTTTTGCCTGGACTTGCCCATGGTCGCCTAGTGGCTGGTAGTGACCCAGGGCCCTGTGGTACCAGGCCAAAGCTTGAGGCAGGTCGCCCAGGGCGTGGTAGGCCAAAGCCACGTTGAAACACTGGTCGCCATGACGCCTGCCCTGTGCCTTCTCCTCAGGTAGGGCTCTCAGGAGCAGCTCGAGGCCCCGGGCTGGGTCCCCGGTCTCCACGTAGGCAGCCCCCAGGTTGAAGGCACAGGCCCGGAGAACAGGGGTGTCGCGAGTTTGCGGGGCCTCCGAGGCCAGGACGAAGGCCCTCTGGAAGCTGGTCAGGGCTTCGTGGTTCCGGCCAGCCAGGAGCGCCCCGTGGCCAGCCCTGGTGAGGGCGTGGACGCTGGCCGCCTGCTGTGGCCGCTTTCCCCTCTGTTTCTGCTTGGAGGTTGAGGGTTCAGGCTCAGACTCAGGCTCTCGGGGGGTATCCTCAGGGTTGGAGGAAGACATCGTGCTGACACTGGGGAGCAGGGGGGTCAATATGTCACCCTGGGCTTCCTCCAAAGCAGGCTCCCTCTCGGGTGATTCAGCTCTAACCCCGCCCCCAGGGCCGTAAGGACTCCTCGCTGCCGCCACCGCACTCCACTTCCGCACCCCTACTGGGCGCCACATCAGCCCTTACTCCAACGTCCCAACTGCGTTCTCTGTCCTCCTTCAGGACCCAGTTCAAGTAACAGAAAGCCTCCCTCAGCCATCTGGGTCCTTCCGGACCCCACGGCACCCTGTGCCCGTGTCTTTTCCAGCGTTTATCACACCGGGTGAAAGTTGCTGACTTTCTTGTCTACCTCTCCTGCCAGATTTGGAACGATGTTAGGGTCTGGCACATAGTAGGTCCTCAATAAACGTCCATCGAATGAGATGGAGGTGGCTGGAGGCGATGGCTAATGCGTTAATGCATGTGTACCCGCTGCCACTGGGCTGTGCGCTTAGAAACGGCTTGATGGGATAAAAAGGTATGTGTACCTTACCACAACACAAAAAACATTCACTGAACGAGCAAACGAAAGGGCAGCTGAACGGAGCACGCGCAGGGCCTCCCCTCCATCATCTGTTCTCCTCCACCATCACTGTTCCCCACGGACACCCTCGCACTCACAATCTAGGCGCTCCTGGGTGTGGGTCAGGTCAGCTCAACAGATGCTCGGTGAGCACCTGCTGCACCCCGGGAGCCATACAGGGCGCCGGGGACGCGAAGCTGAGAGGGCTATTGAATCGGCAAGGAGTCAGCTTTCAGGACGGAGGATGCCGTCCAGCCATTCATGCCCACGCCCCACTTCGGGGCCTCTTGTTCCACAACTGGCTGGTTCTGGGCCCCCTGCTCCAGTCATCACATGTGCTTCCCTGTTAGGATCTCTCTCCTAGAAAGGCAAAGCCTTTTCCTGAACTCTCTTCCCGGGAGACCGGGGGGAGGGTGGTAAAGACTGGGGCCTGCACGCTCAGCACCCTCTCCCCCCATTTCTTTCCTTCTTTCCCCTCTTTCTTGGAAGAGGCAGGCAGAGATGTCTCTCTTTTCAAAGAAATTCCCCCTGCAACTAAGAACACCTAGGAATCCTGCCTTCAAGGCCCTCATCCCTGGGACATTCCGCGCTAACCCCACCAGGTCTCGGGGCCCCAGCCACACAGGATACCTTACCTCCCTCGATCCTCTCTGCGGCCGGCTTTCTGGAATGGTCCCTCTGGCTTGGGTTACCTCCCCAAGCCCTTAGCTCAAAGCCCCGGGGTTACCAGACAACCAGGCACCGCCCTCCACTCCTAGGGAATTTTTTGATGGACAGTTCAGATGACCTATCCCAGTGCTGAATCACTGATGGCACTTGGGCAGTTACCTGGATTCCATCGCCCTTCCTGCCCCACCACTGCCCACCTCTGCACACACCCCTCAAGTCCCTCACTTTAAGCAAGGAGCCAAAGCGTGACGGGCTTGTGCCTGGTTACAACCTCAGAGATCATCTGTGCCAAACTCTCATTCCGCAGAGGAGGGGACCAGGCTCAGAAAGCAGGTAGGACTTGCCTGAGGTCACAGAACCATGCAGCTGGGGTTAGTGCCCAGGTTTTCTGATTCTGGGCTGATTAGCCCAGGGTCCCTTCCACTGCACTGGGATTGCAAGCTTTAATGAGGCCTGGGCTGTCCTAGAAGTGAGCCCTTTCACACACACACACACACTGTGCTCCTGTGTGGGTACATTACACATTTGGGAACGCGGGGAAAGGTGATGGTCAGGAAAGGCCTGGAGATCAGAAGAGTCTCTCTGCCCCCGCTCTGATCTGCAACATCCATGTTCTGCTTAATGAGAGGACAGCAGGCCCGTGACAGCGGCCCCTACTGTGCTAACTCGCTGAGGGTGGCTGGCATTAGAAAGCAAGTGTCCTCATTTACCTGGGGCAGAAGCCTTTTTATTTTTTTAAAATTTTTAATGTTTATTTATTTTTGAGAGAGAAAGAGCATGAGCAGGGAAGAGGCAGAGAGAGGGAGACACAGAATCCGAAGCAGGCTCCGGGCTGTCAGCACAGAGCCCGACGCGGGGCTCGAACTCCCAAACTGCGAGATCATGACCTGAGCTGAAGTCAGACGCTTAACGAACCGAGCCACCCAGGCGCCCCCAGAAGCCTCTTTTAAAGTAGAGAGGCCTTCGCCAGAAACCAAGTTACCAGGAAGTAGTCGGGCTCCCCTGAAATGGCTGGACAGTGTTTGCTGAACGTCTGCGGTTTGCAGACACAGTGCCTTGTGCCACAGACAGGGCCCGTGCCCGCAGGCTTTCCCAGCTGCCTGCAGCTCCCACCCGTGGGCTGGCCTCCAGGACGCTCCCACAGCCCGGCCAGGGCCTGCCAGGCAGCTCCTCTGTGCCCAGTCAGCAGCCTTTCCTTAAGAGGAGAGGTTTTAGGGAGGTACAGGGACTCAAACTACTGTCACCGAGGTTCCAACGACCTCTCAATGACCCAGTGACCATTTCCGAATCATTTTCTTGTTTGACCCCCCACTTTATCCGACATCTCCTTGCAACTCCGTCCTCACTAGGGCTTCCAGGACCCGTGTCCTGGCTCTTTCTTTTCTCCGGACAGTTCCTTCTCTGTCTCCTTTGCTGGGCCCTCTGTCCACCCCTTAAATGCTAACGGTCCCCAGTGCTCTGCCCTCTGCCCTTTTCTTACCTTACGCACACTTCCACGAACACTGCATCCACGCCTCTGATTTTCACACCACTGATAAGCCAATAATTTCTTTTATTGTTTATTTATTTATTTTGAGAGAGAGAGGGTGAGTGAGCACCAGCTGGGGAGGGGCAGAGAGAGAGGAGAGAGAGAATCCCAGGCAGACTTTGCGATGTCAGCGCAAAGCCCCATGCAGGGCTTGATCTCATCACTATGAGATCATGACCTGAGGGGAAATCAAGACTCAGACGCTTAAGCTTAACGGACTGAGCCACCCAGGCGTGCCCCCCGCCTCCCGCCAATAATTTCTACATGCCTATCTCTAGACTTACTTCGTCCAAGCAAAATTCCTGTTTCCTCCCATCTACTGACCCCATGTTCCCAGTGTTAGCTGCCCCACCACCAACCCAGTCCGTGAGCTGGGAACGCGGGGGGCATCCGTGACCCCTCTCCTCCGCTCTGGGTCATACGGTTCTACCTCTGAAACCTCTCCCCAGCGCGCCCTCCTCCCCTGTTTCATAGCCACGGCCATGGAGGGGGCTTAGCGCACAGCGGTGGAGAATTCAAGCTTGGGGCTGCACTTGTGTCTTGATGCCACCAGTTTTTAGCTGTATGACATTTCTAAGCCTCGGTTCCCTCATCCCTCTTGTGAAGATTAAACAAGATAATGCTAAATATAGTACCAGGAGGCAACAACACTGGATGCGTGTCATTCTTGTGTGTTGGTCCCTAACCCTGGTATGCGAGAAATACCTCTCTGCTCAGCCCCTGTTTCAAGCCCCTGTTGCACTGGGATGGTGGAGACAATATGAGTCGGGATCTCTGTCCCCTCCTTTCTCCCAGGATGCAGGGAGTATGGGACGCTAAGACTTGAGAGGGAAGGCCCGTTGGGTCCTCAGCCATTTACTTACTTTCCACTGACACCTCCTTTCATCTCATGGACCTGGCCCTGACAGGACCAGGGGCCCTCATCCCAAAGCAGAAGTGAGGTTAACCCATCCGGGTACTTCCTTTCTGGCTCAGCTGGGGAGTTTCTGCACAACCTCATTATGCAACTGCTCCTTGTCAGGGTCCTGTGCTGCCCGGAAAGCAGGGAGTGAGACCTCTATCACCAGGAGCCTAGATTCTCTGTGCTTTCCTGCTGGTGGAGAGCAAAGGGGATCCCTTCTGATCTCAGGGAGCACCCCCTGTCTTCAAACCCCACATCTCCCAGTTTTGTCTCCGCCCTGAGTCTCTTCTGTCCCTCTGAAGGTTTGGATGTTTTCTGTTTCGTACCCCTTCACATCCCTCCCCTGAGGCTATGAACCTAGGCTGCCTCCTTGCTTGAATGAGGCATGGGAGGGGGTGGAGGGGAGGGCAAAAGGAGAAACACCAGATGGGGAAGCCTGCTAGTTAATATAGTAAAAAAATAAAATAAAATTCAGGACAGGTGTCAGAATTATTTTTACGAGTTCAGACTTTACTATCTCCACCTGTGCTACTGCCTTGCCGTCTCCACTGGCCTCTGCCCCCAGCCTCCCCCCGCTCCACGCCCGGCTGCAGAAGGAGTCTTTATAAACTCGGAATCTGGCGCTGCCCTGGGTCCGAAGTGTTCCTCGGCTCGTGACAGCCCCCCAGAGCACCTCCAGGCACGTCAGCGCCCCGCGAGGTACCGCAGCGCCCGCCGTGCCCCTCCAGGCTCTCTTCCCGCGTCTCCCCGACCGAGCGTCGTTCTCCGATAAAACCGAACCGCTTCTTATTTCCTGAACTCACCTCCGGGCTCTTGCACATGCTGTTTCCACGGACTGAAATTCCTCTTTCAGTCTGATGAATTCTTGTTCCCTTTCCAACCCAGATCAGCTGCCGCCTCCACTAGGAAGTCTTCCTGACCTTCCCTGCCCTTAGCTTCGCGGCAGCAGTGACCTCGTCCCTCTGAGTATCACTGACCTCTAATTTATTTGACTTTAGATCTGTCACCGATTCCAGGACAGCGGCTTTTAAGGCATTAATCATGTTGATTCACCTCTGCATCCGCACCATCTAGTGCAGTGCAAGCTGGCCCTCAAGTTAGCGGGAACCAAGAATGCTACAGGAAGCGGAGCGGGGTCCGTGGGGACACCTGGGAGAAATGACGGCGGCAAGGGCAGAGGCTACCTTAGCAGCGGAGGAGCCCTAGAGGAACAAGGAGCCCACGGCGGGGCGGAGAAGGGAGGGCGGCTCCCCCCGCCCTTCCCCCACCCGCGGCGGCCTCCGCCTCCGCACCTGGCGGCGCTCCTGCGCCTGCGCGCGCGCGGCCTGGAACTACAAATCCCAGCGCCCCCCGCGGCCTGGCCGGAAGTGCGCTCCGGCCGCGGCGTCTGTGAGGGCGGTGGCCGGGCGGCGGGAGATTCAAACCTGGAAAGAGGAGGAACATGGAGCCGCGGAGAGCGGGCGCGGGCCCGGCGCCGTGTGAGTGGGGAGGGGACCGAGGAGGGCGGCGGGCCTGCGCTGCGCGGGGAGGGAGCCCCCAGTCGCGTCTCCGGCGGGCCGCAGTGGCACCGGGAGCGGCGAAACGCCGGACCCCGCCGCGCTTCCAAGCTTACCGACCTTTCTGCCGCATCCCCACGTTCCGGGGCCCTGGGGCTGAGCGGGTGTAGGTGGCCTGGGTGGCCGCGTAGAAAGGCAACAGTTACGGATGGCAGGCTTGCACGCCCAGCGCTACGCGGGGAAGGCGGGGGGGTGGGGGGACGCCCAGAGACCTCGGCTTTTGATGCCGCTTTGAGATCAGGCCTCTCAAAGGTTAGGGTCAGAATTACCCAGGAGGCTTGTTTCGAATCCGCATTCCACAGCCCTCTCCCAGAGCTTCAGCTCCAGCAGGTCTGGACTGGGGCCCTTCTCTGCGTTTGTAGCAAGCCCGCTGCGCTGCTTCCCGCACCCCACGTAATCAGGCAGGTAGTCCGTGGGCCGCGCTTGCAAATACACTGCTTGAGAAAGAGACCGGGGTCAGGAGGCGTGGTGGCAAAAAGGTTTCTGTTTGACCTTCTGAATGAAAGGCGAAATCTCCTTCTTCCGCCTCTTCCCCTTCCTTGCCGTTAGCGTTCAAAAAACAAAGTCCCCGTTCCCCGTTCTGTTGAAGGGAAGCTAGTTTCAGACCTTGGAAGGGCAGGAAGACTGTTTTTAAGACCCATGAGTGTACAAAGCCCCGCCCATCTCACACAGCCCTCAGCTCGGGGCTCTGAGGTGATGTCATTCGCTTACTGGTCGATTTTCCGTGCTTAGCAGCCAACACTTGTTCCTTGTACACTCCCTGGAGGGAACCGATGGATTTCCTATGATTGGCTGGGCCTTTCGGATCTGAACGCGGAGGTTTTGTGCGTGTGTGTGTGTGTGTGTGTGTTTTAACTTGCTCAACTGCCGGTTCCAACAAGCCCTGCCCCTCCTCCAAATCATGTTGCAGGATGTGCACGATAAGGAAATGAGGGTAGGATTGGCATGAAGTGTTGAGTCAAAGACAGACTGATTCAGCTCTGTCTCTTTTCAGGCCCTCTGTGTTTATTTCTTGTGTGTGTGCACGTGCAACTTTGTCTCACCGCGTCTGGTTTTGTATTGTCTTCCCTAAGGAGACTCCAGAGGTGGGGGACAGGAGGAGGGGGGCTGTGGGAGGGCACAATACGTGTGCTCTCTCACTTAAGGGACCCCGGTTCTCAAGTTTGGGGTCAGAGTATTATCTGCATTTTATTGAGCTTGGAGATTATTCTCCTCCTCAAGTGACTTATACCAGAAAGGAGAGTAAAGATAGCTTTGTGATCTTTTAAGACTCTCTCTCTTTCCACTTAGTCCTAAGTGATTGTCCTTTTCCACGATTCCCTTTGTTGAACTACCTCCCCCTCTGCCCCTTTCTGCCTGTTTGTTCTTAAAAATTTTTTTAATGTTTATTTTTTGAGAGAGAGAGCGAGCAGGGGAGGGGCAGAGAGAGAGGGAGACACAGAATCCGAAGCTGGCTCCAGGCTGCCAGCTGTCAGCACAGAGCCTGATGTGGGGCTTGAACTCATGAAGCATGAGATCATGAGCTGAGTTGAAGTTGGACACTTAACCGACTGAGCCATCCAGGCGCCCCATTTCTTTGTTTTTTTAAAGTTTATTTATTTTGAGAGAGAGAGCGTGTGTGAGCACGCATGTATATGAGCAGGGGAGGGGTAGGAGAGAGGAAGAGAGAGAATCCCAAGCAGGCTCCTCGCTATCAGCCTGGAGGGCTCGATCTCACAAACAGTGAGATCATGACCTGAGCCGAAATCAAGAGTGGGACTCTTAACCTACTGAGCCACCCAGGCGCCCTGAGAATCTGTTTCTTGAGAGTAAGGGTCTGCTAGCCCAGGGCCTGACATGCAGAAGGTAGCATGTGAATGAGTGGCTGTGGGATGGTGAGTCCCGTTGGTCCTGTTAGCCTAAGTCTCTGGGAGGGTCCTTGGGGAGGATGACACGGGCCCAGGTCTGAGAGAACTCAGAGGCTATTAGGGATAGAATAAGGAGCTAAGTTCCCAGCCACGGAGGGGTCTGGACATCCGTGTGGGGAGACCTCGAGGGAAGGGCTTGAAATGGAGGGGAAGGAGGGGTCAGGAGCCGGCTGGAGAGGAACAGGAGGGAACACCTCTGACACAGGGGAGCCCCCTGTTGCAGGTGCTGACCAGAGCGGCTTTACGGGGTGGGGGCTGGAGATGGGAGCCAGGGCTGTTGGGAAGAGGGGCACCGACGTGTGAGGTGATCCAGGTCACTGGGCAGAGTTGCCTAAGAAAGTCTGTTAAGAAGCAGCTTCCGTGCCATGGCCCTTTGTCCTATACGCCCCGCCTTGACCTTATCCCCCTGACTCCTCAGATGAACGCCTCACAGCCGAGGAAATGGACGAGCAGAGGCGGCAGAACGTGGCCTATCAGTACCTGTGCCGGCTGGAGGAAGCCAAGCGGTAAGCGGAGGGGCCGCCTCCTTCTGCAGCCCCATCCCCTCCCTGCCCGCCCCAGGCACCTGCCCCCTAGCCAATACAAAAGGAGCCCATTCTGTGGGAGAGGGAGAGTTGAAATAGCACCTCTCTCTCTCTTTTAAGTTTATTTTTTTATTTAGAGAGAGAGCAGGTTAGCGGGGGAGGAACAGAGAGAGAGTAGCCTACTCACTGACAGTTCGTAGCCCGACGCAGGGATCGAATTCACGAACCCGTGAGATCATGACCTGAGCCAAGATCAAGAGTCAGATGCTTCCTGGACGAGCCCCCCAGGCACCCCATCTTTTTTTTTTTTTTTTCTTCTTGTTTTAAGACTTTATCTTGCTAGAGCAGTTTCAGGCTCAAAGTTAAGAGGAGGTTAGAGATTTCCCATATGCCCCCTGCTCCCACACATACACAGCCTCCTCCACTATCAGCATCTCCAAGAGTGGTACGTTTGTTGCACGTGATGAACTCACCTTGACACATGATCCCCCAAAGCCCGCAGCTTACCTTGGAGTTCACTCTTGGTGTCACACACCCTGTGGAATGCGTCACAAACGTAGAATGACGTTATCCGTCAGTGTGGTGTGTTGGAGTAAGTTCACTGCCCTAAACATCCTCTGTGCTTTGCCTCTTTGTCCCCGCATCCCGCCCCCTGGCAACCACTTATCTTTTTTACGGTCTCCATCGTTTCTCCATAGTTGGAACCATAAGGTACGTAGCCTTTGCAGACTAGCTTCTTTCACTTAGCGACGTGCGTTTGAGATTCCTCCGTGTCTTTTCAGGGCTTGGCTGCTCATTCCTTTTTTTTTTTTTTTTTAATTTTTTTTTAAATGTTTTTATTTATTTTTGACACAGAGACAGAGCACGAGCAGGGGAGGGGCAGAGAAAGAGGGAGACACAGAATCAGAAGCAGGCTCCAGGCTCCGAGCTGTCAGCACAGAGCCCGACGTGGGGCTTGAACTCACAGACCACGAGATCATGACCTGAGCTGAAGTCAGACGCTTAACCGACTGAGCCACCCAGGCGCCCCTTTAAGTTTATTTTTGAGAGCAAGAGAGACACAGAGAAAGCGTGATCAGGGGAAAGGCAGAGAGGGATCACCTACTGAAGGACTTCTTGGTTGCTTCCAAGCTATGCCATTTACCATCAAAGCTGCTATAAACATCTGCCTGCAGGGTTTTTATCTATCCATCCATCCATCCATCCATCCATCCCTCTATAGAGAGCACAAGCGGGGGAGGGGCAGAGGAAGATAGAGAATCTTAAGCAGGCTCCATGCTCAGCACGGAGCCCAATGCAGGGTTTGACCCCAGGACCCCTGGGATCATGACCTGAGCCAAAATCGAGAGTTGGATGCTCAACCAACTGAGCCACCTAGGCACCCCTGCATGCAGGTTGTTCTGTGGTCGTATGTTTCAACTCCTGTGGGCAATTACCCAGGGTGAGGGAGCTGGGTTGTATGGAAGGAAAATTCTGGGTTTGTAAGAAAGCACCAAGCCGTGTTCCAAGGCGGCTGCACCATTTTGCTTTCCCAGCAGCAGTGAGCGAGGGCTCCTGGTGCTGCACCTCCTTGCGGCACCGGGTGTAGACGGTGTGCAGCCTGTGGTCATTCCAACAGGTGAAATGGTATCTCGTTGCTTCTATTTCATTTTTTCCCGGATGACATACGGTGTGGGGCAACTCTCCTGTGCTTCTTTCCCATCTGTGTGTCTTTGGTGAGGTGTTCGTTAATGGGTATCTGTGGCCCATATTTTAATCAGCTGTTCTTTTATTGTTGAGTTTTAAGAGTCCTTGCTTCCATTCATTCATTCATTCATTCGTTCATTCATTCATTCTTAATAAGCTCCACACCCAACACAGGGCTCAAACTCACAACCCTCAGATCAGGAGCCACATGCTCTACCGACTGAGCCAGCCAGGCGTCCCGTTCTTTGTGTATTTCAGATACTGGTCTTTTATCAGATGTGTGTTTTGCAAATATTTTCTCCCAGAGTGTGTCTCGTCTTATTCTCTTGACATTGTCTTTTCTGGAGCAGAAGTTTTTCATTTTAATTAAGTCCAGCTGGCCAATTATTTTTTTTCAACGACTGTGCCTTTGGCATTATATTTAAAAAGTCATTGCCAGGGGTGCCTGGCTGGCTCAGTCGGTGGAGCATGCGACCCTTGATCTCAGGGTCGTGAGTTTGAGCCCCACGTCGGGTACGAAGATTACTTAAAAAAAAAAGTTATCGCCACACCCAAGGTCACCTAGGTTTCCCCCGTGTTATCTTCGAGGGGTTTTATAGTTCTGCATTTTACATTTAAGCTGATGATCCCTTTTGAGTTGATTTTTGTGAAGGGTGTGAAGTCAGCCTCTGGATGGATTTCTTTTGCATGTGGACGTCCCGCTGTTCCAGTGCCATTTGTTGAGGAGATGATCTCTGCTCCATCGGATCGCCTTTACTCCTCTGTCAAAGATCAGCTGGCTGTGTTTACGTGGGTCTGTTTCTGGGCTCTGCATCCTGTCCCGTTGGTCTGTCTGTTCTCTCACACTGCCTTGATTCCTGTGGCTAAGTTGGGTCTCGTCCGTCTTCCAACTCTGTTCTTCTCCTGCAATGTCGTGTTGGCTCTCCTGGTCCTTCAGGCTCCGCATACAGGCTTTAGGATTGGGGTCTTGCTATCCACAGCATAACTGGCTGGCAGTTCATTCGGGATGGCTCCGAGCATGTGGATCCAGCTGGGAAGAGCTGGCGTCCTCACAGTACAGGGCGTGGGGTGTCTTCCACATAGTGTGGTTTTCCGTTGATTTTGTTCATCAGGGTTTCGTAGGTTTCCTCAGAGATCTTGTACGTATTTTGTTAGACTTAGACCTAAGTATTTCATTTTGGGGGTGCTAATGGGAACCGTGTGTGTTTTTCAAATCCCACTGTTCGCTGCAGTATATGGGACAGTGGTTGACTTCAGCGTATTAAGCCCGCGTCCCACAGCTTTGCTGCGCTCCTTACTGGGTCCCGGAGGCTTTGTGTCGCCTTCTTTCCGATTTTCCACGGAGACGGTCACACTGCGGACAAAGACAACACCCCGTCCTCTTATCCCCCTACACACGTCCTTGCCTATCTCTAAAGTGTGTGGACATCTGCTTACATACTAACCACGATGCCATTATAATAGCCAAAGAAGTCCTCCATCGATCCCGGGAAGGTCCATACCCAGGCCATTTTCAAATTTTCCTGATTGTCTGAAAAAAATAGCCTATTTTTCAGCTGGCTTATTCAAATAAGGATCTGAAAACGCTCACATATTGTATCCGACGTCGTGTCTCTTACATCTTCTTTAATCCAGGATGACCCACCTCCCCTTTTCAGTTCTTTACGTCACGGACTTGGTGAAGAAACCGGCTCATGTGCCCCGTAGCTCCTCTCCCCTCCTGGATTTGTCTGTTTTCTTCCTCGCTTCAGCCAGCTTGTTCCTCTGTACCCGTGTTCCCTGTAAATGGATGTGGGCTCTAAGGCAGCAGAAAATGGTTCGTTCTGTCCTTTTAATCAATAGCGTATTTTTAATCTTCTCCAGGAAAACAGGCGTCTGTGGCAGGGAAGGCACGGAGTGCAGCGCAGTGTCACTGGCTCGCTCTGGAAACAGACACTTTCCTGTAGACGTCGCACAGGGAGAAGCCTGGAAAGCCCATCTGAAGAACGCTTACGCTCTCCCTCGTGCCCCTCGCGCGACCATCAGTGATAATGATGCTTTACGTTTCTGTCCCCAGCATGTTCGCTCTCGTTAGCTCACTTACTGCCGAGGCAGAGACCGTACAGGTCGCGTTCTCCTCATTTTGCAAGTTGTGCGAGTGAGGCTCCGGAGGCGAAGTGGGGGATGGTGTGGAAGGCAGGACTTCCGACTCGGAGGGCTGTGGCCTTCCTGGCCCTGTGTGCTGCTCCCCTCCCACCAAGCCTGGGGGTTCCCCACTACCCTCATCGTCCTCCGAGCTGGGCTATGAGCTGTATAGGTCACCGGGGCGGACAGAACCCCTCAGTACCTGGGTTCCCAGAAAACATGCAGAATGACAGATGCGAGCAGGTTCGGTGTGGTCAGCAGGCCTGCGTGACCGGACCGGGTGGGAGGTTCTGCGCCCGTTTGAACCACACCGGGGATGCGCGGGTTCAGGATCTGACCGGGAGGAGTTTCAGGGGTGGAGGGGGCTGAGGACTGGCCATCCCAGTGTCCGGGGCGGCTTGGGGTGAGGTGGGAGCACCCAGACAGTGGGCAGAGAGGGGAGCTGGGGGAGGGGCGGGAGCTGGGCCAGGGTGGGTGGCAGGCACAGTCCTGCTCTGGTGCTTTCAGCTGGATGGAGGCCTGCCTGAAGGAGGAGCTTCCTCCCCCCGTGGAGCTGGAGGAGAGCCTCCGGAACGGGGTGCTGCTGGCCAAGCTGGGCCACTGTTTTGCACCCGCCGTGGTCCCCTTGAAGAAGATCTATGATGTGGAGCAGCTGCGGTACCAGGTGGGGCGGGAGGCCCCTCCCTTCTGCCTGCTTCCTCTTGCTTGCCCTTCTCCTTAGCAACAAGGGACTCTTGCTAGTTGGGCCCCGGGCTGCCCCTGCTATGAGGCTTCTGAGCAAACTGGTCTACCCAAGTCTACGCTCAGAGGCCTGGGGGCTTTGCCGCCGTGAAGCTACTTCCTGGACGCGCTGCCCCTTCGCCACGCTCTGGCCGGCACAGCCCTGTCTCCTTCCCGCCTCACCTCTGGACTCCCCTTTACTAGGAAGCCTTACTAGGTTGTTGATCCCCCGTCTGCCGTCCTTCCCAAATGTCCTGCTGGGTCATCCATTCCTGGTGGCTTCCGTCTGTGACTCTCTCCTGGAGGGTCGGGGGACGGAGTATGGGAAATCTGCAGGGCAGGGTCCGCTGGCTCCCCACCCCCCACCCCGCCCTTCAGATCTCCAAGCCGCGGTCTGGGCTGTGCCCATGGGGAGCTCTGAGAACGGTAGAAATAGATTCTCTTCTCTTTCCTTCCCTTTCAGGCAACTGGCTTGCATTTCCGCCACACAGACAACATCAACTTCTGGCTGTCGGCCATAGCCCACATCGGCCTGCCTTCGGTAACGCTGGGCCTCGAGACTGGGGTGCATCTTTACTCTCCACCGGCCCCCCACCCCCACCACGCACGCTTGGTCTCCCCGGATCCTTCAGCCCTCGTCATCATGTGTCTCCTTAGCTAACTTAACCTGAGGGCTTAAATTGCTTGCAGGTGTCTTTGAACCACGTTACTTGGTCTCTGCCTCTACTTCCTGTGGGTGAGGGAAGTGGAGGGAGGTGAAGGCCCCCTGACCTAAGCTGCACTGTCCCCATTAGTGAGCGAGACCCCCCGTGCAACGCAGGGGATGCATATTTAGCCAGCCTTCCACAGAATTTCGTGGCGTGATGTGGGCTTGCTACGGGCCATATCCCTTGGTGGTGGACTTGGAGGCCCGGGCCCGGGTCCCCTGTTGGCCACGCACGGCACGTCCCCTTGCCCTTTGGATCTCAGCGTGTTACTTGACTGTAAAATGGGGATGGTGATCCCTGCCCTGTGTACCCCGTGAGGCTGTCAGGAGGACCGGATGATGTGCGTGAGTTCCCTTTATGAGTCCTAAGGAACTGTACCAATTAAGGCATGATAGGACTCTGCAGGGTTCTTCCTACAGGCAACTGTGCGACAAGGAAGCAGCAGTAAGGGGACTTTGGTGGGCGGCAGGAGTAATAGGGGCCAGCTGTCCTCAGTGATGCTGGAACGCTGTTAAGTCTCTAGATTGGATCCTTCCTGTGAATCTGAAGTAACCAAGAGGTTTTGAGCTTCGACCTCATGGGAGTCGCCAGGCGGAATGGGATGCCGTGTCTTGGAGGGAGGGCTCAGTTCTTCGAGGGGACCCCACTGATCAGAGGCCTGTGGCCCAGAGACAGGGATGAACGCCCTGTGCCCTCGGTGGTCCTGGACAGCGTGTGCCTCTTTGGGCCTTCCGAGGGAGCACGGCCGGCCCCCCAGCATGCCGCCTGCCTGGCGAGAGTCCACAGGGGCACAGGCTCGCTGTGTCTACGGGATGCATAGGGGGCCTCTTTCTCCGGAGGACACGGCCTGCACTCTCTAACCGCAATAGTCTTGCCTGTGTCCCGTGAATCTGGCGATGTGCGTCTGCGCCTGGGCCTCGGCTCACTTTCTTTAACACTTGGTGTGTGTGGCCATAGTGCTGGCTGTCGGAGGTTGGGGAGGCTGACTTCGAAGCCCCAGGCAACAAAGGAGTATCTCCCCGGGTCAGAGAGGAAGACCCATGCCTCAGCCCCTCTCTCCATAGCTGGTGCTGCTTCACGTTTCCAGCGGCAGTAACCAGCTGCTTTCCCCTCTAGACCTTCTTCCCGGAGACCACAGACATCTATGACAAGAAGAACATGCCCCGGGTGGTCTACTGCATCCATGCCCTCAGGTGAGAGGCCCCAGACTTCCGCCCTCCAGGTGGATACAGGAAACATGGCAGCAGGAAGGAAGGCAGGCGCTTCTCAGGAGAGTGAGACTTCAGAGTTTTGCAGTTGTGCGTAGATTTATGCGCACGTTTGTGTGTGACCTGCAGGGGCGAAGGAAAAGGGCAGGAGGGAAGGGTCTTCAGTTTGTGCCTGGGGCCCAAAGGAATCAAAACGAGCTGTCAAGAGCGTCACATGCAGCTCACCTAGTGGGAATGTTCAGGCTGTTTGGTTCTTCTCAGAACCGGCCATCAGCATCCAGCTGGCTAGAGCTTAAAGTGGCCGACCAGTTCCTGCGTCTGTCGTGTCGTCTCATCCTGACTTCATTTCCCACGTCCTTTTAAGCCCGCCTGGCTCTGCGGGTCTCTGCTTGCCTTACCCTCTGTGTCCATCTGGTAACTGCAGTGTGCCCTTCTCTGTGAAGTCCCGATGCCCCCTGGCCTCTCGAGCATCGTACTTATCTTCTGTAGCGCTTGCCTCGGCCTGACTTCCAGTAACATCGCTCCCCGTGGACTGGGGGGACTTGGGAGCAGGTGTGGTGGGCTCCCTGTCCAGGCCCCTGTGGCATCTCCTGCAGACCGTGTCAAAATAAATAGGCCCCAACGCCTTCCATTCTTTTCCAGTCTCTTCCTCTTCCGGCTGGGACTGGCCCCTCAGATACATGATCTCTACGGGAAAGTGAAATTCTCAGGTGAGCCCAGCTCCTTCCCCAGCCGCTCGTGCGGGCAGGGTCTTGGGGGCTCTGGCCCTGAGGAAAGGCACCTGTGGTGTCATTGCAGCCGAGGAACTTAGCAACATGGCCTCTGAACTGGCCAAATACGGCCTCCAGCTGCCGGCCTTCAGCAAGATCGGGGGCATTCTGGCCAATGAGCTGTCGGTGGATGAAGCTGCAGGTAGGGGTGTGGCTCTGCCCTGCTGGGGGGTGGGCTCCGTGTGAAAGGGCAGACTCCAAGCCTCCAATGCATTCTGGCTGTCATCTGTGAGGTGACCTGGTTTGCCCGGCCCTCTGGATGGAAAGAGGGAATGGTGTCAGGGTGGCCTGTGGCTGGTCGCGCTGCGGCGGTCTGGGGTTTGTTCTGGCCTCCTGACCTTGTCTCCATGCCCCTCCCAGTCCACGCGGCGGTCCTTGCCATCAATGAGGCGGTGGAGCGAGGGGTGGTTGAGGACACCCTGGCTGCCTTGCGGAATCCCAGTGCTCTGCTGGAGAATCTTCGAGAGCGTCTGGCAGCCATCTACCAGGAGCTGCTGGCCCAGGCCAAGGCAGAGAAGACTGCCAGCGCCCAGACCCGAGTAAGGAGGAGCCTTTGCTGTGCAGGCGTGCAGAGTGGGGTGGCCCAGAAGGCCTCCGGCGGACAGGACTCCGGCACATCCTGTCTCCACGCCCCAGAGTTGCTGAGAGAAACGCTTGCTGGTTGTTGTAGAGAAGCAGAGGAGGCACCCAGGGATGAGGATTCAGGAGAGAAGGCGGGAGACGGGTTCTGGGGACTGGATCTTCTGGCCGGGCTGAGGTGGGGACGTAGAACTGGCCAAGACTGGACAGGAGATTTGACTTAACCGTGTCCATGCCGAGGGCTTGAACCCAGGGGTTCTCCAGATTCCTCCTTCTTCTTCTTTTTTTAATGTTTATATATTTTTGAGAGACAGAGTGCAAGCAGGGGAGGGACAGAGAGAGAGGGAGACACCGAATCCGAAGCAGGCTCCAGGCTCTGAGCTGTCAGCACAGAGCCCGACATGGGGCTCGAACTCATGAACCGTGAGATCATGACCTGAGCCGAAGTTGGACGCTCAACCGACTGAGCCCCCCCCCCAGGCAGCCCCAGATTCCTCCTGACCAGGCTGACCTTTGGCCTGGGAAGGCGCCCAGGGGAGGGAAGAATTGGAGACAGGGAGGGGGGAGCAGGAGAGGACTGAGCTGGTTTCCCAGGTCTCCCTTTCGGCATGGTCCTTGCAGGATGGTGGAGAAAGCTGGGACATATATGACTGCTACCTGACTCAGGCTGAAATCCAGGGGCACATCAACCACGTCAACGGTAAGAGACCTGGGCCAGGAGGGCTTCGGGGTGCTCCCAGGGCAAGCCCCCGCATCGGGAGGTTCAGGGATAGCTCTCAGGCCAGAGGCCCTGTAGCCTCACTTGGGCCAACCCTGGTCTCAGGGAAAGACCAAAGTCAAACAGCAGGGTGTGTGCTGCTTTTCGGCTCTCGCCGTCCAGAGAAGTGACCCTGTCCGGGGGGTTTCTGTTTGAATGGAGATCCATGGACAGGGCAGAGGCAAAGGACAGGCCTTCCAGCTCTTGCTGCTAGAAGGGCAGCTGGCCCGGGGTCCTGGGAGAAGGAGCTGCGAGGAATGGATGGGGTGGGGCGGACACGAGGGCAGGAGGGGCTGTTTGGAGGCCCAGGCTGGAGTGGGCATCTGCCTGTTGGGGTCAGGATGTCCTCCCGGTCTGGGGTGGGGAGGAGGGGAGGCTGCCAAGATCAAGGTGCTGGGCAGGAAGAACAGGGCAGGTCTGGGGTGGTACCGGCTGGGCTTCTGCACATTGTTCATTGTGGGGTCTTGGTCTTTGCAGTCCATGGGGCTCTAGAAGTTGTTGATGATGCCCTGGAGAGACAGAGCCCTGGGGCCTTGCTCGAGGCCCTTCATGACCCTGCCCTGGCCCTGCGCGGAGTGAGGAGAGACTTTGCTGCCTGGTACCTGGAACAGCTGAGCTCAGACAGAGAACAGAAGGCACAGGTCAGCTGATTACCTGCTCCCTGCTCTGTCTGTCTGCTGTGGGATGGGGACCGCCTCTTCCTTAGGCATCCCCTCCGTCCCCTCCTTGTATTCAGGAAGTGCGGACTATGTGTGTAAATGGTTACGTCACCCCAAAGCCTAATGGCCCAGACTGACCAAGGGGTCCCCGGGGGCAGCCGGCGAGCAGTGACGTGCTCCCCCATGGCTGAATGGGGGCCTCAGTGACGAGAGATCTCGTCCTCGCTGCCATTGGCTTTCTCCATGACACTCTCTTCGTGCTGCCTGTGTTGTTAGTTCAGTGCCTGCTGCGTAAGAAAGAGCCAGACTTAGAGGCAGGGAGGTGGGGGTGGGTGGGCCTGTGAGCCCGTGAGGGCAGCTCCTGTGAGAGCTCTCTCCTACGTCACCTCTTCCCCTCCCCAGGAGTTGGGCCTGGTGGATCTTCTGGAAAAGGAGGAGGTCCAAGCTGGTGTGGCTGCAGCCAACGTGAAGGGTTATCAGGAGCAAGCCAGTAAGTCACTTCCAGGCTGAGGCCTGGCCCCGGGCCCATCACTGCGGCATCTAACCCTTGGCTGGCTTCTGTGTAGGGGCGTGTAGGGCGATGCAAACTGCTGCCCACGTTTCCAGCGGGATCTCTCCCCTCCCTGGTGTGCCCGGGTCCAGGCTGCCTGCATGCACACTACAGACGGGTTCCTTAAGGCCTTAGGGGTAACGACAGTCAGTCCTGCATCAGGCCGGCTCCTGGGGCAGACAGTTTTCTTCAGGGCACTTGCCCTGTATCTGGACGGTTTCAACCTGCTTGAGTCCTTGCCTCTCGACTATAGTGAGAAACTCATGATCAACTCACTTTCCCTTAAAAACATTATCTACAGGGACACCTAGGTGACTCAGTCGGTTAAGTGTCCAGCTCCTGATCTCAGCTCAGGTCTTGATCTTGGGGTCATGAGTTCAAGCCCCCCACTGGGCCCCCACGCTGGGCATGAAGCCAACTGAAAAACAAAACATCATATACAAATACAATTTTTTATTAGAGGAGTGTGGCCTGGTGATCGTGTCCCTCCCGGGAGGTCAGCATGTGCAGGAGTGAAGTGAAGCAGAGTTGGGGGCGGGGGGCTGCCACAGCCTGTGGCCACCAGCCCTGTTTCAGCCGTGTAACTCCGTCCTGACCTGCCGTTAGAAGTCGCGTACGGGTGTGAGACGCTCACCTCTGTGTCGCGTGTCTTCAGGCCTTCCTGGCCTCTTCCCTGACTCGGCCTGGACTTCGGTCCCATATGCTCCGTGAGGCCGATGAGGCCTCCGGTGCCCCCTCCTCTTGTCACACGCCCATTCCGCCCGGCCGGACAGCCTGTCCTTCCCTCGCTCTCCCGCTGCCAGCCCTTCGGTCGTCCAGGCCGCTTTCCTTGCGCACTTTCACCCGTGGAAAGCGGGTGATGGCATCCGTCAGCGCCGCTTCTGCCCCTTCCGTCCCCCGTCTCCCACCAGGACCCCTCCTTCCCCGGCTGCCAGAGCTCTGGGGGCGGGAGGCAGCGCTGGCATGGAGTGGCCGGTGTCTTTGGACCCTTACTTCTCCCCAGGGGATGCATCCTGATAGCAGGGCCTGCATCCGCTCGGCACTTCCCAAGCCCCGGTGTTTGAAATCGGAAACCCCGCTGGTGCCCCGTGGCCCCTCCAAGCTCGCTCCTGCCCCTTGTGGCCCAAGCGGCTCCACCTACCCCTCTGTGCTGTCGGCGAGATGTGGCCCCTAGAGCCCTTGACTGACCTCTTCTTAGCCGTGCCCGTAGCCTCCTGCTGGTCTTGTGTCCACCGCCCCTGCACCTCCCCCCGCCAAGGCGGCCGCTCTGCCACCTGCCAAGCTGCTCCGTCTCTGGGCCTGACGCACTGCTTCTTTCGGTGCCTCGCAAGGTGACTCAGCACCCCTCCCTCACACACACTTAGAAGCTCGTTCTGGACCTAGCAGAAGGCAGAACGGTTTTGAAGAGGCGTTTCCCCCTCAGGTACCCCAGCAGAAGCCAGTTAGCCAGGAGACTAGGACGGGCCCTGGACGCCCGGCCCGTACAGCCCTCTCCCTCCTCCCCTGCAGCGCTCCAGGCCGTGTGCAGGATCAACGGAGCCATCCGGAGGGGAGTGGCGGCTGACACGGTGGCGGAGCTGATGTGCCCAGAAGCCCGGCTGCCTCCGGTGTGCCCCCGCGCCCCGGCTGTGTACCAGCAGGAGCTGGCAGTGCTCCAGCAGCAGCAGGGAGGGGTGAGCCCCAGAAATGAGGGTCCTGCCCCCGCGTCCTAAGCAGTGGGGGGGCCTGGGGTGGTCCGTGCAGAGCACCCTCGGAGGGATCCTGAGCTCTCATAGTAGCTAGCACTCTTGAGCGGACGCTGCTCCACACGGTCACTGATCCTTGCTAGAACCCTGGCGGGTGAGGAAGATTTCCATTTAGAGGTGAGGGAACTGAGGGGCAGAGGTGGATACGGCTCCTGACGGCCGTGGCCGGCAGTGCTGAGAAGGCATGCTGAGCCGGCTGCGTGGAAGTCTGTGCCTGTCACCTCTCTGTGTGCCCCCTCACCCCTGTCCAGACGGCTCCCGAGACATGGAGGTGACAGAGCCCTCCTGCAGGGAAGTCCCAGTCCCTGCAGGAGCTGGAAGACACCTGAGGGTCCAGATAGTCACAGGGAGGGAGAAATGGATGGTGTCAGTGGCAGAGGACTTCAGACTAGGAAATGGAGGGAGCAGAGCTGGGGGTAAGTCCGGGAAGGCTTCCTGGAAGAGAGGAGACCCGTGGAGAATCATACCCACAGGGAAGTTTAGAGCACGACCCCAGTCATGGCCTTCGGGAAGGGCACGGTCTCCATACCGGTGACTGCAGTACGAGGCAGAGAAGACGAGCCCTAGGAGGTGGCGCACGGTGACCCGGGCCACGGACGGCAGAGCGGGAGTCAGCTTCTGGCTCTGCTGTGTCCTCACTGTGCGACCTTGGGCGTTAGTTCCTTGTCTGCCCTTCAGTTCATGTGTGAAACGGGAACAATAACATAATTCCCCACAGGATTGTTGTGAGGGCTACACGCGTCACCGCACGCGCTTAGAAGTGACCCCGGTATGTGAGCTCAGCTGCTGTGACCCTTATCTGCGGTACTCCTGTACGGGACAGGGAGGTGCTCTAGAAGGAGGGAACAGCACGCGCAGGTGTTTGGAAGGGAGGAGAAAGCTGGGCCGGGAAGTGGGGCGTGTGGTGCCGTGTGGAGGGGCCCTGTGTCCCCCTCTCTGTCTCCCGGGGCCTTGCGCCCTCCCTGGCGTATGCCAGGAATCAGAAAGGAGTCGGTGCGGCTCTCTGGCTGAGCGTGGGCTCTGGAACCAGGCGGCTAGCTTCAACTTACGCTGTGTGCTCATCTGCAAAGTGGGGACATTAATGGTACTCCCTCGCTGGCCTGTTACGAGGACAGAGTGAGTGTGTGTGGAGCGTTTGTCCACTGAGCACACGGTGAGCACACTCAGTGTTGGGCACAGTGAATTAGCGAATGAGTTGGGGCTTGGGATAGAGACTGGGATGTGGGAGGGCCTTGGGGGCAGGATGGCAGTGGCCCCAAGCCCTTGACCCGCCCCACAGAATTGGTGCTCCCCTGTTGTAGGAGCTCGGCCACGAGGAGCTCTTTGTGGCCGTGGAGATGCTGTCAGCCGTGGTCCTGATTGACCAGGCCCTGGAGGCCAGGGATGTCGGCGGCTTCTGGAGCAGTCTGGTGAACCCCGCCACGGGCCTGGCCGAGGTGCAAGGAGAGAACGCTCAGCGGTGAGAAGGTTTAGCAGGTGTGAGCAGGAGGGGGCGGAGCCAGGACTCCGCCCTCTGCTTGGGACCCAGCCTTCTGCGCGGTTCCCTGCTCCTGAGCCCAGGCCCCTCTCTGGGGCTGTTCGCAGCCCCTGGCCCGTGACTCGTCCTGGAAGTGGAGCTCGAGCATCCCCGCTTCCTCCGTTCCTTTTGCTTTCGTAGAGGTTTGAGTCCCGCCCCGTGCCAGATACTATCCCGGGTGGTGGGAAATGGCAGTCAACAAAGCCAAGTTCCGGCTCTCATCCAACCCACGTGCTCGTAGAGGGGACAGGCAAAGCCAACGTGCCGGATGACTGGCAGGGAGGAAGAGCCATGGCAGAACCAGAAGGGGCCGAGGGGGTAAAGGCTGGGGACAGGCGGGGGGTTAGGGAAGGCCCCGTCGGTAAGGGGACGTTGAGAGGGACCTCGGGGCATCTGTGGTTGCGGGGAGCTGCGTGGGGCACAGGCCCAGAGCAGGACATTGCTTGGTGTGTGCAGGGAGTGCCGTGGAAGCCGGCGTGGCCAGGCAGAGAGGGCCGAGTGGTGGCTGTGAAGCAGTGGGGGCCACGCCATAGCTTGGGAAGGGAGCCACAGGAGGGTTTCAGTGAGGAGGGGGCGATGTGACCTTTTGCCAGGCTCTCGGTGGCTGCTGCGCTGGGGATGGCTCCAGGGTTGATCAGGACAGGCAGGCAGCCTCCAGGCCAGGCGCGAGGAAGTCATGGCCGAGGGCAGCGGGCGTGGGTGGTGGCGAAGGGGAGTCTGCTCCTGGGTCTGTTCCCCAAGTGGATCTGACGGGACTTGGTTGCGTGTGGATGTGGCTGTGAGGGGGAGAGCGTGGTCACCTGTGGCTCCAAGATTTCCTCCCTTAGAGATTGGAGTGTGTGTTGACAGGAGTGGGAAGGACTGGGGCACACAGGCCAAATGGAGGTGCAGAGCTCAGGTGTGAGCGGCAGGCGTGTGATCACATCCGGCATCCGTGGAAGGAGCGAGGAGGCCGCTGGCGTTCACGCCCGGGTGGCGGGTTGGGGAGACCTTAAGGTTTCGGCGTCCCGAGCCGTGAGGTCAGGGTACGAGTCCGGAGACCGAGCGGTGGGAGGCTGGGGCACGCAGGGCTCGGGCAGGGCGGGGAGCCAGCACAGGGGCCTCGGAAGAACAGTGGACAAGGGGAGAAGAGGAGGAGGAGAGCACGGCGAGCCCCCTGACTTCCCGCTGGCGGGGCCCCCGCTGCCCACCCTCTCTCCCTCTGCTGCCAGTTACTTTGATGCGCTGGTGGCGCTGCGGCAGGGGCGTGCGCCAGACGGCGTCTTGAGCTGGAATGACCTGCAGGCCACCGTGAACCAGGTCAACGCTCAGGTGCAGGAAGAAACCGATCGTGAGTGGAGTCCAGGGCGGGCAGAGGCAGCCCATCCCTTACCTAGTCCCTCTGCCCACCGACGTGTGTCTTGCCCAGAGGTGCTGGCGGTCAGCCTCATCAACGAGGCTCTGGACCAGGGCAGCCCCGAGAAGACCCTGTCGGCCCTCCTGCTCCCCTCGGCTGGCCTGGACGACGTCCACCTGCCTGTGGCCCCTCGGTACCATCTCCTCCTTGTGGCGGCCAAAAGGCAGAAGGCCCAGGTGAGGTCTGCGTCGGTCGCTGGAGCAGAAAGGGCATCCGCCGTGGGCAGAGCTGTGCCCAGGATGCACCTGGGGCCAGCCCAGTCTGATGAGAGTCCCCTCTGGGGGTGGAGGGCAGGAGGGGCCGTGGGGGTAGGTGGCCCCACGGCCAGGGCGCTGGACCGAGCTCCGGATGCCAGCATGCAGAGAGTGGTGGGGGCTTGTGCGTGGGTAGAGCACAGGCCTGGGGGCCAGAGGATGGGGCTGGACTTCCTGCTCTGACACTCAGCGACGTTGTGACCTCCAGCAAATCCCGTGTCTCTGAGCTCTAACACGTCCGTAACATGCTGCATGCGCTGGTTCTACGTGCCTTCTGGAATGGGGGAAATCACACGATTAGAGAGCGTGGTGGGGTCCTAAGCCTGTAGCGCCCTGAGCCCACGGTGGCGCGGGGGGTTGAGGGCTAGACCTGCTGGGCCAGACGCCTCAGTGTGCATCCTGGTGGGCTGACCCTGCCCACGTCCTGCTGTTTCCTCACCTGCAGACACGACATGACAGTCGACGTGTCTCGCGGTCAGGGGTTCGGTGACATGGCGTGCTGGTAAAGCTGCCTGGGTTCTTCCTGGGCCGAGCATCGTTTGTGGGCTTTACAAAAGCCGGTTCCAAAGAAAGTGCTTTAGAGCGCTGCCTGGAGCACAGCGGCCCGTCACGTTTTGTTTAGAAAGGTTCTCCCGTGGGGCGTCTGGGTGGCTCAGTCGGTTAAGCATCCGACTTCGGCTCAGGTCATGATCCCACAGTTCGTGGGTTCGAGCCCTGCATCGGGCTCTGTGCTGACAGCTCAGAACCTGGAGCCTGCTTCGGATTCTGTGTCCACCCCCCCTGCCCCTCCCCCGCTCACGCTCCGTCTCTCTCTCTCAAAAATAAACACGTTAAAAAATTAAAAAAAAAAAAAAAGAAAGTTCCTCCTGTCTGTGAGGAGGGTTGGCAGGGAGCAGAGTCTGGGGTTGGGGCTGGGTGAAGGGGGGTGGGGCAGTGGGGAAGCAGCCTGACCCTGTGGCCTGCACAGACTCTCTCAGCCTGTGGTCACACATAGCCTGCCACGCCTGGTGGTGTAGAAGGTTCGGAGCAGGGATGGGAAGGACAGAGGGGAGGCCAGGGTCAGGATCGGCCCGAGAAAGTGCGCAATGAGGCACAGGGACGTAGGAGCAGGGCAGGTGCAGGGAGACTTTGGTCCGGGCTCTCCTGGGACGTGGCTGAGGCACAAGGGCAGGGAGGTGAGCTGCCCGGAGGGCGGAGGCTCTGGGGGTGCTGCGGCCAAGCTGAGTCGGTGCTTGGCCAGCCTGAGAGCAGGCCCGGTCCGAGCCTTCTGAGCCTGGCAGCAGCCCACCGGAGCAGGTGACAAGGCCATGGCTGCACACGGGTCCTCGCACAGCTGAGCTTGGGGCCTGCCTGGCCCGGCTCTCATCTCTCCCACATCTCTTGGCATCCCAGGCAACGGGGGACCCCGGAGCGGTGCTGTGGCTGGAAGAGATCCGCCGGGAGGTGGTTCGAGCCAACCAGGACACGAACGCCGCACAGCAGAGTACGTGGGCCTGGGGGCCCTGCAGGAGTCTGGTGGCCGGGGTGGGGTGGCGGCTGGGGGAGGGAAAGAGGTGAGGGCTCCCCACCCAGGGAGATGGGCCAGAACCAGAGCAGAGCCTTGCTGCTCGGACTAGAGGGTGGGCTTCCAGCAGCCGGGCTGGCAAGTCTCAGGGGCTGAGAGCCCACAGCCCACCCGTGCCTCCGTCCACGCCTTCCAGTGGGTACTTGACCCCAAAGCCTGAGCGTGTGAAATTGGATGGTGGCGGAAGGTCCAACCCATACCGCCCGCTCTGGCTGGGGGGTGTTCAGGCGTGGGCGGCGGGGGTCAGTACACAGAGACACTTGCGTTGCAGAGCGCGTGCTGGTGGTGTCGGTCCGTACTGTCTGGAGTCCCTCTGTCTGTCTGTCTGTCTGTCTGCGTGACGGAAGGCAGGTGCTGCACTTCTCGGACTTTATTCTCTCCCTAAGAAACTGCCCTGAGCTTCTCTGCCCGTATCCTGCCCTTGAGCTTCTGTACGAGAGACATTGGAGCTGTCTTCTTACCCCGCCCCAGCCAGCCCCATGCTGCCTCCCTCCAGGAAGCCTTCCTTGACCGCTACCTTTTCCTCCAGGCACAGCCGCATGCTCTGTTTTCATCTATGTCTGCATCCATGCTGGGAGGTTCCCTGTCCCCTCCTTTAGATGGGCCTTTTGTGTCCTGTGAATCCCACCCCCGTAGGCAGGGCAGGGCGCTTGGGAGGGACTTGGGGGAGGGGTAGGGACCAACCCCTGCTTCCTGATGCCCCTGTCAGTGGCTCTCGGTGTGGCCGCCATCAACCAGGCCATCAAGGAGGGCAAGGCGGCCCAGACAGAGCGGGTGTTAAGGAACCCCTCCGTGGCCCTCCGGGGGGTGGTTCCCAACTGCGCCGACAGCTACCAGCGAGTCCTGGAAGGAGCCATGGCAAAGAAGCGGCGTCCAGGTAATGGCCCCAGCCCCTCCCGCCGCCTGTCCCAGCCGCCCGCTGCCTCCTCTGAGCCTCGTGTCCTTACCTGGCTTCTGCTCAGGGGACGCGGCTCTCTGGGTCCAACACGACATGAGAGATGGCTCCGCCTACTACCTGCACCTGCAGACCTTCCGGGGAACTTGGGAGCCGCCCACCGGCTGCCGCCTGAACACGTCCCACCTGACTCGGGAGGAGATCCAGGTTGGCAGAGCCCCTGTGCAGGAGGGGCCGGGGAGGGCCTTCCCTGTAGCTGAGGCTCCGCCTGCCAGGGTACCACAGGCTCTCTCCTGCCTCCACAGTCCGCCATCACCAAGGTCACGGCTGCCCGTGACCGCCAACAGCTCTGGAAGGCCAACGTTAGCTTAGTCATCCAGCTCCAGGCCCGCATGCGCGGCTTCCTGGTTCGGCAGAAGTTCGCTGAGCGCTCCCGCTTTCTGAGGACCTGGCTGCCGGCGGTCATCAAGATCCAGGTGGCGGGCACTGGCCTTGGAAGTCCAGGGCCTGGGGTCTGGGCTTTGGGGTTTCCTTCCCGCCTGCTCTCTGCTGAGTGGGAGGGGGATGATCTTCCGGCCCCCGAGCGGTGGGGTTTGAGAGGAGCATGCGTTCCAGAGCCTGGGTTTGGGTCCCATCTCCGCCACTTAGTCACCACGTGACCCCGCCAGGCGCGTACTCTGGACCAGCTTCCCCGTCTGCAGAATGGAAACGTGAATGTCGTAGCGCGGCCCCCCCCCCCCCCCCCCCCCCCCCCCCGTGCAGGGCTGTCGTGAGGGCTAAGCGAGGTGACATCCAACGGGCATCTGAACAGTGCCAGTCACTGTCATCACCATCACTGTCCCCAGGGCATGAGCTGCTTCGTTGCCTCCCCGTGGGGAGGAGGGAGTGAGGTTTAGTGAGCCATTGGGGTTCGGACATGAGGGGGGCGTCCCGGGTTGGGGGTAAACAGGAAAGGGTGGACCAGCCCCAAGGGGAACTTTTGTCTCCAGCCAGCCCTTTCTACTTGTATCCTTCCGACCTGCGGATGGTCCCACGAGTAACTGGGGGCAGGGGCAACTCGGAAGGTGGGCCTCGGGCCCGACCACCTTACGAGCCAGGAAAGATGGGAGTTGAGCACAGAGACTCCCCAGGTAGATGTGACCTGCAGGTGTCACGGGCACGTGTGCACCGTGAAGATACTTTACATAATGAACGTGCGCACATCTGGTATCTGCAAGGACACCCGCTGGCCCGGGGCAAGGGCAGGAGACGGACGGGAGACACACAGAGGAGCGACCACATCTCCCCTGGCGGGGCCAGGAACACAGCTGACATTAGATGCTGTGCTGATAGGGACGCAGAGCAACCCAGAAGGGTCCCCTGGGGTGGGGGGGGGGGGGGGGGCGAGTGGTCCCTGAGTATGCACTAGCCCATGTGGGGGGTGGTAACGGAGGGCTTGGGCTTTAGAGTTAGAGGCTGGAGTTCGCCTCCTGGTCCTGCCATTTCTGGGTCGTACGAGGACCTTGGGCGCCTTCCCTAAGCCCTCTCCAGCACCGTCCCCTCGTTCACGACGATGGTCCTGACCTCACGTGTAGGTTGTGAGGGTTGAGCAGGAAAGTTTCACGTAGCGCTGAGCTAGTGAGCACTCCACTGGTGGTGGCCATGATACCAGGTTACCTGGCAGGGCGCTGGTCCCAGAAGTCAATGCAGAACCTTAGCAGTTAGCACTGAGTGGTCTGATCGCAGGGATTCCCCCCGCCTGAGCCTGGACTGGAATTTCACCCCAAAACTACAGAGCTGAGAAGCCACGGCAGCAGTGGCAGAGGGGATGGGGTCAGGGCACATTTGCCACCAGCCCTGGAGCTGTGCGGGTTCCGGCCCAGGTCCTGGGAGGCGGGGGAAGGGAGAGGTGGCCCAGAGCCTCTCGGGCCACCTGTCCTCCAGACGTAGAGAAGTAGTAAGGGTCAGCAATGGTGTTGGTGGGGCGTACGGAGACCTCCCACTCTCCCGAAGGCTCTGAGCCTGGCTGAGAGCCAGTCCCTGTCCTGCCTTTCGACTAGTCCAGACTGGGGGAGGGGCCTCTTTTTTTTTTTTTTCAACGTTTATTTATTTTTGGGACAGAGAGAGACAGAGCATGAACGGGGGAGGGGCAGAGAGAGAGGGAGACACAGAATCGGAAACAGGCTCCAGGCTCTGAGCCATCAGCCCAGAGCCCGACGCGGGGCTCGAACTCACGGACCGTGAGATCGTGACCTGGCTGAAGTCGGACGCTTAACCGACTGCGCCACCCAGGCGCCCCGGGAGGGGCCTCTTTAGGAAGGAGCTGTGTGTGGGTGGGCAGAGGAAGAGAGGAGAGGGGTCCCCTCTGCTTTTCACGGCAGCAGGTATCCAGAGGGACAGTCTGTACGCAGAAGGAGAGGATGCAGCACCTGGAAAAGGCCTGGGCTGGGGGCTTCCTGGGCCTGCAGGCTCCAGGGTGGACAGCTGCTGTCCTGGGGCCACCCTGCCTCATTTACACCCCATCCCAACAGGGTGACACGGTCAGCCTCAGGAGGGAGCCCGGCTCGGAGGACTGGCTCTGGGGAGGGCTGGGAGGGCAGTTAGTCAAGAAGGGATACTCCAAACGCACCAGCCCCAGTGTCAGCGATGGGGTATCACCCAGGGCCTGAGCGCCCAGGACATGTTCCATGTGAGCCCTAAAAGACAGGAAGGGTTTTGGGGGTAGGTGGGGCTGGGGGTCGGGATGGGGGGCGTAAACGAAGGGTCAGGGCAGAAAGTCACCAGGCATGTTTAGAGGAAAGTGAATTGGCTGGTGTGGCTGGAATCACGAAGGAAGAAGCCAGTGGGGGGACGTGTGTGTGTCAGATGGTCGAGAACTTCTGGAAATTTGGGGCCGAGAGAGACACAGTCCGAGAAGTACGTTAGGAAACTAATCTACACAGGCTTGGTATGAAAGGGGAGAGGCCCCTGAGAGGGAAGGGGGCCGTGAGGTTTGGTTTTAGAGACCAAAGAGGGCCTGACTTACAGCCAGGGCCGGGTGCCCTGAATCGCTGTGCTCTGTGCAGGGGAGGCTGGCACAGGGTTGGGTGCGAGCGGGGTGGGGTCGTTGGAACAGGAGTGTGACTAGGGGAGCGTGGGCGGCCCGCGGCCCACACGGCTCTGCCTGTGTGCCTGTGTCTCTGTGCGCCTCCCCAGACTGGGCGTGGGGGATGGCGGAGCACGTGCGTGTGTTTGGGGGGACACGGCGCGTGCTCTGGTGACGGGGTGTAGACTGTATTACTACTGTCTTTTAAGCTCATTGCCTTACAGTAGAGTCCCTGCGAGGAGGTGTTGGTTGGCCTAGGTGTGTGCGTGTGCGTATGCGTGTGCCGGGACCAGGGAGGGCGGCAGGCGTTTGGTCTCCCCATGTGGATGGAAGTTCTCTGACACCAGGGCTGGCTTTCCCTCCCTCCTCCCCCTCCCCCTCCCCTTGCCTGCCTCCCTCCTGCTTCCCTGGAGGGCCTCTCAGGCTAGCGGGGACCAGCCGGCCTCTTCTCCTTTCCTGTCCTGACGCCCAGGCTCACTGGCGGGGTTACAGGCAGCGGAAGACCTACCTGGGACGGCTGCAGTATTTAAAAGCAAACTCGGACGCCATAATCAAGGTAGCTGTCACGGTTTGGGTGGGTTCCTGTCTCTTGAAGGGCCCTCTGAGAACAATTGTTTAGTCCTCTTGCCTCGTGGCCTCTGGGGACAGCTGGACTGGCCCGGGCCGGAGGGTGGCCCCCGAGCCTGGAGCTCTGACGCAGTGCGCGTCCTCAGATCCAGGCCTGGGTCCGGATGTGGGCAGCTCGGAGGCGGTACCGGAGGCGTCTGGGATACTTCCAGAAGAACGTGAGTGTCCTTCTGCTGTCCCCGTGCCCGGCCTTCACGCATGAGACCAGGGCAGGGGCGGCCAGCAGCCCTTTCGCACCTGTGTTCACGGCAGGTTAACTCCATTGTGAAGATCCAGGCGTTTTTCCGAGCCCGGAAAGCCCGGGATGACTACAGAATGTTAGGTACGCGGCTTGGTCTCTTCTCTGTTGTGAGTACACGGCCTGCCCTCCCCTGTCCACGCGAGCCCATGGCCCCCGAGAGTCAGCAAGGCAGAGGGTCACGCCCCCCCCCCCCCCCCCCCCCCAGGCTTGCAGCCTGGGCTCTGGAGACGCCGTTGGCCCTTCTTGAGCCCCTGCCCTCATCACCAGCTGATGTCCCCGACCTTGAGCATATGGCTCAGGACCCGGGGTGCGTGTGGGAGTGAAGACATGTGCTCTGCCTTTGGGGATCCCCCAGTCTGGTGGTAGAGACAGGAAATCCCCCAGGCTCAGACAGGTCCAGATGTGCCTCCTGGGGCCGCACAGCAGGGAGAGAGTAGGAGACGTCTGTGCAGAACGTCCGATAGGGGTTGTAGCAGAAGCTCCTGCCCGCCAGGTAACATGGCCCGGTCCCCTGGAGGACTCCCCCGAGCATGTTCTTTCTGTGCCAGGCCTCCATTATCTCCCCGTCGCTACCAGCAAAGTAATCAAGGGAAGGGGCTTCTCCCCACACTCTCGCGTGACCCGTGGCTCCCCCAGCTCCGGCCTCTGGGCCGTGCATGAAGCCTTCTGCAGCGTCAGGACTGAGTGCCAGCACCTAGGGGTCCTCCGTCATCCTGCCCCTCGTCCCCTCAGCGGGGCACGCACCTAAAGCCTCAAAGGGGTCCTTCTGGGCCGTTCTTGGCTCCTGTCCTGAAAGTCCAGAAGCCCAGCCTTGGATGCCCTGCTCTTTGTGAAGTAGACCCAGGGTCCATTTCCAAGTTTCCTCCAGTCCTTGGGTTCTGGAACAGGTGGGCCCCTTTCCCTTCCAGGCCTGAGGCAGCATTCCTGGGCATCAGGTGGCCTGCACTGCCCTGGGACGTCCCTCTTACCCCACTCTGCCCGTCCTGCCCGCAGGGGTGCCGCCTGCCCATCTCTGACTCTGGGCACTCAGCCGATCAGAAGAACAAATTGGAGTAGGGGGTTCGTGGAGGCAGCTAGGGCTCTGACTTGGGGGCAGGAGAGGTCCCTGGCCTGGGCCCAGGGGCGAGGAGAGCAAGGGAAGGACGGTTCCTCCGTCACAACTACCCATAAGAGACCAGAGCTCGGGGACAGGACAGGCCTGGAGGCAGCCTGCTGGCCTCAAGCAGGCTGGGGACCAGGAGGTGGTAAGAGGCAGGGAGCTGCTGAGGAAGCCCCTGCGAGGGCTCGGCTCGTCCTGACGCCTCTTCCCTTCCCGCCAGTGCACGTGCCCCATCCCCCTCTCAGCGTGGTGTGCAGATTTGCCCACCTCTTGAATCAAAGCCAGGAGGACTTCCTGGCCGAGGCAGAGCTGCTGAAGCTTCAGGAAGAGGTGGTCAGGAAGATCCGGTCCAACCAGCAGCTGCAGCAGGACCTCAACCTCATGGACATCAAGATCGGCCTGCTGGTGAAGAACCAGATCACCCTGCAGGTGAGGGGCCGGGCCGCCCACCGCCGGACCCAGCTGCTTCCAGGGAGGTGGCTACTTGAGTACGTGTTACGTGTCGGATTTCATTACCTGGCTCAGGTCCTCGCTCCCGCGGCGCTTCGGGGGGCAGGTGACGGTGGAACTAGAATGCCTGCTTCTGCCGCTTCCCAGTGAGGGGGCCGCCAGCCGCCTCTTTCATCTCTGAGTCTGTTTCCTCCTCGGAGGCGGGAATAATCAGAGCGCCCACCTCACCAGGCCCGTGTAGACAGATAGGAAAGTACCTCAAACCGCAAATTACGAGGCCGCGCCGTGTGGGTAGAAGCGGCAGTGATGGCCCCAGCCCGGCGCGCGCGACGTGAGAAATGAGCAAAATCCCACAGACGCGACGCCCGGGCCGCTAGCCGGCCCTCTCTGGGGACGGGACGCACCCTGTGGAAGCAGAGGTGCCAGACGGAGTGGCAGGGCGGGGGGCGGGGGGGCGCGCACCCTCGAACCGTGTGTGGGGGCGCCTGGAACCGCAGAAAGGCCCGGTTCCTCGAGGCCTGATTCTGACCCAGCGCCGTGCCCCCCGGCACCTGCAGGAGGTGATCTCCCACTGCAAGAAGCTGACCAATAAGAACAAAGAGCAGCTGTCGGGTATGATGGTTCTGGACAAGCAGAAGGGCCTGAAGTCGCTGAGCAGAGAGAAAAGGCAGAAACTAGAAGCTTACCAGCACCTTTTCTACCTGCTGCAGGTGAGCAGGAGCCTTTGGAACGAGAGGACCCCACCGTCCCCGAAGGGTCTGGGGCCCGGAGGCCTCTCTGTGCCCGTAACCCTCATGCCTCGACCCCGGAGACTGCCCCCCACTGCTGCTTGTCTGAAGGTTCCTCGCACCTCCCAGGAAGCGGGCCGGTGCCTTCTCCTCTCCGGTCCCCATCGGGAGAGCCTCTAATGCATCACCGGCCCTCGAGGCCCATCACACGCCTCCTGTTTCCCCCGTTGCTTGCAGACTCAGCCTCTCTACCTGGCCAAGCTGATCTTTCACATGCCACAGAACAGAACCACCAAGTTCATGGAGTCCGTGATTTTCAGCCTGTACAACTATGCCTCCAACCGCCGCGAGGCCTACCTCCTGCTCCAGCTCTTCAAGACAGCGCTCCAGGAGGAGATCAGGTAGGCTTTCCGCGCCCAGACGAGTGGGAAGGGAACGGGTTGAGAGACACCACCGTCGGCCCCTTCACAAGGGGGCGGTTTGTTGAGGTTTGAGGGCAGAAATGGAATCACGAGACCTCTTCTCAGCCTCACGTGGAGCGTCTGTAAGAGCCTCCGGGGACAGTACGGAGGGAGGATGCGGGCGGGCAAGTCAGCGCACAGGCTGTCAGGACAGGCCTTGAGAGGGGCCATAGCAGAGCAGGCTTTGAAGGGCCACAGTCTCGGAGAGGAGCAGCTGTTTGTCCTACACAGAGACAGGAGACCAGCTCCGGTGACCTCTCGAACCACAGGTCAAAGGTGGAGCAGCCCCAGGACATGGTGACAGGCAACCCCGCGGTAGTGGGGCTCGTGGTGAGGTTCTACCGTAATGGGCGGGGCCAGAGCGCCCTGCGCGAGATCCTGGGCAGAGTCGTCCAGGACGTGCTGGAGGACAAGACGCTGAGTGTCCACATCGACCCCATTCACCTCTACAAGAGCTGGGTCAACCAGAGCGAGGCCCAGACCGGCCAGCGCAGGTGAGGGGCGGTGCAGGTGAGCAGCAGCAGAGGGAGAGCTCCTTTGACCAGCTCCGAAGGTGGCATAGAAACGAGCTGCTGATTTATGCAGCTACGACGCCGGCCCTGCGGGATGAAATAAAGTAGCTTTTAGCGCCCCCTCTGGTGGTTAACGTGGAACTGATGTAAATGACGCGGACCTGGGTATAGAATGAGCACAGGTGAACGCGCAAACGTGTGTAATTGGCGTGTCGGTGCTTGCTTGAGAGCGGCCGTCCGACCTGCCGGGAGTTGGGATACGGACGCCTCCTTGATGGGGGAGAGCTGAGCACCCAGATTTGCAGGCGGATAGACAAGTGAGGTGGCAGGAGAGCTGGTCGGCCTTGCAGACTGGGGGTGCTACTCGGGGGCACGGTCCTTGGGAAGGGGGCCGCCGAGGAGCCGCCCGCGCTGGCGGCCTCTCCAGTGGCACACGGGCCTGCGTGTCGGGCCTGCAAGGCCGAGGCCGTCTTCCCGATCGCCCCAACCGCCAAAGACTAGCTGAGGGATGGCCCTGCCTCCAGCCCCGCTGAGGAGTCCACGCAGACTGTGGTCGTCCGCTCGTCCCTCCTCGTCCACCCCGTGGGCCCTCAGCTTCTCCTCCTTCGCCTTCCACCCACCTCGCTCCATTCCCTCTGAGTCCTTTCTCTTATTCCGACCTGGTCCCCTCCAGCACGCGGGGCCGCCCTTAGCGCGAGTGTAGGTATACGCACGCGCAATCCTGTTAGATGGAGGGTTCAAAGGGTGGAACTCGGGAGGGGAGGCCGTGGGAGGGGCTCTGGCTGATACCTTGTCTCTCTCTGCCCACAGCCACCTCCCCTATGACGTCACTCCAGAGCAGGCCTTGAGCCACCCCGAGGTCCAGAGACGGCTGGACATCTCCCTCCGCAGCCTCCTCGCCGTGACGGACAAGTTCCTTGCAGCCATCATCTCCTCTGTGGACCAGATTCCGTAAGTGCATCAGCCGCGCCCCAGCCCGGGCACGGGACCTCAAGAGGGCCAGGCCAGGCGAGCTGTAAACCTCTGTGTCCAGCACTCTAGGAGGCGGGAATAGGTTAAATTAGTAGGTGGCACATCTGTGGTAGGAACAGTGACGATAATAGAATCTAACACATTTGAACACTGTTCTGTCATTGTACGTTACTTCCACGACCTAGTTTCACTTGATCCTCACAAAATCCCTGAGCTAGAGGGAGGGCAAGAATGGCCATCTCCATCTTCCAGACCAGGGAAGGAGTCGGCGAGGGGGAGGAGGTGGGGTAAGCCCCCGTCTGTTGTTCTCCTCGGGCCCCGCCTCCAATCCAGCCCCTCCCGGGTGCTCGGTGATGACAGACAAGGTTGGCCTTCCCAGAGCCTCCCAGGCTGTCCTGGGACAGGGTTCTGGCTGTGAGTGCCCCACACCCCAGGTCCACGCTGAAGGTGCTTCTGTGGGGGGAGGCAAAGTGAATATCGGGACCTGGGCTGCTCCCCAGGGGAGACGAGCAAAGAAGAGGGTCTCGGGCCAGGCTGAAGGCCGCATGCAAGCTTAGTGGGCGGCAGGGCCCTGGTCCAGGGCACTGACACTAGGGCAGGGGAGGGGGCGGCAGGGCCCTGGTCCTGGGCACTGACACTGAGGCAGGGGAGGGGGCGGCAGGGCCCTGGTCCTGGGCTCTGACACTGAGGCAGGGGAGGGGGGCGGCAGGGCCCTGGTCCTGGGCACTGACACTGAGTCAGGGGAGGGGGCGGCAGGGCCCTGGTCCTTGGGCACTGACACTAGGGCCGGGAGGGGGAGACAGGGGCCCGGTCCTTGGGCACTGACACTAGGGCCGGGGAGGGGGAGACAGGGGCCCGGTCCTTGGGCACTGACACTAGGGCTGGGAGGGGGAGACAGGGGCCCGGTCCTTGGGCACTGACACTAGGGCCGGGGAGGGGGAGACAGGGGCCCGGTCCTTGGGCACCGACACTAGGGCAGGGGAGGGGGCGGCAGGGCCCTGGTCCTGGGCTCTGACACTGAGGCAGGGGTGGGGGCGGCAGGGCCCTGGTCCTGGGCACTGACACTGAGGCAGGGGAGGGGGCGGCAGGGCCCTGGTCCTGGGCTCTGACACTGAGGCAGGGGAGGGGGCGGCAGGGCCCTGGTCCTTGGGCACTGACACTAGGGCCGGGGAGGGGGAGACAGGGGCCCAGTCCTTGGGCACCGACACTAGGGCTGGGGAGGGGGCGGCAGGGCCCTGGTCCTGGGCACTGACACTAGGGCCGGGGAGGGGGCGGCAGGGAGCGGGCCGTGAGTAGCAGGGGGACACTGCCTGGAGCTCCGGCAGAGACCGGCGGACCGCGGCTCACGCACACTTTGTCCGCAGATACGGGATGCGGTATGTTGCTAAGGTGCTGAAGACAACCTTGGCGGAGAAGTTCCCCGACGCCCCAGAGAACGAGGTCTACAAGGCGAGTGTCCCCTCCCCAGACTCGCGAGCTCCCTTTTGCCCTGCTGGTGAACCCCCGACTGAGACAAATGGAGAGAAGACCCGACGCTGTAAAAATCAAGCGGGGAAATCTCCACACTGGCTCACCAGCAGGGCCTCTGCCGGCGGGCGGAAAGGCGCATGGTCGTGAGCTAAGAGGCCGGACAGCCCCGCACGGGCCCAGGGGACCTGGGTTCCGGTCCCGGCCCCTGCCCAGCTTTCGCCGCGTGACCTTGAGCGGGTCGCCAGCCTGGGAGCTGGGGGGCGGGGCAGGGGCTGCCAGGGCGGACCCCCGGACGCTTCTGGGACCGTTTCCTCTGCCCTCAGGTGGTAGGGAACCTCCTGTACTACCGCTTCCTGAACCCTGCCGTCGTGGCCCCTGACGCCTTCGACATCGTGGCCGTGGCGGCGGGCGGTGCCCTGGCCGCCCCCCAGCGCCACGCGCTCGGGGCCGTGGCCCAAGTCCTGCAGCAGGCCGCTGCCGGCAAGGCCTTCCGCGGGGAGAGCCGGCACCTGCGGGTCTTGAATGACTACCTGGAGGAGACGCACTTCAAGTTCAGGTCTCCGTCCCGGCACCCTGTCCCTCCTGTCCCCTTCTCCTGCTCTCGTCCTCTGCCGTGCCCCCCCTCCCCCCTCTGGGCCATGGGGGAAGCGCGGCACGGCGGGGGGCGCGGCGGTCAGGGAGCCGGAGCGTGGGTTGTTGGAAGCATCGCCCGGCGGAGACAGAGGAGGGCCGTCCAGGGCAGTGGGCTTGAGGGGACACCGGGAGGGGGGCCGGGCGGCCCCGCGGGGGCGCACAGAACAGGTGGGGGTGCCGCCCGCCCTCTCCCACACCCTTCCTCTGGAGACAGGAGGTTCGTCTGCCGAGCCTGCCAGGTGCCTGAGCCGGAAGAGCGCTTTGCGATGGACGAGTACTCGGACATGGTGGCTGTGGCCAGACCCGTGGTGTACATCACCGTGGGGGAGCTGGTCAACACGCACAGGGTGAGGGGCGTGGCCGGGGTCGCAGGGGGGCGGGGGGGGCGGCGTGGGCGGCCCTCGGAGGAAGGTCTGGCTTGGATCTGTAGCTGCTCTCTCCTTCCACCTGCAGCTGTTGCTGGAGCACCAGGACTCGGTTGCCCCCGATCACTGCGACCCCCTGCACGAGCTCCTGGAGGACCTGGGGGAGCTGCCCACCATCCCTGACCTCATCGGTGCGCGCCGTCCTTGGCGAGGGGGCCCGGCAGCGGGTGGGCGGGGGAGGGCCTGCAGGGAGGGAGGGACGGACAGACCGAATGGCAGGCCGGCAGGCTCTCTCCGGAGTTCCATAGTCAGGGACGCGTGCCGGAAAGCCAGTCCGCGCAGCACGTCTCCTTTCCCTCTGGTCCGAGATGGACACAGGGACCTGGACTGATAGGAAGAAAGGGGACAGACGGTAGAGGGACCCAGTGCCAGCTGCGAACGGCCAATCAAATCGTGGGAGAGCGGTGTGGATGAATACGGGTCCGTTTGGAGTCTCTAAGGGTTTCTCTGACAGGGCCTTGAGTCCATGGAGTGACAGGATGTGGCCCTGCAGGGGCGGAAGTTCAGGGTGGGGGTGGTGACACATCGAAAGCTGGGAGCCCCAACACCTGGGCAGAGGGTGTCGGTCAGAGGTTCATCCGCAGGAACCGGGAGGCTGAGCTCTATGGACGAGAGCCGTCCTGTGGGTGCTGCCCCCGGTGGACCCGCCTCTCCCGGCGTAGGGGTGCCCGCAGCGGGCACGTAGCACAGCTGTCTGCACGTGGGGCACGCTGTCTCATCCCTCCCTCCACTTCAGGGGAGGGCGTGGCCGCGGACAGGAGCCTGGACCCGAGCAAGCTGGAGGTGTCCCTGACGCTCGCCAACAAGTTTGAAGGGCTGGAGACGGACCCCGGCGATGCCAGTGCCCGGAGCCTGCTTCTGAGGTGGGTGAAGGTGGCCCCAGCCCCGGCCCCTGCTCGGATGGGGGGCGAGGCCATTCCACTGTCTTCCTGGGCTCCTGTCCTTCGGGCGGGTCCCCCTGAGGCTCACCGGCACTGCCCTCGCCGGGCCTCCGCTGTCCACCTCGGCCTCTGTTCTGTGCTGAGCTGAGGCCGAGGGAGAGCGGGGGTGTTGGTAACACCTGACGTTTGTGTGTTTCTGCGCTGTGACCGTTTGACCTGAGGGACAACCGTGAGGTCAGGGATGGTCTCTCTGCTTTAGTGTAGAGACCCGGGGTGGGTGTCCTGCCGAGAGAGAAGGTCGGGAGCTTTTCGCCCCCGGTCCTGTGAAAGCGAGGGGGGCGCCCCGCAGGGCTGGCCGGCCATCTGGGCAGAAGAGGAGCCAAGTCGCCGCCTCGGTCCCGCGCTGGCAGGGCGGCCCCTCCCCACCCACTTGCCCAGTGAACCAGTGAGCTGGGCCCTTGGCCTTGTCTTGCCATCGCTCTTCTAGCAGGGCGGGGCCAGGCATGAGCACGCAGCCAGAGCCACCAAGAGGAAGGTGGCCGTCAGGCACCCTGAGAGCTCAGAGAAGGGACACCTGAGCTGGGGAAGGTCTCCCACAGGAGGAGGCACATCCTTTAGCTCATGGACTCAGGACGACAGTTTGTGGGAGGGCATTGTTGGCAGGGGGCCGGGGGTGAGGGCAGGGGTGAGGCGGCCTGGTGTGTGTGCACACAGGGGGTTCTGTACTCAGGCCCTGCATCTCACCCTGGGGTCTCCCTCCTTGTTTGTTCTCCTGACCTCCCAAGGTCCCTGGCAGCCATGAAGTGGGGCAGGGTGCACCCACCCTCAGCTCCTGGCCAGCCCCGGGCCCAGACCCTTCCCTGTCCCTCCCCTCCTCCTGCAGCACCAAGCAGATGCTGGTGGACATCATGCAGTTCCAGCCTGGGGACTCCCTCGAGGAGATGCTGTCCCTCCCGGCGTCCAGAGAGCAGGTGAGTGGCCGGTAGCTCCAAGTTCATCCCCCCCTCCTGGCACCGCCCATTTCCTCCCCTAGACCCACCCTGGCCCCACAAGCAGACAGATGTGCCCCCCAGGAATGAGAATAGCACCCCCGTCCCGGCTCCCCCTGCAGCAAGAGTGAGCTCTGCAGGGACCCCAAAGGCCCTGATGTCCGTGCTGTGGGCAGGGGGGCGGCTCACGGGCATCGCGCAGCTACCCCAGTGGGCGCTGGAGGGCAGGCATCCTGCAGGGAGAGCGGCCGCCTGAGGCCTGGAGGCAGAGAAGGTACTGGGTGGAGGTCCAGTTGGGCCCCCGGCAGCAAAGACTAAGCCGAGGGCCTTCCAGAGAAGGTGAGGATGGCCCGTAGGGGCAGGTCCCAAAGCACAGGATGGAGGAGAGGGGCGCCCCAGATACCCTGGAGCCATCGCGGTGTTGGGAGGTGTGTGTCCAGAACCCCTTCCGCTGCGGCTTCCGCCCCTGTCTCCTTGGGCTCCTGCTCCCCTGTGGGGACCCCCGAGGCCCTCGCCCGTCTCTGACATCCCCACCGCACCCACCCCTGCCCCTGCTCCAGATGAGCTGGGGTCCGCCCCGGCCTGGGGGGCGGAGTGGCGCGGCCCGGTGGATCCCTGCAGCTCTTTTGCCCCTCAGGAAGCGGCCCACGAGCGGCTGACGAGCTGGCGCCGGGCCCGTGAGAGCCAGACCCCGGAGCCCCTGCGACGGCACCGCTCGCTGACCGCGCAGTCCCTCCTGCCGCTGGCGGACAAGCGTCGGCGCGTCCTGCGCAACCTGCGCCGGCTGGAGGGCCTGGGGCTGGTCAGCGCCAGCGACGGCTACCAGGGGCTGGTGGATGAACTGGCCAAGGTAGCGACCCCGGGCGCCTTGGGACACGCCCCCCCTTCCCACCCACCCCCCCCCACCCCCACACCCCCCCCCCCCCCCCCCCCCCCGCACGTGTCCGCCCAGATCCTCACCAGCCGGGGGAGGCCAAGGCACGGCCAGAGGGTCCGTTTTGAAGGGGAGGTCGGAACGTTACTCAGGGCGCTCTTGTACTGAAAGACCAGGAGCCTTGAAACCGTGACTCCTCGGTGGGGGCGAGGCCCCGGCCCTGAGGGTTCGGGCTGGAATCCTCGAGACCCTCCTCCTCGTTGGAAAAGCAGCTGGGAAACCTCCCTCTTCCTGCTTCTCCCGGAGACCCTCACAGGGATTTGTTGTGGGCCCGCCAGGCCCCGAGGCGCTCCCGTCGCAGGGGGCAACTCCCCCTCCCTTGTCCCCCAACCCCAGGACATCCGCAACCAGCGCCGTTGCCGGCAGAGGCGGAAGGCGGAGCTGGTGAAGCTGGGGGCCACGCTCCGCGGCCTGGACAGTAAGGCCACCTTCTTCGAGGAGCAGGGCGACCACTACAGCCAGTACATCCGGGCCTGCCTGGACCAGCTGGCCCCCCGCCCCAAGTGGGTGCCCCCTCCCGCTCCCCGTGACCTCTCACCTCTGCCCACGTGACCCCTGAAGGGGAGGTCGCCCCGGGACGGCAGGGTCCCTTTCTGATTCTGGCCTTTGGTCCCCTCACAGAGCCTCGGGGCCTGAGTCGGCCGCCACAGGGAGAACTGGGGTCTTTGGTGTTGAAGACCCGGCTCCGTGAACTCCCTTGGCCCTTTTTTAAACCAGGAGCTCTGGGAAAGGGAAGAAGCCGTCGCTCCGTTACACTGCTGCCCAGCTCCTGGACAAGGGGGTCCTGCTGGAGATCGAGGGCCTTCCCACCTCTCAGTACGTGTGTTCGGAGGGCACAATGTCAGACCCCCACCGGGCCCCAGCGTGGCCCCGCCTTGGAGGGGCTGCGGGGTGATGGGGAGACGGGACACCTCCAGACAGAAAGCCAAGGGCAGCGCACGTGGTCCGGCACAGCCCCGGACACACCCAAGGGGGAGGGCACCGGGGACCCGTCCTGGAGGAGGGGACAGCCGTAAGGGCCAGGCACGCCGAAGACAGAGGCAGCCGGGGCCCCGCGAGCGCTGACAGGAAGTCTGGGCTCCAGAGGAGGGGGGCCGGGGCCCTGGAAGGAAGCACTGAGTCCGCGTTTTGAATCCTGTCCCTGAAAGCTTCAGAAATGTGATCTTTGACATCAGCCCTGGAGATGAGGCAGGGAAGTTCGAAGTCAATGCCCGGTTCCTGGGTGTGGACGTGGAGCGGTTCCAGCTTCACTACCAGGTGAGAGGCCCCCCAGGGGCCCCAAGCCGCCGGCCTGGCTCGGGTGCCCGCCTGAGGACAGTGGGCCCGCCTCGCTCCTCTCAGCCGGGGAGGATGTCAGCTCCCCGCCCCGCCCCGCCCCGCCCATCAGCACCTGAACAGAAGGGTGAGGGTCTTGCGGCCCAAGCGCCTCTGTCCCCAGGCCCTGGCCCAGACCCCACCGCCAAGCACAGAGCGTGCAGCTGGCGGGCACTGTCAGGGCGGATGAGTCCTGATGTCCCAGCACGTGTCTGGGACCTTGCACACGCCGCCCTGCGGCCCTCTGCACAGCCCTGAAGCGTGACCCCTGTTCTCCAGGCTCTGAGGCTGATACAAGACGCAGCCTGAGACACAGGCCAGTGTTCAGGACAGCTGTGATTTTGTTTGTTTAGGTTTATTTATTTTGAGAGAGAGAGCACGAGCTATAGAGGGGCAGAGAGAGAGAGAGAGAGAGGGGATCCCAAGCAGCCTCCGTGCTGTCAGCACAGAGCCCAACGTGGGGCTTGAACTCACAAGCCGTGAGATCATGACCTGTGCCAAAGTCGGACGCTCAACCGACTGAGCCACCCAGGCGCCCCAGGAAGCAGTGACTTTAAACCCACGTCTTTTTGTTCTGCCCTTTGGCCTTTTGAACGAGAGAAGGGGTTTGAAGCCCTGACTCTGCTCGAATTGACATTTGGTCAAGTCCCTGTGCCTCTCTTGGCCTTGATGTCCTCATCTGTGAACTGGGGTTTTGATGGCCAGTGCCCCTGGGTGGGCGAGGGAGGCTCGGGGGCATGAGTGTTGTGTAGACTGGCCGGGCCACCACCAGGAGCCCTCGCGCACCCCACCCCTGCCCTCTCCCCAGGACCTCCTGCAGCTCCAGTACGAAGGTGTAGCTGTTATGAAGCTCTTCAACAAGGCCAAGGTCAACGTCAACCTTCTCATCTTCCTCCTCAACAAGAAACTGCTGCGGAAGTGACGGAGGCAGGGGCCGCTCCGCGAGCCCCTCTTCCCTGCCAGGTTGCGGTCTCAACAGTAACACTAGCTCACAGCCCTGCGGATGCCCAGGGCTCAGGGCTGGGCCGAGCTCCGGGAGCATCACCCCCCGCCCCCCGCCCCGCCCCGGCTGGAGCAGCTGGCCCACCGGGCCACACGGAGGCTCCCTGGCGACAGTGAGCCTTGCCCAGAGGCTGGCCGTGTGGCCGATAAGCCCCAGAGCCCCTCGGTGTCCCCGCCGGACTGCAGCGCCGGGACCTGGGCCCTGCACCCTGGCCCGCCGAGGCCCTTGCTCTTTGCCCACTGCTGCCCTCCCGCGGTCACCCCGATATTTGCAAGCACTGTCCTGGCCGCCTCTGCCTCCCTGCTCCCTGCAGGCCCCAAAGCCAGGCTACCACTCCCTCCTCCCTCTTCAGCAGCAGCGGGTGACACCCCCCCCCCACCCCGTTACCTCAAGTCCCGCTCCGAGGATATTTATTCTACCCCCCCCCCCCCGGCACTGGGGGTCACCGTGTGGCCCTCCTCCTGGGTGTACCCCTTCATCTCTTTGAGCTCAGAGAAGGCGTTGCCATCTCCCAACAGTCCCGCCAGCCCCTCCCGCCGTTTGCGCAGGACACCTTGGGTGGGGGGCAGGAAGGTCCCCGTTCATGTTTCAGACTCGTCCTGTCCCCTTCCTACGGCACGAAGAGCGTCTTTTCCTCTGTTCGCTCACCCTTCCGGGCGGTCTCAGTGCCTGCATTCTTGTCCCTGCATTCTTGTCCCTGCCACTGTCTCTCCCCCACGTCCACCGACTTCCTGTCCCTGATGTCACTTGAATAAAAGCAGCCGTCACCCGCACATGTGCAGTTCACCCCCGGCTTCATTTCCTGCAGAGCAGGTCTCCGGGTTCTGAGACGGCTCTTGCCCGGGAGAGGGGGGGCGGGGGGGGCGGGGTCCTCGCTGCAGCCCCCGAAGCGCCCGCCTGGCCGAGCTCCTAAAAGCTTAATGAGACGAGGGTTGGTTCCTCCCCCGCCTGCCCCGGGGCACGGGGACGGGGAAGGCGTGCTTAGGTCTTGGTGCTGTTTTTATCGCAGCCCAGAGGCAGAAGCCAAGAGGAGGAGGAACCAGGCCGAGTTGCGCCCCACCCGCTCCGCACATACTTCCAGCAGCTTCTCCTCGTGTGCTCTGGCCACAGCTGCTCACGTGTGCTGCAGCCCCTGTGCTCTGAGCAAAACCCCCTTTCCGCGACAAGAGCCCCCCTCCTTTCCTCCTTGCTGTCCGGGAACAGGGACAAAGCCTGGGGACGAGGGAACAGGACCGAGGCACCCGCCCTGACATCCTGCCCAGAAGCCCCTGCTGGGCACCCCCGGTTTGCCTGGCGGGTCTGTCTTCTGCTCCGTCACTCAGGATCTGTCTCGCTGTCACATCGTCTCCTTCCCGTAACGTGTCACAGCAGAGACTGGCGGTACTGCCTCAGTCTGAGTGACAGTGACACACACAGTGGATCCGGGTTCCCCCACACCGTCAGCCGTCACTGAAAAGCTCACACTCACCCGACGGCTCCAGCACCGGGTGCCGCCGTGATGCTCCCCGGCAGCCGCGTGGGCTCAGCCGCGTGGAGCACGCGCTGGCTCGTCACGGTGGCTACTGTCACCAGGGCCTGTGTGGCGGGGCTCTTTGCAGGCACTTCTCACAGCAACTCCGCAGAGGGGAGCGCCCCGCCCCCGCCCTCTGCCGGGCAGGTGACAGAGCCGAGGCTCGGAGCTTTGGGTCACAGCCGGCAAGGGGCAGAGCAGGGCTCTCAACTCGGGCCCACCCCCTCCGGGCTCACCTTCCCCCACCTCGTGTCTTATCTGAGAGCAACATTTCCACTTCCTTCAGCCCACCCTCTCGTGCCGCCCTCTTTCGAGCCCACTGCTCAATCCTCCCGGTGGCCCCTGACACGCCCCGGTTCATCACTGTCTTCCTGTCAACGGCCAATGTGACACAGAGGCACGTAGGTCCTATGGGGGAGTACACTCTCTTCAGGGACAATTTGACAACATCAGAAATGGGGAAAGAGAGGTCTTTCTACCAAACGGTGTTGGGACAGCTGAATATCCACGTACAAAAGAATGAAGACGGACCCCTACCTCATACCGTATACCAACATTGAAACAGATCATAAACCAAAATGTAACAGCTAAAACTATAGCATTCTTAGAAGGAAACGTAAATTTGCATGACATTGATCGGGCGATGGTTTCTGAAGACACCAGAAGCACCAGCACCAGCGGCAAGAATTAGATACACTGGAGCCTCAGCAAAGTCAAAAACTTGTGCTTTAAAGGACACCTTCAGGAAAATGCAGACAGGGGCACCTGGGTGGCTCAGTTGGTTGAGATCGGTTCAGGTCATGATCTCACGGTTCGTGGGATGGAACCCCGCGTTGCGCTCTGTGCTGACAGCACTGAGCCCGCTTGGGATTCTCTCTCTCCCTCTCTCTCTACCCCTCCCCTGCTTATGCTTTCTCTTGCTCTCAAAATAAATTATCTTAGGGGTGCCTGGGTGACTCATTCGGTTAAGCATCAGACTCCGGCTCAGGTGATGATCATGCAGTTTGTGAGTTCGAGCCCTGTGTTGGGGCCCTACGCTGATGGCTCGGAGCCTGGAGCCTGCTTCGGATTCCGTGTCTCCCTCGCTCTCTGCCCCTCCCCCACTCACACTGTCTCTCAAAAAAATAAATAAATAAATAAATAAATAAACGCTAAAAAATAGTAAAATAAACTTTTTAAAAGTTGAAAAAAATGAAAGGACAACCCACAGAAAGGGAGAGAGATGTTTGCAAATCATTTGTCTTTTTTTTTTAATGCGTGTTTTTGATAGAGAGAAGCACCGGTGGGGGAGGGGCAGAGAGAAGGGAAGACACAGACTCCGAAGCAGGCTCCAGGCTCTGCGCTGACAGCAGAGAACCTGACACGGGGCTCCGACCCACAAACCACGAGATCACGACCTGAGCCAAAGTCAGACGCTTCACCGACAGCCACCCAGGCGCCCCACAAATTGTGTTATCTTGTAAGGGACTTATTTCAAAAATAAAAAGACAACCCAATTACATGGGCAATTTTGGTGGCCATTTCTGTAAAAAAGAGATGCAATTAGTTAATAAGCACATGAAAAGATGCTCAGCATCGTTAGTATTAGCGTAATGCAAATGAATTTTTTTTAATCTTTTATTATTTATCCTTGAGAGAGAGACAGTGTGTGAGCTGAGCGGGGAAGGAGCAGAGAGAGACACACAGAATGCGAAGCGGGCTCCAGGCTCCCAGCCGTCAGCACAGAGCCCGACGCGGGGCTCGAACCCACGGACCACGAGATCATGACCTGAGCCCAAGAGGGACGCTCAACCCACTGAGCCCCCCAGGCGCCCCGCAAATGAAATCTTAATGAGATGCCACTTCATCCCCAACGAGGATGGCTGAAGTGAAACAGCTAACAACAAGGTTTGCTGAGGATGGGGAGAAACTGTAATTGCTGTGGTGCCCGGGGGGTTGGAAAACGGTGGAGCCACTTTGGAAAACAATTTGGCGTCTCCTCGAAGTGTCAAACATACGAGCCAGCAACTCGCCCTCCTGAGCACGTACCCGAGAGAACTGGAAGCCGATGTGGCCAGGAAAGTCTGGGCACAAACGCTCACCAGCTGATGAGCGGATGAAGAGAGGGCGATATATACGAAGGGAGTACCGTTTGGCCATCGAAGGGGATGAAGTCACGACACACGCTACCACACAGAGGGCACTTGAAAACACTCAAAGTGAAAGACACGAAAGGTCACGTATGTCTGATTCCATTTGTGTGAGGGTCCAGGACAGGCCAATCCACAGGAACAGAAAGTCGATCAGTGCGCCGGGGTCTGGCGAAAAGGGAGAACAGAGCGAGTGCTGGTGGGTGTGGGGTTTCTTTTAGGGGTGGTGAAAATGCTCTGTAATTAAGTAGTAAGGCTGAAATTCCTTTTTTTTTTTTTTTTTTACATTTATTCATTTTTCAAAGACAGAGAGAGAGAGCATGAGCAGGGGAGCGGCAGAGAGAGAGGGAGACACAGAATCCGAAGCAGGATCCAGGCTCTGAGCTGTCCGCACAGAGCCCGACGCGGGGCTCAAACCCACGAACCTTGAGATCGTGACCTGAGCCAAAGTCGGACGCTCAACCGACTGAGCCACCCAGACGCCCCTAAAGGCTGCAATTCTGGCCATAGTGAAACCACTCGATTTCATATCTTCAAAGGGTACATTTTATGGTATGTGAGTTATATTTCAATAAAGCTGTACTTTTTTTTTATGTTTACTTATTTTTGAGAGAGAGAGAGAGAGAGAGAGAGAGCAGGAGCAGGGGAGGGGCAGAGAGAGAAGGAGACAGAGAATCCAAAGCAGGCTCTGAGCTGACAGCGCAAAGCCTGATGTGGGACTCGAACCCCTCAACCGTGAGCCGGCCTGAGCTAACGTCACTCAACCAATGGAGCCACCCAGGCGCCCCCAAGAGGTTACTTTCTAAGGCTGTAATTGCACACACCCAGCAGGGATGCTTCCCGTGAACACACCTGGATGGGGCAAGGATTGTGCGTGGGGGCAGAGGACTGTGCGTGGCGGCAGAGCAGCCCCACGATGGGACATGGCACGGCCAACGGCGACAATGAGTACACACGAGCGGACTGGTGTGAAAAGCAGCCCCCGTCCCCGTGTGTGCTGTTCCGGACGATGCCCGATGCCCGGGGAACTCGGCGGTGGCCGCCTTCGGGGACTAGAATGGGGGGGGGGGGGAAGGGAGTGTCTGTGCTGCTACTTTGATGAGCTCCCATCACTCTCAGGAAGGGGAGAGCCAGCACACGCTGAGGACGAGCGTCCCTTGTTCCAGAGCGGCAGCTCCCCGCGGGCCCCACGAGCTGTTCCTTCTTGGCCCCCAGCCGCACGCAGAACCTGAGACCCAAGCGCTCGGAAACTTACAGCCGGCCGGCAGGGGCCTAACCCCCGAATCTACAGAGCAAAAATGGAGCTTGTATTTCACGGGACTTTTTCGCTGCATTTTTCTAGTAACTAGCGTTTGTGGTATTTCCCAAAAATGTCGGTCCGGCGGCGCTGGGCTGGCTCAGCCGGTGGAGGTGCGGCTCTTGGTCTTGGGGTTGTGAGTTTGAGCCCCACGTGGGTGTGGAGCCTGCTTAAATAAGAAAAATAAAAATAAATCCAAAAGTGAAAAAAAATATATATATGGGCGCCCGAGGGGCTCAGTCGGTTGGGCCTCCGACTTCAGATGTAGAGGCTCAGGTCACGATCTCACGGTTCCTGAGGTCGAGCCCCGCGTCAGGCTCTGTGCGGACGGCTCAGAGCCTGGAGCCCGCTTCGGATTCTGTGTCTCCCTCTCTCTCTGCCCCTCCCCTACTCATGCTCTGTGTCTCTCTGTCTCAAAAAGAAACAAACGTTTAAAAATAAATAAATGAAATTATTGTCGCTGTTTCCCAATTACATATTCATTGTAGAAAGTTTGGGAAATATTTACAAAGCAAAAAAGGGCCCATAACAATTCATGACACTGTCACAAAATGATAACCACTTGTAACATTTTGATGTCTTTTCTCCCAATCGTATTTGCAATTAGAACCACGCTATGCATCTTATTTTATAACCTGCTTTTTCTATTTACATTGTAAACAGCCTCCCGTATATTTTTTTTAATGTTTATTTTTGAGACAGAGAGAGAGACAGAGCGCAAGCAGGGGAGGGGCAGAGAGAGAGGGAGGCACAGAATCCGAAACAGGCTCCAGGCTCCGAGCTGTCCGCACAGAGCCTGACGCGGGGCGCAAACCCACGAACCGAGAGATCAGGACCTGAGCCGAAGTTGGGCACTTAACCCACGGAGCCAGCCAGGTGCCCCCGCGCCTCCCACATTAAATGAGACAAACCAGGGGTGCCCGGCTCGTTCAGCAGGTGGAGCGTGTGACTCTGGATCTCAGGGTCGTGCGTTCAAGCCCCACACTGGGTGCAGAGATTACTTAAAAAGAAACAACAACTATCTAGATGCTTTATGTTCTGGCAGACGAATGCTGTGTTACAAACCCTTTGCCTGTCGGCGTCGGTCTCTCTGGGTCTCCTCCTTTGGGGAGCTGATCCCCCTCCCTCCGCGCAGCCATGGGGCTAACAGCGGAACTGCCTCCCACCAGGACGTTGGGCTGAGGACTCCAGAGCAGACACTCAGACTTCCTTCCCCTCGGCCGTGGGAACTTGAATTCTGAACTCTGAGGGCGGCACCCAGGAAGCGAAGCCGGATGGGGCTGAGTCACCCGCTGGCGGCACCCTGCAGAGACGGCCACCAGCTTCTGGCACCGGGGTCCCCGGGGGCGGGGGGGGGGGGGGGTCAGACCGTCACCTCTCCCGGGTCAAGTCGCTCTGCTCCAGACAAGCCTGGAAGCCTCTCGTCACCTCTTGCTTGACGTTTCTCTCCTGCTAACCAAGACTGCTTTCCCGATTCGTCCTGGCACCTAGATCCGCGTGCCCGTGTGTATCTCCTTGGACTGTTTCTGCTTCGCAGGGTGTGCACTTTATAAAGGATCTTCTTACCTGCAGCCAAGCATCCAGAAATCCTGTGCCAACTCACAGAAAGAGGGCACAGGAGGCGAGAGGAAGGGGTGCGCGCCGGGGTCAGCCGTCCAGAGTCCGGAAAGGAGCCCAGCCTGACTCCTGTGAATCAACAGAACCCGCCCTCGCCGGGTCTTGTGAAACCCGTCCACTGCCTTTCCGCCAGGGAGGCATAAGAGGACTCCTTTCTCTGCAGGGAACACACACGTTTAAGAAGGACGGCTTGCCAGATGCAGTGTGGGACCCTGGACTGGATCCTGGGACGGGAAAAAAGGGCCGTTAACGGGAACACCGGTGACACTGAGCCCTGGAGTTGAGTTGGTCAATACTGGTTTCCTCGTGTTGACAGATGGACCGCAGCGACGCGGGGCGCTAACCTCGGGGAGACCGGGGAGTGCTGTCCGGGAACTCTCTGTCCTGCTTTTGCAACCTTTCTGTAAATGTGACGCTGCGCCCAAATTGAAAGTTGACTTAAAACGACAGTTTGCACCAGTTTGTAGTCCCGCCGAAAGGGCACAGAAGCGCTAGTCTTACCGCAGCCCTGCCAGCGGCAAGTATTTTTAAGAAATTCAGTCCTTCGACAAATATTTAGTAAGTGCCTGAGACGGCGAGGCCACGTGGCACGCTACACTGCCACGCGCTCCGTGGCCTCGCGATCTCAGGCACTTGGGACGCACAGTAAACAAAGCCAGCCTGAATCAGTGTCCTCACGGAGCGGACGGTGGGGGCGGGGGGGACAGATACTCCGGTATGTCCAAAGCAGTAAGTGTTCAGCAAAACGGAAAGAGCAGAACAAGGGACATCCCGGGTGACGCACGGGGATGGGGGGGCTGCAATTTTAAATAGCGTGATCAGGAGGGGCTTCCCGGCGGAAAAGACATCTCAGCACTGACAAGGAGGGAGAGGTAAGCCGTGGGGACGCCCGGAGGAAAGGTGGTGACACAGACCACGTGTGGCCTTCCAGGTGGCAAACAGGTTGGGGCAGAGCCCTCCCCCACCCCCCCCACCCCCCCCCGCCGTGCTTACTCTGCTTCGTCTCCCAGCCTGGTGCAGTTAGGCGGGGTCGTGCCACTGGCCCGGCCACGGAAACAGGAGTGGAAACGCACCAAGTTACCTTCGGGCTCAGGCAATACAAGTCCCGCTTGTGATTCTCTAGTCTTCCTTTCCCTGGTGTGGCGCCTGTGCTCCAGGGGGAGCAGCGACGACAGCCCTGGAGCCTCCGTCAGCCTGGGACCCGCCGTGTGACCCGTGTCCTGAGCCCAGTCACCGGCCAGTAGCACCCTACAGAGACAGCCACTGTCTGGCACTGAGACTTTTTTTTCTTTTCATTTGTTTATTAATTAATCAATTAATTAATTAATAGTAATCTCTGTGCCCAGTAATCTCTGGCTGAAACCCACGACCCTGAGATTAAGAGTCGCACACTCCCGGGGCGCTCAGCAGGTGAAGCATCCGACTTCGGCTCCGGTCATGATCTCACAGTCCGTGAGTTCGAGCCCCGCGTCGGGCTGTGTGTGGACAGCTCGGAGCCTGGAGCCCGCTTCGGATTTTGTGTCTCCCTCTCTGTCTGCCCCTCCCCTGCTCACATGCTGTCTCTCTCTCTCAAAAATATAACAAAAACATTAAAAAAAAAAAAAAAAAGAGTCGCACAGTCCCCTGCCTGGGTCAGCCGGGTGCCCCCGGGCACTGAGGCTCTTGCTCTGGGATTGGGGCGCCTCTCACTGGAGCACAGCTTAGCTCATGGCCTGACACAGAAGGCCCAGCTTTTACCGCATCAACTGAGTCCGCTGTTCGTTTGAAAAACACAAGCATCGCTGTTTACCTTTAATTTCCTTGATAATTACTGAACGTAGGAGACTGTATTTTCTGTCTTTAAAAAAAAATTTTTTTTTAATGTTTATTTATTTCTGAGACAGAGAGAGACAGAGCATGAGTTGGGGAGGGGCAGAGAGAGAGGGAGACACAGAATCGGAAGCAGGCTCCAGGCTCTGAGCTGTCAGCACAGAGCCCGACGCGGGGCTCGAACTCACGGACCGTGAGATCATGACCTGAGCCGAAGTCGGACGCTTAACCGACTGAGCCACCCGGGTGCCCCAACAGACTGTATCTTCTAAGGTGGACAGGACAGAATCCCCGTGCCCGTGCGCTTGCTGTGACAGCAGCACGGCTGCCACTGAGAGGCGACATCGGTGCTCCCTCCCCTCGAATCTGTATTCACCCTGAGAGCGAGGTTGTTGACTTCTACGGCAACGTCATAAGAAATGTGGTGACTTCTGTCTGGTCCTGGGGGACATCCTCTTTTGGAAGCCTCCGGTCACGCGGTGAAGAAGCCGAGGTCTCATGCAGAAGCGTCAGTGTCCAAGGACGTTGGCGGTGGATGCCCCAGCTGACCACTGAGTGTGAGCGGAAGCCTCTGGGGGCCCTCCAGCCACCGGAGCGGCCCTGGGAGAGAGCCGCCCGGCTGAGCTCGGTCAGGCCCAGAACCATAATCATACCCATCACGTTGTTATTGTTGTTCTGAGCCACTACGTTTTAAGGCGGTTCGTTACATAGCAATACACAATCACGAGGGTGGAGAGGAACATCTTCACTATTTTTATTTCATATATACAGACACACGTTTAAAGATTTTTTTAAAGTAGTCTGTGCCCCCGGCGTGGGGCTCGAACTCACAACCGGAGATCGAGAGTCGCTCGCTCCACCGCCAGCCAGGCGCCCCAATTTTTATCTAATACATTGAAGTCTTTTCACATCCTGACGCCATCTCCTCGACAGGACCCACTTTTCTCTTTCCACGTAAACGTGGGGAGCGGGACCCGGCCATGGAGGGACCTAGAGAGATGTCCCTCAAAGCTAACTCAGACCCGCTAACAAGATGTCCCGGGTACGGCCGCAGCAGGCAATAAATGTTTGTTAAAGGAGTGAATCACGCTGTTCTCGGGGGCAGGGGTAGAAATGGCGGATGTTAGTCAAAGGGCACAACCTTCCGGTCAGGAGAGGAGCCAGTGCTGAGCGTGTAACTCACAGCGTAGTGACTACAGTTAGCGACACGTGATAGTTGCTGAGAGCAGGTCCTAAATGTCCTCCCCACGCACACCCGTGCGCACACGATGATGGTGTGAGGTTGTGGAATGTTAACTAACCCTACTATGGTGATCCTTTCTCAATAGGAATTCGCATCGAATTGTTACATTGCACACCTGAAATTGATATAATGTTATATGTCAATGATATCTCAATAACGCTGAAAAATAATAATAACTCTGTCCGCATTTCTGCATCTTACTTAAAATGTAACCAACCTGGGGCGCCGGGGTGGCTCAGTCGGTTAAGTGTCCCACTTCAGCTCAGGTCAGGATCTTGCAGTCAGTGAGTTCAAGTCCCGCGTCGGGCTCTGCGCTGACGGCTCGGAGCCTGGAGCCCGTTTCGGATTCTGTGTCTCCCTCTCTCTCTGCCCCTCCCCTGCTCACGCTCTGTCTCTCTGTCTCCCCAAAATAAATAAACATTAAAACAATTAAAATAAAATATAATAAATAATAAACAAAACAAAATAAAATAAAATATAACCAACCTGAGGCTACTGGCCGGCTCGGTCGGAAGAACCTCCAGCCCTTGATCTCGGGGTCGTGAGTTTGAGCCCCACATCGGGTGCAGAGATTACTAAAAAAAATAAACTAAAAAAAAAGAATAAAACATAACCAACCTAATGAAATGCGTTCATGAAATTCAGATGCCTGGTGCCACAGTCTCCAGAAACACCAATCTATCAAACCTGTTATGATGAAGGGCTTACAGCCAACTTTTACCCTTTTTTCTTCCCTTTCCATTCAACAAAATAACGTACATATCATCTCCAAGTAAAACACTCAAGTAATGCATACGAAGGTAGACAGAAGACACCTGCACCCCACCCCCTCCACAGGTAAGCCTTGCTGATATTTTCGTACAGACCCTCTGGGGCCTTTTTTCTATATATTTGCATCCACGTGTGCAAACATACTGTGGCAGAGTGCGGTTTCCAGAAACGGGCAGGCCACTTCCTATCCCACCGCTCTTCCAAAACCTCGCCCTGTCCACCGGTAGAGGCTCCGTCCCCACCCGGGCGGGGCCCGTGACCGCCTCACTACCGTGGCCCAGAAGCGACACTAGGTCACTCCCAAGGCCAGGTCCTAAGAAGCAGGACCGACCTCCCGTGGCTCTCTGTGCTCAGACACGTCAATTCTGGAGCCCTGAGCCCCGCCCCCCCCCCCCCCCCCCCCCCCGGAAGGATTCTGAAGGCCCCGTGCTGGAAAGACCACAAGGACGGGCTAGACAGAGAAATCAGCAGAGCTTTTCTGGAGCCCGCCCGTCTGAGTGTTCCCAGCCCAAGTCCAGACACGTGAGGCCAAGAGGACGCCTTCACCCCCGACCCGGTCAGAACACGAGCCGCTGAATGAAAACCACCCAGCGGAACCCAATCAACCCCGGAAACCGTAAGTCACTGTAATGACAGTTGCCACTCGGCGGGTCCGGCTCGGCTCCTCACCCTGTGCGGCCGTGCGGCCTTCCTTCTGCGGCAGAGACATTCCACAAGGCAGCACGGCGGGCGGGGAAGGGGGGTTGCTTTGGTCCGGGGAGGGGGCTTCAAAGGAAGGCCTACTTGGGAGCCCGCTGTGCGAAACGAACGAAGGAAGCCGCTGGGCCCTGCGTGGAGCTCCGGGAGGGCCCTTGACGAGCTCCTAGCCTTCGAGGCCACCCTTAAAGACCCCTGCCCTGTGCACAGAGTCCAAGCACCGGGCACAGCAGTGATGCTCCGTCTTCCCTCTTTCCCTGCGAGTCCACTACCCTATAAGGGTACACCTGCTTCAGGCGCACGACCAGACGAGGCCGCCTGTGGGTTCGGGGCACAGCGGCTGATCCCCATGTTGCACACAGGAAGTCACGGATGACTGGGCTGGGGAATCTGTTGTCATCCTTTCTAGAACTTCCATTCTCTTGTCTCCACTTTATTTATTTATTTTTTAAAAATGATTTGCCCAAAGTCATATGGGCTTTCTTTTTTTTTTTTAAGTTTATTTATTTTTGAGACAGAGAGAGACAGAGCATGAACGGGGGAGGGGCAGAGAAAGAGGGAGACACAGAATCGGAAGCAGGCTCCAGGCTCTGAGCCATCAGCCCAGAGCCCGACGCGGGGCTCGAACTCACGGTCCGTGAGATCATGACCTGAGCTGAAGTCGGACGCTTAACCGACTGAGCCACCCAGGGGCCCCTCTTGTCTCCACTTTAAATATCTGTCTTGGGGGGCGCCTGGGTGGCCCTATTGGTTAAGCATCCGACTTCAGCTCAGGTCATGATCTTGCGGTGCGTGAGTTCGAGCCCCACGTCAGGCTCTCTGCTGACAGTGTGGAGCCTGCTTGGGATTCTCTCTCTCCCTCTCTCTCTGCCCTTCCCCTGCTCTCTCACTCTCTCTCAAAATAAATAAACTTAAAAAAAATCTGTCTTAAAGGTGAGAAACAGGAATGGACATTGTGTCCCCTCTGTCACCTGTGGTCATTACTCACCCCTCCAGCAGAGGACAGCTTTCGGGCCCTTTCGTGATAACTCTTGCTTCATACATCGCTTCCCTGCTGCCCCCACCACGAGAGGGGGAGACACCTCAGAGACCTTCCACAAACCTCTGCGAGGCTCCCCCAAAGTACTGTTGTCACTCGGCCACCAGGTTTGCGTGGGCCTTTCAATGTGCCCTTGGTCACCCGCGGTCTCCTCCTGCAGGGAAAGGAAGGAGAGAATTACTGCAAGGCACCACACATAGCCCTATCTAATCTCTGCAGTCTTCCAGGAGTGTCACCTTCACGCTGAGGAAAGTGAAGCTCAGAGAGGGTCAGTGGCGTGCCTAAGGCCACACAGCTAGAAACGGCCGAGGTGGAACTCAATCTCCGGTCTGCCCGACCCAGCCTTCTGCACTGGCTTTCTCTAAACCTGAGCAATTCCGAGGTCCCCGTGTGACCACGCAGGGTTTCTGAGTGCCCGCTGCTTCTTTATTAGTTCACGGGGGTACTGCCTAACCGTGCTCTGAGGTCTCCCCTCCCTCTGGGGTCCTGGGCCCCTCCAGTGTCCCTGTGACCACGTCGTCAGGGCAACAGGGAAAGTATTTTCTCCCTTGATCGTTTACGGGGCAACAGACAGGCCTGGCTTGGAATCCCAGAGCCATTTCCTGCTGTGTGACCATGAACATGGCTCTCCTCAACCTCTCTGAGCTTCTGTTTGGTCATCTGTACAAGGAGGATGAGGATTCAGACATCCGTGGGCTTGTGGTGCGATGCTGAGAACATATGCCTCATGCCTTCCGGGGTGCCCCCGTGAGGCGGGCATGAAAACAAAATGAACCTGTTATTCCCAGGTTTTTCTCTTTCTCGTGGGTCAGCAACCAGGAGGCCCCTGCGTCTTCCCAGCAACACGGCCCTCGGGGGTCAGTCCGGAGCACGTGCAATGGGGGGGGGGGGTCTTGCGACTTGCCAGTGCTTATGGAGAGGAGGGGGCGAAGCACAGGCGGTCCCCTGCAGGGTTTGGGGACCATCCCGGGAGAGACCGCAGGTGCGGGGGGAGAGTCCACCGGGCCCACCTTTCGCCACTTCCCCAGGACCCCGGCACAGGTGCACAGCAAATGCTCGCCCCATGAAGGTGCGCTTTCTGGATGGGAGCTGAGTCCGTGGGGAGCCACCAGCCACGCGCGGGGGCGGTCGTGTGTCCACACTGCGGATGGCCTGAGCGGCTTCCTTAGCCTGGCAGGGATGCAGGTGTGTGGGCTACAGGGCTCCCTTTGATGGTGACCTCTGTCAATCTCCAGCCTGCCCCCAAATATGCTGAAAATAATAGATTAGAAACGATGAAATACGGTGGACAACACGAGCCTTGAGAGCACTTGGACTTCAGGCGGCCTCTCCTGTGGAGCCTGTCTCACCCAACCTGCCCCCCTCCAGCCGCGGCATCTCCATAGGGGCGCTACCTTCAACGGACAGGCAAGCCCTCCGCCCCTCCCATAACCAGTGAGAGATGCATACACTGTCTTTCGGCCCCTACCCCCAGCCCGGGCCCCGCCTGCCCTCAGAGAGAGTCCCACGGGGGCCGTGTGCAGTGGCAGCCCCCCGGAGAGGGGCCACACGCTTACACATTCATTAACACACTTACTGGGTGACAAGTGCGTCCCTCCTCTGCCGCTGTCAGGAGGACGATGGCAGAGGGAGCCTTGAGCTTTGTCCACCCACCCAGGCCTTCCGCGGTCTCCCCACCTCCCTGGCGCCTGCGATCCTTGCTGGGGGGGGGGGGCCCTCCCATGCCCTCCAGGTACACAGCCTCTGGTTGCTTAGCAACGGCCAGCCTCTTCCCCTACCTCAGCACCTTCCCCGGCAGCTCCAGTAGAGCCGAGGCAGGGGTGGGGGCAGGTTGGACTTCACGGGAACCGCTGCCAGGGAATGTGTGGGAACAAGCCCCCAGACAGGCGGAGGGTAAAGCCCAGGGCCCTCTTTAACACTTGGGTCCCACACGCTCTCTTGCAAAGTCCTGCCGGGCTCCGCCGCCCCCCAGCTTCTGACAGGCTGCCGCTTCCCCTCCCACACTGGACCTCCCGCCGCCCCCCCACTTGTGTCCTGGGTCTCCGGTCTGCCCCTGTGGTCTCTTCCTCTCTTGGGGCTCAAAGCCCTAGTCCTCTTGTCCATCCTGTAAGTCTGCCTCCACCTGCATCTGTCCCAAGGGCAGGCCCGGCCTCTCCTTCGGCCCCTCCTGCTCAGGCTGAGCGAGGCCCAGTCCTAACAACCCCCCCCCCCCACTACGCTCCCCAAGTTGCCATAGCAACTGTGGCCACACCCTTTGTTATCACCTTTCTAGGAAAGGCCTAAGGGGGGAGGGGGGATCCCAGAACAGACCCCCAGGGGTACCCTGCTTTCCGCACCTCCCACCGCCACCTGCAACCTGGGCTTCAGTTTCAATGGAAACTGACATTGAACTTCTGGGCGACCAGAAGAGGATTAGGCCCAGAAAAACAAAGTCCCTGCTGCTTTCCCTCTGTCCCTTCAGCTACAATATCAGAGTCCCCAAGAGAAGCCCCTGAAGAAGCTCAGCACCTGTGACAGGAACCTGCCCCACCCAGAAAAGCGTCCCCCAGCCCCCCCCCCACTGACAGAGTGCCCTCCAAGGGCCCAGTGTCCACCGCACTGTCCACCTGACTTGACCTCTTTACCTGCACTTCCTGCCACCCCACCCCCTCAGTCCTGGATGCTTGGGTCTGATAATAGGATCTGTGGGATAAGAACCAGGGCTGGGAAGCAGTGAGCGATGCTTCCAGAGTGCGGGCTGGAGCCCGGCTCCCCGGCAGGACGGGCTGCCACAGAGCCGGAGATGCAGGGAGGGAGGCCTGGCCTCTGCCTTGTAGCAGAGGAAGCAGGCAAACAGCAGATGGAACTTTCAGGCAGGAGACCGGACCGAGTGACCTCACCCAAACCATGTGGCCCTGTTGGTAATGCAGCCTGGCGAGCCTCCCAGCTCTCCTGGGTCCCCAAGTAGGAGAGCTTTTTATAGTTCACTCCCCAACTTGGGTTTGAATAATTAAACAAGATGGACAGAAATAGCAGCTGGACAGCAAAGTTGGGTTATTTTGGGGTTTTCTGGAACACAGAATGCTCCTGGACAGCACCCTACCCTGGCAGGGGGTGGAGCCGGCGCCCAGGCAGCGGGGAGAGTCCTGTGGGGACCCATCCGTGCCCCTCGCGGTTCCTGAGCTGACAGGGTTGCTCTCCCCCAGAGGAGGGTCACCCCACTTCCTCCTGGTCTTCAGGGAAGGAGAGGGCTCTCAGAGCTCCTCCCCTGGCAGGAAGTTCCTTCTGTTGTCTGAACGCCCTTCTACTTCAGAGATGGTGACAGATATCGAAAATCAGATCGATAAGCAGCCAGGCCGAACCAGGATGAGGTGGCTCTTGCTCCTCTGGCCAGCGAGCTGGAATCAGGTGGTAGGAGGCCTTGTGCCCCCCCTCACCCCCCACTATAACCGCGGGGAAGCTGTAGAAGGAATGAAGGTTGGGGTGGGGGATGGGAGGCAGAGCCGGGCACAGGACAGACAGGGCTCCGGAGAAGGAGAGGCCCAAGATGGACGCGTGTCTGGGCTAAGAGACTCTGAAGGGGCAAGAAACTCCCCTCGTCCAGCTCCATTTAGTGTCCTCTGCCCCTGGCAGCCCAGCCTGAGGGTCCCGGGTCAGGGTTCTAAGCAGCAGAGCTGGGGTGGGGAGGCCCCTTCAACTCTCCACTGCAGACCCATCATTTCTGGCTTGTTTGCATAATACTTTTGGTTCAACCACAGTGATTAGGGCCTCACCCCAACCTCTGCCACAGAGCTGAAAAGCTGGGGCACAGAGGGGGGCATTTGTAATGTTTTCTCCCTTTGGGTAACAGCTTCAGGGGTGGGTTTGGAGGTCAGATTTCAGGAAATACTGAAATCACTCATTCACTCATGTTTATTCACTCAGCAAACATTTTTAAATCACCAACCCTAAACCCTGCATGGTGTGGGTTCTGGGAATAAATTAGTGTGGCACGGTCCTCGCTCTCCATAAGCACACAGTTTGGTGGGGGAGGGAAGCATCCTAAAACGCACTCCCCACCATCATTGAGCGGCTTACAATGAAACAGATACCGTGCAAGAGGGGCCGCCTCCTTCAATCCCGCTAACAAGTAAGTGGTCCAAGCAGCATTAGCCCCATTTGACACTTAGCAGAGGTAAGATGAACACACTTGTTCCAAAGTCCCTCAGCCAGTAAACAGTATAAAGGGGATTCGACCCCGTGTCTACATCACTCCAAGATCTGAGCGCTTCAGCACTGCCTCGTGGTCGCTAATGCAAGGAAGGAAGACGCAGGTTCATCGAATGCTGTGGGCGGTCCGTCCTTAGCAGCTGGGACGCGCTAGCCCGCCGGTGGGGCATTCGGGGAGAGCCTCCTGAAGGAGGCGACTTTGCACTGGATCCCATTGGTTGTACAAATACCGAATACCTGCCTACCAGGAGCTTTGCTCTCCGTGCTGGCAATGCACCGTGCTGGAGATGCGGAGGAGAACGAGTTCCTCGCGTTGCGGACATGCGGGGCAGGGACGAAGGAAGGACTGACATTATAACTGGGCGAGTCTTAAGTGCCAGCCTCCTCTACCCTCAGAGCTGTTCTCCAGCGCTGCTCTCCCGGGCGCAAACCCCAACCTTCTGGGGAGTCTAGAGGAAACGCCTGGCCCTCCTACTCTGGGAAGGAGCACAACTCCTACCTGTCCTTCCTAACGTCTATCCTGCATGTCCTCTCGCTCCAACAGATTTCCCCACCTCTCATTTCATTCCTCCTTTCCAAGGCCAAACTCACAGATGCGACCCTGCCGGCCGAAGGCGGCTGGCCCTTTAAGGCCACCTTCTTCCCCCCACGTGCCGTCTGGTTGGGCTGGCGACGCTGACGCACGCGTGACGTCAATGGCAGCTGGCGGAGTCTGGGCACGAGGAGCGAAGTTGGGATGGGGGCGGGGGGCGAGAGCGAGAAGGCGGTTCATTTGCATTTAAAGGGGCCACTCCCGAATTGGTGAGCAGGGCTTTAAAGAAATGTGTATCTGGCAAACTTTCTGTCCTGGGCTACGAGGCAAGAAAAAGGCGTGGTACCGCTGAAGTCGAAGGTGACTTGAGTTTGCCATGTCAATTATGTCCTTCCGCAGAAAGGGAGAAATAGTCCGTCGGTGCCCGGGCTAGAAGCACGTGACCTGGAGGGGGCGGGTTGGGGGGGGAGGGAAGGAGGGAGGAGCTGGGGAGGCGAATGTCAGGCTTCGTTTCAGCTGCCCCCACCCCCACATCCTGCCCACCCTCTTGCAGCTGCCACCACATCCTGCCCAGCCCGGGGCAGGGAACTCTTGTAGGGGGGGCACGGACCGAGGACCCGGCTTTGGCACCCCTTTCCTGCCCCCTTCAGATCCAGGGTGGGGCCTCTGCCCTTTGCCCCGGGCCTGGCCCCAGACAGGGCACCCTGGCACTGAGCTTGGGGCACAGCTTTGCCAGCACAGCCTAGGACAACTCTGTGCTTAACTCTTCCCCCCCCCCCCCCGCCCCCCTTTCTGGCCTAGAGCTGGACTTGTCTGGGCCCCAGATCAGAGCCCCATCCCTGGGCCAGCACAGAGTAATCAATGGACAAATAGAGGAGATATCCATTAAAGTTTTTGTAATCTTAACTGAGATACACAGCTACTACGTACACAGATTTGCACAGATTCATGTAACAGACATTGGCTGAACGGGTTCCACTCCAGGCCCTGCAAAACCAAAGCTTATTTAACTGCTGCCCTCAAGGAGATCAGGACCTGGTGCAGAAGAGTAAATTGGAAACCAAAAATGTCAGTCCAGCCCGATGTGTACTGGCGAGGTAGCCACGTGGCTTACAGAGCACTCTACACAAGCAGATGATACACAGGCCCTGGCGGAGAATGTGTGCACAGGAGGGCCCCCAGACCCCCGCTGATGGCCTCTGCCCTCACAAACAAGGTGGAAGGTGTGAGGGGAGATTGAAAAATGGGGAGGAAGAATGATCAGCCCAGTGGAAGGGATGAAATGGAGGGAGGTGGGGGGCGGGGATCCTCCAAATGGCAGTGAGGAAGGAGAAAGGGGTCAAACCAAGCAGCCAGAAGAAGGCTGGAACAGCAGCAGTGGCTTCCTAGGGTTCTGGAACAACAGGCAAGAAGGGAAGCCGCCCTTGGGGGTGAGGAAGACCTTTCCCAATTACGATGGAGGTGTGAATAAAGGGTGTCCCTTTGTTGTAGAAACTACGAGGGCCCTGGAGGGCCACGCTGTTACGGAGGAGTCACACACTTCACAGGCCTTTGGTGGGCACTTGTCTGCCTCCTCGGGGGTTTTATAGCAACTTTGGGCTGTAAGATGACTTTTCTCTACAAAAGATGGGTTGGGAGCCAGAGGGGGAGAAGGAAGAATGAAAACCCAGGCCCCTGAGGCTGCCAGGGTATTCTTGCCCCTAAAGGATCCTGGGATGGGTAGTGCAGGGGCTAGAAGACAAAGATGCGGTGAGTCAGTTTCAGGAAGTCTTTATTATAATCTAACTCCCAGCAACATTTCTCCCTAGATCCTTTCTTAGTCTTTCTCGGAAATGAAGACCTTGTATTTGTTACTTTTCTTTTCCATGAATTTCTCCCAATAAATATATGTAAGTTCTATCCCGCTTGTAACGTCAGTCTCTGCGACTCTCTCCTACTCTGTTCTCTAGCGAATTATCATTCAGCATCGCAGGGTTCGGGACACTCCATCTCCGTCACTGAACTGTTCCCTCGCTCCTTTCTCTCTCCAGCTCCTGGCCCTTTAACACCCTCCCAGGTGACTCACCTTCCTTCCTCATTCCTTTGTTAAGGACCCAACATTCCAAGGCAGGAGGACTAGCCAGCCAATCACAGCCCTGGCAAGCCGGCCTCCGGTTTGAGATTGGCTGGAGCTGTGGTTGGCGGGAGGCTCACCGCGCAGATCTATCAGAGGTTGGGGAGGGGGTTTCTGGGAATCAGCGGTCAGGGAGAATTTGTTCTGGGGGCTGCCTATGTTCTCGGAGAAAATCCTTCAAGTAGAGTTGGGGCCATAGGGGTCTCTGGCTTGGAGAGACTCCAAACTGGAGGCAGGCTGAGAACCCATCTCTCGGTCTCCTGGGGGCTTGGCTGCCCCGTGCCCACTTTGGTTTTTAACTACGATCTTGGGACCCAAAGGTCTGAAGGCTGAGTTCCCAGGCCTGTTCCTAAGAAGTCTTTTCCAGCAGCCCTGGATCTCTCCAGTCTCAACATTCTGCTTTCCCGACGTCGGAAACAGCCGGAAAATAAACACCCTGATGACTAAACGGTTTCTCCAGCGAGAGCCTGGGGAAGCACTAAAAATAGCGGCCACAAGTGAGGGGAGGTTCCCCACTTGAGGGGGGAGGCACTTTCCCATCTTGCTACTGCCACAGCCCCAGCCCTGGCACAAGGCTCTGCTCCTCTCATGGTCCTCTGGGACAGGACAGATGGGCTCCCCTAGCCTCCCCTGAGTGAGGTCTTTGGGGCAAGCTATCCCTGCCTCGCAGGGAAGACTGACATCTTCTGGTGCTGGGGCCCCATCTCCCAGATCTGACGGAGAACTGAGAAGCTGCATTTGGGGACAAAGCAGGACGCTGTTTAAATCAGGTTTCCCGAAGGAGGGGCCAGGTGGAAGGGTTGGAAACTGAGGCCAAGGAAATAGGAGCCTGCTGGCTTCCTGTTTCAGGACATACAAGATAAACCTCCAACCTATTGGCAAAGCAGTTCCACTGATCTTGCCTCCTTTGAGGCCCGTATGGGATAATGGGCCTAAAGTTGTCTTGGGAGTCCAACCCTTATTATAATGTAGCGTGAGGCACTGTTCTAAGCAGTCTGCTTGCATACGCTCATTTAATCTCCACACCAAACGTGGGAGTTAGGCACTGTTATCACCATCTCCATTTTAGCCATGAGGATCACCAGGCTCAGGGAGGTTAACCCATGTACCCATGTTCACAGGTAACATACATGGGGGAAGGTAATGCAGGGTGAGGACTCGAACCCAGGCGGCTCCACTGCTCCACTGCTGATGCTTTCGATCACCACGACTAGCTGTCTCTCTCGTATATGTTAGTCTCTTCACCCAGAACTTAACCCAACACTTCACGCAGAATCTCGTCTTTGTTCAGTAAATCAGACCCAGCCAGATAGAAATCAGGGTGTGTGAAGAACCTAGCGCCCCTCTGTTCTGCAAGGTTCTTAGAGATCGAAGCCGGATTCCATCATGTCCTAAGGCTGCAGGTAGAAAGCAGCAGGATATGGAGGTAATAGGTTTGCTGGAGAAGAAGTCTGCCGGCTCAGTGGGGTAGGCAGGCATGGCACCCACACTCCTGTTGTAGGGCACGTGAAGATTCACCACGCCCTGGGGCAACTAGGGATTTTTAAATTTTTATTATTATTTTTTTTTTAAGAGCTACTACTGCTTCTTTAATAAGATGCTTTCGGGCGTTTCCTGTGCTGGGGGAAATTAAGGTCCCGCCCCTTTAAATTGCCCCCCTCGGCTGTAAGTGCTCTGGGACCGCAGGCACTGGGGATTAGGTCACCCAAGAACTATGAGCTGTCGCTTTAAATTGCTGGGCGTCTGCCGAACCGGGCCCGGGGAGGGAGGCGCCCGTCACAGGTAGAGGGGCGGGCGAGCTCCCCAGGTAACCCCCGGCAGAGAACGTGCTCCTCTGCGCGCGGCTTCGGCGCACACTAAGTGGGGGAGCCGGAATCTTGTCGCCATTTGGCGTCCACCCTGAATTTGTCTACTTAGACCGCCACCTCCAACTCTCCCGGGGCTTGGGGGCCGAGGGGGGCCGCTCGTGTGCGCGGGTGCGCGGCGGGTGCCGCGCCTGCGGGGAGGACCGCGGCAAGCGCACGGGGGCAGCAGCGCCGAGGGGCGCCCGGCGCCGGCCGGCCCTCCGCGATCAGCTAGCCTCGCCTCCCCGCGCCGCCAGCCCGGCCCCCTCCCCATCCCTCCCTTCGCCTCGCCTCGCCTCGCCTCGCCTCGCCTCGCCACCCCTCCCCTCCCCTCGCGGCCGGCGGAGGGATCCGCCGCTCCCGGCGCCGCAGCCTAGCCTGGAGGGCGGTGGGTGGGGCGCCCGGCCCGCCCGGCCGGCCGCGGGAGGCGCGAGGCGGGGCCGCGGCCAGATCCGCCCCCTCCGGCCCCGCCCCGCCACCGCGGGCTCCTCCCATTGGCCCCCCTGCCTGCCCGTCAGCCCCGGGCCCCACCCCTCAAGCTAGGCTGAGCTGTGCCTACGTCGGCCTCGACTCCCGGGGGCTGGAGGAGTTACCTTTGGAGCCCGAAAGGAGGAAGGAAGCAAAATATCAACAACGCCGAGGCGGCTCGGGCGCTCGGCCCCGGTTCCCCCTGCCCGCCGCGCGCCTGTCCGCCCCCGCGCCCCCGGCGGGGGCCCAGGCCCCCCGGCGCCGCCCAGGGCCCGCGCGGACGCCGGCCTCATTTGTTATTCCCCCCGCCCGGAGCTGCGGCTGCCCGGTGTTGAAGATCCCCCGGACCGGGGGCGAGGGCCACCCGTCCCAGCCGTGACACCCCCTTCCCCCAGCGGGGCCGGTGAGTAGGGGAAAATAATGCGCCTGCCGCTTTAAGAGGCCCCCTCCCCCACCCCGTCCCGGGTTTGGGGTGGAGGGTGGTCGGGACCGTCCCCCTGAGGGGTGGGATGGGGTGGCCCCCGGGTGGGAGGAACTCGCGGAGCTGGCTGTTTCCGGGCGGCGTCGGTGGGAGACTACGTGGGGGGCTGCTTGTTTGTGTGGGGGACGCGGCCGGGGGACAAGTGCAGGGGGCTCATTCCCCTGCGCGTCGGGGTCGGGGTGGGGACCCGCGCTTGGGGACGCGCCCGGCTGCGGGTGTCCGGGGTTACGACGGCCTCCGAGTGGTCTGCGAAGGGGCGCCATCCTCAGAGGGGGTCTCCGGTGACAGCCGGGAGCGACTGACATTTTAACAGGCGGCCCTCCCTCCCTCTCCCTCCTCGCGCCGCCTGTTCACTCCTCCTTGGCCCGAAATGGTGCAGAAGGGGGCCTGGGAGGGCGGCGGGAGGGTGGGGGCGGGGGGGGAGCCGCAGCTGTTTGGGAAGCGGGGGAGGGAGGGGGGACGTCGTTCAGATGACACCGGGGTGGTGGGTTGGGGTGTGTGAGTGTGTGTGTGTGTCCGGGGCCCGGGTTTGCCGGGTGCCTGTGGAGTTGGGACGCGGGGCCGCCGCGGGCGTGGGCACGCTCGACCCTTCCTGGGGACCTCCTACCCCCGTTCCGAGACCCCTGATCTGGTTCGGCAGCAGCCCCAGGCGGAGAAACCCTGGCCAGAAGTTTGCAGCTGTTCAACATCTGGGCACGAGTTCTCCAGTCCCTCTCTCCACCAATGGCAGGCTGGACTGGTCTGGGAGTGGGGGTCGACGGAGAGTTTGGGGGGCTTTCGGGGAGGGAGGGCCAAAGGAGACTGGGGTGCATCGTGTGTCTCGCGCCCACGCCAGCCCCCTCCTGTCAGGTTGGGGTCTTAGGGGGATGAGCAGAAGGCTCCTTCTTCGTGATTCCAGCCGACCTCTCAGCAGCCTCCGGAGGTCTGTCCCTGTGCGGGGAGGGTCCTGGTTGGGGGCACACTTTGCACCGCGACTGGGTTACCTCGGGTTTGTCCTTCCCAGTGGGAGGCTCTCTGTACCTCCTCCTAAACGGTGCTTTGTTGGTGGGTTGGGGGAGGGTACAGTGGGTGGATCCTGTGTCCCCCTTCCCTGTGCCCAGTCCCCTTTGTGAGGGTTCCCAGTTGGCCTGGTTTCTTTGGTTTGGGGGGTGGCCCTCCCCCCCTCCCTTAGCCCCTCCGCGGGTCTCCTAGGCAATTCGGGGGCCAGCCTGGACTATGGGAAGTTTGCCGTCTGGGGCGGTGACCTTGGGCTGCTCTGGCCTCAGAGTAGGAGGGGAGCCCAGGCCAGCTGGAGATTGGGTGTATTGAAGTTAGGGAGCTGTCCGCCTCCCACTTGTCCTCAAACCCTGGACAGGGAGGTCCTGGTAGCCAAGGAGAGCATTGAAAAGGCACATGTCAGTGTTCACAGCTGTCCAGCCCGCCTGTGGCCGCTGGGTCACACCCGCCCCAGGACTTAGCCTGGCTGTCCCAGCTCCCACGGCCTGCCTGGGAATGAATTTCCTTCCTGTGGTTTCCCAGTGTGTTGGGCAGGAGGTGGGGGCGGGGTGGGATCAGTGTGAGGGTGGCTGAGGACCCGTTTATGTGGGGTGACTGGGGGGATACTAGAGCTGATGTGTGGCTCTTTCCCGCTTTGTCCTAGCACAGGCGTTTGGACCTTTAAGTGTCAGTGGTCATATTCTCTTTGTTGTCTCTCCCCCACCCCCCACCTACTCTGTATGTGCTCGTGTGTGTGTGTGTGTGTGTGTGTGTGTGTGTGTGTACGCGTGTGTGTAGATTTGTAAGGGAGGGGTCTCTGGTTTCCCTGGAAAAGGAAGAGTTTTCACTCACACTCCTCTGGAGACCAGAGAGGCTGAGCCTTTTGCCTGAGATCACACAGCAAGTCTGTGTCAGAGCTTCAGCCTCACTGTGCTGTTTCAGGCATGGCTTCATAGTAGGGAGAGACCATAAGAAGGAAGCCACAATTCTTGCTCTTGGAACCCCTGGTCCAAGGGAAGAAGTGGGACCTGGTCAGAGAGCATCATAACCCTTGTGTTGGGGGATGGGCGTGAGAGGTTCCTCCGGGGCTTCTGTGCCCTGGACCCATTGGCTGGAGCAGAGTGGTGGGGGATTTAGAAGGGTGGCTGTTACTGCCCATTGCCCACCCCACTCTGTCCCTTCTGCTTCGGGGCTGGAGGGGCCTGGGCTTCCCAGCTCTGCCCTGGCTCCTGGCTCTTCTCACAGGCTGGGAGATATGATAGTCTTTCTGGCTGCTGTTATATAATCTTTCTCCAGCAGGTTTTTTTTTTTTTTTTTTTAATCTTCCCTGGTCTTTCCTGGGAGGTGTGTGCTGGTGGGGGGGGGGGGCGTGGAGGATACACTTAGGTGGGGTCTAGAGTATCAGAGCAAGGAGGCGGCGGTGGGGGGGGGGGGTAGGCCCACTGGCCCCTTAGGGGTCCCGGGGAGAGGAAGCCTGAGGTTAGACCCTCACTGATTGTGACCTAACCCTTCCTACTCTTCCTCCTCTGAGCCTGCCCTGGGAAGGTGTCTCTGAGCATCCTGAGCCCTCGTGCCCCCAGAGAGGCCTGGTCCTCCGCTCACCTCGCTGACCTTCTCCTGGCCACCTGGGCCTGCACTTGTGCCCCCCTTCATCAGCCTTCCCGAGGCTGGCACTGCGTCCAGAATCTCGGCGCTCACGCTGGCCTGGTGTGGGTGGGCCCCGTGCGGGACACCTTGCCAGCCCCCTCTCTGCCTGTGTGGCAGCAAGAGGAGGCAGGGACAGACGGGTGGGGCCGGCATTTCCCTACTTGCCTTTGGAGCCAAGGCCCCCGTTTCTCTGCCCTTCTAGTGCGGGCGCCGTGGCCTTACCAGAGAAGGGGCTGATGGGGGGTGGGTCGTGGAGGCCCGACCTCCGGGGCACGGGTCGTAGCTGACGTCCGTTCAGTTTCCGTGGCGGACGTGAGGATCGGACGTGGGCCTGGAGTCCGCCGTCGAGGGCCAGATCCTGGGTCTTGTGGCACGGTGGTGGCGGTGGGTTCTCCCCATCCCTGGGGACCACGGCTGGGACTCTCTGGGCTCTCTGAGGCCACCTGGTCTGAGGCAATTGTCTCCCTTTTTACAGGGAGGAGGAGGAGGTGGCGAGCCGGCCGAGCCTCAGCATCACTGTAATTGCTGGTGGCTTTTATGAGCCAGTCATGGGGCCGGAGTCCGGCCAACCGACTGTCCTTCTGTCCCAGTTTGGTGACTTACTCATGGCGGGAGGGGGAGGTGTGAGGCGCTAGCCGCTCTGCGCGGGACGCAGGACACCTGGCCGTGCTGTGGCTGATGCTGCCCGGCCTGTCCCCCCCGCCGGCAGCATGCGGGGAGGGACCCGTGGGCGGAGCTGGCTCAGGGCACAGAGGTGGCTCTAGCCTGGCCTGGGAAAGACGGGGATCTCCAAGCACTTGCTTCTCTGGCGGTTCTAGGCGGCTCTGCTGAAAGGCCTCGCACGGTGGCCTTGTGAGGACGGGGTATTCGTTTTCTCTCCTGCTCCCTTGCCTGAAGCCGAGGAGAGTTTGTCTGGAGTCTTTGGGCCCCTTCCCCCCGGCAGGGGTGCTGGGGGAGGAGGAGGGTCTCCTACAGACTGCTGTGCCCAGACGCACCTGGCACGTCCCCAGAGTTCAGTGGTGCACACGCATGAAGGTGTGCAAGTACACACGTGCGCACACGAGCGTGTGGACACCCACGGAGCAGCGGCCGGTCCGAGGGGGGGCGGGGGAGGGCAGCAAATGGAAAGATGATTAAAGGCTCGGAGGCCTGGGACGGGTGGGGGACGAGGGGCGAGAACATGTAAGAGGGAGGGCTGACCAGAGCAGGAGGCACGGAGGTGAGACCACAGCTGGGCAGCCCCCCCTGGCTGACCTCTGTCACCACCCCTGCAGCATCCCCACGTGCCCCTCCCCGAGGCCCTGGCTCGTACCGCCTCTGCCCCTCATGCTGACCTGTGCCCTGGGGTAAGTCAGCCCTCCAGGGATCCAGGAGTATCACTAGCCTTGTGATCAGAGCACCTGGGAGTCCTGCTCTGGCTGTGGTCCCTGTCACCCTCCCCACTCCCTCTGATGAGCAGGGTGGCATCTGAGTCCTCAGGCATTGTGGGGGTAGATCCTCAGCCTGGCTGGTCCCCAAGCCCCTTTGCGTCTGATTTTTCCTTTTCCTGAGGCTGTGGCCGCAACCCCCCCATTCCTGGGAGCCTAGCTATGCTTCTGGCTGGTCCTGGCTGGCGTGGAGACCTGAGGACGTGTTCACGGACTCTGCGCGGGACCCCGACAGCCTTTGCAGGGATGGGGAGTGCCCGCTGTCTGGGCTGTCTCCCTCTGCTGCAGGCTGCGAAGGGAGGGACTTGTCCAGAGCTTGGCCTGTTGCTGGCCACACCCAGGCGGGACCATATTTACTCATTTAAACTCAGCCTGCCGGGAGGCTCCGGGCTCTAGGCCTGGTCACTGACCTTGGCTTGGTGCCCCTGGCCGGGTGCTCCGGCCACTCCCCTAGGAGTTGGGCAGACCAGGGAAGCATATAGGAAAGGAGGCGTTCTTGCCCCCTGGTCAAGGGAACTTCACCGTCGGCCGTACCCCTTTGCTCTACTTTCCAGTATACTTTCGAGACCTAAAACTGAAAGTTTTGAGATCCCTGGGGACTGGAGGAAGGAAACTTCCATTTGTGATGTCCCTGTGTGCCAAGCTCTGTGCTGGGCATGGTGACACAGAGACTTGCGTTTGTCTGCACGACTTCTTCCCAGTTGGGGAGCCGAGTTGGAGGTTGAAGCCACTTGCTTCGGGGGTCGTCTGCTCCACCCCTGTCTCCACATCACTCGATCCAGCTGGAGTAGGGAGACCTCACAGGCCCCTCTTCCCAGTTGGCAAGTGTCAGGGGCCTTGTCTGAGGCGAAGGGAAGGGTCCCGCCCTGCGGCCGGGGCCATGTAGCCAGGGGCCCGGGGAGGCCTGGGAGGAGGAAGAGGACGAGTGGAAGGACTCCCTGGCAGAGGTCAGAGGTGCGTTTGGTGGCACACTGAGGGACATGTTGCTTCGGTTCCCTGAGGAGGTGTTGTCCCCCGATGGAGTGCCACGGGAGGAGGGCCCCAGGCAAGGAGTGTGAGGGCAGGCCCCAGTGACCCCCTGCTTGTGCCCCCTCGAGCTGGGTACAGCGAGACACCAGTGCGGGAAGGCGGGCCGGGCCAGAGCTCTGGCTTGTGGGAAGGCGGGAGGCCTGGCTGGTGGGGCCTGTGCCCTGGGAGGGGTTGCTAGAACCCCCAGGGGGAGGGAGGTGCGGTGGGCCCACCTCTGTCGCTCCGCTCCACCGCTGACCTGCTGACCGGGGGGGCCTGTCCCTGCCCGGCTCTGAGTTGACTTCCGCGGGGAGACGCGAGGCGGTCCGGAGAGCGGGGGCTTAGACGGTGTGCCTCTTTTCTTCTGGACCCCAGTTGCAGCCTGGCCTGGACCTGCCGGCCCTGGGCGGCCGCCCTGAAGGCAGGGTGGGGGCAGGCGGTGTCCTGGCAGGGGCTCGGTTGTGTGGGAGGTACTGAGGGGGCCCTGCGGGGGCCTCCGGGCCTAGGGCTCAGTCTGACTCTGGGATGGGCTGGGGACACTGAGCGGAGCCCTGCCTCCCCAGCCAGCTGCCTCCCTGCCTCAGAACCGGCCCCTCCACCTCCACCTTGCCGTGAGTCCGAGCAGATCCCTCTGGCCGCATGCTCCCTCAGTCCTCATGATTGCCCCCTGCCCCGCCCCCTCCCAGCAGATACTTGGGGTTCGGGTTTGGGAGAATACGGAGTCAGAGAGCTCATCCCCAACCTCAAGAGGAAACAGTCGGTGGGGGTCGGGGGGGGGGGCGGGGAGAGGAGGGGTCTGTCTCCTTTCTGGAGCCTTCCTGCTCCAGGCTCCAGGCAATCAAGTAACCTGGAGGCCTAGAGAATGGAGCTGATGACCTCAAACCTCGAGTTTTCTCCTTTAAAGCGTGTCTGTGTTCTGCGTTTGGTGAAGGGTCACGGTTGGGGTGGACCAGGAGGAAGGGCTGATTTTGAACGGGGTGGGGGGGACTTTGGCCTCCCCCCTCACATCTCTTCTTGACCTTTGAGCCCCTTTCCTCCAGCCGGCACAGTTGCCCCCCCCCCACCCCGCCTTTGCTGACTCCCTGGTGCACCCCCCCATGGCAGGCCTGTGGGGCCCGGACTGACTGGGTGGAGACAGGTGTCCTGGCCCAGCTGTTCCCTCTTGTTTCTCCCACCTGTCAGCCCAGGGGGGGAAGGGGTGAGGGGCTGGCCGGCAGGGGAGGGTAGGAACCCCTCTGCCCCCTGGGTGGGGGTGGGTCCCAGTGGTAAAGTGTGGCAGAAGGGTTGAGAGTGGACAACTGGCCGGACTTCCCCCCGCTCAGAGGAAGGATTGCACCAGATCACAGGCAGAGAAAGCTGGTCGACAGCCAGGGGTCCTGGCCGGCGAGCAGAGGGTCTTTGCACAGAACCTTCACGCAAGGGCGGGATACGGGGTAGCGGGGAGGGGTGCGGCTTGAATGTGGGGTCAAGTGTTTGCATAGCTGTGTGGAGGTACCCCCCCTCCACCCGCCGGGCCCCCTCCATCTGGCTGGGCATCTTAGCCCCACCTGGCACCTTTCCTGAAAGCAGCAAGCTAATCCTGTAAGAGCTGCCTGGCTGGCCGCCTCAGCAGGCCCACGCAGCCGCACTGCCCGCCCTCCCCTGCCAGGGGCTTAGAGGACTGTCCTTCCAGTCCGGAGGAGACCCAGCCGCCGCCCTGAGCGGCCCCTTTAAATCCCCCGTGGCTCCCTGAGGTCATGATGTCTCTAGGAGGATTTGCCTTCTCTGATTGGATTGGCCTCTTTCGGCCCGGTGTGTACTGTGACTGTAGGTGGACAGTCACATTCTGACCCCCACCTTGCCCGTCATCAGGATGGGTCCCACCCGGTGTGAGGGAGGGCCCAGGCCTTGGGCCTTCTCTTCCTCTCTTCTGGCCCCCGGGTGCTGGCAGTCAGGGCCCAGACCCCCTCCGTCTGCTTCAGCCGGGCCCCAGCCCTGTGGTTGGGAAGGAAAGATCTAACCGCTTTAAACAAGGGACCAGGCGCCGCCCTGGAAGAGAGTGCCCTTCCGAGACTGTCCCCCGCTCGCTTTCCTCCATTGTTTCCTTTTTAGCCTGCTCTCCCTTTGGTCGGGGGCCTCCAGTCCATAGTTACCCCACGCCCTCATTTCCACGGGAAGTCCCTCCCCTGGTCTAACCATCAGCCCACCCGTCTGCTATGGCAGGCAGCCCAGACACGGCACCGGTGGCGTTATGCTCACCCAACGGCTCCCAAGCTGACCCGCCCCCAAGGCCCCAGCTGCCACTTTCACTTCTGTCTCCTGAGACCCCAGAGGGAAGTTGGGTGGGGAGGTGGAAGGTGACACACTAACCGTCCCAACCGCTTCATCTGGCCAGGGGCCCTTGTCCACCACTCTCCTCTAGGCGACTGAAGCGGCTTTAGGTTCCAGTGGAAGGATCGGCCACTGTGGGAGGGAAGGAGGTTAGATAGCAGGAAGGACTGCCCCAGGATAGGAGGCCACTGCTGGGCTTCCCGTGTTTCAGAGGGCAGGGCTGGAAGCGTTGGCACCGTAACTGGACAGGCAGAGGTCAGCTTGTCCGACCTCCTCAGGGCAGGCAGGGGACCGGTGGCCCTGGGGCGCCCATCGGTTGGAGTGGTGTACTAGGTCCCCATGCTCTCCTGTACGTTTACCCACTGCCTGTGCTTGGCTGGGTGACTTTTCTTTTTAAGCTTATTTATTTTGAGCGAGTGAGCAAGAGAGAGAGAGAGAGAACACAGGTGGGGAAGGGCAGAGAGAGGGAGGCAGAGAGAGAGAGTCCCAAGCAGGCTCAGTGCTGTCCGTGCAGAGCACGGTGTGGGGCTCAAACCCATGAACTGTGAGACCGTGACCCGAGCCAAAGCCAGACATTTAACCGACTGAGCCACCCAGGTGCCCCTGGGTGACTTCTAACAAAGCAAACTTGAGCCCCAGAGACTATTTTGAGGCCAAAACTTCAGCCCTGGGAAGTCCTCTCGGTAGCTTTGCATCTGTCTTGCCTGCTGCGCTGGGCCTCCCCCTCTCGTTTGGAGTGTTGGAAATGGATTTTAGAAATAAGGACAGGGGCGGAAGTAAAGGACAGCCCGCCGCATCCTTCTGCTGCCCCAGCCTTGGGGCCTTGGTGCTCAGCCGTGGGGCAGGGCTTTTCTCCTGGGGAGCCCCGGGCAGCCGTGCGGCGGGCACGCTTCACTGCCCGAGTCTCTCCTGCTGCAGCCCTCACTCCTCACTACGCCTGCTCCCTTGTCCTCACCTGGACAGGCACCTGGGCACAAGTGGGGGACCCTGTTGCCTGAGAACTTAGGACCACCAGGATTATTGATCAATCCAGGAGTGCCTTCTGGAGGAGAAAGATGGCACTGGAGGTCTGAGGTACCAGGAACGCCATCCGAAGTGCCTAGGGATGCTGGGGGGGGGGGGGGGGGGGGCAGTTCCTGGAATGGGAAGTTGAGCCCAGATGGAATAAGGTCAGAGACACTATGCAAATCCTCATGCAAATGAGTGGTAGTGAGTCATTCCTGATCAGTCCGCCTCGGTAGAGTGTGAAGCAAGGCTCAGGCTCGGGTTCCAGAACTGACCCCACTTATGACCATGACCGTGACCTTGGGCCAGTCATTACTTAGTAATCAAGCAGTAGGACCCCAAGCCCTGGGTCCGATAGGCATTCCAGGTGTGCTTGGGCAGTGCAGTAGCTGACCCTCGGCTGCCAGGGCCCTGGTGTCCCCTCCTGGCGTGCCCTCCTCGTACCCACCCTGGCTGACCCTGGGCCTCCATCGACCCTCGCCATCTGTTGTGAGGATGACTGTTCAGAAAACACCTTCCCCCTTTATCAGCCCCATCCCTACGCTCTTCTGGCCTCCAAGCTGGAGGACAGTGGACCCAACCGGGCCATCTCTTCTGTTACGTCCCCATGGAATAAGCCACTCTGACCTCCCTTTTGGGCCTCTCCAAAGGGCACGGGAACCAAATGTCCTGGCTGGAAGGGCACTCAGGTGCCTAGTCCCTGCCACCCACCCATTGTACCGGCCAGCGGTGTAAAGCCTGGAGGGGGCAGTGACTTCTTCAAGGTCACGCTGCGATTTAGGGTCAGAGCAGGGACTAGAACCCAGGCATCCAGAATCCCTGTGTCCATAGACCCCATGCCTCCCTGGGCTGTTGATTGCCCAACTGCACCCACCCCTGTTCTGCTAAGATTCAGTCTCCTGTGACCCCCAGCTTCTTCCTGAGATCAGACTGGGTGGCTCCAGAAACTGGTGAGGAACTGGGTCCTCGGAGCCAGCCCAGAGGCCTCCAGGGGAAGGCCAGAGCTGCGGTGGGCGGTGCTGGAGCCTGGGGGGTGGGCTGGCCGCTGCCTGTGTGGGAGCTGGACACCGACAGCTGCCGCAGGAAGGATGGGAGCTAGACTACAGGAAGGACAGGCTGGGGGGAGCAGCGGAGGAGGCTCGGGAGACGGACCCTCACTGGAGAGGCATCTCCTGGGCAGAGAACAGGATGACCCCATCCCGGGAGATTTGCCCAGCGGGAAAGCCTGGGGTGGGGCGCGGGAGAGGTGTCCAGCGGAAGCCGCGGGGAGGGCGCCCGGGGAGCGGCCACTCCGGTCGGTGCTCCTCTGGCGAGTCCATTCCTGTCCCTTCAGCCCGGGCTGCAGAGCCTGTTTCCACTTGCCCTCCTGGGGCGCCTAGGACCCGAGACCACCGGTGCCCGGGGTCCAGCTTTCCCCGGACCGCTGCTCCCCCTCCCCCCAGCCTGCCAGCCCGCCCCCAGGTCCCTGTCGGTGAGTTAAAATTAGCTCAGTGCCCAGGCTAAAAATAGCCCCTGCCCAACCCTGAGGCTGCTGGGCTGGGGGAGGGGAGATCCCGAGGGAGGGGAAGATGGTGGGAACCGGGGGTTTGGGAATCGAGCCTGCCAAACAGAACTTTGAGGGGAGGAGGCTAGGGACTGGACGGGCATCGCCTGTGCCTTTGAAAGCAGACGCTGGAGCCCTGGGTTGGACGAAGAGGCTGCCCTGGCTGGGGGAGGGGCGGGACCGAAGAGGGACACCAGAGAGGAGCAGGGGAGCAGTGAGGGGAGCCGGCTGGGGGCGTGAGAACTGGGCACTGCCCCCCGCTGCTGGCAACTTCGGAGTTTGCGGAGGAAAGCTCCCTGTGTGTCCCCCAGGGGCCCCGAGCCCCTGCACCCTCTCGCTGTTTGGGGCCGTCACTGGGCTCACCTGCCCACCTTACCTTCCAGAGGGCACTTCCACATGTCCCTGCTTGGGGGGAAGAGGGCTGCAGGGCCAAGAGGGTGGCCAGGAGGGCTGTAAGCTCCAGGTTGGGGTGGGAACAGAGATGGTCCCCAGGGGGACCCACAGGGCTCCTGGGCCTCGTGTTCACCTCTGCCCGCCGTGGGGGCCTGCCCGCCCTCAGGAGCCCAGATGCCCCATCCCAGCGGGGTCTGGGCCCAGTCCAGGCCCCTAGGGCCTGCTTGCCTCGCCCTGCCCTTGCCCTGGGTGGGACCTGCCCTTCCCTGGCCCGTCTCTTGGCTGGACTGCAAGTATTCGGAGGGCAGGCCTGGCGGCCCATCCCCTTGTGCCCACGCACCCAGCCCCGCTCCGGGGCGCTGTTGAGCCTGCTTCTGTTGTCTGCCCGCTTCTCTGAGTCTGGGCTCCAGCCTCGCCCTCTGTCCTCTGGCCCTCTGGCCTGTCGCTGCCTGCTGCCTCTGCCCCACACTTGGCCTTCCTCTTGGCCTCTCTGCCTCTTTTTTCGCATCTGTGTGTCTGTCCCCTTCTCCCACCCCCCTCTGTGTCTGCCTCACCCACGCCTCCTCCCTCGTTAGTGAGCAGGCTGCTTGAGGCCGCCTGACTGTGGGGGTGACAGGTGGATTGGATTGTCACCCCCTCCCCCAGCGCCTGCTGCTTATTTCATGCCCTGCAGCCCAGCCACGGGGAAGGGGCGGGAGGAGGGATGACAGCTGTCTCCAGCGCCTCATGCCTTCCCTTCCAGTCCACAGCCTGCAGCCTGGAGCAGCCTGGGAGGAAGGGTTGGAGGGCCTGCCTAATGAGAGCTGCCTTCCTTGCCGTGCGAAGCCCAGTGCTCTGTGATGGGAGGCCACTCGCTCAGCCTCTCTGGGCCTCTGCTCCATTTTGACCTGCACCGGTACGGCAGCTCTGGAGGCAGGCAGATAGGGGCCAAGGGCAGGCAGATGTGGGCGGGAGGCTATGGGGGTCGCGAGGAGGCAGGAGAGGGGCTGGAGGCTGGCTGCTGGTAGGTACTTCTGGGCTCCCCAGGAAGGCCGGCCCTGCCACGGCTGCCCTGACCGCTCCCCCCAACTCTCCCCACTGGCCCCAGGCCACCCTCACACAGGAACTGAGATAGCATCATTCTGAAACCCGAGAATGGTTTGAACATTGCTCAGGTACCAAGAGGTGTTAAATTGGGGGAGGCAGGGGCCTGTTTTTTCTCCCTTGGCCCTTCCAGACTGAGACCCCCTTTGGGGTGCGTTTTGCATATTGTTTGCACCTCGTTTGCATGTAGATACAACCCTGTGGCTTCCCATTGGGTCTGGGTCCCGGCTTGGGCCTGGACGAATGTCTGTCTGTGGGGTCCTTCTGGATTTCCTACCATCTCTGGTTCCCTTAGCCCCTCCTTCTCGTCTGGGGTGTTGTCAGATGAGCTCCTGCCCTGCGTCCCTCTCTGTTCTCCATTTGCTAAGGCTTCTCTGCGGCCACCCTTCCCCAAAGAAGGTGGGTCTGTGCCCGCCTCCCCAGGGCTCAGCCCAGCTGCCATCCTCCCCCTCTGCTCTTTCTGTCCTCGCTCCCCACCCCCAGGAGGCCCACCCTGCCCAGCTCGGTCCTGCCAGCACTGCCTCGAGTGGGAGAAGCAGAAGCAGCAGCGGCCGGAGCCTTCCAAGGGCTGCTTTTGGTGACCCAGATGCTGCCAGCCTGAGGAGTCCTAGCTGTGGCCTGAGGTCAGGCGGGCCCTGGGGCCACTGGAGCCGGAAAGCCATCCTGGCCAACCCCTTGTCTCCTTGGCGTCTTGCTAGGCCCCCTCAAGCTCTGGGCTCCAGGAGAGACAGCCAAAAGCCAGGTCTGGGAGGGCTTCGTAGAGGAGAAGGCCAGAGAGGAGAAGAGGCCCAGGCCGGGCCAGGGAGAAAAGGTACACATCTGGAGAACAGATGCCCAGGCCTCTGGCTCCCGGCAGTTGGTGAGGTAATCAGGCAGAGGGCTCATTAAGGCGGTCCAGGTGTTCATTAGGCTCTTCCTAATTGAGTAGGAGGGAAGCAGGACAGGATGGGCCTCCGCACCTCGGGAAGGGTCTGTATAGGGTCCTTTGTGCCCACCCAGGCCCCAGCGCCCTTCTTCCAAAGTGTGTGCCCAGTTCCTCTCCTCGCCCCAGGGCTTTCAGACTGCGGCAGCATAGAAGGGATAGAAAGGATGGAAGGGGAAAGACATTATTACAGACAGCCTGCTCTGTAGGAGGGCTCCTGGTTAGATAGGAGGAAGGACTGCCGATTCAGGGGCATCTCGTGCTCTGGCAGGTGTTGTTGGCACAGAGGTAGGGGCGGCAGTGGGCACGGGGCCCTGGGGACATGGGCGGTTGGTTATAGAGGTGCTTGGGGTACCTTGGCAGAGACCGGGGATGGATGGAGCCTGGTCTGTTCATCCCTGACTCCCCTCTGCCGGAGGACGCTCAGGGGGTCTCTGGCTTCCCTGTCTTCTCAGCCCTGATCCCTCTCACATCCCAGCTCCCCCAGCATGAAGCGGGGGTGGGGGGGTGGTGTAGGAGATCAGCCAGGGAGCTGGTTGCCAGGCGACAGTTGCCTAAGCAACCCCATCCATGTGCTCAGGGCTGCTTCTTAGAAGACTTTAGAGTCTCACCCTCTGCACCAGCCGGAGGGCCGGGAGAGTTGAGGCCTGGAGAGGCCGGCGTGGTTGGAGGGTAGACGGTATCCAAATGTACGAGTTCGGGGCGGTTGGGGGAAGAAGGGTTCCGCCCCCACGGAGGACAGAGGGAAAGGAGTCGGTCCCGCAATAGGACTGACCGAAGTTAGGCCACGAGGAGCACTTCTCACAGGGTCACAGCAGTGACAGAATCTGCCCTTTCAGCAGACATTTCCTGAGCTGCCCCTTCCAGGGGTGGAGTAGTGGAAAGGACAGATGTGGGTCCTGCCCTCACGAAGCCCCAGCAACTTGGGAGCCAGGCATGAAACGGAAGCGCAGACTTGGACTAACGGACGGTCGTGACGAGCGCTAGAAGGGAAGGAACAGGGCGCCCTGAGGACCACAGGAACAAGGTCAGGCTGCAGGGGGTCGTGAGAGCAAACACAGGGTTCTCTCTCCACTTGGAGGAGGAGGAGGCAGAATTGGCCATAAGCTGATGGAGGCCGCGTCTCCGCGAGAACCTGCTTACGCACAAAAGGTGGTGAGAGGGAGATGGGAACAGGGGTGCTGGAGGGAAGGTGGGTGCTCTGAGCCACAGAAGTGCAGCAGTGACAGCATTAACCAGTCTAGATTGGGGTTTTCATGGCCAGGCCCCAGAATCTAGTTCAAAAAGCCGTCGTCTTCGCCCCCTTGTCCTCCGCGTTCCCTCCCCACCCTTCTGCCAAGCCCAGATCACCGGCTCCGGAAGACACAGCCTTGGGGTCGCACGGGGAAGCAGCCTAGCTGTAACCCTTGGGCAGGGGCCTTTGAGGTGGGGCTTTGGCTGAGACGGGCATCAGAGGCAAAGAATGGGGTGTCTGTTGGGCCCCCTGGGCCGTGTCGGTGTTGTCCAAGGGGGGCAAGAAGGGGGGCAGTAGGAGGCCCAGGGCCCATGGAGCACCTTGAGGGCAAGGAAGAGAGGAAGAGGTTCTGGGATCCATCTCTGGGGCGAGAGAGGGGTGCAGGACCCCTCTAGCTGTTTCCTGAAGGTCTCAGGACAGAGCAGAAACTCTCTTTGAGGCTGGGCTGGAGAAGGATGGGAAGAGGCATCCCTGGCTCCTCCCAAGTCCTCCGATCCCCTCCTTCCCTGCCCTCCATGGCCGAGATGCCGGCAAGGGTGAACTTTGGTTTCTGCTCTGGCACCTTGGGGGCCACGGTTGAGAGGGGCTGGAAAGGCTCCAGGAAAACTCAGCAGCCACTGGAAATGGGGGTTGGGGAGGGGGTTCCTAAGTACAGGCATGCCTATCACCTCTGCCCAGGCTGGGGGGAATTGAGAACCCACCTCCCTGGACTCTGCAGTGGGGTCTCTGCCTGGGGCTCTATGGGGGGGAACCTCTGGAGGGGAGGCCTGGATTCCTAAGACCTAATCAGAGTGGCCGCAGGACGCACGGGTCTCGTGCTCACTGCCCGCTTGCTCGGTGTCCTGGAAGGCTCCGCCCCCAGTTCTCCTGGAATCACAGGGCTGAAGGGGTCCAGGGGTCGTCAGCTGCCTCCACCCCACCCAGGGCCCTTCCAGGCCCCAAGGGCTCACCCAGCCTGTTAGGGCACCAGCCTCTCCCACACCCGAGAGCGCGTACCTTTTCTGGGTCAGGCTGGGTTTCCATCCCCGCGCCCCCTCCCATCCTGGAAGGGCTCCGTGTCCTGTCCTCCGTCCTGGCTGTGGAACTGGGGCTCCTCACCCGTGGGCCATGACTGGTTTATGGGCGTGTGAGATGGGGCGCCCTCTTCCCGGTGCCTGCCCCGGCCTCCTCCATGCACACCCGCGGCTGTGAACCTGGGTTCTAGACGTGGCCCGCTCCTCCAGAGCAGGACTCGGCACACTGTGACCTCTGGGCCCTATCTGACCCGTGCCTGTTGTTATAAATCTGGTTTTGCTGGAGCTCAGCCACACGTATTTGTTTATGTGTCGTCTGCTGCTGCTTTCCCGCCACGGTGGTGGTCAAGTAGTTACAACAGAGCCATGTGGCCTGTGAGGCCTAAAGTAGTTGTTATCTGTCCCTTTACAGAAAAAGTTTGCAGACCTCTGCTCTAGATTGGGGGGCAGTGGTCACGTATTGACTCATTTTAAGCAGCAGAACCCTTTCTTCTAACGAAACTCGTAGGCCGAGGCCCACCGAGTAGTGCCGATGGGTGTGGAGCAACCCCTGGCGGAGGGGAGACAGCCCTCCCAGCCGCCCCAGCCCCGTCGGGGACTCCAGGCTCCGGGGTTCCGTGAGGCTGGTGCGAGGACCAGCGCTCTAGCCCAGCTCTGCTGTGTTCCGGACCGGGGGCCCCAGAGCCCTGCCGTCTTGGCAGGTGCACCGTGGTAGCCGCTCACGGCCTCAGCAGGTGCCCTCTGCCCACCGGGCTCCAGGACTGCAAGTGCCGTTCTAGGCCAGAGGGGCAGCCGGCGAACCCTGATGTCTCTATTCTGGGCAGGGTCCGGGGAGAGGAAGGGGTGCAGGGCGTCCTCCAAGACCCAGAGCCCTGGACACCGGCTCTGTGTGATCTCGAACCGGAGCGTGGCAGGGCTGGTGTGGACAGAGCCTGGACCGGAGCCTGGGCCCTGGGTGCGAGTTCCAGCTGGTGCCTGGCTGCGGCATGCCGTCGTCCCCTCAGGACATCACCATTTCCTCATTCTGAGGATGGGGCTGGGCGCTGCCCAGCCTCCCCCGGGGGTGCTGTGAGCCTGGCCTGCGCGCCTGTGTGCTGGCACTCGCCGGGCTGACAGCCGTCTCCTGGCCCTCCTCTCCCAGGAGGCTGTGCAGAAGGTGTCCTGCAGACCATGAACTGAGCCCTGGTCCCAGGCCGTTCATGAGCACAGTGTAAGGCGTGCCGAGACCCGCCACCCAGCGATCCCCTCCCCTCCCTAGCACTGAGGATCCCCGGAGAAGATGGGGAGGAAAAAGATTCAGATCCAGCGAATCACTGATGAGCGGAACCGACAGGTGAGGAGGTCTTGGAGCCACGTAGAGTGGGGTGAGGAGGGCAGGGAGCTGGCCTCTGCCTCCACTCCTTCCCGCCAGTCCAAGAGGGCTTCCTGGAGGAGGGGGCCTCTGGAGGCTATCATGGAAGGGGAAGGACTGAGTTGGGAGGAGAGGAGCCCCCACCTCCCGCAGCTCTTGGAACCCCGTGTCTCAGAACTCTGAGGCTCCTCTGTTGCTGCAAGCACGTGGACCTGTGCCCCCCACTGCCCACCCAGGAGCCATACCCAAGCCTCAGGCCATCCCTGGGCACACCCCCTTTTCCCCAAGAGGAATTGTTCCCCTCCTCCTACTCCAGGGGAGGAGCTGGGAAGCTCTTCTGTTCTCCTTCCCTGACCTCCTTATAGCCCCCAGCACAGAGGTGTGGCGTTCTGTGCGTCCACACCCTCTCCCTTCAGCCAGTCGGCTCTAGGCTCTCCTTCTCGGCCCTGTGTTGGCAGAGAGGCGCTGGCCTGTTTCTTCCCCGGGGCCAGGGGCTCCTGGGCGGGCTTTGACTGAGCCAGACCTGGCCACCCCCCTCCCCGCCACCTGCAGGTGACGTTCACCAAGCGCAAGTTCGGGCTGATGAAGAAGGCGTACGAGCTGAGCGTGCTCTGTGACTGCGAGATCGCGCTCATCATCTTCAACCACTCCAACAAGCTGTTCCAGTATGCCAGCACCGACATGGACAAGGTGCTGCTCAAGTACACAGAGTACAACGAGCCGCACGAGAGCCGCACCAACGCCGACATCATCGAGGTGGGCCCGCGCGCGCGCCTGCCCCGCCCCTGGCGGCCCCTCGCCCGTGGGACCCACATCCTCTCTCGCGCTCGCTCGAGCCCAGGCCGGGGGAGGCGGGCGAGCCCGGGATGTCCACGTCGGGTGGGGGCCGCCCGCCCGGCCTCTCCGAGTTCACGCTCAACCCGTTGGGCTCTGCTCTGGCCTCTCGGGCTCGTTCGCTCGCTCTCTCCTCTGTCTTTTGGGCTGCTCCTGCTTCCCACTCTTCTGCCTTTGTCTCCCTCCTTGTTTCTGTCTCCCCTGCTCCGCCGCGGCCCCTCTGTGGGTCCCTGTGGCGCAATTTTCCGTTTCACAAAGAGCCAGTGTTGCGAGCCGTCCAAGGACACGGGCTTTGGGATCCAGCTGTGGCCCTGACCGGCCACACGGCCTTGGGTGGGTCAGCCTCCCAGGGCCTAGGAGCCTGCCACGCTCAGGTGCCCTCCCAGGGCACAGAACTGCCAGTGAAGAGGTGCCCGGAAGCCACGGGCTTGCCTTCCCCGAGAGGGACTTTAATTCCGAGATGGGGAGGAAATTGCCTTAGTTTTCTGTTCGAGAAAACAGGTTTGGTCTAGGATGGAACATTTACACTCGCTATTGACTTTAAAGACAAACCACATCTGTGAAGATGTTCTGACAGGAAGGCGGCAGCCCTGGGGTCTACTCCAGGCCTACCGGGCGTGCCCCGACCTCATGTGGGCATGTGCGAGGAGCCCCCGGCCTCTGGGCAAGGACGGCGCTCGGGCGTCGCATCGTAGGGGCTCAAGAGACGCTGCTTTCCTCTTGGCCTTTCTCCCCCTCCTTCCTCTCCCTCCGTCTCCCTCTCTGCTTCTCTCCCAGAGCCCAGGGGCCACGCGGGGCACCACCAGCCCTGGCTGCCGTCCCCCCGTGGCGCTTCCTTAGGGCCCCTCCCCACCTGCCACCCTGGAGGGAGGGGTCTGTGCCAAGTGCATGCCGCATTCTGGGGTAGGCCCCCCCCCAGCACGCGTTCACACCCCCCACCCCGGGGTGGGGTTGGCCGCCCCCCCTCCCCCCAGCTGACACAGTGGTGCGCTTGCAGACCCTGAGGAAGAAGGGCTTCAACGGCTGTGACAGCCCGGAGCCCGACGGGGAGGACTCGCTGGAGCAGAGCCCCCTGCTGGAGGACAAGTACCGACGCGCCAGCGAGGAGCTGGACGGGCTCTTCCGGCGCTACGGGGTGAGCCCCACTCACTGTCTCCCTGTCGGCCCCTCCGGCCCCCCCCCAGGCGCTGCACAAGAAACACAGGGAATGTGAGAGCCCTGAGGTGGACGAGGTGTTTGCCCTGACCCCCCAGACGGAGGAGAAGTATAAAAAGATAGACGAGGAGTTTGATAAAATGATGCAGAGTTATAGACTGGCCGTGAGTAGTCGCGTGGAGGAACGCCTGCCCGTGCTGCATGGTGTGGCTTCGCGCCGGCCCTCGGCTGCCCCCGACGGACGCCCGCCCTGCGCCGTGGGGGGCGTCGGTCGCCCCCGAGCAGCCGCTGACCTTGCTTGTGAAAACCCCGTGACCCTTGCCGAGACGCGTGTCGTGTCGGACGCAGCACAAGCGGGAGAGGCCTGGAGCGTCCCTCTGCCCGGCGAGGCGTGTGTAGATGACGTGAGGGCTTCAGCCAACAGGAAGTAGGGACCGTGCTCCTTGTCCACGGCGCCGGAGGGCAGGGACCCTGTCGGGCCTGCGCCGACACCCCCTCCAAGTAGGGAGGGCGGCGAGCGGGGTGCCGGGAGACGACAAGGGACGTGGTGGCCTGTCCAGTGGTAGCGGGCCCTTCCCAGCTGTGCGGGTGCGTTCGGGGCTGTACTCAGGGCCTCTAACCTGCTCCCTGTGTGTCCCGCCTGGCTGAGGACTAACCACCTCCTCTGGGGGCCTCGGGGCGTCCCTGGGCCTGTCTGTGGTGAGCGCAGCTCCACCCCATGGCACCCCGCCCGCGTACTTCCTCCGAGAGGGCCCAGGGCAGAGAGGTCGAGCTGCTGGCCCTCGGACACACAGCCCAGAGACAAGAGGAAGCCTTGCCTGCCCCCTCAGGCAGAGTCGGTCCGGGGCGAGGGGTCACCTGGCCTGACCCTGCCTCTCCGTTTTGTGTCTAGTCAGCCGTGCCGGCCCCCAACTTTGCTATGCCCGTCACGGTGCCCGTGTCCAACCAGAGCTCACTGCAGTTCAGCAATCCCAGCGGCTCTTTGGTCACCCCCTCCCTGGTGACGTCATCCCTCACGGACCCCCGGCTCCTGTCCCCCCAGCAGCCAGCGCTGCAGAGGAACAGCGTGTCTCCGGGCCTGCCCCAGCGGCCGGCCAGTGCAGGTGAGGTGGGACCGAGCCGTGCGGGGGACCTCGGGATTCTGTCTTCAGCACTGGGTATTTCTCTGCACCCAGTGCAGCATTCTGCCGTTTGTGTGGCTCCTCCCGCTGCGGGGTCCCTCGGGACATACCGTGGAAGGGGGCGTCCTGCCGACTCATCACGGTTCTGCTTGTCCCCCAGGGGCCATGCTGGGGGGAGACCTCACCAGTGCTAACGGAGCCTGCCCCAGCCCTGTCGGTGAGTGCAGCTGCCTGCCTGCTCGCGGCCTCGCGGGCCCAGGGACCAAGAGGGACCCCCGTTAGATGAGAGGAAGATGCCGGGGCCTGAGTTGGATGGGTCTCTTTTGTCCGTAGCAGTGACTGGTGTGGACGATCATCAGACACGTAGGCCCAGGGCGTTCTGGGCAAAGTGGGGGAATGAACCAACATTTCTAGTTGGATGAGAAGATCCAAGTCCTTTCAGTTGAGTGGGGGCACCTGGGTGGGATCTGGAGCGTATGGTGTTGCCGATGGACTCCCATCCAGACCCCCGGCAGCCGACAGCCTCTCCTGCCCTGTGCTGTTGTCCGACTGGTGATTGTGACTTCGAATGTCACCATTGACGTCACCCTGACATTCTTGCCATTCCCAGAGTGATCCGGGAATTGGGATGAAGGCAGCCCCACACTTCCAGGGGAACAGTGTGCTCTCAGGGGACAGAGCAAGGTGACATGTCTGACTGTGGTCATCGCCACTTCTCTGGGCCTTAGAATCCCCCAGCTGAGCCCCAGGCACCACATAAACACCTTGGTGGCAATGATTGTGTGTTGGGGTCAGAGGCGGGGATGGCGACTTCCTTTTCCTCTCGAGGAGAGGGCCAGAGAAGCACCTACAGACTCCCGGGCACTCCTGGTGGTCCTTGCAGGCGCCCAGGCCCAGCGTGTGGGGTGCGGGTGCGAGCCCTGGCTTGGCCTCCGCCCGGCCGTGCTGCCCCGGGCCAGTCCTCACGCCTCTGGCAACCAGGCCTCGAGTCTGGTCTTTCGTGAATAGGGCTGAGGGGCCACGTCCGGTCTGCCTCGCAAGGCGGGCGTGAGGATTAAATGAGATCGTGTGCACGTGAAAGTCCCGTGCGGTGTCGAGCGTGGGGCAGACGGAAGAGGTAGTTATTATGCCTGTTGTTGCCACCGTAATTGTGGTGGTGGCTGTGTCGTCCGTTCCCCATTACCAGTGACGCCACCGCCGCCAGCGATGGCTCGTGTGCCCCAGAGCCACGGGCGTGTTGTCATGTACTCACCCAAGTCGCGGCACCCGTCTCCTGGCCAGAGGCGCCGTCTTGCGTCGATTGGCCTCGGGGGCCGGGATCCTCACTGAGGGCAGCTCCGGGCTACCCACCCCTTCTCCAGCTGGGGCCACCGTGAGCCAGTCGGGGCAGGTGGGGGGATTGGCAGGACTTCCTGTCTGAGACCAAGCGGAGGAAAGGTGGGAAGGGCTGGCCGCAGGGTGTGGCCACCCCTTCCTACCGGCCTTAGGGCTCCCGACCGCGAGCTCCATCGCACATCACTCAGAGGCAGAGAGGAATGAGCCCGGCGATGCCGGAGTCAGGGCGGTTTTAGGGGAAAACCGAGAGCTCGGCACCCACCGGCAGCCTGAGCGTGGAGTCCTGGTGCGGGGGGAGTTGGCGGGGCTGAGGGCTGGGTCCGCATCTCTCCTTTTACCCCGATCTCTTTCTCTCAGGGAATGGCTACGTCAGTGCCCGGGCTTCCCCCGGCCTCCTCCCTGTGGCCAATGGCAACAGTCTAAACAAGGGCATCCCTGCCAAGTCTCCACCCCCGCCCGCCCACAGCGCCCAGCTTGGAGCCCCCAGCCGCAAGCCCGACCTGAGGGTCATCACTTCCCAGGGAGGAAAGGGCTTGATGCATCACCTGGTGAGTGGGTGTCTGCACCGAGGGGTAGGGGCTGGGGAAGGGGGAAGAGCCTGAGGCTAGCCAGCAGGTGGGACCTCCGGAGAGAGACTGTAGAGGCGGGACTTCTCCTGAGCTTTCTCTCCGAGGGCCCTGCAAGAGGTTGGAATGTGGAAGTGCCACCCACAAGGGCAGTAAGAAGGGACAGGAGGTGGGAGAGAAGGAAGGGAGGGATTTGACATCCCTGTGGAAGCATGAGGACTGGATTGTGAAGGTTTCGTACCTGGTGGTCGTTGGGATATAGCATTTTCTGGAGTCCGAGGCTGGAGAGCCATCCCGCTGCTGTGTGAAGAGGTAGATGGGGTGGCCGTGGGGACAGGGGTCTGGGGGTGGGGTGCAGAGGTCAGAGACTGAACCAGCCCCTTGGTTTTATTTCCGCTGCCAGACTGAGGACCATTTAGATCTGGTAAGTTGAGGCTGTGAGGTGTGTGCTGTGGCTTTGAACTCCGGGTCCACCCGTGGCTCGTGCCCCAGCATGGAGTGTGCGTGTGCCCCCTGCCTCCCGCCTGCGTGTGTCGTGTGTGTTGTTTGTTTACTCGGTTGTTTGTCAGGAGCTGTGCTCAGTGCCAAGCGGGGTATAGAGGTGAATGGGGCAGGGGTCAGGGTTAGACATGCATGTGTTTGTACCTGTGTGGACGTGGACGTCTTTATGTGATGCGTTCACACAGACACCCCTTAACCCTGTGTGTGTGTGTGTGTGTGTGTGTGTGTGTGTGTGTGTGTGTGGCTGGGCCGGCCCCTGGCCTTGGAGGGCCCGTCTGGATGTGCCCCAGGACGCCTGCATTGGCGGGGCTGGACCATACTTGCCCTCTGACTCAGTCCCACTGAGCACTCTTGGAACCCAGGACAGGGACCTCCTTGGGAGGGGTGCCAGCCAGACCGTGGCAGCACTTTCCCAGAGGCAGCTGCGGCCCAGGGCCAGGCCAGGGGTGTCCTTGGTAACTCCCTGCCTCCTCTCGGCCTCCTCGAGCTCAGTCCCAGCTCAGTCCCGCTCGCAGCCCGCCTCACCTGCGCTCCCAGGCGCTCGCAGCCGCGCACGCGCGCTCACGCTTCCATCCCGGCCCGGCCCCGAGCCAGGAGCGGGGCGGGGGCTCCTCCCTCCCCAGCTCCCTGACGGGAGGCCAGAGAGGCTGGAAAAGGCAGGCGGGCTTTGGCGGCCAACACGGCGGCAGTTTCGGCCCCAGCGTGGAGCTGGAATAAACAAGTGACTCAGCGGCAGATGGAGCTGACAGCCCCACACGCGTGTGTGCTCACACGCAGGCACACGCCACGCCTGGCAGATCCGGGCGCGCCTTCCTCCCTGCACGCGTGCATGCGCCCCTCGCTGGGCCCCGGCGTCCCCGTGACGGCGTCGGCGGCGTGCGTGTCCGCGCCGAGGCGTCCCCGCCAGGCGGGCCCGCCCCCCCCGCCCCCCCCCCGCCCCCCCCCACCACCCATTGACACCCGCTTTTCTCCCGCAGAACAACGCCCAGCGCCTTGGGGCCTCCCAGTCGACCCACTCGCTCACCACCCCGGTGGTTTCCGTGGCAACACCGAGTTTACTCAGCCAGGGCCTCCCTTTCTCCTCCATGCCCACTGCCTACAACACAGGTGAGTGGCTGCGTGCCCTTGGCCCTGGGGCACTGTTCCCCGGAGGGGAGAGGGGGGTGGGGAGGGGGGAGGGGGGTGCTCCAGCCCCAGCGGGGAGCCCCCACCTGGCTGCCGGTGCCAGACTCAGCAAATAGAAAGAGAGAGGATGCCCCCTGAAATTTGAATTTCACATAAAACTGCGAGTAATCTTGTCGTATAAATACGCGTCAAAGACTTTTTTCTGCTAAAGCATGTCCCAAAGACGTACTCGTGTTAAAAAAACTATTCATTGTTTTGTCTGAAATTCAAGTTTGCTAACTGGGGATCCCTCGTTTTAATACAGGACCTAATGGAAGAGGAGTTCCTGTCCTTGAGGAACCTCCTTGTCTGAGGAGGGGCCAGGCCAGCGGCAGGGGTGGGGGGGAGGGGGGCTGAGCACATGACTCAGGCTGCCCTTGCGGGGGCAGGGCAGGCTTCCTGGAGAAGGGACAGGTGGAGGAGGCCAGAGAGAGGGGGGCCTGTCAGGAGGGTTTGCCCAGCCTCTCGGGAAGGCCAGCTGGGGGCTTCGGGCAGGGGGAGGAGGGAGGAGACGGCCTCTCACCCAGGAGGTGGCTCTGCTGTGGGGGGTGATGGGGAGGGGAGAGGAGGGCCCTGACAAAGGGAAGGTCAGAGAGGGGTGTGAAGGTGGAGAGCCTCTCGGGGGGGCGCAGGAGAGGCCTCTGGGTAGAAGAAATCAGGACACCCAGTGCCCAGGCTGTGCTGGGTCCCCGGGGCTGTCCTGGCCTGTGTCACCCACTGTCCCCTCCCAGCAACAGCCTGTGACACTTTCAGCCATCCTGGCCTGCACTCTGTTGTTGCATCAGGAAGGACTTCTCAGTGGGGACGTGCCTTGTCACCTCCTTTCAGAGCAGTTGTTTCCCGGGAAGAGACCTCTGCAGCCCCCACCCCCCACTGCCGGTTCCCTCGCTCGGGAACAGCTTGCGTTAGGGCTGTTTTGTGATCAGATCAAACTGGACCAAAAGACCCCGACGCTTCTCCAGCCACCCCACACCCTGGTTCCGGAATCACACCGTGACGCCTGTACAGATACAGAATCGAGGTGTCCGGCTGGCTCCGTTGGCACAACATACAACTCTCCATCTCAGGGTTGTGAGTTCGAGCCCCACGTTGGGTGTAGAGATTGCTCGAAGATTAAAAAAAACAAAACCAAATACAAGAGCCTATCTCTTCCCCCTGGGCAAAAATCTAGAACCCAGCAGCGTCCATAGGGATGCCCCTTGGGGCAGGTAAGAGACCTGGGGGAAGCACTTCATGTTGAGGGGCCAGACCCTGACGTGTGTCTTTGTCCAGATCTTATCACCCAGGTGTCTAATGAGTCCCCTGTCCCTGTGTGTGTTCCTGTACGTGGACCCACTGCCCGGTTACGCTGTCCTGGGGCAGCCTCAGGCGGCCGTCCTCCTGGGCCTCAGTCTCCTCATCTGGAAGAGTCGTGTGCCCGCAAGGGGTCTCTCAGGCTCCCTGGGGGCTGGCAGGGTGTTTGGCGGAGGGCAGTGCAGGCCACTCTCCAGGAGCTGTTGTCTGGGGGGCTCCCGAAACACGTGGTGGTGCCTTCCTGCTGCCTTCTGTGGCCCTTGCAGGTCTCCTCAAGCAGGAGGGGAGCTTAGTGGGTGTCCATGAACCAGGGACAGGCGCCCACCCAGCAGGGCCAGACTTTAGACTCCGTTTGTCAGTCTGGTGTGAGGGCAGATTGTGACCCTGAGCCTGGCCTTGCGGCCCCGCCGGGAAATGTGGACTTTCTCACGTTGTCCCAGAGACCAGGGGCCCCGGTTCTCTTGCTGCAGGAATAGGTGAGCAGGCCTCGGTTTAAACAGCACGTGTTTTCAGGTGACCCTAGGTATCTAAACAAAACCCCGGCAAACACACCGCTGTTTAGTTATTCCCCGTTCATAGTCCTTGGCCCCCGTTCAGGTTCCGGCTGAGGTTGATCTGGCTCCGGTAATGTCCTGGGTAAGGGACAGGCCTGGCCCCTTGTTGACCCTGGCTGCGGAGGTCTGGCTCTGTTTGCTCCGGGAGCAGATCGAGTGGGCCTGTGGGCCGTGTTCCTCCTGCCCAGGGTGGGGGGGGGCGAGGACGCAGTGCGCCTTTCTAGGCTGGGCTTCCTGTTTGTAAGATGAGTGTGGCAAGGAGTTGGTCCTAGGGGCTCCTCCTGCCCTGGCTCTGGTTTTTAAGCAGGTGTCTCGAAGCTGCTGGCTGATCTTAGAAGATCAGAGGCAAGTGTGGAGCGGACATCCCTAGGGGGGATTTACGGGTAATCGGAAGCCCTGGGGTCTTGCCTCAGCTCAGCCATTGGCTTTCTCTGTGAGAAGCCCACGCTTCTCATAGAGGCTCCCCAAATGAGAGGCTGCAGTTGCCTCGTTTGTGGATCTGGAATATTTCCTGAGTGCCAGATTCTGTTGTGTGCGCCCCACGTGTGAGAGCTCGGTCCTCACAACCGCTGTGTGGTGCGTTTGGCTCTCGTGTGTCCGGTCCATAAACAGGGAGCAAGGCGCTTGTCCCCGCTCACGGACCTCCGTGGAGGCCACCGGGACGTCTGACCACGTGGCTCTTGCCCTTCCCCTTGCTCTGTGCCCGGCAGTGTCTTCCCTGCACGGAGCTGGGGCCACAGCATGCGACTCCTCAAGGAAGAGCATGGTGGTGTGGCGGCGACAGCACGCGGGGTGCGCCCGTGCCCACTGCCACTGCCGTTGTCACCTTGGGCTCCCAGGGGGACGCTACTAAACCACCCCAAACAGGCTGCAGCGTGAAATACACCAGCGCGTGTAAATCGTGAACCCCCTCGCGTTGGTTTAGTCTCTGATGGAGATTCCACAGCTTCTTCAGAAGACAGGAATTTAGAAAGTGAGAAGCCGGGGGAGGCTTGGCCGGCTATGCTGAGGGCACGCTCCCCTCCCCGCCCCCCTGTTCCGCGGGGGCCCATCAGAGCAGGCGAGTGGAGCCTCGCTGCCCTCCTCTCCCTGACTGGTGTGGGCGGTCTCGAGGCCGCGGGTGGAAGGACGGCGACGGTGGTCTGCCCCAGAACGCCATTCCCCGGGTGTCCCCGCGACGCCCCTCTGTCTGGGAAAGGCCCCGGAAGTCCTGGCAGTGGAAGAGGTGACACTTAGACGTATATTGGGCCTTCCTGACTTCTTCCTCTTCTTTTCCAGTCGACACTCTGAAAGCGATACTTACGGGTGGTTAAAAAGAAACGACTTCAAGGCCATTTTAAAAACCCAGCCCCTGGTGCTGGTTACGATTCGCTTCAGCTGTGGGTGCTGGTGCCCGGCGCAGTGACGGACGCCGCACGGGGGTGTGCCCGCTGACCTGTCCCCTTCTCCCCCGCCCCTGCAGATTACCAGCTGACCAGCGCAGAGCTCTCCTCCCTCCCAGCCTTCAGCTCGCCAGGGGGGCTGTCGCTGAGCAGCGTCACCGCCTGGCCGCAGCCGCAGCAGCCCCAGCCGCCCCAGCCGCAGCCACCCCAGCCGCCGCAGCAGCCGCAGCCGCCCCAGCCGCCCCAGCAGCCCCAGCAGCCCCAGCAGCCACCCCAGGCGCAGCCCCACCTGGTCCCCGTGTCTCTCAGCAGCCTGATGTGAGTCCCGGGGCTCCGTGGGAGGGGTGGGGACAGAGCCGAGGGCGGGAAGACGGGGTCCTCTGGGGGAGCTGGGGCCCCTTCGAAGGGCCCTGTCACAGGCGGACAGCATAGGACACTGAACGCCAAGCGGCCCCGGAGACCCAGCCGGAGCCCCTCCCCTGCCAGCCCAGAGTACCAAGGGGCCGTGGCTGACACCGGCCAGAAAGAACTAATGTGGCTTCTTCCTTCTTTCCCTCCCGCGGCCCCTCTTCTCTTGTTTCCTCTCTGTCCACTCATCCCTCCACACCCCCACCTCCTCCTTCTCCCTCCCTTGCCCCCCCATCACCCTGTGTTGCGCACCTCCTCTGCTTCTGCCCCCCCGGTGCCCAGCCCGGGCAGCCCCCTGCCCCACGTGGGGGCCGCCCTCACGGTCACCACCCACCCGCACATCAGCATCAAGTCAGAGCCGGTGTCCCCCAGCCGTGAGCGCAGCCCTGCGCCGCCCCCTCCAGCTGTGTTCCCGGCCACCCGCCCTGAGCCTGGCGACGGCCTCAGCAGCCCCGCCGGTGGCTCCTACGAGACCGGGGACCGGGACGACGGCCGGGGGGACTTCGGGCCCACGCTGGGCCTGCTGCGCCCGGCCCCCGAGCCCGAGGCCGACGGCTCCGCCGTAAAGAGGATGCGGCTCGACACCTGGGTACTGTAGCGTCACCCTCCTGCCCGCCAGTGTCCGCTGCACCCCGGGGCCCCCTCCCCGCCCCCCCCCGCCCCTGCGTCGCCCTCGTGGGGCAGCGCCGCCACCTCCGCCACCCCCACGGGCCCGTCCGTCTGTCCCTCCAGCACCAGGCCCGCACCCGTGTCCGCCGGCTGCCTCCAGTGCCCTGGCCCTGCAGGGAGAGGGGAGTGGGGGGCGCAGACCCCCACAGCCTGGGCCCTCACACCCCTTCTCCATCTCCTCTCTTCGCAGACATTAAAGTGACGATTCCCACCCCCCTCCTCTCAGCCTCCCTGATGAAGAGTTGACAATCTCACCGCCCACCCCTCCCCGCCCCGGGCTCCTCCCGCTCGACCCCACTTCCTTTTGTGCCCCGTGTCCTGTTGACGGTTACATTTGTGTATAATTATTATATTATTATTATTATTATTATATTTTTTTTAATTTGGATTCTCGCTTTGGAGAGGGGATGCTCCCGTCCCCTCTTTCTGCACCCCCACCATTTTACTGGCGAGGGGTGCTGTTTTTGCGGGAAGGGGGGGGACACTTTGCACGTTGTTCACATATGCTGCAGGAGGGGGTGGGGAGCCCGATAGGCCTTTGGGACAGGACAGGTGCCGAGCCCTCCCGCCCCGTCCCCCAGAGAGAGGGAGATAACCAAAAAAACTACCAAACAGCAAACCCCCTTACAATAGACTGAACCCCAAAGTCGGCTGGACGGATGGGTTTGTGTTTCGGCGGGGAGGTGAGGCAGAGGTTCTGGAAGGGGTCTCTGCTTCTGGGCTGTTCCTGCGGCCACAGGCACGTGGGGCGGAGTATCCAAGCCCAGCCCCCTCATGCCCCCCCCCCCTCCACAGGACACACTCACTGATTCTCGAGCGAGCTGCACCCCCAGGTGTGGGAGCGCCGGCCGAGCTTGTGGTCTGGGAAGGCCGCCTGGGAATCTGAGGCTGGGGGAAGAGAGCTGGGGTGAGGGGCGAATCGGGGCCCCCTTCCTTCCCTAGCGGTTTCTCTAAGACACACAGTGCAATAGCCCCATCCCTCAGCTGACACCAGCCCCAGGAAGCGGCCCCAGAGCGCAGGGAGGGGAGGGAAGCTGCAGTGAGGCTGCTCAGCAGGGTCGGAACCCTCGCGTCCAGCGGCAGGTGTGAGTGGGGCTCGCTCTTCCTTGCACGGACACGTCCCCACACCCCCGTAGGAGGGACGCCGGGGTGGCGAGAGGGTGGGAGAAGGGAGATGCGGGAGGAGGTCCGAAGAAGGCCCGCCTCCCTCCTTCCCGCCTGGGCCCTCCCTCCCCGGCCCCCTCCGGGCCCCTGCCACCCCCACCCCGCTCCGGGCGTCCTCCTGGTCTGCTACCTCCTGTCCCCCCACCCCCAGGCCGCATCCCGCCTTCCCTCTTGGCTACTGTAATTGTAAATAGCAACCTTTGGAAAACGTTAGCAGTGTAACAGTCCAGGAAACTGTTTTTTTCTGTTGTTGTTGTATTGATATGAAATGAGATTCTATTTTTGTCAAAGTATATTGTAATAATAATGACTCAAACGGCCCGTACTGTACAGATGGGATTCTTCTGCTGTTGTTCTTGCCTCCCTCCCCCCCCAGCCCACCCCTCCCTGCTGCCGCCCCAGTGGGGGCAGCCTCAGCACGGGGTCCTGAGACCTCAGGCTGGATCACAGATCAAAGCGGAGGGGGCAGGCCCCCAGCCTGCGATCCACCTCCCCCCCCCCCCCCATCTAAGGGGCCTGGCCTGAGGTAGTGTGTGCAGGCGGACTGGGGTGGGGGGCGCCCCCATCCCTCACAGAAGCCTCGCTCCTCTACCCTGGGGGTGCAGCGCTCCCTGGGGGTTTCATCCCAGCCCAGCGGGAAAGTAGACTAGACAAGGCCCAGTCTGTGGCAGGAAACTGTGCCTGCCTCTGTGACCCAGCCGCTTGCAGTATTCTGACACCTGACGCAGGGAAGGAACCAGATCAAGGGGTGTGTGTGACCACATGAGCACCTGAGCGTGTTCACGAGGGCATCTGGTATTTGTGTGTGCATGGGCGTACCTTTGTGTGTCTCTGAGCCTGTCTGGGCATATACACGGATACTTGTGTCGATTGAGCTCTGAGGGCATCTCTGTGGGTGCACGTGCCTGGGAGGGGAGGGGAGAGGGGGGAGACAGGTGGCTGTGTGCCACACGTGCCCCTCCACCCCGATCCCCATTCCCGGCCCTGTTCTACCCTGAGTTCTGACAGGCTTGCACTGCAGTTGGGGGTGGGGGGGCGGGATCCGACAGTCGCCCCATTTGCTTGTCCTTGTGGCCCTACCTCTCCTGGGCTCCACGCACAGGCGGCCCCCCTGGCCCCCGGCCCTTTGCATACACACAGCTCTCTTTCCGGCTGTACACTCTTCCCCCACCCCGGCCCTGCCTTCAGGGTGACACTTATGTTCCCGTTCCTTCTGGAAGCATTTTCCTCGCCCGGGCAGTGATTTCTTCCTTACTCAGAGTTTAACCCCCACCTGCTGGCTGGGCACACAGCGCGTCCGGTCTTCCTGCAGGTTCCTAGAGGGACTTTCAAGAGTCGACGAGACTTGATCAGGGCCTGGAAAGACAGTTCAGGGTGTAGCCTTGTGCATGCATTCCCAGAGCCCTGCCCCGTGTCTGCCATAGGTCGTGCTCAATAGATGCCGAATGGGTGAATGATCGGCGCTCAGTAAACCTCGGGTGCCTGGCCGTCCCTCCTCAGGCCGTTCCTGCCACCAGTCTGCCCACCTTTAGAAGCCGGGCTTGGCCACCACCAGACACGGGGCGGGGACGGGAGCCCCTGAGGCTCGCGGTGCAATATTCGCCAGTTTTGCCGTCTGCCTTGTGATGGCAAACCTGGCTTCCGATTCCCCCGTGTGGATGTGTGTCTGTCTTTCTTCTCTCCCCCTGGGGGCGGGGGCTGGTCCGTGAATGACTATGTGACATTTCCGTGATGCGGTACCCCGGGCTTTCTCTTGGGGGTAGGGGCTCCTGGCTGGCCAGATGAATGGGTCCCTGGGAACCCGGACCTCAAGTGAGGACTTCATTTCTTCCTCTCACAAGCCAAATTTGTCTCCACCTACTCCTTCCTAAGAACTGGGCATTTGCCAATGTAATCACTGGAGTCCCCCACTGCCCCTCCCTCCCCAGCTTTCCCAAGCTCGCGGGGACAGTGGGCAAGAGGAGCCTCCCATGCCGTTGGAGCACACCATTTTCCCTCCCGCCCAGCAATGCGCTCGGCACGGCGAGACCGACCCCTGACCCTGACCCAGCCCTCCCCACCTTGGACAGGAAGGAAGTAAAGCACCTTCTCTTGATGATTATTTATTTGTTTGGAGAGACAGAAATGATGTAAAAGTGTATCTAGAAATATCTATATCTATATATTTTTAACTGACTTCTTTGGAATCTCCCGGGGAGGGGTGGGGGTGAGTTTAGGCTTTCATGGAAGAGAGAGGCCCGCAGCCTGGGAACTCCGGTTCTCTCCTCCGCTGCCTCTCTCCACCCCCTGAGCGGTGGTGGAAGGCGTGGGGTTTGTGTGGGGGCAGGGGGCTGGAATGTTCTGTGGAGAATCTGGATTCTCTTTGTCTTCCCCATTCAGGTCCCAGAGGGAAGGGGGGAGAGGGAGGGGAGGCATGGAGGCGCCCCCCGCCCCCGGAACCCGACAATCACCCACACTCCTGGGGCCGCTCCTGGGTCCCGGGCAGGGCGCGTCCAAGTGTGTGACTGTTGATTTGTTTTCAATATTTCTTTTCGTGCTGTATGGTGATGCTTTCTTAGTATTCTACACAATAAGAAGACAAAGTCCTCGGGATTCTTCTGAGTTTTGTTTGAAAACTCTTTCACTATATTTGTTGTAAAGAGGTTTACTATTAAAAGAAAAAGAATACACGTTTCTGATACTCGGGCTTGGGTTCTGGTTTCTTTGGTGCGGCCGGCAGAGGAGAGGGTGACTGTGGGGGGTGTCCCCTCAGCAGGAGGGGGTGCTCTCCGGTGACAGGTTCCTCCAGGTGCGGGGTCAAAAGCAGAGGCAGCCCCAGGAGGAGAGGGTTGTCCCACAGGAAGTCTCCCGAAGGATCTCGGGACACGGGAACACCCGTAAGAGCACCCAAGGCCAGGTCAGGAACAAGGGGGTGGTCGGGGGGAGGCTTCACTACCTGAAACCCTTTCTGCGACAACAACTTGCCGTGGATCCCATGGTCACAGTGCGCGGGCGTGTCTGCCCTCTTCTCCCTCTGACAGTGCCGGGGAGCCTCTCCCTGCGGTCCTGAGGCATCCCCACGGGCCCCCCAAGCTGGTGCCCTCCAGCAGGGGCAGGGGACCCCTGTTCCCGCCCCCACACCTGCTGAGTGTGCGCAGAGGCCCACGCTGGGTGCGAAGACGGAGGTGGAGGGAGTCCACGTCGCATGGTTGACGCTCTGGGCCTCGGGTTCTTCATCTCTCCCGGCCCTGCCTCCCCAGGGCCACCGCGGGCCGCACCTCACTGGTGCAGGCCCCCCCCCACCCCGCGGCAGACAGAGAGGAGGAGCCAAGCAGGAAGGGCCCGCTCTCCTCCAGATGTGACTCCACTTCCCCTTGGCCGCCAGCTGCCCCAACCTGGCCCTCGTGCCCTCACGCAGCCGTCTGTCGCCCCGACTCGTGGTGGGCGTGCGTGACCGCGAACCGCCGCAGAGGGGAAGGCCTGAGACTGCCGAGGCCAAGTCCTGACTTCCGTCTCTCTCTCTCCGTCTCGTCCTTTGCCCCTGGGGAAGCCAGATGCCACGCTGTGGGCACGACCGCAGCCCCGGGGAGAGGCCCAGCACAACCAAGAACCCGGGCCTCCCATCAACAGCCTTTGCGAGCGGCCCCTGTGTCCCCTGTCCTCACCGTGTCCAAGCTTCCGCAGACACTGCTCCAGGGGACACCCACCTGCGCCCGCGAGGTGCCCTGAAGTATCACCCGGATCCCCGAGCAAAACCCCTGTCCTTTGTCCCTGGCACCTCTGTTCCTCAGACTGTGTGGCCTGCATCACTACAGCCCACAGGCATCTCCTGCCCTGCTCTCCTTCCTGGACGTGTAGAAGACTGTATTTCCCAGTCACCGTAAGTCAGGCGCGGTCATCGGACTGGTTCTGGCCAAGACATGCGTTGCTCCCGAAATCGCACTGGCGCTTGTGCTCCAAGCGCTCTGTCCCTGTCGGGGGAGCGGCGGGAGCCATCAGAGTGGCCTGGGTCGCTAAGGGGTCTCCGGTGCTGTCCAGTAGGACAGGGACTTTGTGTGACTACGAAATAAGCGTGTCGGGCCACAGAGATGTTAGTACTGCATCTGCACCATGACCTCTCCTATCCTGACTGATGGGGCATCCACTCACACCTGCACAGCCCTGAAGCCCCACGGACCGCGGTACCCCCTGTGGCGGGGCACAAAGGTCTCTGAACTTGCAGTCCGCAGCTGGCTTGCCTGCTGGTCCCACCACCTCGCGGTCGTGCGGCCTTGAGCGGTCCCCCTCTCCACGCTGCTGTTTCATCAGCTGGAAGATACCTATTTCATAGCTGTCTATTTTCTCGAACCCCTGCCTCCCCTTCCCCGGCCACCCCCACCCGCCCCCGTTGTGCAGTTCTGGTCCTCTAACATCGCAGGGGGCTTTGGGCCAAGTCCAAACCCCACCGCTTGGCTCCCAGCCCCCTCAAAGGGCCAGCCCAAACTCTTGTTCAGGCTTAGTCCCCGTGTGTCCCAGCCGCACACCCCTTGGAGTCCAGGCCGACCAGGAGGCCCGCTCCGGGCCCTGACAGATCGTTTGTATCTTTGCTCCCGCCGTCTTTCCGTCTGAAATGCGACAAGCGTGTATTGAGCGCCTACTCTGTGTGAGCCCGTTTGTTAGGCCCCGGAGATGGAGAGACGGACCAGACGCATCGAGATCCTGACTCCAGGCAACTCACAGCTCAGTGGGGACAAGGGCCAAGTGACGCAACACTTAACACCTGACTCAGCAGTCTGTACTAAATGTCACATAGGAAGGGTGTGAGTGGGCTGTGGGATCAGACTTGAGGCACACCCAAATCCAAGCCAGTTAGAGATCAGGAGAGTCTCCTTGGAGGTGTCTGGGCTGGGTCTGAAGGCATCCGGAGTTCCTGGGCAAACATGTACAAGGAAGGCATTCCTGCTGGCAGGGAGAGCATGTGGGGTGGGGAAGGAGAGCGGTGTGCTCCGGAAGAGCATGGGGCAGGTCGAGGGCACAGCATATAAAGCTGAAGCCTCACTGTGAAGGGCTGTGATTGCCAAAATTTGCACTTTATTCTGGAGATGTGTGATCATCGAAGGTTTTTTGTTTTTTAATGTTTATTTTTGAGAAAGAAAGAGCACAAGCAGGGGCAGGTGGGGGAGGGGCAGGGAGAGAGGGAGACGCAGAATCCAAAGTGGACTCCAGGCTCCCAGCTGTCAACAGAGCCCGACGTGGGGCTCGAACCCACGAACCGTGAGATCATGACCTGAGCCGAAGTCAGACCAGAGGCTTAACCAACTGAGCCACCCAGGTGCCCTGGTCAGGCCATCAAAGGGGTTTTTTTGTTTAATTTTTTTTTAATGTCTTACTTATTTTTGAGACACAGAGAGACGAAGCATGAGCAGGGGAGGAGCAGAGAGAGAGGGAGACACAGAATCCGAAGCAGGCTCCAGGCTCTGAGCTGTCAGCACAGAGCCCGACGCGGGGCTCGAACTCACGAACTGTGAGATCATGAAATGAGCCGAAGTCGGATGCTCAACCGACTGAGCCACCCGGGTGCCCCCCTCAAAGGGTTTTAAGTAAAAGAGGGGCTTGGTCAGATTTGCATTTCAGAAAGCTCCAGCCTGTATAAGCTCCTCCTGACAGCAGAACTGAGGCCCAGGTGGGGTCCTTTATAAGTGAGAGAGGGTCAATTTAGTAAATATTATTTTTCAAGATTTTATTTTTAAGAAATCTCTACACTCAGAGTGGCACTTGAACTCGCAACCCTGAGATCAAGAGTCACACATTCCACCGGGCCGGCCAGGTGCCCCTTAGTAAATATTAAAAAGGGAGAATAACAGGGCTTGGAAACCGCCTGGTGAAGGAGGAAGGAAACGGAGGAGCGCCAGTGGCTCCCAAACTGAGCCTTGGAATTCTGACGGGGTGGTCGGGCTGCAGCCCCAGGTGCATCTGGAGAAGGGAAGTTTTGTTTCAGGTGAACCGAGTCCCGGGTACACGTGGAAGCCATTGCACACTGTTGATAGATGGCCATGCTGTTCAGGCCTGGAGGGTGAGATCACCATGTGGGCAGGGAGGTTTTTCTGAAGAGGGAAGCCATTCACGGTGTTGGTCACCCATGGAAGACATCAACCTCAGGACACGGGAGCTCCAAGGACCATGAAGGAAGGCTGGGGGGCCTGGCGAGAAGAGTCACGTAGAGGCCCTGAGCCACCGAAGGGTAGCAGTGTTGTGTAGGTGCGATTAACCCGACATGTATTTCCTATCGGTGGTCTCCTGCCTTTAGTAAAAGCCTTGCTTGACTCACTAGCCTTGTGCTAATCTCAAACAAGGGAAAACTCACTGATGAATTCTTTGAGGCATCAAAGGGGGGTGGGTGGGTACAGGTGCTCTGCTCCCCAGGGGTGGCTGCGGGGGTACGTCAGGGGTGGTAGGGGAACGGGGGAACCTCAGGAAGATCTGGTTCCAAAGGCCCCACTGCTTCTTCATAGGGACGGACACCCAGTGCATCCTCAGAGGTTCCTGGTTCTTTTTTAATTTTTTTCAAATCTTTATTTTTGAGAGAGAAAGAGAGTGAGAGCAGGGGAGGAACAGAGAGACAGGAAGACACAGAATCCAAAGCAGGCTCCAGGCTCTGAGCTGTCAGCACAGAGCCCGATGCGGACCTCGAACCCGCGAACTGGGAGACCATGACCTGAGCTGAACTCAGACGCTTAACCCACTGAGCCACCCAGGTGCCCCTCTTGGTTTTCTTTTGATGAGGGAAGAAGACACTTCTCAGGCACCTGAAGAATGTTCCAGAGGAACAAAAACCATTCTTGATCCATAATATGGGCTCAGTAACTATGAGTCACTACTTTTGTTACTGCTACTTGTCAAAGACAAGAAACTGGATGGATGACTTCCTAGGGTAAGTAAGAAGAGGTCTGTGCACCCAACCTGCTCTACACCTGTTTTTACCTTTGAAACTTTTCCTGCCATTCAAGGCTCCCTTCCGAGAAAAACTTGTCCTGGTTTTCCTGTCTTGCCCCACCGGTTCGTGCCAGGGGTCTTGGGAGGCCTCCTTTATAGCGCCCAGCTCATCCTACCCCGAAGCGCAGGCCCTAGTTTCCTACTTTTTTCTCTACAACTGGACTGAAAGCGCTCCCCTTTTTCGTGTCTGGCTCAGTGCCTGGCACACAGCGTGTTCCGTCGGACTAAACGGGACACTGGGCTTTGTAAACTGCGGAGCCCTACAAACGTGACGACGCTTTTTTTTCCCCCCCAGGGTGTGGCGACTTTCTGCAGCTTCTCCTCTACTTCCCAGCTCCTGATCCAACAGGGCGGAAGAGGGGTGTGGCTTCCAGTTTCCTGGGTCCACTGGAGAACGAGCACCCACTGGGCTCCTGTCCCCAAGGAGGCGGCCCTGGGGAGACGGGAAGCAAAGGGTGGTATCTGGTCGTCCAGCCGAGGAGGCGGCCAGGCCGGTTCGCTGTAGCTCATGTTCTTCTGACTCATTCCGCAGTCCCATGGGCTGAGTAACTTTTCCAGCCTTGTGATTGTGGAAACGTGTTTCAGGAACAGCGAGCGGATGTGAAGAGGACACGGGCGACCCCACCCCAGGCTCCAAGGTGGCTCCTGCTGGAGTCGGTACAGACGGCTTATTTGTTTGCAGACTTCCATCACCCCGTGTCACTGCCTTCCTCCACAGCTGGTAAACCCGAGGGCCCCAAGCAACCGGCGGCTCCCGGGTCTGTCCCCTGCGCGTCTGGCAGGTCCCGGCTGGGAGGTCTAGCGCGGAGGAGCCTGGGGGCCAGAGTTTACGGCCGCTGGGACTCGGCTGCATTTGCCCTCCCGCGATGGGGCTCGCTTTCCCGCAGCCGCCGCTCTCCGGTCCCGCACGACGACCGGGCCGCCCCCGCCCTGGCTGTGTCCCCGCCACGTGCAGCTCAGGAGTTGGAGGCCCCGCCCCCTGGCGACCCCGGCCTCCCGCCGGTCCGGAGGACAACTCCGTGCAGGGCGAAAGGGGCGGGGGGGCGGGGGGGGGGGGTGCAAAGGCACACCGGACAGCGCCAGGCATACAGCAAGCGCTCAATAAATGGCCGACTGGCAACTGCCCGTCGTCACTGAGCCCAGGACCCTTTACGTCGGCCCGTCAGTCGCCCACTGCCCCTCTCCGCCGCGACGCGGCAAATAAAGCAAACGTTAATGGTTAAGCAGCAGGTCAATCGCTCTCCCCCCAGCGCGGGAGCGGACAAAGACCCGAGGCCACGCCCAGCGCGCCCACCGTGGGGCGGGGTAGTGGATCTTGAGAATCCCCCCACGCCCCCGTTGGCTATTCCAGTGACGGACGGGGTCATCAGCCAACCGCAGCCCGGGCAAGACGCATGCGTCCACAGAAGCTTTAGCCCTAGATGGGGAAAAAAAGCCGCGGGCGCACCGCTGTGGCTGCGTCTGGCCAGGGCCTGGGGAAGCGGGTGCGCATGCGTGAGCCCGACACCACCCTCTCCCTGCGAGACGCGAGCGTACGCAACGTGGCCGGCCGGGGTCTCCGGGGGCGCGCCCCGCAGGGAGGGACCTCGGCCCCACGCGTGCGCGCGGGCCGCGATCTCGCGCGAGGCCGCCGGTGGACGACGCCCCGCTGGCCCCGCGCGCCCGGCCGCCGGCGGGGGCCCCCTCCTGGCAGCCGAGGGCCCCCGATCTCTGGGGACCACAACCCCTGACCGCGCACACCCAGGAGGCCGCGACCCCCACCCGCGCAGGCCAAGACCCTCAATCCTGGAGGCCGAGACCCCGGCCCTTGAGAGGACTGCCCGCCCCGTGGGGCGTTGCTGCACTGGACAGACCAACAGAGAAGCCCCGGAGCACGACAGACATTCGGAACCGTGTTCATAAACTGCAAAATACGCACAGTGAAGCAGTATAGTGTCTAGGTGTGTGTGGTAAAACTTTAAAAAGGCAGAGGAATGATAAACACAAAGTTCATCAGTAGTTATGTTGGAGAGGGGTTGGGGGTGGGATGCGGAAAACCAGGCGGGTGCTAGTGGTAACGTTCTAGTTATCGGGTTAAATGGTACATGGAAGGATATTTCCTTATGGTTTATACATAACGCATAGGACGGTTACTCATTTGTATAGAATATGATTTAGAAATAAGTGGAATCACCTCGCCTCCCAAAACAAAACAAAAGACGCGGTTAGAGAAGGAGAAGGTCTTACCTGTATTGCACTCGATTTCCAGAGCATTTCTGCACATGTTCTGTCATGTGCAGCCCTTCAAGGTATTGTCTCCATGTGCAAGATGAAGAAAGGAGACCAAAAATTCATGAGGCCGGTGGCACAAAGACAGGAAAGGTGAGCGTGCAGAAGGTCAGCGGGGAGCCCTGGGCAGTTAAATCTCCAGGGTGCTGAGCACTGTGACTGGAACAGAGAACGTGGTCGGCAAGCACTCGTTCAGCGGGTGAGTGAACTTTCTGATTATGTGGGTGTCCAGGAGTGACAGGAGCTGCCCCGAAGGCAGGTGCCCTGCTCAGCGGCTGGCTGACCACCGTGGGGACCAGGAGGACGAGAGAGGCCACTTTGGGCAAACTTCCGAGAGAAGCCCCCTCTGTGACTGTTTATGTGAGTCTGTATATCAGAGGCTGAAGATAAGACCATGTTACGATAATAAGGTTCTCGCCTGCAGTGGGGCAGCAGTCCCCAGAGAAGGGCCAGGACAAAAGAGACATTTTGAAGGGAAAGTTCATAGGACTCGTTGCCGGAATGGGTATGAGGTGTGTTGTTGTTGTGTGTGTTGTTGTGTGTTGTCTGTGGCTCCCGGATGCTGTGCCGCTGACTTCACAAGGGCGTAGAGGAACGTGGATTCGTGCCTAGCAGGTGGTTTGCGATGGAGGATAGCGGTCAGGACGGGTGAGGGCTGACGACACGCCGACACGCCAGGGAAACAGCACCTCAGTTTGAATTAGGAGACCCGATTCCTAGGCCTGTCACCCGGGACACGTCACTTCATCTGAGTGTTTGGTACAGAACGTATACGCGCAACAAGAACTGAAAAGAAGAATGTGCCCGAGCCCCTTGTCCAGATCTAGTTAAATCGACTCCTGTAGTTAAATATGCAGATACCCGCCCCTGGAACTGTGCTTGCCTCCGTCGTCCCATGATGTTACGTCCTTCATTCTGGGACTGCCACATTTGTGCTGGAAGTGCTGTCTTACCTGAGTTTCTGTCCCCCCCGCCGTGCCTGGCACAGAGCCGGAGCTCGGTAGAGGTGTGTTGCCCCGCACAGAATTGTGTGAACTAGAAAGAACACTCATTTCCCCAAGCCCTAGGTTTCCTTATTTGTAAATGAGACTAGTGGACCTTTAAAATTCTTTTGAGTTCTAGACTTCTGTTATCCAACGATGTTCTATTGATTGAGAAGACTGAACTAGCTGATTGCTGAATTCCTTTGCAGCTCCAGTGTTCCGTTGTGATACTGAGTGGCAGGTAATCTCACAGAAGCCGCGGTTGGGTGGGTTCTCAAAGGGAAAGCGTGGAGAAGGTTGAGGACAGAGACAGCACCCAGTTGTCCCAAACCAGAGTGGCACAGAATGACCAGGCTGGGAAGCAGGAGGAATACGAATGGCAGAGTGTCAAACTGAGACGCCCAGAGGAGCCAGGCGGAGGATGTGAATGTGGGACGTGGCCCTGCCGTGTGAGGGAGGCCATGCCCACCCAAGGAAGTCCGCGGTCTCTTCCAGTTTTTGAGATGAAGCTGGACTCCCAGCGTTTTATTTGAAATCCCGTGATTTTTACTGACAACCAATTCAGATTATTTTAAAACTCTGCGCAGGTTAAAAAACAACAACAAGCGAACAAAAAAGCCCTCCACGCCTCTTGGCCTGCTGGTCTCTACCCTCGCTGGCATGGTGCCCTCAATCCGCACATGCCCCAGGACGATGTTGCTGGAAGTTTCCCGTTTCTGTTCACGCCAGTTCTCCGATAGGCCAACCCTTCCCGATACTCCCAGGACTTTGATCATTTATCCCCTCCCTGCCTTCTGTTTTCAGCGTCTCCCTTTATGCTTGTGTCTCCTTCAGTCTCGAAACATGCCAGCGTCTTTCCACATCCTGAAGACGCTGCTTCGTTCTCCTACGGTCCCTGCCAGGGCCTTTCTAGAAAGTTCTTTCTTTTTCCCTTCCACAGATTTCCTAGCAGAATCCACTGCATTCTCCCTGTCTTCCTATTGTAAGCCGGCTTTGCTGCTCAGCTCGCTGTAGTTTAAGGTCTGCCTCCGCGATTCCACTGAAGGTGTTCTGACCAGGGCAGAGGTCTCTGCTGCTGAATTCGTGAGACTGCTCCAACTAGGCTAAACTCACACTCAGAGACCCAAGTGGTGTCCTTTGCTTTAATCTATGACCTGAGAAATGTCGCATCGGTGTTTATGGAACCAAACGGGAAAGTGTCCTCGAGAAAGAAGGACAGTCGGCACCATGGGACTTGCAGACAGATCAAAGTCTGTGTCGGCCACACGAAGCCCACTGGGTTGTAAGAAAAGGAGATTGCCACTAGCTTTTGAGAGGACAGTTCCGGCAGAGGCAGCTGGAAGGTACGCCGCCGTAGTCTGTGAAGAAAAGGGTGGTGACGTGATGACAGACGGTGCCCAGAGGTGGCGCCTTGGACAAGTTTGGCACCGCGGGAAGCGACATCAAGCAGGAGGTATTGGAGACACGCGTGCCTGTCAGAGTCCCTGACGTTGAGGAAATCCTGGCATGTCTGCAGGTAAAGCGGGCAAGCCAGTGGCACGGGAGATACTGGAAATGCTGGGGAAGGACTACCTGAGAGCCGGCCGCCAGGGGCGTCGGGAAGAACCGAGAAGTCAGCCAGTTGAAAGGACTGGTCCGCCTTGACGAGGAAGCGAGGAGTCTCTGAAGTAGGCAGAACGGTTAAAGGCATGAGTCGTCATTCTATCCGGACTCTCGTGGGGGCAGCGGTGACGCAGGAGAGCCCCGGTGTGCGTTTCATCTGTGACACGGAAGCGACGTCCCGTCTCCAGTCACAGGCATAGCAGATCCAGGATTGTTGGCCGCCTTAGCGACATCACTCTGCACTGGCTGTGTCCCTTCCGCTCCCTCTGCACTGATTCCGGGGGGCTCTGGCCTTGGCTGCCCCCCTCTCCTCGTCAGGGAAGTGTCGTCCCCACACCTGAGGTTTAAGCAGCCACCTCAATGCTAGTGACTCCCAATCTGTGTCTGTGACATAGATTTCTCTCCTGTGACCTAGATCTCTCTCCTGAGCCTCCCATCTATGTGCCCAGTATCTTTATGACTAGAACTGGTCATTTCTCCTTAATTCTTTATTCTAATTTTTTATTTTATTAAAAAGATTTCTTTCTGATGTTTATTTTTGAGACAGGAGTGACAGCACGAGCAGGGGAGGGGCAGAGAGAGAGAGGGAGACACAGAATCGGAAGCAGGATCCAGGTTCTGAGCTGTTAGTACAGAGCTTGAGGCGGGGCTCCAACTCACAAGCCGTGAGATCATGACCTGAGCCGAAGTCGGACGCTCAACCGACTGAGCCGCCCAGGCGCCCCAGTTCCATATCTTAGCTAATGATCGCAGTCATTTTGTGGTTGTCAAGCCAGATCCATGTTTCACCTCCCTCCCCCCTCCCCCCGCAAGTGTATATGTGTATAGTAGATACTTAAAAGAACAGGAACATATCTATATTTCGTGTGTTGGGTTTTCTTTTTCGCTTAGTACCGTCATGATCACTTGCGCATGTCAGTAAATGCCTTTTTACATTCTTAGCTGCCGCCTGGTGTTCCCTCGTACGCGCCTACTCTGGTCTGCCGCCTTGTTGAAAACCGTTTCCTTCTTTCTGTTGTGCACAGCACTGAACATGTCTGTACATACACTTTTTATTTCCTTAGATTTACCACTCAGAACTGAGAGGAGGACCGAGGAGTGGGACATTTGAAAAGCTTTTAATACCTATTGCCAAGTTGGCCTTCTGGAAAAATCGTACCAGCAGAGTATACGGTGCACTCATTGCCTGTACCTTTGCTAGGATCGGGTGTTATATTTCATTTTTGCTGATTTAATAAATTCCATCTGAGCCTCCGAACCCAGCCCCCATCCCTCTCCCCAACCACCCCCACCCCGTGTCCTTCTGGGTAGCTCCCCGACTCACATGTCACTTGGGACACACGTCACCTGGGAGGCGGAGGGGAAGGTGACGCCAGATTTCCCATGGGGACAGGTCTCAGTCTTAGGCTCTGGCCCCACTTCTGCTGCTCTTGTGCACAGAGCTGGCTTTCCGACCACCCTTCAGTGTCTTCCCTAATCTCCCTCTTTTCCTAACTTCCTGCCTCCGGAGGTGGTGGTTTTCTCCCTGCGCGTTGGGGCTGATCCCCCAGGGGCACAGCTGTCCTCCCCCCATCTCTGGAAGCTTCGTCTCCCATCAGCATCGGCTCCCAGGAACAGTGTTTCTGCCTTCCATTTTCCAGCAAGCAAACCTACTCAAATCTGTCCTGTACAGGGGAAGACAGTTCCGTCACCCCGTTACCCTCTCAAACTGCCACTTTGTCTCCGCCTTCCTTTGCCATCAAACTTCTCCCAAGGTCCCGAGAGTAATTAGGAAGAGTGTTCGTCCTCATTTGCCTCTCTCGGTTCCAGCCCCTTCTTCTCTGCTGAAACCGCAGTCTTCAGGGTCCCCAGTGACCTCAAAGCTGGTTGGAAGGCCAAGTCGCCCCCCTCCCTTCAGTCAGCTGGTGACACAGGCCACGCCCTCGATGCCCTGGGAGGCTGTCTCCCCTGTCCCCGCTCTCCCCTCTCGGGACAGTGCCTGTGATGCTGCGTGCCCTCCAGAGGTCTGCAGGCCCTCACCCCGTCTCCCCTCCCTCGCTCTCCTTCTCTCTTGGGTTTTCTCGCCTCTTTCTGGGGTACCAGGGGTCTCCTTTGCACCGATGACTCACAGGCTCTCCGGGATGCCAGACCCCGGGTTTTATAGTCACCTGCTAGGCCGCTCCACCCGGATGTGACTGCGCGGATCCCACAGGTTAGCCACCAGGCCCTGCCCACTGCTCCCCTGCCATCCGAGAGCTGCCCTGTGGCACATCCCTGCAGCGTGCCAGGTGCTTTCCGTAGGCCTCGAATCAGGCTCTCCCACAACCACGCGAGGCTGCCTGACTGCTCCCGTCCCGGTTGTGAGGTCTCTAGTAGACGGTGGCTCGTGCTGGAGCCACGGTGTGGCGTTTGCCCACGTAATCTCTTCCTGCTCCCCTGTGCCAGCGGCGGCCGCTCTCCAGCCCCCACCCCCGTCCCTGGGAGTGTTCCCTGTGCGCCCACCCAGTACATGCCAACCCACTGCACGCAAGCGTGCGTCCCTTTTGCCTGAAACCAGCAAAGCCCTCTTCCACTGTCCCTGACAGATTTCATTCTAAAGCACAATTTTAAATAAACCACTACAAGCGAAGAGCCTAAATAGTTTTGGTGCCGGACACGGTTCTCGCCTGCAAGGCCCCCACTCCCGTGCCAGCTTTTCGCCCTCTGGGGGCCCATCGTGCGCGTGTGCTCCGCCCGGCCGGCCGAGAGCGCGAGCCCTGGACGTGCCCCCCACCCTGCCGCCCAGCCCAGCCCCTCCGACCCTCTCCTTCCCATCCTGTCCTCACCCTCCGGTGAGGAGGACACTGCCCAGCATGGCCACTGGGAGGAGCCCTTGTGCCACAGGCGCGCCCGCAGGACAGAGCTGTGCGACTGCGTGCTGCTGTCTGGCAAGGCCACCACGGTCCCCGTCCCTCCCCGCCCAGCAAGTACGGGGCCCTCTGCATCTCCGTTTCCATGCTCTTCTTCCAGACGGCCTGCTCTAGACGAGCGGACCCTGGATGGGAGCCAGGGGGCCCAAGACCGCCGCCCCAGCTTGGCCACCGGTTGGCTAACAGCTCGACTTTTGTCACCTGTGAATCAGGGGCGCTAAGCCCCGCCCTGTGAGCCTAACAAGAACCGGCTTGATGCTATTTACCAGCTACCAAGTGCCCCAAGGTTATACCTTCGTCTGATCTCAGATGGTGTCATTCCCCCCTCCCGGGCACCCTGGGCCTCCGGCTGGGAGCTCACCATCTGTGAGGGGTTCCCGCCTCCCTCCCACCTCTGCTAACAGAAAGGGATGAGCGGGAGGCGCAGCGAGGGGGCTGGAATGGACGTGACCCAGAACGTCTGGAGAAAGGGCAGAGCGGGAGCCGCAGGAAAGGACAGGCGTGGAAAGGAGCTGGGGAGGCGGTGGCCAGGTCCAGAGCCAGAGGGAAGGCTCCTCGTAGTTTTGCTAAAACACTAAGTGAGTTAAAGGGAACGTATGCACGAATCTGAGCGAGTGAATGAAATGCCCCTCCCCCGGGGGAGGGATTGGAAGGCTTGGGGACACTAGGTGGCAGCACAGGGCAGCAAACCAGGGGCGAGTGCCTTCCGACGGCGGGAGCCGGAGCTCCCCACTTTAGGCACCGCGGCCCCTTCTCCACAGGTGTTCTTGCAAATGAGGACACCCTCAGTGGCGAGGACACCAAGGTGGGCGGGGAGGAGAGGCCCGGGGGGAGCCAGGTGTTTGTCGTTTGGGGTTGTTTTCAAAAGGCCCCCCCGAGGATTAGAGTTTCCGACTTTCAAAAGGATACCAAAAAGAGGGGGAGTCTGGAATGAGGTATGGGGAATCTGGATTAGGGTCAGGGGGATTGGGATAGGATTCCCCGACCCAACTGGCTGGGAAAAGAACTGTTGCAGGAATCTTTTTTTTTTCTTTTCTTTTTAATGTAGGAATGGTCCTACCTCATCCATTCCTGCCCTCGGGACACCTCAGACCCCTCTCCTCCAGTTTCCTCATAGACGGAGAGCCCCTAACCTTTCTCCGCAGAGCAAAAGCAAAGCAGAAATCAGGCATGTAGCTCACAGAAGCTCTCCATCCTACCCTTCCATCGAGTTTGGGTTCTTTGCTACAGGATAGAAGGCTCCGCCCAAACCCAGGGACCACTGAGGACACCCCCCCCCCCCCCCGCCCTGTCAGCCAGGAAGCCCTGAAAAGCTCAGCGTGGCACAAAGCCACGGTTGGCCGCCGAGCCACCACCATGCAGGTGTCCTGTGTCTCGAATATGGCCCCAGCGGAAGATGCCGCCTCCGCCACGGCCTCACTCTGCTTGCGTTTGTAATTGCGAGACAAAATCTCCCTTTCTGGATCATTTCCCCTCCCCTGCTTGCCCAGTTCAACCTCCTGTTTTAGCAGCCAGCCACGGACACGCAGACCCAGCCCCGCCTCTCATCCTGTCTCCTCTGCCTACGGGCTATGACCCCCTGCTTCTTCCCATGCTCTTCCTGTGACTGAACCCCTGTAACACTTACTGTCTCTACAGTAATGCACAGAAAGCACCTGAGACGCCATTCAGCAAATGTCAATGATGGTCGTTGCTAATTCTAACTTTACAAGAACTCGGTTTATAAGGACTTCCACATGCACTGTCGAACTCACCCGTCCACTCGTGCATCCATTCAACAAATTTTATCAAACACCTGCTAAATGCCTGTCGCTCTTCTGGGCGCTCGAGAGAGAAAAGAACCCAATGGGCATGATCCCTGCCTTCACAGAACCTCCAAGGAAGCTTGTGGTTTTCAACATCAGCTGACACCTGCAGAGTATTGAGAGGAGATGTTAGAAACTGGCTAATCCAGGCACTTGCCCCGGACAGAAATTCCTTCCACATCACTCACGGGTGGCCATTCTTGATCAAACATTCTCTAGATTTGGTCTTTTCCAGCTATTTTGGGCAGTCTTCCTCATGCCAAACCTAATTGGCTTCCTCACTGGCATCTCTGATCCTTCCTGCACCCTTAACTAAGTTGCTCCCCTTCGGCGGGGACCCCCAGGGCGAGCAGCGAGAGACCACAGCCCGTCTCCAGCAGTGTCTTCGTGAAGCTTCTCTTTTGAGGAGTTAGATCCTCTTTTTCAGGAGTCACGTGGGGTGTCTCCCACTTCCACAGATGCTTACGTATCATCTGACCTGCCCCTGGCCTGCTGTGCGGAAACAGGTGAGCATCCCCCCACCCCCCACCCCACCCCCGCACTCCACCGAGCAGGAGAACGACTCCCAAGGTCGCACCGCTCACTCGGCCAACCCTCCAGGCTTTGGCTGACCCTCTTCTCGCGGCTTGTATGCCAGCAGCTCACTTGAGGTGAGCCTGCTCCAAAGTATCGTGACGGGTTTTTCATCTTTCTTGATCCGGACGTGATTCCCCCCTAACAGAGCCGAGGATGGCTTCGGCTTCCCAGGTCCGTGATGTTGCTGGCTCATAACGAACTCGTGTTTACCCGAATGTCCAGGGCTTACTGGTACATATCATCGCCAGGCGATGCATATCGCCACGTGCTGCACGTGCTGCACCTCCGGGGCCTAGCATCCTTCAAGGACCAGCCCTCCACGCTTCCCTGAGGAAAGCTTTCCCCATCCCACTGTACCCCATACGTGGTGCTCTCTTTCTGTCTCCAGAGAATTGCGGTCTTATTTTCTGCGCACACGTCATGTCCCGCAACGTACGCCAGCAGTTCGTGTCCTCGTCTGCCCTCTTTGATCGGGGCACGTGCCTCAGTGCTCTTGGTGGCCCTCAGAGCTTTGTGCATACAGGTCCTCAGCACACATCTGCCAAACGGGCAAATCTTATAACTTGGGAATTGATATTCTGTCCCAACACGTGCAAATACTTTGCCCATCCCTGTGGAACTTCTCGAACAAATGCTTTCAAAGCTTCCTGCGGTCCTGGGGCTAGCACACTGTGTGGTACCTCACTGAATGTCCACAGCGGCCCTGCGAGGCGGGCATGACCTTTTACAGGTAGGGGATGGAGGGTCCGCCCCCCCTCCCCGGGGGGTCACCCTGCCAGTGAGAAGCCGCCCGCACTGGGGCTGGTTCAGGCTGAGGTCCTCCCGACTCCCGTGACTTGTTTCTGGCACCTGCTGCTTTTCAGAAGCAAAACATGTGCCTTTTGGGGGACCAAGTGTGTCTGGGGCAGTCGCCCCAGACAGGCAGCCGTTGGGCGGAGCTGGGGAACCCTGCCTCTGCAGGCTGTCTTGCGGTGGTTGGGACAGGCTGCTGGGAGTCACCTCAGCTCTTTTTATTTTTTTCAGGTAAGCTCTACACCCATCACAGGGCTTGAACTCGCAACCCTGAGATCAAGAGCCGTAGGCTCTACTGACTGAGTCCCAAAAAGGAGACTGGGCCCCAAAAAGGAGAAATAAAAAAGAAAAAAATTTTTTCAAGTAATAGCCCCTTTAGTTTCTTGAGTGGGTTAGAAAACAGCTAAAAGGGTTGGTTGAGGGCCAGGGTAGGGGAGAAGTGGGCACATGGACAAACCTGTGGAATACCCCCTGAATACCCCTCTCACCTAGAAGTCCTTGTTCACAAGCCACCTTTTCAAGGAGCTCCCCCCGCCCCGTTTCAGGCCTCATGTACTTCCCTTCCCGTGTGACTCCTGGGGCCTGGGTTGCACCTGCACAGCCCCCAGGTTCCAACCATGAAACCCCCTCCAGGCTCCCCTGAAGCCCCTCTCCCCCCAAGTATGAGGCCCCTGTCGTCGACAGAGCAATCACAAAGAAGAGAATAAACGTCTATGAAACAAATGCCTTAGATGGAAACAAGTTGGTGCTCGTGTGCATTTTCATGTGCCGGGTCGGCTCCGAAGCTAGATCCCCCCCAGGGACCCAGGTGGGAGAGACTCAAAGAGGCCAGGCCAGGGCCGGGCGGGCCGGGGCGGGGCTGGGGGTGCCCCCGGGCAGCCAGCCCCACACCTCCACGGGGCCGGCCGCCCCTCTCCCCGATTCCCAGCGCCGCGGGCTCCCGAGAAGAATACGGCTCAGGAGCATAAGTGACCTTTCACACCTCAGACAAGCCAAGTTTGTTTTCTCCTTTTCTGTCCAGCCCACAGCAGGAGGGAGGGGGGAACGGGCTGGGCCTTGTCGAACTTTCTCCCGCTACAATACCCCAGAGGGGTTGAAGTGGAGGGAGTAAAGGATCTATTTATTTTGGCTCAGGAGGGACAATGTAAGCAGATGGTCTTTGATGGGATTAGCGGCGTAATCTCTAAGACCCTGGTAAATTGGAAAATGATCCATTATATTCCACGAACCTTTGGCGGCTTGGGCTCCTGGGGAGGGAGGGGCAGGGCCCAGGGGCACCTTGTTAGAAAAGACCCCCCTCTGGGAGCAGCCCAGTCCCGCCCAGAGAATTTGGGAAGGGGCTCGTTAGCTGCGCCACCCGGGCCCCTCTCCTCCTAGGGCTCTCAGAGCCTCCTCCTTCCCCGTCGCCCTCCCCCCTCTTTTGAGAGTGTTGAGGTGTCCGCGCTACCGCCCCTGCCCCCCACCCTTTCCATTCCCAGGGTGTCCGGGGACTCTTCTTTGTGGAGAGAATGATATTGGGTCTCCCGCCTTGGAGGGGCAGAACATTCTTCTTAGACTCCAATTTGTATCCCTCGAACTGAACTTCCCAGTCTGTCCCCCCCCCCCCCCCCCGCTCCCGACCAGACGGGAATAGCCCAGAGGACCCCCTCCACGCCACGCCGTGGGGGGGGGGGGGAAGCGGGGCAGAGGCTGGGCCAGGGAGAGGGGGAGAGGCAGACCCTTCCCCCTCCCCCAGGAGGGACGGGGGCAGGGAAGGAATGTGGAAGGGGAGATGAGGTGCTAATGAACCAGTCCGCCCAGCCCTCCGCCCTCTTCACTCACCTCCGTCCCCCCAGAGCCCCAGCGCCTCCAGGAGCAGGAGCCCCTCCGTCCGGAGGACCTGGGCGGGGGCGGGGCGCCTGGGGGACCGCGCAGCGTCAGGTGCGGCGCAGTAGGTCCGGGAGCTCTCTGCGGTGTGCCTCTGCGTAGTACCCTGTAGTTTATAGAGAAACTTGGACGTTCAGAAGGTCATGTGGATCTCCTCACCACGGAATGAGGGGGGCATCGGAAAACTTGGGAGGCAGGTCGGGAGAGGGCCGGCGGCTTGCGAGACGGGCCCCGCTCCGTGGGTCCCGGCTGCCTTCGCTTCACTAGCAGACCGGTGGGTGTCGGTCAACACGTGAAATGTGTGTGTTAACCGCCGCGCGATCTGTTTTTGGGGAGTCCGGTCCGAGACCTCGCCTAGTTACAGCCATCCTTGAACAGGTGTCTGGTCGTAATCGTATCACATGTATACATTTAATTTGGGGGGATTAAAAGCCAAGGCAGAAACAACCAAAATACGCAGTTTTCCGCACGTAGAATCTCCACGATTCTTTAAAACTAAATGCACAGATAAGGGAAGCTGGAGGGGGACAGACAGAAAGGCAGCAGGAGTTACCTGGAACAGAATAGAAATTCAACGTTTCTGAGTGTATTAACTTTAGCTGTAAGAGGTGTAGCAGGTGACTGGTGGGGGTTCCAGGAGGAATTACACTTGTACAATATTTTGTTTCAGGCTATTTCAATGTATTAAGATATAGTTTACTTTATTTTAGCATTTTTTGAAAGAGGGACACTTTGTAATGTATGTATTTTTTAAATATTCTTTTTTTTACTTTACTCTTTTTTTTTTTTTTTTTTTAATAATCTCTATGCCCCATCCGGAGCTCGAACTCAGGACCCTGAGATCAAGAGTAGATCAAGAGTCACCCGCTCCGTCCACTGAGCCAGGCGGGAGCCCCTAATGTATATATTCTTTTTGACATAGCTTGAGCGGACGGGGATTTGCAGACTGGCTGACACAGGAAGGCAGAGTGGAGGGCCATCGAGCTACAGCCCCCCCCCCCCCAACCACCTTTCCCACTGCCCCCCCCCCCCCAGTGAAAACCTCACAAAGTTGACCGGACAACCCTGAATGGCAAGAAAGCTACAATCTCGTGAATTTCTGTGGATGGCCAAGCTGGCACACAGGCACACACTGGGCACGTTAGTTAATTTACTGAGTTCACGGCCCCAGGAAGTAAGTTTCCTCTCGTCCATTTTCCCTGTTCAGAAGAGAGGTTCAGAGAGGGTAGGTAACTGGCTTAGACTCACACAGCCAGTGAAGTGGTGGGGCGACCATTGCAGACTGTGCCCTTCCCAGCACCCGCACCCTCCACGGGCCCTCGGGCCTTCACATCAACCCTCTGCCGGGAACAGCCCGCCGGGACGTTCACCTCGGGGCGGGGACCCTCCTGGGCAGCAGTCCTGCTCCCCGTTCTCCTGGGCTCTCGCGGAAGCACCCACTCTTCAGCCTCACTCCCACAGCTCGTGGTGTCCTCTCAAGTCTGTGTGCACCCTGCCCCGGATTAATGCCCGAGACACTTACTGACCGAGTCCAGAACGTTCTGGGGTGAGATTGAGCCACCAAATCCGGGTCGGTCTGGTTCCCTCCCGGCTCTGGTCACCTTCGCACTGGAAGGACGCTTCTTTTATGGAGGATGGAAGGGGTGGAGGAAACGACGAGGCCAAGGCCACAAGGCTGGTAGTGGCCACAGACACGGGGGGGGGGGGGGGGAGAGGCTGGCAGGGGGGCATTTATTCAGGTGTTCTGAGAGTGAAATGCCCCCCCTCCCCAAGGCGGCCAGGACTTGCTCTCAGGTGGCAGTGATCCCAGGATCCCACCTGGATCTGGAGGGCTTGGGCGGGCTGGGTCCCCCTCTTGGCTATCTGCTCCGTGCCCTGGAATGTTAGAGCTCCCCGGGGGAGCGCGGCTCTCCATCCCCTTCCCCTGCCCGGGAGAACCACAGACCCGGGAGGTCTGCTGGGCCCTAACTCTCTGGAGCCGGGCTCCCTCAGCCCCTGGAAACCTGGGTCTACAACTACGCAGCTTCGGAAGGGAAGGGACGGGAAGGGACTCCCGGCGCCGCGGGAGGAAGGGAGGGTAGCAAGGCCTCCGGCCAAACTCCGTGAGCCTCCCCCCTCCCTTCCAGCGCCCTGTCCGGTCCCGGTGTCCTCCGTTATTTCTCCGTATCTCTTCCCCTCCTGTCCCCTCGGTCTTGGCCCCTCTTGCCCCCAGCCTCTGTGTGTCTCATCTTCCTCGTCCCGGGCTCCCGGGGCTCCCCAGGCTCCCCCCGTTGCCCCAGCTTCTCCGGACCCCGAGGCCGGGACGAGCGGGGACGAGCCGGGAGTGCGGCGGCCGCGGACCCGGGTCCCTACGCTCTCCACGGTTCTGGCTTCGCGAGCCAAAGCCTGGCGCCGCGAATCCCGAGACGGCGTCTGCAAAGGCCTGGCGGCCAAAAACTCAGACTCGAGGGAGGACCGGGAGGACGGCGGTGGCGGGGAGGGGGGGGCGGCGGCGGGGGGGGGGGGAGGTAGTTCTCGGCTTTATTCCCCCGGGACGGGCTCCGCGGCGGCGATGGGGGGAGGGGGGTGGGGACCCGCACAGCCTCGAGCCCGCTTTTCGCCTGACCCGGGTCGGGGCAGCGGGCGGCCAGAGGCGACCCCGCGGCCCCCGCTTCCCGGCTCCGGAGACCCCGCGCCTCCTGCTTCCCTCGCCCCCCCCCATCCCGCGCCGCCCCCTCCCCGCGGCCCCGGATCCCGCGGGCACCCCCCCCATCCTGCAGCCCCCCTCAGTTCCAGTGTTGCCTGCTTCCCGCAGCACCCGACCCCCGCTCCCCGCACCCCTGAAAGCCTGGGCCCCCCCCCCGGATCCTGCAGTCCCCCGGACTTCCCAAGCCCCCCTTTTCCTGCAGTCTGCCGACCCCGCGCCCTCCCATCCCGTGCCCCCCCCCACCCCCGCTTCCCGCGGCCGTTCCCGCGCCCCCTGGATCCTGCAGCACGCCCCCCCCCGCCAGGATCCGTCCCCCACATTCCCACGGACCCCCAACTCCAAGGCCACATCGCTCCGTCTCCGCCCCTCCCCTCGGGCGCCTCGGAGCCTTTTCTTTTCCATTTTGTTACCTTGCCTTTATCATTTAATTTAACGTTTTTAATATCCTTGTTATGTTTCCCTTTTATTTCATTTAGGGTCATTTCATCCCTTTGGTTTTAACGTTTTACCTCATTTCACATAGTTTTTGTTCTCCTCCTCCTCCTCCTCCTCTGTTTCCCTTTCCCTGTTTTCTTTTTCTTTCTCTGTTTACTGGTCGCCTGGGCCGTCGCGTCCCCGGAGCTGGCAGAGCCTAGAAGGACCCCCGCCCCCAGCGGGGACTTTGTGGGAAGCGGGCAGCCAGCCACCTGAAAAGCACGACTCGGGTCGGAGGGCAGGGGGCGCGGGGCCTGGCCCCAGGCAGACAGAGGGACAGGCGCACGGTTCACACTGGGACTCAGGGACCCCCAGACACACCCGCAAACACCGACATCGACAAATGTCAGACACGCAGCCTCAAGCCACGCAAACACGCCGCCCTGGCAGAAGCAGAGCCGGGACGTAATGGACACAGCACACACATCACTGCGCGCTGTGGAGACAGGACTCAGACGCACTTAAACCTGCGCGCACACCCTGGGCAGCCCAGGGGGGTTTCAGCGCTAACAAACCATCACAGTGTGACCCCCCCCTCCCCCCCCCCCCCCCGGCAGCCTCGGGGTGCAGAGGGAACCTGCCGGTCTCCGTGGCAGGCACCGCGGCCGCATACACAGCCGCCCAGAGTTCATTACCTCTGCCTCGACTGAGGTGGTAGGGGCTCCAAAGGTGGGGAATACTGGCCGCCTGTTTGGCCCAGGGTTCCGGCCCAAATCCGGGAGCCCCAGCCCCAGAGGTGACCATCGGACCTGGAGAACCTTCTGTGAAGCAGACAGGGGCCAGCACGGCATCCGGAAAAGGCACTGTGTTAGAGTGGCGGGCATGGGACCCGTGTGCCCGTTCGTTCGTATTCCCGCCTCGCGGATCACGGTGCTGCCGTTTGGTCAGGTGCCCACAGAGGGACCATGATTTCCGTGAAAAGGAGCAGAAAAGACGTGTGCGGTTCTAGGAATAAAAGTACAGATATAGCTACCAAGTAGACACCTGGGGAGATGTCAACAGAAAATCTTTCTCCAGCCCATGGGTGTTGTGACCAAGCGGGCACGCTCGCCGGACCTCTGTGGCGAGGTCTGGGGTGACTGGTGCCGTGGGAGCTGCGGGGGGAAAGGCTGGTTTGTGGGGAAAACACACGTATCAGATATATCATCAAATCAACAAAAAGGGATATTTTGGCAGCCTTGGGGATGAACTCTGGGGTAAAAGACCAGCCGGACCGGGTCCCAGAAGTCCTGGGTCCGGAAGGGTCCCTCGGGTATAGCCGCACACGAGTGGTGGCCAGATATGTGGCCAATGGCAATGGCGGAACCTGACCCCAGGCAGGTGTCGGGACACACAGACCCTGCTGGGCGAAAACACAAAGCTGTGGGTGCCCTCTCCAGACCTGCTCCACCCATGGCCCCTGAGAACCATACCAGGCAAGGGGCAGGCAAGGTTACAGATGTCCAACTGGATTGCCAGGGACATGCATTTTGCAGGAGAGAAGAGGAGATGAGAGATGTTCACGCGCACACACACAACTCCATAGGTTTGGAGGTCAGTCATTGTATGTGAGAGCCACAGACGTGGGCAAGCGCATAGCTCAAAAGGGAAATGCTAGTGAGTCCCTGTCTGGAATGCTGGGTGGCTGGAGGCCGGGTCTCCACGGGACAGCCCTGGGAGGGGGTCCAGCCACCGTCCAAAGACTCCAGATCCAGGCAGGGGGATACGCCTGCTGAAGCCGCCGATCCGTTCGCCAGTTTCTGGACTGAGCCTGGAGGAGAAACAGGCAGATGTCAGGGCCACGTCCCAGGTCGCTAACGTGGGACAGAGAAAGGCAAGCTGGGCCCCTGGGGCCGGCTGGCTGTCAGCCTCCTGGTCTGCCCTGCCTTTGACTGGCTCCTTGGTGCCTTTCTTATAGGTGTTGGTCTCTGCCTCTCTGGGCTCCTCTCTCTGCTGGGCGCGCGCGCGCATGTGTGTGTGTGTGTGTGTGTGTGTGTGTGTCTTTCTTTCAGTCCCTCTTCGGCTCCTTCACTGTTGTGTATTATACGCCAGAGGAGCAAACAGGACACATAGAGACAAATGCATTTCGTAGACGTGGAGGTCATTGGCCATAAAGCCCGTCCATCGTGCTGGTCTCTATATACTTTATGTGATCACACATTTTCGTGTTTGTGTAAAAATCTAAGTGCAGCCTCGACATTTTGTTTCCCTGCAGGCTTCTGGCTACTGTCTCTTTGGGTGTCTGTCTCTGCCCGCTTCTTTCAAAGATCCTTCCCTTTCTTCATTCTACCACAGCTTAGGTCATCTCCCCAGTATGGCCTTCTTTGAAGTCGGCCTCAGGTGGGGAAAGGTTCTGTTGAGACGGGGGGGGGGGGGGGGGGGGGGGGGGGGAGCTAGATGGCCACTTTAGCAGTACCTAGAGGGGGACATTTGGAATTGCTGGGGCTGCGGGTATCTCTGGGGACGTGAAAAGGCCTTTGTGGCCACTCAAATGGAGAAGGCCCCTTGATCCACTCGGGGGTGGAAGGCCTCTTCCGAGGGGAACGGAGGAAAGGACGTCGGTGAGGCTATGAAGTCCGTGGCTCCTGCCCGGCCAGGCGGAGGAAGGGGGACCCCGAGTCAGTGGGGCGAGTCCTGGGAACGATTGTAGAAAAAGGAGAAAGCCCGAGAGGCAGTGTACAGGAGGCCTGAGTGAGACAGGGCCAGAGCTGGGGAAGGGAGACAGTGATGTGGCTCTTTAGAACCCGAGGCAGCAGGGGACATCTAGGTGGGGAGCCCCACGGAGGCCGGACACCCTGGGGGAGGGGAGGGGCTCCAGTGGGACTCTATCCTCCCCGTGGGCGCTCACCCAGCAGCTGGACCGAAGCAGGTGCCAACACCCCGTGCTTAGTGCCCTTGACTATTTACTAGGTGGGGCAAACAGGGCGGGCACAGGGCCTGGGAACGGGGTGGGCTTTGGCAGCAGCTGGGAGAGCGCCCAGCCCCAGGCCTACGACCAGAACGTCCGGGATGAGCCCATGCCGCCCCCCCCCCCCCCAGATAGGCAGGCCCTCGTTTTCTCCCCCAGTCAGGACGCCCCCTCCGTGGGCCCTCCCGAATGTGTCCCCGCTCCCCCACTCCCTTGAGCCGGGCGTCCGTCTCTCCACCTCTGTCACTCTTCACAGCTTCCCTGGCTTCGTCTGCCCCCCTCGGTCCCAGGTCTCTGTCTCTCCACCCTCACCCCCCCCACCTTTGTTAATTCAAAGACTTCTTCCCAGCCCCTCCCTACTCTTCCCAGAAGAGAGCTGAGCAAAATGTCCCCCTCCGTCAGCCCCCTCCTCCGGGCCTGCGGCCCCTCTCCCAGTGTCAGATAATTGCTGGCGTGCGGCTCTGATGCCAGAGCTGGAAGGAGAGGGGGGAGAGAAATAAATAATAATTTGCTTCCATTCAGCGTATATAGGTTACTTGATTTGCATATATGCTAATAATGCTATAATTACCCTGCTGTTCTGGCCTAGGATCAAGTTCTATAAATACATGGGTAGCAGAGTTAGGCCCAGCAACACCACCCCAAATTATAAAGTATGTGTACCCTAAATCCACAAGCCTCTCTTTGTTACAACACAGCCCTCGGAGGTCCTGGCTCCCGGCCCCTCCTGTGTTCGGAGGAGGGGAGACCGGCCCGGATGAGAAAATATTCTAGATCACATGTGATTTGTATGTACCGATGTTATTATGAATCAGGTGTGACCAGTTTTAGGAAAATCGAAGATCTCCCCCCCCCACACCCAGTTGTTGAATTAGTTGTTATTACCCGGATGCCCTCACCTCCTGGGGGGGGGCCGTACTTTGGGGTGCAGGTTGGGGCGCAGGAGGAAGACACCGCCCTACGCTTGGGTCTGTTGAGATGTTTAGGAAAGTGCCGGCTACTGGGTGCCGTTCCCCAAAGCTGCCCCCGCACCTCAGCCCCCCCACCCCACCCCACCCCCCACCCCGTCCCCCCGCACGTCAGGGGGACGGTGCTCACGGAGCCGTGCAGATGTTTGGGGGACGGCAGAGGTGGGAGGAGGCGTGGGGAACATAAAAGACGCGATCCACAGCTGTCTGCTTTTAATTATAATTATCCCCTTTCGCTTCCTTTCTGGCTAATGAGGGGGGGGGATTCGATCTTTTTCTCCCTTTTCTCCCCCTCCCTCCTTTTCCTGGAATTGAGGGGTGGAGTGAGTTCAGGGTCCTCCTCCCCGCCCCCCAGCCCCCCCGCTTACTGGGAGAAAGGCAGACTCCAGAGCGTGGGGATAGTGTGAAGAGATTTGCGGGAACAAAGGGAGGACAGGTTTGGGTTGCTGGACACGTCCCTGAGTTGGAGAGACCCCCTCCGCCCCACTGGCACCCTCCCGCCGGCCCCCCAGCCCCCTAGACAAGGAACTCAATGTCTTCCAGCCGGTGAGAAAGGAGCTGAAGGGAGCCCAGGCCTGGAGGGAAGGAGGAGGGAAGGGGTGGGGAGCTGGGGGCGCAAAATTAGTCTCAAAGGATCTTTATTTCTGAGCTAGTGAAGCAGATGTAATCAAGGGGAGAGCAAAGTAATCATAATGGGAGGAATGGGGGGAGGGGGGGCTGAGGCTGGAGTGGGGGGCAGTCTGGCCTTCCCCCACCCGCCCGCTCCGTCTCCCTGCTCCCCTGCTCGGGGTGCGGAAGGAAGCTCCGGGCCTGCGGACTCTGACCTAAGCCCTCGGAATCCCGCCTTCAGAGCTCAGGGACGCAGGCCGGAAGGTGGCTGGGAAGGCACCGGGCAGGAGAGAGGCCCCCCGCCCCGGCTCAGGGAGGCAGTGGGCAGGGGGGACACTGAAAGCAGTGGGGGAGGGTGAGAGAGGGGAGCGGGCAGGGACTCGAGTGGCCTCCAGGTCTGTGGGACAAAAGTTGGAGGGAGATTTGTGTATGAGAGAGGAGGGGAGGGGGCCTTGGGGAAGGGGGGGTTTTGACAATGAACTTGAGACAAACTTCATTAGCATGCAGGCCTGCTGTCTGTCACGTCGAGCTCAGACTGAGTTCCCAGGCCGGGCCGGGAGAGTGGGAGGGAGGGGAGGGAGGGGCGGGGTGGGGGTGACAGAGAAGACGCGGCCATTGTGCCATCCTGGGCGCCCCCCCTCCGCGTCCAGCAGATATTGGGACCCCGGCCCTGGAAACCAGCCCTCGAGTGGCTCTCCCTCCTCTGAGAACAAGATAATTTATCTCCCACTTTGAATCTGTGGTCCCACCCCTCCCGTCTCCCGTCTAGACTTCCGAGCGCTGGCCTTCGCCGCCCCCACCCTGCTCCCCCTCCCTCAGCCCCCAAGTGTCACTTTGTCCTTCACAACTAAGATGTGGACTTGTGATTCGTCCAGCTGACGGAGACGGGGGTCGGGGGACACCCTGAAACGGCAAAGCGTCCTTCTGCCGTCACTCCTCACCCCCCAACCCGGGACGCTCCCGAGTCCGGAGGTCCGTTCGACCTGGCGGGAGACTGGGGACCGCGCGCTCCTGTCCCAGCCTGTCTCTCTCTTCCTCTGGGGATGAGGGTGGCCGGGAGGAACAATAGCTTCCCTCGCCCCTTCCTCCTGCCTCAGGTTAGAAAAGGCGGCGGGAGGAGGTGGGGACGGGCGAGTGACAAAGACCCCTTCCCACACAGGCATGGGAGCGGGAGAGGAGGGGGCGTCCTCCGGGCGGGCTGTCATTTCGGTGGCCGTGGTGTCTCCAGACAGGGGCAGCACCCCCTCTTTGCCGCCTTCCAGGGAGAGCAGCGGGAGAAAGAAAGAGCGAGGCGAGCGGAATTCCTGAATGGACGGACCGATGCTACGTCACCGTCACCGGGCCGCACCCCCGCGCCACGGGAGGCTGGGAGCCGCGAGAGAGGCAGTCGGGCGGGCGGCAGGGGCCACCGAGCCGCCTCTCCTCCTCCCAGAAGCCGGGTGAGTGGCCACGGGAGAGGGTCCTTGCCGCCTCGGCCATGCGGGCTGGGGTGGGCTGGGATCCCCTGAAATCAGTCGGGGCGCCCCACCTGGCCCAACGGCTAATGGAGGCGGGCGCGATCATCAGAGAAAGGAAAGGCTGATGAAAGATTTAAGGGGGGGACCAGAAGGGGTGGGGCGGGTGCGTGCAGGGGTGGTTGGCGGAGCGGGGTCTCCCCTCTTGGGTCCGGGGCGCCCAGGGCAGCGAGCAGAGGCAGCGGCCCTGCCCCGCCTCCAGAGCCTGGGGTGGGGGGGCCCTCCTTCCGCTCGCCCCGGGCGACCGCGAGACAGCTCACCAAGTTTGTCAATGGGATTCAGGGGAGCTTTAGGGTCACGGTGCTACTGATCCCATTAATCTGCCCCTCCCTCTCTCCAGCAGACGGCCAACATCTTAATGCCGGTACCAGAGGAGGGGCGGGAGGGGAGCGGAGTGCGGATGGGAGGGAAGAGAAAATGGTTCTGTATCTGGACTCCTGACCTTTCCTTTCCTGGCTCTGGGCCTCTCCGCCCTACAGACCTCAGCTCTTAGGAAAGGACCAAGTCTGAGGGGCTGGGCGCACGAGGGGGAAAAGGAGCCACGTTCCCCCACAGGGGGAGACCGGAATTAGGGAAAAAATCCAAGAGCATTTTGTGGGATTTAGATTAATTCAATTCCCCCTTCGTCCCCGCTTTTCCCAAGAGCTGACAGGTGGGAAAGGGGCTAAGGGGAGCTGAAAGGCAAGTGAGGTGTTGGGGCCCCGAGCTTTGGGGAAGGAAGGGGTAAGAGCCCTCCCCATCCCCTCCCCTGCCCATCTGATGCCGTCCTTAATCTCTTGTTTTTTCGGAAGGGCCAGGGGATGTAGACAGAAGGCACTGGTGTCCCCACCCGCACGGGGCTTCCCGGGGGCAGGCTGGGACCACTGTGGGGCAGTGGGGGCGGGAGGCCCCCAGACCACTTCTGGTCCCCCAGAGGCCAGATTTCTGGGAGAAGCCGAGGCTGTGGGTCACCAAACATACACACGCTCCATGACCCCCCAGCACAGACCTTGTCACCGTGTTTCCCTGGGCACTATGTGTATGTTTTGGGGGTGGGGTGGGGTGCAGGGCAGGGCTCAGCAGGGAGAGGCACACACAGGGACCCCACGACTCTCTCTGATGAGGGCGGAAGGAGCCGGAGGCCCCCAGCTGTGTCTGTGTCCATTTTCCAAGGGGTCTGCAAGCTGGAGGGTTGGTGCCTCTTTGGCTCGAGGATCATTTCAGAGGGAACATCCCTTTATGCATGGGTGGGCTGGCAGAGCTGAGGCTGGGAGCAAGGGGGGGGGGCATTCCAAGCACTCCTTCTAGAAATCAGGCTTGGAGGTAAGACTTACTCCTGACCCCTAGCCTTCCTTTTTATGATTTCCTCTGCATTAAGGTAGATTATCTTCCTGATTAAAAAAAGAAGGTGAGGAAGTTGTGGAATTGAGTTTGAGGCAGAAGGATTCACCACCTTACCCCTCCCCCCACACACACACACATGCGCGCACACACACCCACTCGCACACACAAATACACTTCCCTTAGTGTTTCAGGAGCCGGGTCACCCAAGTCATTCCCCTAAATAAAAATTCAGCCCGAAAGCAAAATACTGGGCCGGGAGAGTAGGTTCCACACCCAACATCGAAATGAAAAAGCTGCTTTGTATTCTCACCTCTTGTGTGTGTGAGCCTGAGCCGGGGGGAGCAGAGGAGGAGAGGCCAGCTCCTGGATCTGCTCCTGCGGATAGGAGCTCTAGAAAGCTCCCCCGCGATATCCTGAGGGCAGGGCGCTTTACAGCTTGTAATGCGGTCGGATCTGGACGGAAAAACAGAGGCTTGCCCCCGGGTGGGTCTTCCCTTCTGTCCCGAGCAGAGGGGGCTGCGAGGAGAGAGTGTCCGGCTGGGCGAGGGGCTCCTCCTCCGGGACGAGCGAGCAAGCGAGGGCCTTTGCTTCGCTTCGGACGGAGGCACAGCAGGCTGTGAGTGGGGGCTGAGGACACGGGGTCCAGGCAGCTTGGGGCTGGAGAGTCCCCGGGCTGCCCAGGGCCCTGCCCTCCTGCACATCTAGGCTTTTCTCTCCCAGCTGCTGCCCTGTGCTGCCCGGAGGGCTGGTGACGGATGAGGGCAGGACTGTGGAGGAGGGAGAGATGGGAGGGGGCAGGGTGGCAGGGAGATGGGGGGACGGAGAGAACCGGAGCCACTCCAGGACTGTAACCTTCGCATTCTCCTCCTTGACAGGGCTGGGCGTCCGGAAGCAGCGGCCTCGGTCCGGTGTCACCGTCATCGTGGGCGACCACCTTGGCTTTTAGGGTATTTATCTTATTTGTTTGCTTTCAATGGAGGGGCAGGCGGGGGAGCTGGCCCTGTATGGCCTCTGTGTCCTCTCGTTGTCCCCACCTCGTCAGGTCACCCTGCCTCTTCCAGCTGTGGGCTCTGACTTTGCTCCACTCTGATGGCAGTAAGACCTGTGGAGCCTTGATGATGGGAGGGAGCGAGGGAATGAGGGCCCCCCCTGCGCCCAGTTCCGCGAGAGGGAGGAGAGGCCCTGGGGATTCGGGGGGGCCCTTCCCCTTCTCTCAGCGGCTCCTAAGGGCGGCAGCCGGGGGACCCCGGGGAGGCGCGGAGATGTCTGTACCCGGTGACAGGTGAGAGAGGAGAGCGGTGCGGGTTGTGCTGAGCCGGATCCGGGAAGCAGGCACGTGAGGGTGTACGCCTCCTCCGGGAGCATCCGACGCTCCTGCTGGGAGGGCCGAGGACATACCCTGGCGTTTGCCTGTGCGTGTGCACAGGCTTCTGTGCGTGTGTGTGCAGGCACAGCGCCCTTACACACCCACACTTTTGTCCCTCAAGGAGGCCACTTGCGGATGGTGGACCCTCTGCTATCTCTGTCTCCTTGTCCTCACCTCCCCGGCTCCATAGGGCTCGGAGGCGAGCGGGCGAGCGCACCTGTGGGTTTAAGGGAGGACCGGGGGCAGGAGGGGGCAGCGCTCACAGAGGCCGGAGGAATTCTCAGGCTGGCCTCTCACCACGAGAAAAACACTGTCTCGGGGGCAGGGAAGGGCGGCAGCCCCAGCGACAGGATCCTCCAGATTGCGTCCCCAAGCCCTCAAACCTCCTCTGCCCTTATGGAGGTAGACGGATTGGCGTCCCCCGAGCATCAGCATTTCTTTTCCTGCCAATTCTTGCTTTCCGAGTCGCCATCCCACAGACAATGCAAATATTCCATAGCAAAAGGATACTGGGTGGCAATGTTCATAATAAGGATGCACTTAAAAGGCAGAAATAAATACCTGAACCCACCTCCTCCAACCGCGGCTTCCATCTGCGTCCTCAAGGCAAACTCCTCTGGTGACTGAGACAAAGAAAAAATATGCTTTTTATTTAATTACCTGAATATTTCACGAGCGTGGCTTAACGCCAAAATGTATTCTGGACCCAAGGTATAAAAATCTGTCCAAAAGCTGCATCCCGAGAGCACAATTGAGGCCATGTTTTTCTCTACGTGGGCTCTTCAGGCACAGACAATGGGTGGGCATCGGGACGGGGACCGTGGCGATGGGGGTGGGGCAGGCACTGGCAAGGGACAGGCTCCAAGCTGACTGAGACACTTCCACACTCAGATCGACGCCAGGGACTTGGGGGGCTCTCCCCGCAGCACCCCCAGAATCTCCCTGGAAGGACGGGGGTGGGGTCTGCAGGCCATGGCTCTAGAACAGCGACCGCAGTGGAGAGTGCTGTGGGCTCGGGTGGAGGCCTTTTTGGGGACACTGAGGCTGACAGGCCAAGCAAAAGGGGACCTCAGGCCCCCTCTTGCTCTAGCGGCCGCCTCCCTCAGGCCTGCTGCTTCTGGTCCGAGATGGCGGAAGGGTCCCCTGCGGCCAGAGGAGCCGACACAGGCGGCGAGGTGGCCCCACCCCTCCCCTCCCACGCGGATCCCACTGGGGACACGCATTTTGGCAACACCCTCCCTCTCCACCCACAGCGCGTGAGAGCAAACCCAGACTGGCAGGCGCACCCACAGGTGCAGGCTGTCACTCCTGGGCGCCCACCCGGTATCAGACCCCCGAGAGACCCCAATGAATGGCTGTGACGTCGCCTCTGTCCCCGAGGGCGGTCTCCTCTGCTCCCCTTCAAGTAGTTTCCTTTCGGAAGCTGGAGTGCGGGCGCTGGCTGTGCAAACCAAGCCCGGCTAAGGTGCCAGTGGAGGTGGGGGGTGGGTGTCTCTGCCTCCCTCAAGGCTTACAGCCCCGTGCCCCTGGGAATGAGCCCGAGGGGACCCCACTCGCCGCCACCCCTTAGCGGGAGCCCTGGGAGTTCGAGTCTGCCCACACAAAACTGAACAGAACGTTGCTTCATCCGGAATCTGGACAGATAGGGTGATTCCGACGTAAACTAATCTCCATTTTCTTTTGTGGGGACTCCTTAAATGTGGACGCTGTCGGGGTTGAGAACCCACGGCAAGAGGCAGAGGACCTAGCTCTTTATCTAGCTATTTGGGGGAGATTGGGAAAGGTACCCGTTTCTTCCCAGACCTCAGTTTCTCAGAAGGTCCAGCTGAGTCTGATGTTGGCCAATAGGGGTGGGGGTGGGGGCTCTCCACGGGGCAAAGAAACCTTTCTGTGTCTACCTCCCCTACCCCCACAAAATTATAGCGGTGGCTGAAAGAGAAGGAAGGTTCATGCCGATCCCCACTCCGAGCTCACAGCGCTGCTGGGTGGCTCTGGGGTAAGGGGGGGGTGGGGCTAAGCCTGGGCCCACGGAGGGGAGGGGCCCCGCTGGCATTGGTGACAGAAGAGAACGGAGCAGAGCCTGTTGGCGAGCGGGAGAGCCAGCTCTTTCCCACCTGCCACCCCGGCCTGGCAGGCACTGGGCCTCGCAGGCACTGGGCGAGGGGGCTGGGAGGCCGAGAAAGTTCGCCTAAGGTGCTTTTAAGGGACCTTGCGGGGAGGGTGGGGGCAAATGCGGAAATATCTGTAGGGGAAGCTGGTGTGTGTGTGTGCGTGCGAAGTGTAGGCCCTATTGAGGGTTACTGGAATGTCTGGAGGGTATTGGGTATCTTATAAGGGGGTGTGAGGTCGTGTACCTAGAAATATTGGGGGAGGTCTGTAGGTGGGAAGCTGGAAGGCTGGAGGGGCCTATAGTTTCTCTGGGGCCTGTTTTGGAGGGTGCATTTAAGGAGTGCGTCTAGCAGCACGCCAGTAGGGTAGGTTTATCTGTGAGTGTTTGGGGAAGGTTCCACTTTTCTGCAACTGAACTGGGGCAACAGAGACCCCAGTGCACGCCCCCCCCCCCATGCTCCATTTTGAGTTCGAGGGGCACCTGGGAGGTTCAGGCAGAAAAAGCAGGCAGTGGGCACCTGACCTCTTTTCTTCTTTCCCCACTGTTGGCTGCTGTGCTCCCAGTTCTGAGAGGGTAAAGAATTGATGCTGTGGAAGCTTCTAGAAAGCCTTTCCCTTAGGTAAGGGTCCTGAGACCCTCTGGAGGCTGACAGAGGGGGAAAAAAAAAAGCTGTGCCAAGCACAGTCCCGAGACCTGGGGAAATCAGGCTGTCTGCTTCAGCCCCATACTGCCGCTTGGGTAGGGAAACTCAGGCCCCTGGCCTTTATCCTATTTCGAAATGTCCCCCACCTCACAATAATGTAGTGGTTATTCAGACATTCTCCAACCTTTGAGGGGTGCATAAAATGAAACCCATTGGCCACTGGCTTGCATCTAACCAAGGCGAATAGTGTTCAGGCTCGGCTTTGTCCTAGACTGTGCAGAGAGGCGAGGCCCTGGAGTGGATAAAACCGTCTGGCTGGGCCTGCTGGGGAGACCCCAGGTCCCCCGGAGCGCTCCTCTGTTGGCATAGTGTTCAAGGATGGCAGGTGATAGGGATCGGCCCTTACCAAGCAGACACACAGGCTCTAGGTATGTAAGTCGTAGGAGTTTTTAGCAAAGGGACCGGGAGTAACGTGGTTGGAGGGGCGTGACAACTCCGGAAGGGAGTTCGCAGAGCCGAGGACCAACGCGACTCAGCTAGGGCCCCGCAGCTCTCCCAGAGAGCTCTGCCAGGCAGGGAGAATCCGGACTCCCCCTGCGGGGAGACGCGAGCTGCCCCGGGTTGGGACGCTGCGTTTTCTGATTCTCTGGGCCAGATGGGGAGCCAGGTCAGGGAAGCCCGGAACTTCAAACCCCAGCTCTCCAGACACCCGGAGCTGGAGCGGAGGTGGGGGCGTAGGGCTCGCCGTTGGAGGCGCACCAGGAAGGGCAAGGGAGAGAAGGCGGTTGCAAGGGCCTCTGTGGCTGGGTCAGATCTGTGGATGCTGCCCGGGTTAATGCCAGCTGGGACCCTCCAGCCTCCTCCACCTGGAACCTTGGTGCAGCGAGCAGGTTCCGAGAGATGCCCGTCCCCGCACAGCAAAGAGGGAGGCCCTGTCTCGCTCAGACTAACTTCCAGAATCTCTCCCTCCCTGTTTGGGGTTGAAAACCAACAAGACAGGTTTCCGCCCGTCCTGAAAGGTTAGGATCCCAGTCTGGAAGGGATCAGAACACAAGCACAAAGGATATCCTGAGCGGAGGCGGCAGGTGGGGGCAGAATCTCCAGTTATCTGGTTCTTTTTGAGATTTCACCGATCTCTTTTCCCGTCTCTGCCCCCACCCCCACCCCTGGACCTGGTGCAACATGTCTGGGGCCCAAGTGGAAAATGTAGGACCTCCAGAAAGAGGGAGGATTGAGATCAAAACCCCAAATGGCAGCGGATGGGAGATGGCAGGCGGGTCTCGGGGTGGGTGAGGCCGCAGGAGGCTGGGAATCCGCACACAGAGGTAGTAGTTCCTCCCCCACCCCGTTCTGGGGGGGGGAGGGGCGCCCCAATTGCGCGCTCCAGCTCTTCCAAGGCAGGGGAGGGGCGGGGCCGGCGGGGAGACGAGGTGGTGACGTCAGACGTGGCGGAGCCAATCGGAGGCTGGCCTGGGGAGGGAGCGTGAAAGGATGAATGAAAAGTCCGGAGCCGGAGCGCGCCCGGGCCAGAGCAGCGGCCGCCGAGGAGGCGGGAGCTGGGGAGGCGAGGCCCGCCCGGCCGTGCTGGCCGCGGCTCGGCGGAGGCTGAGACCCGCGGGAGCCTGCACCCCGCGCCCGATGAGCCCTGGCGCCCCGGACCCGGGCCGCGGCTCTCCGTGGCGGGAACGCGCCGGGAGGACGGCGCGGGAGAGCTCGATGGGCGCCCTGGGCTCCATGTAAGTGGCCTGGCCGGTTCGGGGCCGCAGGTGGGCGAGCGCCAGCGTCCAGCGTGCCGGCGCGCCCGCCCCGAGGGGCCGGCCGAGCCCCACACCCTCCTCCGGGCTGCCCGCCGGGACCTCCGTGACGATTCCCGTTCTCGATCGGAATCCCCGCCAAGCCCCAGGGGCACCTCCCGCCTCGGGCCCCCCCCCCCCCCCCCGCCTCGGGCCCCCGGCCATTTTCACAGCCTTGGCGGCTTTGTGGACCTCTTTGTACAAAGCCATTTCTCGGGGGGGGGGGGGGGGGGCGCGGTGGGGCCTGGGGCTCGCTCACCTGCACCGCCCGCCCCATCTCGTGGGTGCTCTCCCGGAACCCCTCCCGGGTGGGGTCTCTGCCCTTTTCTTCTCTCCCCGAGGCGCGCTTGGGAGGCTCTGGGGGCGCCCACCCCGCACCAGCCTGCCTCCCTCCCGGTTGCCGGGATTTCCTGTTCCCTGCCGGGACGCTGCCGGGGCTTCCCCCATGATTCGCTGCTCCCCCAACCCCCGCGGGCAGCGGGGTTCCAGCCCTTGGCGAGCTGGGGGTCCCCGCGGCTCCCACGCAGAGGCTTGGTCTGTGGGGCGCGCCCCGCAGCTTCCAAGGGAGGGCGGCGGGGACCCCGTGGGCTGGCCGAGGCCTCCGCCGCGGTCCCTGCGGTCTTCCCGGGTGGCGCGAAAGCCCGCGAGTCGTCCCTCTTCGTGCGGAAGGACCCGCCGAACTCGCGCTTCTGGCTCGGATGGGGAAACCGGGCGTTCGAAGCTTCTCGGGTCCGGGGGCGATCCCTGGGCCTCCACGCCGGCGGCGCCGCGTCCTTCCCACGCCCTTTTCGGTGTCCGTGGTGCCTGTGTCCTGTACTCCGGGTCCCTTTCCGTCTTGGGCTCCGTTTCTCTCTCCGCCCCCACCTCCACCCCTGTGCCCTCTCCCACCTCCACCTGCGGGCGTCCGGGGGCGGGGGCGGCGGCGGCGGCCGGGAGGCTGCGTGGAAGAGGCAGCGGCAGCAGCCAGGAGGCGGGGTTGGTTGTTATCTTTGGTTATCTAGCTGTATGAGTGGTGTGGAGTCTTCATAAAGCTAGATAACCGAAAGTAAAAATAACCCCATACACTGCGCAGAGGGCCCCGGGAAAGCTGGCCGCACGGACGGGCGGGGGGCGGGCTAAACGAGGGGCTGGGGGCGCGAGGACCCCCGGGCCGCGCGGACGAGAGGAGGAACCGGTGGCCCGCGGGCCTCAAGACCGCACCCCAACCCCGGGCGGCGCAGAGGCGCCGCGCGATCTCACGTTAGCCGGGTGCTCTGGAGGGGAAGGCGAGAAAGGGGCGGGGTGGTTACTCAGGATGGGGCGTCCCCCCCCCCCCCACCCCCGGCCAGCCGTCTGCGGAGTGGGTCAGTGCGGGGGGGGGGGGGGGGGTGGGAGGGGGGAAGCCGCTCCAAGGGAGGGATCTGTTGAAATCTGGTTGCAGGGTTATTTGGGACAGTGCCTCAGGCTCCGGGCCCAGGCCTCTCTCGGGGGGCGCTGGCTTATCCACAGCTCTTGCTGGGGTGGGAGCTTTGGGGGAGTGCCCCCCCTCTCAAGGAGAAAAGGAAAGAGCAGGGTCTTTGCTTAAATCGGTTCCTTGAAGCCACATAGGTCTACCCAGCTGGGCTGGGAGCAGAGAATGGAGAATGGCGAGGTGGAGACCAGGGGAGGTTGAACGGGAGGTACAGCCTGGGTTCTGAGCCGGTGGCGTGCTCGCTGTGTCTCAGCCTCCTCGCTTCCGTATTCGTTACTCCTTCCCACCCAGGACCTGAGTCTGGTGTCTTGAAAACTTCTCGTGCCACCATTGTCTTCACTGACCAAATGGCTTGAGTTGGGGTCTTTCAGGACACCCCACCTTCCCACGCCATCCTGGCTCTTAGAAATCGTCTCCAAGAGCACATAGCCTGGAGGAGCTCGAACACAAAGGAATTTGTAGCTTAGTATTTATGCTGCCCAGAGAAAGCAAAGAATTAGAGAGATTAATCAGGGCCTTTCCTAAAAGAATCCATTTATCTGGCCTGACCTAAATATTTTAAGCAAAAGTGTTTGGGTGCAGCTGAGAGGAGAGTGGTCCAGAGTGACTTGGTAGAACAAAAGTGAACGAAACAAAACTAGAAGTGGCCTTGCTGCTTTTATCTCCCCGTTCCACCCCCCCCACCACCTGGCCTTCCAGAACGCGGGACAACTGGACACAATGACCTTGGACTGTCCAGTCCCCGGTGTAAATTTACAGCTTCCTCCAGGAAATGATTTTACAGCTAGGAGATTATGATTCAATTACATATTATGTGGGAGAAATATTGGGGACTCCGAACGGAAACGGGCTTCAGAGAGCCTGGGGCACACGTTTCCTCCCTTCAGAGACCTGGAGGAAGGAGAGATGAACCGCCTCTCGCCTCTCCCTTTTTCAGCTGCTTGGAATTTGGTGTTTTCGGAGGGGGGCAGCGGAGACAGGATTAGGGAGAAGAGAGTGCGTTCAGGCAGGGACCGGGAGTCCCTGACACCACACCACACCTCCCGGTAACAGCCTCCGTCTACGAGCCTCTCTTGGATTCTCAGATGCCGTAAGGTAGCTGTCACTAACCCCATTTTACAGATGAGGAACCATAGACCCCCGTGCGTTGCTAATGTCGCTCCGTAGTTTCAAACCCCAGGGGAAGGACTGGAAGGTAAGGTGGGGATGTATCAGAAGAGGGGATTAGCGCAGCAGGGAAAGGGAAGGCCCGGGAGAGAGGAGAAAGGAGAGAGCCTCGGGCCTGGTTGTGACCGGGGGAGGAGGGGAAGGAGGAAGAGGAGGAAGGTGAAGCACGAGAAAGACAGGTGCTTTTTTTTTTTTTTTTTTAACTCTTCTTGCAGCTGGTTGGAAATGCGTATTTGGATCGGCTGAGACTCATGCGCACAAGACTTCCAACTTCTGTTCTAACCACAGTGGGTTTATATTGTTATCGTGGGGCCTCATTAGCACGGCTGACCACAGGGTCTCCGAAGGAGGACGGGAGGCCTGAGGAAGCTGGCGGGTGGAGGGCTTACACCCTGCAGAACAAGGATCTCCGGGGAGAGGGGACGGAGGCCGGGAGGGACGTGGGGGTGAGTGCGTGCTGCCTGCCTTACCGTACATGTGGTGGTGCGCGTGGGTGTGTGGGCAGGGCTGCGGGAGAGGGGTGGGTGGCTGTGCCGGGGGCTGTGTCTGCTCATGAGGGTGACAAACTCAGTAACTGCTGTGAGGCTGGGTACGTGTGCGACCCCCGTGGGCAGGAGGCTGGGCTGTCAGATCACGGATGCCTGGCTGCACCTAGGTTTAAGTCCACCGGAGGAACAGACACTCTGGGATCCGGGAGGCTCCTCGAAATGCAGACATCGCCGTGACACCACGGAGTCCTGCTGCCTGCCTCCCCCAGCCTTTATGGCAGCTGAACCCGCTAGGAGCACTGGGGGAGTGGGGGTGCAGGGGCCTCGCTTGAAAGGGGTTCACAAGGGCCTCACCGGTTACCGGTTAGAAAATTTCTTTCTGGCTATCAACACACTTCTGTCTGTGTCCACGAGTTTTTAGTTCTATTCTTCAGATCTTGCAACATCCACCCATTCCTACTGGGAACCAAGTTCTAGGCTGGTTTCTTTACCCATTTCGGTCCCCTGCCCTCATTCCAGCGCCCTCCTATTGAATTCTGAGTCCCAGAGTTCAAAGGCAATTTTCTCCTCAGTATCTGACTCAAGTTTTACATCATCACTCACACCCTCACCTGGGTCAGTTTTTCCCCAATTCGAGGCATTGCAAGGTCTCTCCAGTCGTGAGCATCATCACCATCAGCAAGCCTGGGGAGGGACAGAAATGGAAACAGCCTGTGTGACTGAATGGGCGTCTGTGCTTCTGCGTGTCATTCACCAGCTACGATATCTCTGAGCTTCAGTGGGATGTTCACATAAGGGGGAGAAGAAGATGTGCGCTCAGGATTGTTACATGGAGCAGACAAGGAATTGTATGTAAAAGATCTTGTAATATGTTATGGTATCCATGCGCAGAGAGTAATTCTCAGGGTACAGAAGGGTTAAAGGCCACGGTTTAGAACAAGGATTTGAAAGCATACGGTTGATCTCAGAATGCAAACAGGGTAGCTTTTCAGTATGTTCTTGACTGAGGATCTCACAACATTTAAACTTGAGGAAGTTCCTCCTTTTCCAGCTTCGGAGTTGAGGAGGGACTCCTCGGGACCTGGGTAGGCAGTGTCTGAAGCGTGGGGAGAAGGAACAGCCTTCGAGAAGCCTGTTAAGAGGCTAGAGTCCGCAAGGGCAGAAGGGCCATTGTGTTTTCTGTTCTTTACGGATCTTACCACCTACTGGTAGAGAGCTTACAACTGGTAAACTGAGTTATGGAGATAGAGAATGTGGCACGGGTAAATGGTAACTCCAAGTGTACTCCATTAAGTTTCCAGAGTGACAAAAAACACAGGTGTTAAATTTAAGGACCGGTTAGGTAGTGGGTAGAATCAACCAACCAAATAGAGACCTGCCTACCAGCATACAGACTGAGCAACTTTAAGAAGAGGTGTTTTCTCTCCTCTTGCCTCTCAGCCCCCACCCCTACCCCAACCCCCAAGTCAATTCCCAAGGCTAGTAACCCACCAGAGAAGCATAGGCCCCTCTGCGTTCTTCTGGGTCTGGAAGTCCTTCTTGAAGTCTGCAATTCCCAAGGTTTGGGAATTGGAATATTCTGATATCTATTTATTCCCCACCTTCCCACCCTAATGCTCTGGAGACAGATTGACCTTTCCGCCTTCCTTCCTTTGCTATCAAGACCTCAGAGATCATGGGGGGTTATGGCGCTGGCTCATCCAGGGGCAGGTGTGCCAACTTCCCTGCAGGATAAATGAATTTAGGTTAATGTTTTAAAAATCATTGGAGGGAAAGAGTAGACAAAAGTATGAGAACCATTCTTGGAGCTTTGAGGAAAATGAGAAGCAGGGTTATAGAAGGTAAAGGTGAGTAGCTGCATATTCAGGTGGGAGAGAGCTGGGAGAAACAGGGGAGCCCTTCATTGCCACCCAGGCTCTCCCAAGGCTCCGAGTGACACCCCCCTCCTCCTGCCCTAATCCCCCCATTAAGGCTGCTCTGAGTTTGTTATGACAGCGGCTGAAGGCAGCTGAATTGCTGTTTGCTGTGTCTGCTAATTGGACTGAAGGGTTGGAATCTGGACACTGAAAGAGACCATTGTTGCTGTTTACCTTCTACAACTGCCTCCCTGGGGACCTTCTGGGTGAAGGGGAACAGCATGCCCCCAGGGTCATTGCACCCATGCCCTGTCTCTACACAAGGGCCTGGGATGGGGACGCAGTTCGTCTCCCTGCCTCATCTCATTGGGACGGTTTGAGCTTCCACAGCACCAAAGAGGCAAGCTCGATGCCTGAGTCGGTCTCCAATCCAGATCAGGCCTGGGGCCACCAGGAGGTCCCAGGAGATGCTTTCCTTCCTGCTTATTCCCTTCCTCTTCAGGGGCCCTGGCTTTCCCTCTCCCTCCAGCTCATCAGGCTTAACCCCTGTACTTTTTCTTATGTGCTTTCTTCCAGGCCAGTGATTCTCAACTTGGTTATGCACTAAAACCACCTGGGGAGCATTAGGAAAAAAAACTGACGTTGGGGTCCAGCCCCAGGCCAATGAAATCAGAGTATCTGGGACTGAGGCCTAGACATTGGTATCATTTAAAAGTTCTCTCCGTGTTTCTAATGTGCAGCTAGGGTTAAGAACCACTGATGTAGGCTTACCTCTCTGCCCTGGGACACACACACACACACACACACACACACACACACACACACACACACCTGTGCACACATACACAGGCACATACATGCCCTTTCCTATTTCCCTGCCTTTCCTCTCGAGCTCTTGATGGTTATAATACAACTGAGCAGATTGTGTATCGTCAACTATGCGTCTTTCCCAACCTTATTTCTAAACTCCTTGTAGGAACCTTAGAATTTAGGATGGAATTTAGAGGTCGGTACCCTGTCAACTGCCTCAACCCGAGCTCTTCCCCAAGAGCAGGAACGATGACTGTAACTCCCTGTGGATTTCCAAATAGGATCCAGATGGAGACTGAGTTAACCTATGACCCTTAAGTCGTTAGGGATGAAGGGGTGTGAGGTTCAGAGTTGCAGGGACCCTTGGGCTCCTCCTCCCCCCAAGTAGCACTGGCAATTTGGACATCTTCCCAGAGGAGAGACTTTCCTCGGGGGTGTCTGCGCCCTTGCTTACTGTTTCCCAATGTTTCCGCTTCTTCTCTTCCTTTTAGCTTCTCACCTGGGGCGGGTGGGTGCTCGTCACCCTCCCGCCCGCTTTCCTCCACTCCTGGGCCAGAGCCGCGTCCAGCACCACGGACAGCTCCCGGGCGGTGAGTAGCCGGCCTGCAGGCCCCCTTTGGGAGGCTTACGAGGGGGTCTTCTCTCCTCTCTAGATTTTATAATCTGTGGGGACTGTTTGCAGGCAGCTGCGGGGTCTCAGGAAGAGGGAAAAGCTGAGGGCAATTGGCATTCCATCTCCAGGAAATTGGGTCTGTCCTCTTCGGGGAGTGGGAACTGAACGGTGCGGGGGTGGGGTGCTGTTGCAGCGGTGGGAAGGATGCGAGGTGGATGCGGGAAGTGTGTACCCTAAACTCATGTAAGGTCAGCCAGAGCCAGGATGAGCCTCCGCCCTATATCCCTCATTTTACAGATCCCAAGAGAGTGGAAGAGTCATGCCCAAGGTCACTCAGCTGGGTGGTGGAAATGCCAAGAGGCAGCCTCCTCAAGTCCAGCCCGGCCCTGCCCACTGTGTCTGATGTGTCCTGTAGGAACCTCCCTGCCTGACTCGCGTGCGTGCGCAGGCCTAATGCTGGTCGGGAGGGTCACAGGTTGTCCTTGCACGGAAAGGGACAGAGCACGTGTCTGGGCGTGTGAGGTGTCCACACAGGCCGGGAAGAGGTGGGCCCAACTGCTCTCTCTGTCAGAGGTTTGCAGGGGAGGCCTCAGAGAGAAGCACAGGGGAAGGCATACCTAGCAGTGGCTGGCAAGCCCACGGGGAAAGGGGCAGCCATCTGCCAGGGCACAGAGGCCAGCGGATGGCCACAAGGAGTCTCCAGAGGCCAGCAAGAGCCACGCAAACTGGAACGGGGCCTGGGAAAGGCCCTTCTGTGTGCCCAGGCCTGCTCCTCCGACACTGGGAGCCCAGAAACAAAGGGGCTATTCTCGCTAGGATGTGATGCCGCCATCTCCGGCTGGCAGTGCCAGGTGGTGGGGGCATCAGGGGGTGTCAGTCTATTATGCCCCCCCCCCCAACTCTTAGGTCCTCTGGGGCTGGATGTTGGGGAGGTGGGTGTTCCATGCTATGTTGCCATGGCAACCGCCCCAGCCCCCACCTTCCAAAGCACAAAGAGAGACAGCTTTCACCCCCACCCCCAGGAAGAACCTGGGTCTGGTTGGGAATCTTCCCTTGGGAATCCTCCTTTCTGAATCACAAGCCTTGGCATGCATGAGCATCAGCCTCCTTTCAGCACTGGAGCCGCACAGGCAGGGAGGCTGGTGCATCCAGAGACTCTGGGAAGGTTGTGCGAGGGAGCCGGAGTCCCCTGTACTTAACCCTCTCCACCCTCAAGCTCTCCTGTCCCTCACCTACAGCCGAGGCCATCCTCAGCCTTCTAAGGTGATGGGGCCTTGACCTTCTGCTCTTTCCCAGAAGCGAGGGACACCCTGCTACCCCCAGCCAGCCTCCAGGCTGTGGGAACGGGAGAAGAGGAGGGGGGTCATTCCTGCCACCCTCCGCCATTACTCATTAGGCATTCTGCCCCCTCCTTCCGCTCGTTAAGCCTGATTTGCATACATTTGCATAATACAACTCATTTGCATTCCAGGAGGCTCATGGTAGGAGCCAGAAAAAAAGGGGAGGGGGTTGGAGAAGAGAGAAAAGGGGAGAGATTTTGTTTTCATCAAAGTGTGTGTGGGGGGGGAGGTGGCAGGAAGAGGACAGAAATAAAAACTCACACTACTTTCTTTCTTCCCTTCTGCCGTCCCTCCCTGAGCTGGACTCAGATGCCAAAGAGAGATGCCAAGGGGCCGGCTTTTCTGTCCTTTTTTGTCTTGCTTCCTCCGGCCTTGGCTCCCCAGCCTGGCCCCCCACCTTGTTGGGCTCGGGCTTCAGAGAGAGAGAGAGAGAGGGCAGGGGTAGGAGGCAATGCTGTGGGAACGGAAGCGGAGGGCGAGTGAGGTCGCCATGTGAGGCAGCTGGCACCCCTAAGATGGCGGGCTCTGACAGGTGGACGGACGTGGCGGGGGCTGAGGCCCCGGGAACCCAGGAAGGACTTGCTGGCTGGCCGGGAACATGGCTGAGGCTCCTTGCTAGTAGAACTGGGGAGAGCGGACAGGAGGGATGAGGCATGGCAGCCCCAGAGGAGAGTGAGGCTGGCACAGGAGCAGGGCTGGTGGGGCGGCCTCCCGTTCACTCACAGACCCCATGAGCACCCGGTGGTCAGAGGACTTGACGGAGGATCTTATGGACTGGGTGATGCACAAAGACTGGGGGGGGGGGGTGAGAACTGGGGGGAGGGTAAGGTGTGGGCAGGCAGGACCGCCTGCCAGTTTGAGGGTCTCTCTGGGGCCTTGAAGGGCTGTCGTGTCCTCGAGGTGGAGCTCCAGGTTTTCCCTGCTCAGCCCGGCGGTCTGGCTTCCCTCGTCTCGGCCCTTGTGAAGCTACACCCTGGAGACCACCCACGGCCCCGCCAAGGGCCCACCGCCCACCCCCACCTCAGGCCAGGAGACCTCTGCAGCGCAGTCCCCGCTGGCCCCGGTCCTGCCTCCTCCTGTGGCCTTTGGCCCTCCTGTTACATCCTCGCTCATGCGTCCTGGGTTCTGCTCATTCATTCTTCCAGGTCTTCATTTGTGAGTGCTCCCCAGGGCTCCACGGTCCTGCTACGTTTATCGCGTCAGCCATCGTGGGCTCTAGACTTCTAGAAACCTGCCCGCTTCACAGGTTCTGGCCTCTCTGAACTCCAGATCTGTCCCCTCACTGCTCTGTGTGTGGTCCTGCCCTTAGCTCCTGGGGCAGAGGCTGGAGAGGTGCCCCTGCTTGGGTTCCACCCAGGCCCGAGCAGCAAGGTGGGCTGGGAGCACTCCTGTGCTTTTGGCTTCCCTGGTGGCGAAGAAGCCAGCCTCCCTCCCAAACCGCAAGGTGGCCACTCCCCAGACGCGGTACAGGGTCCCGGTGCTCACTGGCTCAGCATGTGCTCCCGCCTCCCCCCTCCACCTGCGGTGTCACCAAACTGCTAGGCCCTCGGGTCCCTCCCCCTCCACATCACCCACGTGAGCACCATCCCTTCCTCCTGGGCAGCGCCTCTCGCACCCACACCTTCCTTTCGCTTGGCCCCTGCCTCCGTGGCTCATTCCGTCAACAGGCGTGGGCCGAGTGCCGCTGGGTGAAGGCGGAGGTGGGGTTCGGGGCCGCTGTGCGGAACCAGCAGTCTGGCAGGGAGGGCGGACAGGCACCACGGGACACCGGGAGGACCGTTGTCCTGAAGACCTGAGCCAGGCTCCAGGGAGCATGGGGCCGGGCAGGCAGGGAGGGCCTCCTGGAGGGGCCGGGGAGCAAGTGGTGACAGGTGAGCAGGAGGTCGTCAAGTCCAAGGTGTGAGGGAGCGGGCGGTGGTGAGGGGCCAGCTGATGTGAGGGGAGGGAGGAAAGAGCAGGCTGGGCTGGGGACGGGGCTGTCGTCACAGGGACTCTGGGCTGGGAGGAGATGGGGCAAGGAGGCTGAAGTTGGTTACCGAGGGAGCCTCATGTGCCCCAGCAGGGGGGCTGGACTTGCAGGGTGCTTAGCTGACAGCCTCAGAGATGCCGTGTATGGGGGGGGGGGGTTGGACGGCGAGCAGCACACGGCCCCTCCCAGGAGGGACAAGGACACGGCATCCAGCTGCCCGCTTAGCCCAGTGCCCAGCCGGACGTTTCATTGGCTCCTGCTTAGTTCTGCAAATGAGGGAGCAGAGGCCTGGGAGCCCCCCAGGAAGAGTCTCTGCCCCTCCCCCAGACTCACCCCACCGTCCACATGCGTGCCCCGGCTTACACAGGGGGTAGGCCAGTGGGGGCTTCCTGGGAGAAACACGGGTGCCCCGGGGGCAGCACAGGAGATGGGCCGCTGGGGACTGAAGAGCAGAGAGGGGGCTCAGCCCTGGAAAGTCCCTGGGAGACGGGGTGCGGGAAGGGGTGCGGGCTATCAGGCGGGGAGATCCTTCCTGGAGAAGGTGACGGAAGGCTGGAGAGGCATCTGAGGAGCTGCTGTGGCCACCGGGGGGAGGGGGAGAGGGAAGTGGGGGGGCCGGCCCCCGCCCCTCCCCCAGGCCCAGCCTTTGCACAAAGGCTTCTCTGTGAGTGGCCACGGAAGTGGCCTTGTCAGGTGAGGGGGCTTAGCTCCCGGGGCTAAGGGGTGGGTGGAAGGGGATTGGAGGAGGGGAGGGCTGAGGGGTAGCCTCAGGCTTTAACCAGATCTGGGAAGGAAATGGAGAAGCTGACACCTAGCCAGAGGCTCACAGTGAGGCCAGTGAGGCCCTGTCCGAACCTTCCCGGGACAGGCTCCTCTCCACGGTCCCGTCAGGCCCCGCGGGCCCCCAGCAGCAGGGTCCTGCTGCCCGCCTTCTTCCTTGCTGTAACTCCCTCCACCCCGGGCCCTCTAGCCTCCCTTCCTGCCCTTTCACGGGGCTCCCCAGCTCCTGCATGGGGCTCCCCCCCCCCCCCCCCCCGCTCGCTCGCTCGCTCGCTCGGGGAGGGCTGTGTTGGGAAGGTAGAAAGAAGCCAGGGCCCAAAAAGAGGCGCGAGGCTGCCTTAGACTCCACACCCAGTCTTGTCCTCCCCCGGGAAGGTTTCTCTCGTTGCCTGACCTGAGTGCCGCCTGCTGTCAACCAGCGTGTGGATAGACCCCTGCCCCACCCCCAACGCCTTGTTGCGCACACTGTTCCTTGTAATAAGTGTGTGGCTTTGGGCCCCCGGAGCAGCAGAATGGCAGCGGGCACCTCGTCGGGCTGCAGGCTGCTCACAGGTTGGATAGCAGGGCTCCATCCACAAGACGGACAACAGAAGGAGGTTTTGGTTGTCGACTCTGAATCAGACAGGCCGGTCAGGAGACCCTGGCTTCCCTCCCTTGCTAGCTAGGTGACCTTAGGCAAGTCACTTACTGTCTTTGGACCCTAACTTCCTTCCACGGTTACTCCGAGGGATCAGTTGGGTCGGTGTGAATGAGGGTGAGGCCATGTGCAGGTGGACAGTGCTAATTCTAGAGGGACACAGAGTTAGAGGGGCCACTGAGGTGGGGACAGACTGGAAGGGCTTCTGCGGCTTGGAAATGAGGGCACGGATCGCTGGGGAGGAGGGGACCGGGAGGGACTCGAAGTCCGTGATGAAGGCCTGTCTGAGGGCGGGGCTGGGCTCCGGGCGCTGCCCAGAGCTCTCGTGGGCTCAAGCAGGCAGGTGTCTTGGTGGCCATCCTCCTCAGGAAGAGCTTCCCCTTAGGGCCGGTGTAGACACCGTCCAGCAGCCCTGGGAAGAGCGAGGGTGGGGTGAGGGTCCCCCACAGTGTCCTAACCCTGCTTGCTTCCCGCAGCCCGCATCTCGTCGTTCTCCAGAGGGAGCGCTAGCCGGACATCGTGACGCTCCAGCCAATGAGCCCAACGTGGTCCCTCCGAGCCCTGCCGCCCAGCCCAGGACTCTCTCAAGTCCCCGATGATCTTATGCTCCTCAGCATTGTCAGGAGTGAGCTGAATTCAGACTTACTGAGGTCCCTCAGCCTATGGGCCAGGGAGACTTTGAGCAACAGGGGCTTTTGTCTCGAAGCGGTCGTTCCTTGTTGTACAAGCAAGAGCTGGGAGGAAGGATGGTTTGGGCATCATCCCCCACTGATAGCAGTGGAGCCTGTAGGCCTGCAGGGAAGGACCAGGCTGAGGCTGGCATATGGAGGGAGAGCCCTGGGCACAGGGGCATGAGCCTCACCCGGCCAGGGCTACCTTCTGCCGGGTTTGTCCATCTGGCACCAGCTGGCTTTCCAGCGCTGCCCCCACAGCCAACCGGACTCCTTCTGCTTCTGTTGCCATAGCAACTGGCTGCCATCTTGTACTCGGGGCACTATCTCCTATCTGGATTTTCCCATGGGGTTCCTGGAGGATGGGACGTAGGTCTCCAGCGATGTATCCCTTCCTCCTGATAGCCATCCAATAAGAATGGCCACGATGGGGGCCAACGACATGTCAGGCTCTATGCTAAGTACTCCCTACGTGTTATTTAATACGGCAGAGAAAGCATCCATGTGATCAATTTAAAAGGTTCCCAGTTTCTTGTTTCTATGACAGACCTTTCCTCTCTCCAACCAGGAAACACCACGATCTTGCTTATTCTGTCTTGCAAGGTCCTTCCCAGTGTCTAACTGAGACCTGTTCTGCTGAAGTACCAGTTCTCTGACCCTGGGCTTGACATGGCTAATTTGAGAGGTAAGGAACGGACTGTCACCTGCTTTAGTCACTTTATTGGGCTTCGTGGACTCCAACTGATGGCCTAGGGAAACACACATGGGTACCTTGGTGAGGTCTGAGTGCCCCTTAAAGACTTGGGGACACAAGTCTGCAATCTTTTGTTCAGAGGGGCACCTGGCTGGCCCAGTCAGTAGAGCATGCGATTCTTGATATCAGGGTCATGAGTTCAAGCCCCACATTGGGTGTGGAGGCTACTTAACAATAAAACAATGATAATAATAATTAATGAGTGAATAAAATCTTGTTGGGAGAAGGGGAGTCAGTGTCACAAAACGCTTTGAAATTTCCCTTCCTTGCCCCCATCCCCACCCAAAGAGAAAAGCCAGAACCAGAGGCCATCGGAAAGGGCTAGTCTCTCAGGCCCTCAGCAGGGGGGAGTCCCCTAGGAAGGCAGGCTCCACGCTCCTGCCACTGGGGAGGTCCCAACAGGGTCCCTGAGAGATCCTGAGATGGTAAGAATTCCCTCCCTCTGGAGCTCCAGCACAAGGCAGAGAATGGTCACCTTGACCTAGAGGGGCATCTCTAAGGGGCACTGAGCAGGGGCCAGCTTTGCTGAGGGAATCTCCAATGAGGGGCAGGTGGGGAGAGAAAGGAGGCCATTCTCAACTGAGGCAGGGTGGGCTGGCGGGGAGGGGCTGGGGATAATTTATGATATCATTGTTTCCCCGCCCCGCTTTCCCAGCCCCCCTTCCCAGCCCCCTGCTACTGTACTGTTGCTAGGAGATGCTGGCTGTCGGTGTCTGGGCTGGGAGGGCGGAGCCGACAGACCCTGCTCCGTCTGGACTCCTCCTCCCCACCTGCGGGGGAGGGCCTGCTCTGAGCTTCACCCACCACCCCTCCCCAGGCCCCGACACGCACCTTCTCTTCTGTTGTCCCCCAAATCTAGCCAGCCTGGGGCTCGTGGGGCTCGTGGGGCTCGTGGGGCTCCCGGGCGGCCTGAGGATCTGGGGCAAGGAATGGGACAGTGAGCAGTGGAGGGAGAGGCTGGCAGACTCAGCGGGGGTGCTTAGGAGTGGCCGGCTCACCTCAGGGCCTCTGGGAGCCAGCCCGGGGCAGGACGAGTGCCGGGGGAAGTCGGAGGCCTCGAGGAGCCCAAGTTCGAGGGAGACAAGTCTTTCCCTTTGGGGAGCTACCAGTACAATGGGTGAGGCAGACCCCATCCACACCCCTCCACGGTACCGCCCCAGTCAAGGTCGGGGGCCTGTAAAGACCATGTTTAGGGGCAGGGGTGGGAGCGAGAATGGAGGTAGGGCAGGCAGGGACGTAATGGGCCTTCTGGTCTGAGCGGAGCTGGGCAGCGCAGGGGCTCGGACCCCCCCCTCCTCTTCCGGAGATTCTCTTTTCAGATTTTAAAGCCCTTGGAGAAGTCAGATGGGGTGAACCTCAGGGACTCCCGAAGCCGCTGGCTCCTGACCCCGGCCGGGGCAGGGGAGGGAGGCCGTGGCCACGGTTGTGCCCCTAACGCAGATTTCTGTGTGGCCCCTGCTCGTCCTGTTCATTCCTAGGTGCTGAGGCTCCTAGGTCTCCCCCACCCCAGGAAGGAAGAGGCTGACCTCGATTCCACACCCACTTGCTCACGCGAGCCCTCCCGCAGCCGTCTTCTCTGTCAATCTGCTGCCAGGCCTGGAGTGGTTCTGTCCTCCACTTGGCAAAGCTGCAGTCAGGGCCCCACGAAGGATGTGTGGGTCACCCCGCGTCACGGGGCTGGTAAGTTGGGCTTCAGATGGGGCCCGGTGGGTCCCCCGCAGAGGCTGCGTCCCTCCCCTGTGGCTCCAGCAGAACACCTCCTAACACACTCTGAGTGACTGAGGGGCGGAGCCCGTGGGCAGGTGGGAAGCCGCAGGATGCTATGGCCCTCTTTGGGGGTGAAGACGGGACTGGAGAAGAGACCACAGTTGCTGCAGAAATCACCCAAACCTTCCCAGGTTTGTCCTTGGCCAACGGAAACATGTTCCCCACCTGGTGCCGAGTCCCTTGGGCCTTTACCTCTCCCCTGCTGGGGACCTGAGTCCCTCGCCCTGTCATGGCCTTGGGCAGAGCTCCTGGAAGACACGCCCAGTCTCAGCCCTCCCCAGCCCCCTGCCTTTCTGGTGGAGGGGAGCTCCGAGGGCCGCTGGACACTCTCCCTGGAATTCTGTCCTCTGCTTCCTGCTAAGGTCTCCATCCAAAGAGAACCTTTTTCACTCTTGCCATTTTTTTCTTTTCAGACCGAAAAGAAGGACTTATTGCACCCAGCTGGCATGGGTTGCCTCTGAGAAGCCCTCCTGGATTGATCGAAGTGGCAAGACCCCAGCTCCATCCTGGGCTGCCCGTTACACCCGGAGCCACCCGGGAGAGGACTTCGTCCCACCCTTGCTCCCGCGGCCACCGCTGTCCACCCTGGTCCATCCCAGTTCCTGTGGCGTCCGAGCTGAGAGTCCTCTGAGATGGCGGTCCCGTCTCAGTTCTAATAAAGACTCCTGAATGTTGAACCAGTCCGGGTGGTGGTGATGTACCTGGGCAGGGTTGGGAGGGGAGGGCTCCCTCGGAGAGACCCTTGCTGGGGGAGCCCCTGTTGCAGCAGAAGGGGGAGGGGAGCCTCACTAAGACAGAACTCCCCGCTGTGGGTGTGGGCGGGGGGGAGTGAAGACCTCCTCAGCTCCTTCCACTTCTGTCAGCCGTCCCAGGGCTCCTGGCAATGCCATCAAGGCTCTGGTCAGTCCCAGCTCAGAGTGCTGGGCAGATGCTCCCAGCAGCTCCCCAAATTGTAGTTTGAAACCTGGATTTTTTTTAAGCTTATTTATTTATTTTTTGGGGAGGGAGGGACAGAGAGAGAGGGAGAGAGAGAATCCCAGGCTGGCTCCGTGCTGTGAGCGGAGTCCTACGTGGGGCCCGAATTCACAAACCGTAAGATCGTGATCTGAGCCAGAATCAAGAGTTGAATGCTTAACCGACTGAGCCAGGCAGGCGCCCCCAAACCTGGAATTTTTCTAAATAAAAAGGCTTGAGATCGTGTGCATGGCACACTTTCAACAGCACAAAAGGGAAAGTATGTCTCCTTCCCACCCCCGTCCCCGGCCACCCACCTCCTGTCCCAAGAAGCAACCACTGGTCCCCGGGTCCTCCCGGAGACAGTCCATATGCATCTAAGCACATATGTCTACAGCCTCCCCCACCGCTTTCATTTAAACACTGACCACAGCATTTTTAGCCCCCTAGGCCAGGACTCCTAGCCTGAGGTCAAGGTGAACCTCAGAGGAGGCTGGCATCTGCTGGAATTCCATGCAGAATGCTGGCTAGGCACCTGTACCCTGCTTCTTGGAAGAAGGGACACATTAAGGCCACCTGCTCTAGTCCAGCTCTCCATTTTACAGAGGAAACTGACGTCGGCGAGGAGAAGGGCTACGTCCAGGGTCCTCAGCATGGTGGGGGCCCGTCGGAAGAATGCCAGGCTCCCTGCACCTGCGCACCAAAGAGCCCCAGGGTCTCTTGCCAGAACAGGGTCTCTGAGGGCTGACTCAGGCCCAGGATGCAGCCAGGAAGAGGCATTTCCATTTGTATCACAAATGTGGCTTATTTAAGAGACTGAGCTTGGGCCCCCCAGGCCTGGCTAGTGCTTCTGAGGCTCCCAACCCTCCCTTTGAGACCCTCCATGCTGTCCAGCCTTGCAAGGACCCCCTGCAGTCCCCCACCCCGCACCGGGTCAGTCTCTGGGGAGGAGGGGTGAACAGGGACAGAGTCTGGCCTGGGGTCAGCATGATGCGCCCAGCTCCGGTCTGAGCACCAGTCTTCACAGCCTCCTTCTCCTCTGGGTATTGGGGACCCTGTGCGGGGAGAGGCAGCCAGTGGCCTCCCGGCTCGCAAAGGAGGTTTCCGGTGAAGGCAAGGCGCTGGGACAGACCGGGTGGGCTGCCTTTTGGAAACAGAAAGACCCAGACCCAGACAGGGGCAGAGCGGGTGGGGGCTCTCCTTCGACAGGGATGCCAGCACTGGGGTGGGAGGGTCCAGGCGGGACACTTCGGAATGTGCTCTCAGAGTCCCACCGAGCTATGCAGATGAGGCCTGTCTGTATGCAGATGAGACCGTCTGTATGCAGATGAGGAGAAAGGGCATTCTCTTCTCAGGGTTACCATAGAGCCCAGCCCACCCCCGGCCCTCCAGGCCCCAGCTGCAGGGCAGCCTGGGAAGAGGCCAGGCTGGGGAGAGACAACCTGTGGTAGGTTAGACTTCGGGAAGGACTGACCCAATGCAAATGGGCTGTTCTGAGGAAGGAGCCGGTGATAGAACTGAGAATGGAAGAGGGACGGCTGGGAGAGCCGGGCCGAGATGATGGGGCGAGCCATGACAGAACCCGGCAGACAGCTGCGAGCAGGACAGGAAGGAAGGGCTGATCTTCCACTCCACGCCAGGTCCGCTGGCTCTCCTGGGGTCCTGGCGATGCTCCTGTGAGCCTTTCACAGACAGAGAGGCCCCGACAGGCTGACGGACGCGTCTAGGACACAGTTTGCAATGGCGGGGCCCTGGCCCGTCCGGCTCCGTGGCGGGCAGCCACAGCCTGGAACCCTCCTACTCCTTCTGGGGGGGGCAGGCAGGCACTCAGACGGTTCCCTCTGCCGCGGGGGAAGGGGACAGTGCTCAGGGTTAGGGGGCTGTGCCCGGCCCAGCCCAGGGGCGCTGGCTGGGTCTCAGGCCCAGGGAGGGCCTGTGGGGGGCTGGAGGGGGTAGCTGAGGGCAGATACCAGGAAGGGGACAGCAGGTTGAGGAAAGATGCCAGGGATAACCCAGTGGGGGAAACTGAGGCCACAGAGATTGGGAGGGTTGCCGTCCTCACTGAGCAGATCCAAGCCCGAGCTGGGCCTGGACCCAGGGCCCCTTCCTGGGGGTGCAGAGGCCCAGAGTGGGGGTGTCTTTGAGAACGGCCTCTCCTCTTCCTCCGGCAGCCCCCGGCCCCTCCACCCCCTACCCAATGGGGTAGCCAAGGCCTTTGTGGGGAAGCGGCAGGGAAGAGAGGCCCCTTGTCGGCCCTTCATCTCGCCGGAGGTTCCGCCGATGCCAGCCCCCCGGCACCGGCTGGGCTCTCCTTCCTGGGGGTGCCAGCCGCCCCCCGCCCGCTGCCACTGCCCGCTCCCCAGCCCTGCCGTTTCCTGGAGCCTCAGGGCTTTGGCCCCGGGCCCGGCTGAAGGATGGCGGGTGCCCCGGCCCCAGCGCCTCCCGCGTCTCCCCTTTCACACGCTGGCACCAGAGCCGTGGGAACGCCGGGCGGCAGCTGGGCACCGGTGCCCAGCTCTGCCCACCCCCAGCCCAGCCGACCTCAGAGAGGGGAGAGCAGAGCGGCAGGCAGGCTGCCCCAAACAGCCCCTTCAGGACGGGCCCTAGAAATCCTTCACACTAATTATGAATCTGGGGACAAACAAGGCATTTGCAAGTCAATTAGTGACAGAACTTTCCCAGGAAAGAGTTTCGTCCAGGCTCAGCTTCAGACAGGGCCACATGCTGGGTCATCTTGTCCCTCCTCCTGTCTCTGCCCTGCTCGAAGCTCAGGGAGAGAGGCCGCCCCTCTGCGGCCGAAGGTGCCAGAGCCCAAGTGGGCAGGAGGCTGGAGGGCAGCTGGAGGTCACTCGAGGGCTGCCGCAGGGAGGCGTCCTGTCAGGGTCCACCTGCCCGGACAGGGTGACATGGGTGGGTTGACAGGAAAGTGGACGTCATTGTGAAAAGGCGGGGGGTGGGGGGGGGGAATCTTCCCTGAGCACAGAGACACCAAGAGGAGGCTGAAGCAGGAGGCACGCAGCCCAAGGGGGCTCAGCCGCATCCATGGGAACTTCAGGTGGGCCTAGGGCCATCTGGGGCCACTTGTCACAGAGAGGGAGGTAGGGCGTGGTGTTGCTCTCCCAGGCCTGGGAAAGGCGCTCTCTCTGCCTACGGGACCCCTTAATTGGGGGACGAGGGGGAGGGAAGGGCTGCTGGGGCAAACGCCCCTAGAGCCCCGCTAGCCATCTGAGGGAGATTAAGGGATTACAATTAAAAGGCGTTTGCAGAGCGAGCAGGTGGGTTGGGGCTGTGCTAACGATCTAATTGCCCAATTGCTGTGCCCGGGCTCTAATGAGTGGGGGTGGGCTTTTCGGGGAGGGGAGGGAGGGGCCTGGGGGGGTGGGGCCTCACCTCGAACACACCTCGGCTCAAGGGGGTCACGCCCACAGGCTCCCCTGCTGCCCTCCCTGAGGACTCAAGAGGAAGCAGCCTGACGAGGCTTCCCGGGCTGGACAAGGGTGTTCGGGCCAGAAATGAGCAAAGAGGGTGCTGAGCTCCCGACCAGAGGCGCCGTGAACACGGGGGATGGTTAGGGCGGACTCTTGTCGAGCACTGTGCTAAATACTCTATAACGTAGGTAATCCCCGCGACCACAGTAGAGCCTGTCTGCGCCTCTGCGGGGGTCCCGCTGACCAGGGGCAGCTCCCTTCACAGCCACCCTTGCCAGGAAGGGACAGATGGACAAACCCTGCCTAGACTCGGAAAGGCCCCAGGCTGAGGGTCCAAGCACGCCCGGTTCCGCGAGGGCCCAGCCTCTCTCCTACGAAAACCACGCTGGAAACCTGGACGCACAGCGGGCCTCACACAGCTAAGCCTTTGCACAGCCTGTTCCCGCTTCTGCGAGGGCCACCCCTTCCGCTCCTGTCCGGCCCCTCGGAGAAGTCTTCCACTCCCCGCCATCCGGGGCTCCCGGCTCTTGAGGGTTATCTCTGGCGAGGGGGTGCCTAGCACGCATTTAGGAATTACATGAGTGGCCTGCAGGCCGGCGGCCCTTCACGTTTAGACACTAAAGGCCCTGATGGAGAGCAGCTCTGGGGGGATCCCCAAGCAACCGGGATGGGGATGTGAACTGTCTCTGGAAGGGACCTGGGGGTGGACCCTGAGGCACGAGGGGGACTGCCTACTGTGCGCCGTGGCTCCCGAGTGTGGTGAAGAGATTACTTATTCGGAAACAATTACATTTAATTTAAAATAGTAATGATTGCAGCTTTTTAAAAGGTTTATTTATTTTGAGACAGAGAGAGAGCACAAGAGGGGAGGGGCAGAGAGGAGGAGAGACAGGATCCCAAGCACACGCCGCGCCATCAGTGTGGAGCCCGACGCGGGGCTCGAACTCAGGGAACCTCGAGATCATGACCTGAGCCACACTCAGGAGCCGGACCCTTAGCCAACTGAGCCACCAGGCACCCCGACTATTGCATCGCTTTTCAAGGCTGGGGAAAAACGTTTTGGCGTCTTTTACCCCGAAGGCCAGGGCAAGAGCAAACCTCAAGACTCCTCATTTGGGAGGAAGGACTGGGATTTCAGTTCCTCCTGTCCCCCTCTTCCTTCCTTTGGCCCGCCCTTGCTTCCCCACCCAGGCCATCTGGGTCTGGTTCTTGTGCCCCATGCTCTGCCCAGGCCTTTCGAGACCGGCCCGGAGCAGAAGCATCTCCGCGCACGCGGGCCGGCTGCCGCCCCTGTGAGGGGCCAGTGGTGGCCTGGTCGCTCCCCTACTGAGGGCACGTGCCCAAGGGACTCTTGCTGCCCGGCCCTCGTGGGTCTGCCAACCTGCTGTGTGCCCACTTGCCCTCTCTGTGCATCGGGCCACGGGTGCCTCCCTGCCCGTCCTCCCCCTGCACAGCCGCGCTGAGCATAAAGGAGGTCTGGCGGTGGGGTCTTAGCATCTCACCTGGGACATGGGGCTACAAACGGTAACGATTTGCCGGAGCTGCGGGGGGATCAGCTGTGATGACGTCTGTGGGGTGCTTGGCACCCCACGGGCGTGAAGCGGGGGCTCATAAATGGTAGCTGTTCTTACAGTTATTAAATGGGAGGGCCCCGCAAACGGCCCGAGCCTGCGGCAAGGGCTCCTCATTACTGCTCTGGCTGGGGGTAATGAGGCCTGTGGTAATGGCCCCTCACACTCCCAGGCCCACTGACAAAAGGCCCAACAAAGTGGGAAGTGAATGCCTAATGGGACCCTTGGGGGCTCCGCCCAGGGCTGGGGGGTGTCGGGAAGGACCCTCTGGCTGCAGCTCCAGGTGCCAAAGAACCCCGCAGGCCAGAGACCCTGCCGACAGGCTGCCCCTTCTCTGACCCAGGTCAGCTCACCATCGGGGCCTTGGCTGAGCGGGGTGTGCACCCCAGCACCCCTGACCTCTCGAGGCTAGCCTGGGAGACCGACAAGAACCCAAACGAATAAGTGAAGTGCACCTGATGTCAGCTGGTCACGAGTGATCTGGAGAGAAATAGAACAGGAAAAGGGGACAGGAAGGGCAGGGGTCAGAAGGTGAGTTGCAGGGGCGCCTGGGTGGCTCAGTCGGTGGAGCATCTGACTTCGGCTCAGGTCACGATCTCACGGTTCATGAGTTTGAGCCCCGCGTCGGGCTCTGTGCCGACAGCTCGGAGCCTAGAGCCTGCTTCACAGTCTGTGTCTCCCTCTCTCTCTGCTTCCCGCATCCCCCCCACCCCCGCTCACACTCTGTCTCTCAAAAATAAATAAATGTTAAAAAAAATTAAAAAAAAAAAGTGAGGGGCGCCTGGGTGGCTCAGTCGGTTAAGCGTCCGACTTCAGCTCAGGTCACGGTCTCGCGGTCTGTGAGATCGAGCCCCGCGTCGGGCTCTGGGCTGATGGCTCAGAGCCTGGAGCCTGCTTCCGATTCTGTGTCTCCCTCTCTCTCTGCCCCTCCCCCGTTCATGCTCTGTCTCTCTCTGTCTCAAAAATAAATAAAGGTTAAAAAAAATTTTTTTAAATTAAAAAAAAAAAGTGAGTTGCAGTATCAGATAAGGTGCTTAGGGACAGCCAGATTTTGTTCAACGGCTTCTTGTGAAAAATTGTAAATAGACACAACACCGGTCAGGACAGTAGAGCGAGCCCCGGCCTCCATGGCTCCTGGAGGCTCCTGGCCACAGCCTCCCCTACTCCCTCCCGGCCACCTGCCTCCCTTGGTAGGCCCAGAGTTGTTTTCAGCAAATCCCACACCTCTCCTTTGGCAGAGGGTGCGGTCTGAGCGGGGACGGAGGGACAGACGGGCAAGGCAGCACTCGGTCACTCGGGAGGCGGGCTCCCAGGCAGACAGACTGCTATGGTATGTGGACGGGTGGCCTCCGGTCTCATCTTTGCAACTGGCCGTGTGACATTTCACGAGTCTCCTAACTGCTCTGAACGTCAGATTTGCCGTCTGTGAAATGGAGCTGATCCTTTATCCCACAGGGAGTTTGTAGGAGGGGAATGCGTATCCCTGTGTGTGTTTCATAAAAGTACAGCGACACGGCAGAGCCAGGGTCTGGCCCCAGAGAGACTCAGTGACTTGGAGGTGAGACAAGGCCCCAGGGTACCCAAGACCAGGTGGGGGCTGGGAAGTCTCCTGCAGGAGGTTACCCCTGAAGGGAACTCAGTTCAGCAGGCCTCCGTGAAGGGGAGGGGGCTGAGCCCAAGCTTGGCCATGTGTGCTGGTCTGCCTTTCAGCCCCACCCCCCATGGATGGGCCACAGGATTCCAGGCTGCTGGAGACAAGGAGGGCCGGAAGGCCTGAATGGCCACTGTTCTCTGAAGAGGCTTCGTCCCCTTTAAAGACCCTTATCACCACCTCCACCTCCCTCCCAGGGTGATTATCACCCAGAGGGGCCTTTCCTAGGGGACATAAAGAGACCCTCAACTCCCATCAGTTAGGCAGGATAATGGTCCATTCACTCAGAGGGGACCCCAGCCCCACACCTGGCCCTCTCGGGCAGCCCTACTCCACCGCCCCATTGTCCCAGGCTGCCTCGCACGCACACATGGGCGTCAGTGGCAGGGGGAGCCCGAGTCCCCAGCTGGAGCGATCCTGGCCCTTCCCCCACCTCTCCAGCCGCCTGGACTCTGGGCTCGATTTGGGGGAGGTGGGCCTGCCATTCATCACACCCCCCCCACTCGGAATTTCACTGCTCTCGAAAGCCCTTACAGAGTGATGGGAAAATGGGAGGGAATAATTAGGAAAATCATTAGCGTCTCAAGGCCCATCTGAGAGGGATTAAGGGATTAAAAGCCTTGCAGCCAATCTCTCCTACTTTAAGGTTGTTGTAGGGGTTTTGTTTTCAGGACTTTCTTTTTCCTCTTTTCTTCTGAGTTGGGGCAGACTGAAGTCTTGGTGGATCCTTCCTTCAAAAGCTATAGGAAAAAGTCAAGACATTGAAGTCCCGGTGGGGAAGAATGGGGGAGGCAGGTGTCTGGGGAAGGGTCCTCCCCAAGCTCTCCTGGGCCGCCTGGGGCCCCTTCTCAGGGCCTGAGTGGTCGGGGAGGGGGTGCTGAGGTCATGTTTGCTGGTCTGCCTCTCAGCGCCACCCCCCATGGAGGAGCGCTGAGCCCTGCCTGTGGGCCACCTTTCACCTGCCCCGAGTGCTGGCTGAGGGTTCAGCAGGTCCCCCTGCCCCCCACTGGGTCCGTCCTGCTCTGGTGGCCTGAGGCTGGAGGCCCAGGGGGAGACAGTGAGGCAGGAAGATCTGGCTGTAAGCACCACGCAGCGCTATCCTTGGGCGGCCCAGGATCCAGTTGTGGCCAGCAGATAGTCGGCTCCTTACAGCACGCTGTGAGGGGGACTGAGATGTAAAGGGGGGCGGGGGGTCTACAGAGGAGGCAGACCCCGTGCAGTCTGGAGGGGTTAGGGACAATCCTCCGGAAGAGGTGGCTGTATTTATTTATGGGCATTCAGTCATTGTGAGGTAGGTGTTCTACTCGAACACATCATCCGCTTTCACCGTGCGTCACTGTCTCCCTGAAAGAGTCCCTGTGTCCCCCGGCCACAGGAGGAGGAATTCAAAACCACACCACCTGGCTTAAGGCAAACAGGGACGCTGAGGCCTGAGGGCTGCTGGGGCGCGGAGGCACGCGTCAGGTGGACACCCAAGCTCGCTAGAGTCTTTCTGCCTCCAACCCAAGCCATCCCCCCCCTCCCCCCGCCAGAATGTTCCGGAGAAGAAAGATACAGGCCTCACGTGGCTCCCACAGCTCCCTCCCCCGATACACACAGCGGCCTCCCTGGTTCCAGTTCTGGGGCTCCCTCCACTTCTCAGGAAGCTACCCGCCGCCCCCCACCCCCAGCCTCTGTGCCCACTGACACTCGCCTGGAAGGGCCTGGGGCCAGGCAGGGCGGCCGCGAAGCCGAGCGGCCCAAGACGGAGGCGGCCAGAAGCCTCCCGCAGCCAGCGCCTTGCCAGGGGTGCGGGGGGGGGGGGGGGGGGTAGATGCTGGCGGCCGTGGCCTGCCGCAACATCAATAATCGCGTTTATTAATGGTCTTAATTAGCAACTGCCGACAAGAAGCCCGGTGCTAATTCCACCAATAATCTAGGCTCGCAGGGCGTGGACAGAAGGGGGGGTGCAGGATGGATGGCAGGCAGCCACCGCGTACGGTCGGTCCGGCTACGGCGGAGCCTGCCTGAGAGGCGAGAGGGACGGGGAGGAAGGGGGGCCCTGCCCCCCACCACCTCCCACACCAGGGGTCCATAGCCCCCCGTGGCGCAGCCTCCTCAGATGGTGTTGGGACAAAATGAAGCGTGAGGAATGGGGGTGGGGGGAGGGGAGACCTCTGTCTGCGCCTCCAGGGCCAGAACCAGACAACAGCCCGTGGGATGAAGGCGAGTCTATAAAAGCCTGAGTGAAATGAGCTAGAAGGCGATTGGGAACAAGCCCCACAGTGTCCTGGAGCCACATTCCTCGCTCTGGGGAGGCGGAGATGGTTGATGCGAGCAGGGACACTGGGGGGGCCGCCTCTCCAGCTGAGCCCTCTCCTGCCAAGAGGAGCAGGGTGGGAAAGGCGAGTTTCAGAATCTAGACGATGTCCTAGCACAACAAGGCCACTTCCTCTCTCAGCCCCCGAGCCAAGCTGGGCCCGCTTGGGGCCCCAAAGACCAGCGAGCGGCCCCGAGAGCCCTGGAGGCCCAAGCCAAAGAGAGAGGGCCGCTTGGGGGGGCGAGGAGCTCCGGTCACGCCTCTTCCGGGGACCGCCCGCCCCAAGGGTGCCTCCTGTAGGTGCCCACGCGGAGGGAGGGTGTACCCGGGGTTCGGGGCGGGGTGGACGCTCCAGCCACGTGTGGACTTGTGTTGAGGATGTGGGGCCAGAGGAGTTTCCCTGGGGCTGGGCAGCCCAGCTCAGAATGTTCTGGAGGGGTTCTGGGTGGGGCCGGAGGCCTGGACGGAAGAGCGGCTGGCTGAGGAGTTGCAGCAGGGCCCGTGTCCAGAGGTGGGGGTCTGGGGGCAGGCACCTCGGCTCCCAGCCCTGGTCCCCTGAGCCTGACTTTCCTCTTATCCACCAGTGTTCCACCTGCTAGCCCCGGAGGCCAGGCTCCCTCCCTCCCCCCTCACAACGGGGTTACTGCACCTGCATCCCCAGGGGAGCCAGGGGGCTGGAAGGGAAGAGCTCCATCTGAGATGGGGGGCCGCCCCCCCCCCAGAGGAACAGGCCTATGACGTGGCGGTAGGACCCCCGCCTCCAGGAATATCAGCGGTTCCACCAGCCTCCTCTCCCTCCTCCTCCTTACTGGGACGGGGATCTGGGCTTCCTGGGACAGTTCTTTTGGGTGTTGCCCGATAGACTGTGCCCTGAGAACATGATGAGTCCCGGAAGCGTCACTGTTTCAAGGGCCCAAACGCCATCTCTATACAGCTTCTCACCTGAGCGGCATCAGCCCCTGGTCAGGAATCTTCGTAGAAGCTTGGGGAAGACGAACTCAGGAGGCCCTGCACCTTGCCAGGCTCAAGCCCAGGTACTGCACGCGCCCCAGAGCAGGGCTCCAGGCTCCTCGCCAGGAGGGACTCTGCTCCTAACAGAGCTCCCGTGCCCACTGTCTATTTTTTTTTTTAAGTGAACTCTGTACCCATCACGGGGCTCAAACGCAGGACCCTGTGATCAGGAGTCACATGCTCTACTGTCAAAGCCAGCCAGGCATCCTCACTGAGCATTTCAGTCCAGGGTTCAACCAGTTCCATCTGTTAGCCGGACACAGGCCCCTGGGCTGGGGTGGAGGGTCGTACCGCTTTCACTTGTGGGAGGGGACTTTATGTGGGACCCCTATGCCTACATCCCTGGAGAAGCTATTTTAGTCCTGCCTTGGTGAGCCCTTCTCCCAGGCAGAGGCGGGGCCCCTAACTGTGGCAACAGCAGAAGGAGGCAGGAAGGGAGGCCTGCACTAGGCCTGGGGCTCCCTGGTCAGAGAGGATCCCTTGGGGAGTCTCTGTCCAGTAAGCTGCTTTGGGGAAACCATGAGCACTTCCCCCACGGCTCTGGACGGGACGGGCTCCAGGAACACCTGTAAGAGTCCACTGGGTCAATGCAGTGTGAGGAAATGGACGCAGATGGGGACTGGGGTTTGGCTAACACGTAGGGAGGGTAGGAAGGACAGCGACCGCAGCCAGGTTTAACCCCCAAGAGACGGGTTCAGAGACAGGGACGGACTCCTGCAGACCGCGGAGCTAGTGAGAGGGGGAGGTCAGCTAGGTGCCCACCGCGGTCTGACCCCAAAGTCAAGCCTCTTTGGGGCAAGGGGTAGGTATGGATGGGACCGTTTTGGCCAAGGCTGGTGATCAGACAGTGCCGTGGAGACAATGGCGCTCTGTCCCAGGGCGCTGGGGACGCCAGCTCATCCCTATGCAGTGACTGCCGGCCCCTTTCAGGCGGTGGAAGCCTGCGGCAGAGGGGAATTCTCACAGGCCGGTGGCATTTGCATAGCCGGCTCGCCCGCCTGCCGGAGACATTGGCCCGCATTGTTCCCACCGGCGGTGGTGGCGCACGGGCCCGGGACGCGCAGGGCGCGGGCGGCAGGGCCAGACAAAGGGGCCGGGGCGCAGAGCCGGGAGGCGGCGGGTAGGGGTCCTGACGGTGGGAGAGAAATATCGGGGTGAGGCGGGGCGCCCGCCGAGCCCGTCTGCCCCGGTACGGCCACCGGCCCCCACTTTGGACACCCAGGCCGTGTCTAATTCCTCCCTGAGCCGGTGCCTCGCGCCGTGATGTGAATCCCAATGGCGCAGCTCAGGCCTTTCCCAGGCTGCGTGGTTCAGGCCAGGTCCTCCAGAGGTCAGAGGAGCCGCTGTGGCCAAAGGGTTCCAGCCCCACAGACACAGAAGCATGGGGCAGAGGGGGATCTTGCAGACCCCTTTGTCACAGACACACAGTTACCCGAAGCCAGAACAGTGGCCACTTCCCAAAGCCCGTCCCTCAATGCCCCGGCTCTGCTGTCTTCCACGCTGACCCCAGTGCGGCCCGTCTCTCCCATCAGTGGGGCCCTGGAGGAGAGCGAGGCCCCAGTGTCCTCGTCCATCATTGTCCCCAGAGCTCAGGCACTGGGGCCGGACAGAGTTCATGAGTGGACAAGCGTCTGATTGTCTTGCATTGAGAGTGATAATGATGGTGATCAGAGGGGCTGTCCCTGAGGGGCAGGGGCCTCATTGTCCTCAAGGGGTAAGGAAGGTGCCCCCTTGGCCCCTGTCCCTGCCATCTCCTTGACCTGCTCATTGTCACCCTGTTGACCCAGCCTGAATGGATGGGCCACCGTGCAGAGGACCAATGGTGCTGAGCCGGCTGTAGGGAAGATGGGGGAGGGGCTCCATGTTGGTTCAGCAGAGGGGCTCCAGGGACACCTGTATTTCCTGCCCTCTGAGCTCCCTCCCTGAAAGCAGTGATGAGACCGTGATCCCTGTCCCCCCATCCCCAAACCACAAGGGACGGCTTGCTTCAATCAGGGAGCGGTCTCTGGGGTGCCCACCAGCTTGCTTTGCCCCAGGCACCGGTGGGGAAGGGAGAGGAGGGAATGTGTGACAAACCAGGCAGCGGGTTCAGGAAATCTCGGCCCCGGACAGAGTCCCCTGAGCCCAGGTGTTGGGTCCTGTAGCAGAGCTCAGCACCGTCTCCAGGCCACAGGGGACTTTGTGGGGATGATGGAGCTTGGAACGAGTTGCAGGACCTGTAAGGCCGTGTGTTGTGGGGCAGCCCACGCCCTGCCCTCCTTTCTCAGGGGCCTGGGGTGGGCGTCCCACGTCTCCTCCCTTGGAAGCATGTCCCTTCTCCGCTGAGGTGGGAGCAGTGGCCAGCCTGGGCTGGAGCTGTTCGTGTGCTCGTGCCGGGAGATCTGGCTGTGGTCAGTCAAGGAGGAACAGGAAGCAGAGGAGAGGCGCCGGCATAAATGACTCCCCAGACCGGGCCAGGGCAGGGAGGGTCTCCTCCCACCGCGGAGTCTCCCTTTCCTGGCTGGGGACTCTAGTTCAGCACAGGGGCTGGGAGCTGAGGCCCCAGAGGGGGAGGGGGAGGTGGCCTCGGCTCTCCCAAGCCCCCTCCCTCCCCACAGGGGCTGACAGGACAGGGGGCCCTGTTGCAATCTGGGCAGTCATCCTCTACTGGGCAGAGGGTCTCCCCACAGCACTCCCGTCCCAGCCAGCAATGGGGGGGGGGGGGGGGGCGCTGCAGGAGGAGGAAGCCGATGGGCTGGGGCATAGTGGGGCCCTGGGGGCAGGGATGGGTCCCAGGGAGCGCCTGTGCCTCAGTGGCCCTCTTCGTTCCTCCCCTTCCCCTCAGCTCCGTGCTTGGCCTCCTTCCCAGCCAAACTCAGGGCCTCCGACCACAGTGAGGATGAAGCCTGTTCCAGGGTCAGGCCCCAGGAATCTCTCCCCAGTGGCTGGCTCCCTAGGTCCCAACGGGCTTGGTCTTGAGGGAGAGGTCCGTGGACAGACAGGCCCGGCTCCCACCAGAAGCCTGGAGGGAGGGCAGGACAGGGCCACGGGGTCCCAGCTCTTCCGGGAGGGGAGAGGCCGTCCGGTCTGCTGCAGGGGTGGTGTCTCTGATGCGTGAGATCGGAAAGCCCCAGAACCAGCCTGACATACAGTGGGGACTAAGAACTGGGAAGCAGTGTCTCCCAGAATGGTGAGGAACAGAGCAGAAGCAGACAGGAAGGCAGGAAGGCAGGAAGGCAGGAAGGCTGCAGGAAGGACGCCGGATCCGGATCCGTGGAGGGTGGAGGGTGCAGGGTGGAGGTTGGGAGGCCACAGAGGCCTGTGCTGGGTCTGGAGCGCCCTCTGGTGGCCAGAAGACCTCAGGCGGCAGAGGCGAGGCCTGCTTTCCCTGTTCTCTGCAGCCCCTCTCCTGCGACTCTGGGGGGGGGGGGGAGTGGGGGAAGAAGGGGTTCCTGGGTGCTGGCTGCTTCCAGCTTCTGAAGACTCGGTGGCAAAGAACTCCCTGTTCGCCTTCGTTCAGAGACCACCCAAGTCAGGATGGGAGTGGCGGCCATTCAGCAGGAAGACCTCTCCAGCCCGATTTTCTGGGAGAGAACAAGCTGCCTGTCCCTGGCGGCAGGGAAGCCCAGGCTGGGCACCCACCTCGTGGAAGCTGGCATGCTAGAGGGGGCTCCGTGGGCCCAGGGGGACAGGAGCTTGCTGGCATTGAGGTCCTCCCCACCCGAGTTTCCAACATGGTGCGTTAGAGCGAGAGAGCGAGAGACGAGCTCCCCACATTCCCAGCGCACAAAAACGAGGCGTCCGAATCCTTGGTGCCAGTGGTGTTTATCACCGGGTCAGCCGGGCTGGCGCACACCTCTCTGTGACCGTGTGGCCTTGGGCGGTGGGCTGGCAGTGGGTTGGGCACCTCGCTCACGGGCCACGGGGTGGGGCTGGGGGTGCTGAGGGGTCTCCCCCCGCCGGGTGCAGCGGGCTCCCCCACACCCCCACCTTCCGCGGCCCTGTCCCCAGTGCCGTCTTCTTTCCTGCAGCAGGAGGGATGGACCCAGAAAAGACCTTCCCTGCGGTCACCATCTTCTAAAAGGAGAGTGTCCTCTCGTGGGCTGGAAGCAAGTTAGGCCCGGGTGTCTGTCTCCTCTGCCCTCAGAGATCCCTGGGCTTCGTCCTCGCGTTCCCCAGGCACCTGGAAGGTGGGGGGGGGTGCAGGTGAAGGGGAAGCTCCAGGGGGCTGGAGACTGGAGCTGGGGGGAGGGTGTCCCCCAGCAGAGCAGAGCCAGCCAAGAAGGAAAGAGGCAGGTGGGATCATAGGAGGTGCGGCAGGGTGGGAGCTTTGGGGGATGAGATGGCCATCGGTCCAAGGGGCTGGGGACACGCTCACCTCCCAGTAAATCTGGTCCTCGTAGCACTGGGAGTCTGGAGGGGGGTCCAGGAAGGGCAGCCTCAGCAGGAGCCCTGGTGGTGGGAGGGGAGGGTGGGTGGGGCTCCTGGCACTCCTGTGGGGGAGGTGGCCACCCCAGGCCCGAGGGCACGGAGGGGCTGAGCGGCCTGACACGCCTGTCCCAGATGAACTGCAGCTGTATTTGGGGAGCCCCTACTGTAGCCAGGCCCCCACGGGCGCTCGTCACCAAAGCAGCCCTGCTGGGCATGACCCTCACGGTACAGTGAAGGCAGCGAGCCTCAGAGAAGTCCTGGGCACCTCACTCGTTCGGACAGTTGGCAATGGACCAGATCGTGATTCTGTCCCGAACACAGCTCCTGAGCTTCCTGGGGCCCCCTGTCCGGGAGGGGTGCTGCACGAATTTATTGAGCAAATAAGTAAGTAAATGAGGGGACGGAATCGAACCAGTTCGAGAATGAAAATCTCAAGATGATACTGAATCAGAAGGAGTAAAGCCAGACATCAGGGAGGACTGTCTGATGGGCATCAGCGGGCAGTTGGTCTCTGTGGAGGTTTGGTGTTCCGGCCCCTCCCTGCCCCTGCCTCTGCTCCTGGACCTGCCCCTGCCCGGGAAAGACTGCTCAGCTTCCCCTTCAGGGCCTCAGCCTGAGGTCGGGCTGCCCTCTGGTGGGCAGAGTAAGCAGTACAGGGAAGCCAGAAAACGGGAGAGGGACCCCACCCTGCCCCTGGCCCACTCCCCATCTTCTCTTAGCCCCAGGAGGGAGCAAGTACCCACTTCTGGGGAAGGTTACCCTTGAATTCTGCAACCACACCCCCCACCCCCAGCCAAGGTCACTCACCTCCAAGCGCCCCGCCCACAGAGGCAAACGTCAGTGTGACAAGCAGCCCGAAGAGTTGGTACATGGCCTGAGCCTTGGCGGAGCGCTGGCCCTCGGCTACGAGCGGAAACACACTGCCTAGGCTGCAGGGAGAGGAGGTCGGTGGGGGGGCGGGGAGAGGGAGACAGGGCTCCTCAGTGCGTCACGCAGCGGCCAAAAGGGCCTCGCGGGAGCCTGGGACACCCACACACTTTTCAAGACTCAGTTTAGGATCACTTTTGCTTGTTCTCTCCTCTGACCCCTGACGGTGCAAGAATTGAGCCTAAGGGTCATTACATCCTTCTGTCGTTATTCACGAATGAATGCATGAAAATAGACACAGCTTTTTGCGCTGGTCCACAGGGGGAGGAAGAGAGTGAGGGAGGTCACCCCGGGGGGGGGGGGTGGTAAATGACCTGGGTGAGGGTCAGGGGTGGGGAGGACTCACCCATCTCCATAAGCTTCGTGGGTGGCCAGCCCGGCCACAAGGACCCCTAGGAGGGCTCCCAGGACCCCAGGCATCCCGTGGAGGTTGTGGACGCCACACGTGTCTTGGAGTTTGAATTTCGCCTCAAGGACAGGCTGGAGGACAGGACACCAGTAATGAGTCCTGTGCCCCCCCCCCCCCCCGCCAGGCTGCTGGAGACACGGGGGCAACAGGTGCTGGGGGACCCCCTGTTCTGCCCGGGGCCCGAGAGGCATCTATACCGTGAAGAACTTGTACCCCAGCGTGGAGACTGTCCCAGCCAGGAAGCCGGCTGCCAGGGCCCCAAAGGGCGTCAGCATCATTTCACCTGATGTCCCCACTACGACCCCTCCGGCCAGCGCTGCGTTCTGGATGTGAACCTGGGGAAGCACAGGGGAGCGGGGCATCGGGGGCCGGTCCAGGTCGACGCCCCCATCCAACCCCACCCCGTCCACCGCAGTGTCCACCGGAAGTCCCTCTGCCGTCTGATCGCAAACACTCCTGCTGTTGTGTGGTTGCCTTTAGCTGTTGCCCCGTGCCTGCGCCCTGTCCTGTTCCCCTGCAGCAGACCGGGCCTCGCAGGGTCCTCCCCCCGCCCGTCCCTCTGCGCCCCCCAGCGCCCTCTCCCGCACCATGTCCAGCCGGCCGTGCTCCCCGACGAGGGCGGACAAGGCAAAGGTGCTGAGGGTGCTCGCGGTCAGGGAGTAGTACGTGTTCAGGGTTGTTCGGTGCTGCCCATCCCCCAGCATGGTGGGCGCAGAGTTGAAGCTGGGCCAGAAGGTCCACAGGAAGATGGTCCCTAAATGACAGGCGGGCCGGCAGAGTGAGAGGAAGCAAGTAGCCCCTGGGTAGCCTGGGGGTCCTCGCTCGCAAAGTGGGGGCCAGAGCACCTCCAGAGCGCGGGCCGTGCGTGGTGGCTCGGAAGGAGCGCGCAGCCCAGGCCTAGGAGCCACTAGGTGCACAGCCAAGGGCCGGCTACCAAAGGGCACGGACACAGAGCCACTCGACTGAGAACCACAGACGGTCGAGATCGGGGGATTTGTAAGCATCAGAAAAGGAAAGAAAAACAGGCAAAGGGCCCTGCGTGTCAGGCACTGAACTGAGCTCGGTATTCGTATCAGGGAAACAATATGCTTTAAAACCTCAACCGCCTCCTGGAGACCTGGGCCCTGCAAGGTGCAGGTGAGGCCTCCGCCTGCCGGGCACCTGGATGGGCTCCCGGCCAGTCCTGGGGGGTGGGGAGGGGCAGAGGGACAAGGTGAGGGGAAGGCTGGGGACCCTGTAGGCTCGGGCCACCAAGGCAAGGAGGCTTGAGGGACTGCCCCTCGTCCTGAGTGGTCTCAGGGTGCGTTGTGACTTCTCCCTGCAACCCCGCAGTCTGCTGCGGAACCCAGCACGCTCACACGTGTGTCCTCAGAGGGCAGAGCAGGGGGACCCAGGAAGAGGCAGGGCTCCCTGCCTGGAAGGAGGGGACAGAGGAGAGCTGGTGTGTCAGGCTCCTGGGGAAGCACACCTTCTTGGGAAAGCCCCTGGACTTCTAGCCAAAGCATCCACCTCATTTCACAACAAACCCGGAGGTGAGCAACAAATACAAATACAAAGCCAGCCTCTCTTCTTAGCGTGGGACGAGGCATGGACCCACGGCAAAAGAAGGTATCGATCTCCTTTCCTGCCTCATTTGCGAAGGCAGAGAGAGGAGCTGAGGCCAAGGTGGAGGTAGGTGCTTGGAGGAAACAGGTGGTGGTGATGGTGCTCGAAGGTCAGACCCTGCGACGCCCAGGGGTGACCCGCTACCTCTCCCCCTGCTCCTGGGCGTGCAGGGGCCTCTGGGAAATCGCCTGGGAGGCATGTGAAGGGCAGAGTCTTGGAGGCAGCAGGTGGACAGCCTGCAGGGGGGGCAAGACCTTGCTGTGCCAGGCTGGCCTGGCTTCCGAGGGGGGAAGGGGGCGGCCCCAGAGTTTTAAGCAGGGATCCGTGCAGTCAGAGTTGATTTAGAAAGGCCCCCGGGAAGGGGTCTGGGGCAGGCGCGTACTCCAGGGCTGAGTTCTAAGAACCTGTCAAAGAAACTGTTGGGAATGATGAGCCCAGATCCCGGGCTCTCGGCAGGGACTTCCCAGCAGGGACCCCAAGGACCGTAGGCGGCCTGACATCTTGCCCGGGGTCCTCCCTGGCCCCCCCACCCCGGCAGGCCTCACCAATCATGGCAAAGAGGTCCGAATGGTAGACGGAGCCCTGACGATGCTTGCTCTTCTCCAGCTGGGGCCTGTGGAGGACCCGGGACAGGACCAGCCCGAAGTAGGCCCCAAAGGTGTGGATGGTCATGGACCCTCCTGCATCCTTCACCTGGGGAGGGGGCGCGGAGGTGGGCGGCCGGCCCTCCGCGCCCCCCGCCCGCCCCCACTGACCCGTGCTCTCCCTGCTTGGGGCCTGGCCCTGGCCCTCGCCACCCCTCACCCCTGCCCCACCCGACTCACCCCCAGGAGACTAAGGAGCACGAACTCGTTGACGCCAAATAGCAGCACCTCCAGCAGGGCCATGAGCAGCAGCTGGGCCGGCCCCGTCTTGCCCAGGACAGCACCAAAGGAGATAAGCACGGCAGCGGCACAGAAGTCCGCGTTGATCATGCTGGGGACCGGGGGTGTGACGCAAGGGTGAGAGGGGTGGGGAGGGCAGCCCCACGGCCGGGGCGGCGGCAGCCGTGGGGGGGGGGGGGAAGCGGTCTCGACGCAGCCTGGGGAGGTTCTGTGCCGTGGACCGCACGGCCCGCGAGGCGTGCGAGAACCAGATCCCGAGCCCTGCCCTGGGGGTGGCAGTGCGGACGGGCAGGGCGCTAGACACGAGTCTACGGAGGCAGGCCCGGGGCTGGAGGGCTGGCTCCCCCTGGGGCAGGGGATGGGGCGGGGAGGGGGGAGCCGGGGAGGCCGCCGCTGCCCACCTCTGCACGCCAACATGGATGTGGCCGCCGTGCAAGGAGTGAAAAAAGCCCTGGATGAGTGTGGACCACTGCAGGGCAAAGGCGGCCAGGAGGAGGGTGAAGCCGACGCTGCTGAAGCCGTACCGCTGCAGGAAGGCCATGAGGAAGCCGAAGCCCACACACACCATGACGTGCACGTCCTGGAAACCTGCGGGGGCATCCGGGCCGCTCGGCCACCGCCGCCCAAGCAGCCGCCCGGCCGGTGCCCCTGGTTCTCGCCAGCCAGGGCCGCCGCCTCCGGGCTGGAGCCGGGCCTGGGAAACTCCCCAGGTGTGGCGGGGCCTCCCAGCCTGGGGCGCCCGGGCAGAGCTGGCCGGCTGGGGGCAGCGGGACCCACGCCGGTCCCGCTGTCCCCGTGTCTCCCGCCCTGTCCTTGGGTCTCCTACAACCGACCGGCGGGACGTCCTGCCCGCGCTCCCTCCGGCTGCAGTCCCTGCCCCTCCGTGCTCAAAATCATCTTCTTTGGGCTCCTTTCAAGTTTCCCTTTCTGCTGGGAAGTCCTTCCTGATGTCTAACCTCCATCCCTCATACTTCAGAATCTATACCTCTCCGTTTTGAGGATTTTAAGGGTTTGGGTTTTTTTTTTTGTTATGTTTATTTTTGAGAGAGAAAGAAACAGTGCATGAGCAGGAGAGGGGCAGGGAAAGAGAGAAAGAGAGAGAGAGAGAGAGAGAGAGAGAGAGAATCCAAAGCAGACTCCAGGCTCCAAGCTGTCAGCACAGAGTCTGATGTGGGGCCCGAACTCACGAACCGCGAGATCATGACCTGAGCAGAAGTCAAACGCTTAACCAATTGAGCCACTCAGGTGCCCCGAGAATTTTAAGGTTTTTAAAAATAATTTATGAAATAGCCTTAATTTTTTTATCAAAACTTTTTCTTTATTTTTAGAAAGGGAGAGAGAGTGAGCACACGAACTAGGAGAGGGGTAGAAGGAGAGAGAATCTTTTTTTTTTTTTTTAACATTTATTTCTTTTTGAGAGAGAGAGACAGAGACAGAGAGACAGAGCATGAGCAGGGGAGGGGCAAAGAGAGAGGGAGACCCAGAATCCGAAGCAGGATCCAGGCTCTGAGCTGTCAGCACAGAGCCGGATGCGGGACTCGAACCCACGAACCGGGAGATCATGACCTGAGCAGTAGTCAGAAGTTTAACCGACTGAGCCACTCAGGAGTCCCGAGAGACAGAATCTTAAGCAGGCTCCACGCCCAGCAGAAAGCCCAATGTGGAGCTTGATCCCATGATCCTGGGATCATGACCTGAGCCTAAATCAAGAGTCGGCCATTCAACCCACTGAGCCACCCAGACGCCCCTAATTTTGTCTTAAATAGCTTTAATTGTTAACAGAGATTACCTCCGGGAAAGGAGCCGAAGGGAGGCGCAGGGCTGCAGGGGCACAGCTGAGCCGCAAACCACGCCCCCTGGAGTTGTGCGATAAGGCGGCTCTGGGAAGGGGGATTTTGCTTTTGCATTTGTTTCTTTCTATAATTTGAATATGTTAATTTTATAGATGCATTAGTTGACGTCTTTTGTGTGTCAGTGAGGTTTCTGGGCAGGGAGATTGGAGCCTTTCTGTTTGCTTTCTATTGTGTATGCATAAAAGACCAAGCTAATACAAACGATACACAGTAACATTGAGAGTGAGACACATACAAATACCTGCTTCAGTATCAGTTTGTTCCACACGCCTCCCCCCATCTTGCAAAAAAGGGTTGAAACATAACCTAGTGTGACAATTCAGCCAGCGCATCTGGCCCTGTTCTCTCAGCCTCGGGTCTATGTATAGAGTCAGTCCATGCTCTGTCTTTGGCTTTAATTCACAAATGCTGGAGAAAGAGTATCGTGAGTGCTGTTAGAAATCGGGCAGGGCAAATAAGTTATTGAGAAACAGGGTCAACTCTGACCCTAAATTCACTCCCCTTTTACAGCTCCACGTGAGAAATTTCTCTTGGAGCTTACTGCTAGCATATGTCACTTCCCCCCGGGGCACCGTCCGAGGTTTACTAAGAGCTCAGGCACCAGGCTCTGGGGAGGGTGCCGGCAACACAGCAGCCACACGCCTGCCCTCACGGAGCCTGGCAGGCAGACGGCAAAGAATCGGAGAATCACTCGTGTGAGCCTTCCTCGCCTCTGATGAGAACATGTAACCGGCCGCGTTTCCCTTTTCTTCTTGGCTGCCTGGAAGCTCAGAGCTACCCTGGCATCGCAACCGAAACAACTGGGGAGGCACTCCCAGTGTCCATTATCTCTATCCCGCCCTCCTGCTTTTATTTTTTCAGACTCATGTTCTTGTTGCACACACACACCTCAAATCTCTTGTAGAAAGGGGCAGATCATAAAGAAAAAGGTCATGGTGCCTTTTTTCTTTAATCTGAGGAAGCACCTAGCAAGCCAAAAATTTATTATTGAACTTTAGAATGCCATCAGTAATTTTGAGAGGACCAAACGGTTTTTGCCCTTTTTGTGCTGGGTACTGGCTGACAGGAAGTGAGTTTGCAAGAGGCTTGGGTGGGTACTGGGACTGCGGGTCGGCACCTCAGCTGCCGGCCCCAGCTGCCAAAGGGGGGTAAGGGTCTAAAGGTCCACTGGCTTTGCTCAATGTCCCGACACTGTGCCATTTCTCCAGCCCTGTGCACTCCCAAATCACCCAGATCTCCCTTCCCTCAGATCCTAACACCCAACAGAAAAGGAGGAGGAGCACTTCTAACTCAGCCCGCAGCCTAAGTTCTTCGAGACCTCTCTGCCTGGCTTCTTTCCTCCTTGTGCCAACAGTAAAGGGGATGCCGCGTCTGTCCTTTCGTCCAAGGGCGCAGCAGGGTGGCAAAGGGGGCTGGGTGGCAGGGCTCCCTGTCCTGGACATGCAGAACTGCTCCAGAGCTGGTCATAACTGGCAGTAACATTTACGTCTCCCACCCCGGGTTTGTTTGGCATCACAACTCAGTCCCTTGACCTTTCAAATGGAGGCTAAACATTAAGAAATCTCCTTCACTGGGGAGCATTCCAAAGACTCTCCATTGGCTGTGGCCACCGACCATGCACCCTCGGTTGAAGAGAAGACAAAAGCCCTCTAGCGACGCCTACTGCCTCCCCAACCCCACTGGCTAGCTCCCGAACAAGATAACACGGGGCAAGGGGACAGTTAAGGCTGGATTGTGTGACGGCTGACAAGCCATTTCGCCTCTGTGAGCCTCGGTTTCCTCATCTGTAAAGTGGGGCTATAAAACGCAAGGAGCAGAGAGTGGTGAGCTGAGGAGGCCCCCTTCCCCCTCCCCCACCACACTCTACCCACCCCCGCCTTATGAGGGAGGTGGGCCACATTCTCCCAGAAGAGGTCACCGACCACTCTGGTCCCTGTCACGTCCCCCTTCCCCGCTTCTTCCAAGAAGATCCTGATTCCAGCTATCCTAAATCCCTCTCACCAAAAGTAAGGTCTCAGAGGTATGTGACCCAGGACCTGTCCACACTGTTTTCTTAGAACCCTTTCTCATGTTTGCTTCTGTGTCCCCTGTCACCCTGTCTTTTCTCCTCTTTCTTTCTTTCCATGACTTGCCTCGGGAGGCTTGTAATGTGGGGAAAGGCCACAGCTGGGCAGCCAAGAGCCCTGGCTCTGGCCTGGCTAACTTGCTGTGTGCTCTTGGGCAGCCCCGTGGCCTCTCTGGCTCTCTCTCTCTCCACATCTGAGGGGCTCTGAGGGCCCTGCCTGCAGCGACGACAGACCGACCCCGGGAGCAGCCGTGTCCCGGGCACCAGCTGCGCTCCCTTTCATCTCCCGAACCAAAGGGCAGTGGCTACGCCTCCCTCTGACCCTGACCCCTTCCCTGGACACAAGGGCAGGGGAAGACCCGGCTCATCAAAGCCCCAGACTCCAGAGACCTCACGCTTCCCTCCACCCCAACCTTCCCCCACACCAGGGTCCCAAGTCCACGGGGATAGAAACCTAGGGCAGCGGAGAGGTAGGATCCCCACTCCCCTCCCCTTACCACAGCCCAGGGAGAGCTGAATGCCCAAGGAGAGCCCCCCCGCCCCCCGCAGCAGAGGGGCGACAGGTGGGGGCGTTGCGGGGAGACGAGCAGGGCGCGGAGGCTTAAGTGGGGCCCTTGGAAGAAGCAAACGGAGGACGTGGCAGGCAGCCAGGTCACACCGTGGACAAGAGCTTGCTTCCCTCAGCCTCTGGGCTATTCCCTCTCAACTCCCTGGCTCTCTGGGCAAATGCAGGACCCAGGGGCCTGCTGTCCCAGCTCCCGGGGCTCACCTTGTGCAGACAGGGCTGAGGTGGAACACAAGAGGGAGGAGCTGGAGCCCCTCTGCCGAGGACAGCTGGGGGCTGGGGGTCTAGCACTTCTTGCTTAGGCCCAAGCCTGCATCTCACTCCCTGTGTCCTCAGCACTGTGTTGGAGTTGGGACTGGGAGACGGTCGGTTGGGGACAGCCTGCTGCCAGCTCGGTATAGGAAAAGCAGGGTAATAACAGCCTGGGATTTTATAGGAGACTCTCACACTGTAGGTCTTGTTGGAATGTGCATCCTTCAAACTGAAGCATCCTTCTCCCCATTGCCCAGATGGGAAAAACTGAGGCTGACATAAGCCCTACCCAAGCCGTGGTGATGAAATGAGGAGCTGTAGTATCCTGGGTCCCAGCTGCTCAGGGCCTGAGTAGCAAGGTAGGCCCCCAACCTTAGAGGGAGAGCCTAAGGTCCCCCAGCAGGCGGCAGGGGCTCGGCCCTCTCCTTCCTGGGCCTCACCAGCAGACAGGAGAGCTGTGTTGCTTGGGATGCCTGAGTCTTAGTTCCTTCTCTGCCACTCACCCGATGGGCGGTCGTGAGCAAGTCACAAGCGTTCTGAGCCTCAGCTTCCTCGCCTATGAAATGGGCCAATGACCCTGCCATGCTTCCTGCTCAGAGCTGGGGGCAGCTGTTCTGGGCTGTGGTGGGTGGTTGTGTGATCCTCTCTCGGACTCTGGAAGGGCCAGTTTTGAGTGACTGGGGCAGGAATGCCTGAGCCCCACCCGCCTTGGCTGCCTTCATAACTGATACCTGCACTACCACTCCTGCACAGCCCTCCCTACCTCCCCTGCCCAGGAGGACTGTCTTTGCTGTGATCAGGGTGGAGCCCCTAGAAAAGGCAGTCGCCCTACGAAGCCCAATGAGGCCAACTGGGGGGGTGAGACAAAGGAAGCAATTAAAGCTCAGATCTGGGCTTGAGTCCCAGCTCCCTCAATTCTGACAGCTCGAACCTGAACCAGCCACTTCGAGTCTCAGTTTCCCCATCTTTGTCTGCCTGATAGACGAGATGAGACCTGGGACACCGCGGACACCAGCGACAGGGTGTTATTATAAATCTGGGGCACCTTCCTCGCAAAGCCAGAGGGTTGCTCTCCTAGGAGTAAACGTGGACACCCAAGACACCGCGGAGCCTGGGCTCTTCGCTCCCCGCGCCCTCACCCGCACTCACTTGGGTAGCGAAAGTAAAATTCATTGTCCGAGCTACTGCGGTTGCCCGAGTGCCAGAGGGCGGCGTCGGTTTCGGGGTTGTAGCGGACAAAGACCGCAAAGAGGATGGCGGTGGCGCCCTGGAGGAGGAGGCACAGCAGGGGCAGCTGCAGTCGCCGGCCCGCGGCGCGGCGGGGAGACCCGGCCATGGACGAGGGCTTCGAGTCCCTGGCTCCGTCCGGCTCCGGCTCCGGGCGCGCGGGACACAGGCTCCCGGGCAGGGCCGGCAGGTTCCACCGGCGCCAGGGCCCGCCCACCGGCGCCAGGGCCCGCCCACCGGCGCCAGGGCCCGCCCACCGGCGCCAGGGCCCGCCCACCGGCGCCAGGGCCCGCCCACCGGCGCCAGGGCCCGCCCACCGGCGCCAGGGCCCGCCCACCGGCGCCAGGGCCCGCCCACCGGCGCCAGGGCCCGCCCACCGGCGCCAGGGCCCGCCCACCGGCGCCAGGGCCCGCCCACCGGCGCCAGGGCCCGCCCACCGGCGCCAGGGCCCGCCCACCGGCGCCAGGGCCCGCCCACGCCGAGGCTCAGCGACCCCTTCCCCCGCCCCCCAGCCCCGCGCAGCTGGGAGCCCCAACCCGGTCCCGCGGGTGCGGAACAGGGGCGCCGAGGGCGTGGGCCCGTGGCCTGAGGCGGGGCAAGAGCCGGCGGAGAGGGGGCGTCCGGACCCCCTTGTCCTGTCTCCCTTCACCTGGCTGCCCCTGGCTGTCTTCGGGTTGGGACAGGTCCGTGGAAATGGCCCTGGAAAGGCTCCCTGTGTTCTGCCCTGATGGGGCACAACCGAGGGACCCGGGGTGGCGGGGTTGGGGAAAGGAGAGGCCCCCTCCCCCTCAAACGTAGTGTTAGTTTACAGAATGTGTCCCAAGAAATAAGAGGCTCTTTAAGGCCCCCGGCCTGGCCGTCCAGGGTAAACACCAGAGAGAGAGAGTTGAGCGGTTACTCAATCTTTTCCCAAGCCAGATGCAAAACGGAGGTGCCGTCCAGGCATCGATGATTAACCTGACTGGGGGGAGGGGGGTTCTGAGCCCTCACCTCGCCCCAAGCCTCCTAAGCCTCCCAGCTGGGTCTGCACCCCAGCCAAGCAGCAGCTGGCCACGCTGACAGCTAGGTTCCCTGTACACTTGCACCGGGATAAGGGGCCCGGGGCAGCCTGAACAGCTAGATGGAGGAGGGTCTTCTCCCCCAGGAGTCAGGAGCCACTGGTAACACAAGCAAGGCCTACATCCACGGAGGGGGTGGGGGTCCTGGGAGACAGTAAGGAGACAGACTCACTGACATCTACTGTGAGCCAGGCTTTGGAGATGAACCACACAACCCCTCCCTCCAGGAGCCACCGTCCTGTGGGGAGACAGACACCTGGGAGGAAACCGAATGCCCACCGGAGTGAATGTGTGACCCTAGCAGTTGCAGAGGCCCTAGGGGCCCAGGAGGAGAGCCCACTGTGGTGAGGGTGAGTGCAGGCACAGACGTGGAGAACTGCTTCCTGGGAGGTATGTCTGCAGGTAGTCTAGAAGGACCACCTAGAAATGGGGCAAGTGAAGAAGAAAGAGGGGATATTTCTAGAAGGGACCTGTGGAGACAGAAGCCTGGCCCTGTGAGTGTCCAGTGTGTTCAGGGACTGAAGCTGGGGGTGGGGAGTCTAGAAAGGCCTCGAAGGCCCTGCTGAGGCACGCGGCCTCTACCCCGTGGGGGCCGGGTGGCTGGAGGACTCTCACAGGGGGGTGACCCCGCTGCTATCAGTTCTGACACCTGCGTGCCACAGGGGCTTCAAGGAAGAAAAGCTGAAGGCCGGTCTCTTTGGAGCTGGTGGAAGGGGAGGCTCTCCGTCCACCCTGCTGCCCAGCCCAGTCTGAGGGGGCTACTGTGTGGGAGGGGCTTGTCCGTGTTAGCAAAGGAGTCCCAGACCCCTGCCGTTCCCAGAAGACGTGGTCTAGGCTCAGAGGGGCCAGCCTCTCCCCCAGAGCAGATTCGAAGTGAGCTCCTCCTGGGAATGGCGCTTGCCGGGTCTCACGAAGGGGCGGGGGGTGGGGGGTGATGGTGGAATCCCTGACCCTCCTCTTTGCTTCCCCGGCTGCCCTTTCTGCAGCCCCTCCCCTCCTCCTCCCCTCCCGCAGTCGGCTTGAGCCTCCAGCCCAGTGCGAACCCTGCGGGACAGCTGGATCCTAGGTGTCCAGCTTCCTGACCTAAGTACGCGCTCAGCCAAGCGGGCCCAGGAGGGCAGGGGTCACCTCGATAGCACTGCTCCCGGCCGACCAAGCAGGGTCTCTGGCCCTCAGTGGCCCCTGGCCCCTGGCCCAGAGGCTCTCTGTCACTACTTGGTCAGCAAGAAGGCTGTTTTTTAGCTCCTTCTGCAGGGGCAGGGGGTGGGGGTGGGAGATGTCTGGTCAGCAGCCTTTGGATAATGATTCTTGGACAATTCATCTGGGGTATCCTTCTAGGCCCAGCCTTCTGCCCCAGGACACAGCTTGCTTCCTGGGCCCTGTCTGGGGTGGGGGGGGGGGGCGCTGCTCTGGGCTGTCCAGGCAGGGTCTGGACAGGCTCTTCCAGGGGAAGAGCCTTCACAAGCTGCAGAACCAGAGAGAGCATCTTCTGGGAGCCTCCTTGCTGATTCCAGCCTCTTTGACCTCTGTCTCACCTGTTGTCTCTCTTAGTCTCTGAATGCCTCTGGATCTCTGATTTCTCGCTCCTCTGTTGTTCATTCATTCATTCAACAACTGTTTAGTACCAACTCTGGGCCAGGTCCTGGGGCCGTGACCTGAGATTCTCATCAAAATGTGTAACACAGTTGGGTCCTGGAGGCCCCTGGGCCAGGCAGGGTTAACCCTTTATCTACTGGATGTCGAGAAGTCGAGAGGGGGCCCCTGGAAAGGCCAGAATACCTGGGCCAGTTTGTGGAGGGTAGGTATTTGGGCAACATCTATTTACCAACCTGCATGGAAAGATCGTTCTATTTCAACAACTTCGTGGTACCAGCTCATGTCACCCCTCGTCCGACAGAGGGCATGACCCTGACAGTCCTCCCCTTCTGAAGGTTCCCCACCCCAGCCCACCCCCTCCCCTAAGGGCTCTCCTGGCGGGCCTCCACCTGTGAGGGCTCCTCTGGCCCACCACCTAGAATGAAGAGGCTCCATCCATGGTTTTCTTCTGGAACTCCAAGTGATGTCAGGGCCCTTGTCTGTTCCCTCTTCCTCCTCTGGCCCTGACTCTGGTGGAATGGGGGGCTTTCTTCCTCCTCCCTCCACCCCAGACTCCCCCAAGAGGCTCCTGACTCTGTTACCAGCTCCCATCCTGCTGGCTTGGGGTCTGCCCAGTCCCTGACCTTCCTTGTCCAGTCTCCAGCTGGGATCAGCAGGCCGCCTGAAGGGTGGCCACGGGGGAACTGCAGTCTGCCGCCTGCACTGGCCCAGCGTGGTCAGGCTGTCCGTGGGGACTGGGGTTCGGGTTACTGAGTAACTCAGGGTTGCTGGAAGCTGCTCGGCCCTGGGTCACCTCCTCCCGACTCCCTGCTCTCTTGCCTCAGGAATCCCCAAAAGAGCCACCTGGTTCCTTTAGTTCCACTGAGCTATCCCCAGGGTTATGGGAACAAAGGAGAGAAGTGACAAAGCGCCAGAGTCTTTAAGACTCTCGTTCGTTCGTTCGTTCATTCACTACATCTTCATGGAGGGACCTCGGGCAAGTTACTGAGCCCTCTTTGAGTTTGTTTCCTCACCTCTATGAACTGTTTTAAGGATTCTGCACAGTGAATGTAGAGAGTGCTGGGAGCTTCTCAGCCGTCAACAGATGTGATGATTCTTAGGGTTCTGAGTGGCTGAGCAGAGAGAAGAAATGACCGTGTCTGGCACACTGTGGGGCACGTGGTGCCTCTGAGGACAGGAACAGGCAGAGGGGCAGATAGTCTCCATGCATTGTCCTGTCATAGCTGGAGGGGCCAGGGGCCTGGGACAAGCACACTGGGGAAGGGCCATGAGACCAGCAGCCCCAGCGACACAACAGCTCTCGAACCGAGGAGATTTGGGGAAAGGCAGAGCCTTCCTTCATTCAGCAGACATACCGAGCACCTGCTGCGTACCGGGCACTGTGCTTGGGCCAGACAGCCAGCGGAACAAGACAGCCCCTGCCCTCAGGAGGATGTATATGCATAGGTGGTCAGGCTGCAGAGGGCTGTGATGGGGACAGAGCCTGGGCTCACCCGTGGTGGCGGTGGTCAGGGAGGGCTTCCCGGAGGAAGCAGTGCTCTCTCTGAGATTTGGCCTCATTTCACAGCTTGGGTGGAGGAGGATCCCTTTCTGGCCAGCATTCTGGTGCGAAGAGAAAAGGGGCTGTGCTAGAGGGCCCCTCGATGCCCTTGTTCTGGGGCTGCGCAAGCCCCAGGCCTCAGTCTCTCCTGAAGCCACAGGCGCCGTGGGCACCGTGCAGAACACTGTGCTCACAGTCAGGGCTTTCTCCCCCCGGGACTTCGCTGTGTTGGTGTCCACGCGAAAGGTGGTCAGATCACTCGTGTTTAAGCTTACTTCGTTTGTAAAATAAAAATCAGGGGCTCCTGGTGGCTCAGTCTCCCGCTCTTGATTGTGGCTCAGGTCATGACCTCATAGTTAGTGGGTTTGAGCCCGGAGTCTGGCTCTGCCCTATCAGCACAGAGCCTGCATGGGATTCGCCCTCTCCTCTCTCTCTGCCCCTGCCCTGCTCTCACGTGTGCACGCTCTCTCTCTCTCTCTCTCAAAATAAGTAAACTTTACCAAATGTGTACTTAAGACAGATTTTTTAGGGACACCTGGGTGGCTCAGTCAGTTAAGTGACCGACTCTGGATTTTGGCTCAGGTCGTGATCTCACAGTTTGTGAGTTCATGCCCCACGTGGGGCTCTGCGCTGACAGCGTGGAGCCTGCTTGGGCTTCTCACTCTCCCTCTCTCTCTGTGCCCCTCCCCCTGCTCATGCACATGTGTGCTCTCTATCAAAATAAATACATAACCATTAAAAATATAAAAAAAATTAAAGCGACAGTACTTAGAAAGAAGTTTGTCAAGAGGCAACGATCTCAAACCCCCAGTTTTTTTCATTCACGAAACTCCCTCCGCGTTCCTGCTGTGTGCCAGGGGCTGTGCCGGGCTCTGGGGACTGTCCTCCACACTCCACCGCCACCGCATGGGACAGAACGGCACTCTGTTCTCCGCCAAGTCGGAGGAGATGCTGTCCCAGCTGCTAAGGCCTCACGGCAGCCCTGATTCTGAAGTTTAATCCTTGCCTGTGCTGTTGCAAGTCTGTAGGTCAACCCCCCATCAGTGAAAGTTCTGGAAGACAACAAAATGCAGAAGGTAAGGGCTCTGTCCGAGCTGCTTACCAAGCCTCGAACCTCCGCGTCCTCCCGTTACAGGGAGAGGACTCACCTCACCGGGGTTATTGTGAGGATTGACGTCCACAAAGCACGTGACACCCAGTATGTCTGCAGCAGCGGGAGTCGTGTCCTTACCGCTGTTACTAAGGAAACGTAAATAAACCGTTCTGGCCATTTCTTTTCCTTGGGCTAGCGGCCTAGGGGAGATTTGTTTACGGGGGGGGGGGGGGGGGGGGGAGGGGGGGGGAACCGGCCCTCAGTCGCGTTACAAAGGACAGGGTGAACATAAAAGGAGGGCTGTTCTGTGAACTCTCACGTGCCTGGGTGGGGCCTCTTAAGAGAAAAGCCAGAAGGAACGTGGGGTGCAGGGGGCTCACTCGGGGCGGCGGCTCACGGGGATGTGACCGCAGCGAAAGGGGGCGGGGGGCAGAACATCATCCCCGCCCCAGTTGCTCTTCCTCAGTTGGCCCAAGGACTCCACCAGCGCCACGGAACCAACCAGAACCGCACTCCACCCTGGACCAGCCAGGAAAGCTGGCTCGGGTCCCACCGCTTCCCTCTGCCAGGAGCCGTTCCGGGGACGGTACCCTCGCTCCCCCCTCCTGGGCCGGCCCCATCCTCCCGGCCTGTCTTCCCCAAACGTGAGGCTGTTGGATGAACACCTCTCTTCTCTGGATAGGGAGCAACTGAGTAGAAATATTCTTCGCATATGACCCAGGAAAGAACAGTAATAAAGCAGGTTTCTGCCCTGGGCAGGGGGCAGACTGGCGAACGTGGGGAGGTGGGCGCTACAGTCCCGACAAGGGCTCGTGGCCAGAGAGGGGCTGGATGGGGCCGGGGGCACAGGAGAACTTGGCCCCATCTAGGACACATTGAGGACGAGGGCTGCGGGCTCTGGGTCTCCCTCCTGCAGCCCCGGCCAGCGTACTGAGCCCCTGACTCACAGGGGGGCCGTGAAATCTGGGGCTCTTACTGTTGCTAAACAAAGTCATAGCCACTCAGCCCCTCATTTCATAGTTGTTGATTGAGCCGCACATTGCAAGGTCAAGCAGGCCCTGCTTTGACCCTGAGGACACTGGCAGTGAACAAATAGACACCGACCTTGCCCTCAAGGAGATGCTTTTCTAGTGGGGGCGTCTCAATAAACACACACACATAGCTATATAGAATGCCGTGAGAGGTTTGATGTAAACAAGGCTGAGAGAGAGGACAGAGTGACGGAAGGGGGTGGGGTGGGCATGAGACTGGCTGGCTGGGGTACGCCTCAGGAGACTCGCATTCCTCCGAGGTGGAACCAGGGTGGGTAGGGTGGTGAACGAGGGGGCGGGGCAGGGAAGGGCGGGCGGCACACATAGGGATCAAGGCCCTGGGAAGGAATGTGGCTTTGTTGTGAGGATAATGGGGAAAAGCTGAGGAGTTAAAAACAGAGAAGTAATATGATCTGATTTCTTATTTGAAAGGATCCTTCTGGCTGCCTGGGAGGCATGAGCTGCAGGGATAAGTGGAAGCAGGCAGCCAGTTAGTTGAGAGGCCACCACAACAATCCAGGCAAGAGCTGGTGGTAGTGGTCCCCGAGGAGAAGGCAGAAGCAATCGGGCTCTGGATCTGTTTGGAAGCTAGAACTGATAGGCTTTACTGAAGGATTGGACAGGGGGTGAGAAAGAAAGGAGCCTAGATTCACATTTTTGCTTGTGAATGTCCAGTTGTCCCAACACTGTTGAAAAGACTATCCTTGGGGCGCCTGGGTGGCTCAGTCAGTTGACTTCGGCCCAGGTCATGATCTCATGGCTCATGAGTTCGAGCCCCACGTCAGGCTCTGTGCTGACAGCTTGGAGCCTGGAGCCTGCTTTGGATTCTGTGTCTCCCTCTCTCTCTGCCCCTCCCCCACTCGTGCTCTGTTTCCCTCTCTCTGTCAAAAATAAATAAACATTAAAAAAGAATTTTTTTTAAAAAAAGGAAAGACTATCCTTTCTCCGTTGGATTGCCTTTACTCCTTTGTCAAAGAGGAGTTGCCTATGTTTATATGGGTCTATTTCTGGGCTCTCCATTCTGTTCCGTCGGTCTATTTGTCTAGCCTTTCACGATACCACACTGTCTTGACTAGTGTAGCTTTATATTAGTAAGTCTTGAAGTCAGGGAGCATCAGTCCTCCAACTCCGTTCTTCTTCAATATCGTGTTGATTATTCTGGGTCTTTTGCCTCTCCATGGAAACTTTAGAATCAGTCTGTCAATATCAACAAAATAATTTGCTGGGATTTTGACTGACATTACGTTTAACCTCTAGATCAGGTTGGTGACATCTTACCAATACTGAGTCTTCCTATCCATGGACCTGGAATATCTTCCATCGAGCATGACCTAAAAACAAATTTATTGAATATATTAGACAAATAATATTGTCTAAATTTAAGGCGAACAATGTTACTTTGGTACATTTATATACTGCATTATCAGTGTCTTTGTAACTATGTCACATTACAAACTTATAGTGTGATATTATTGTCTATATTCGTTACACTGTGATTAGATAACTGTGGCTTATTTAACACTCGTTTGCCCCCAACTCCCCGTCCACTGGTAACCACTAACTTACTGTCTTGTTTTGTTTTTTTTTTAGGTTCTGCGTTGTGATATTATATAGTACTTGTCTTTCTCTGACTTACCTCACTTGGCATAATGTGCTCAAAGTCCATCCATGTCTTTGCAAATGGCCGGATATCCTTCCTCCTCGTGGCTAAACTCCACTGTGTATATGTACCATAACTTTTTTATCCATTTGTCGTTTGAGGAGCTCTTAGGTTGTTTCCCTGCACTAGCTACAGTGAATATGCTGCAGTCAACATGGGAGTGTAGATATCTCTTCAAAATCTTGTTTTCATTTCCTTTGGGTAAGTGAACTTCTGCGTGCCCCGCTCCTATTTGAAAGCTTCCAATGGCTCTCTAGTGCCTCAAATAAAATCAGGGCTTCTAATGGCTGACATTTGTACAACTGCCCAGGGAAAACTGTCTTGTGAGTTCTCAGCTGCTCTATATTCAACCTCACATCCTATTTGGGGAGGGGGGAGTCTCTTCTCTTTCTTTTTTTTTTTTTTTAATAATTTTATTTATTTTTGAGACAGAGAGAGACAGAGCATGAGCAGGGGAGGGGCAGAGAGAGAGGGAGACACAGAATCCGAAGCAGGCCCCAGGCTCCGAGCTGTCGGCACAGAGCCCGACGCGGGGCTCGAACTCACGGACTGTGAGATCATGACCTGAGCTGAAGTCGGACGCTCAACGGAATGAGCCACCCGGGCGCCCCTCTTCTCTCAATTTCTAATGACTTATTCTACTACGCCTAGGTCTTTGTCCAAGCCTCCCAAGTGACGTGAAACCAGCTTACTTCATCTATCTACGGCACCCACCCCGCCCCTCTGTCGCAGGCCATCATAAGCTCACCTCCTGCAGCCAGAGTCCAAGGATGACCCAGCGGCATCCTCCTCGAGGCCTCTCCCCACTTCCGGTCCCCGTTTCGGTACCACTACATTTTGCAGTGGATTACCTGTCTTCGTTGCCTTGTTGGACAGTAAATCCCCCGAGACTGACTCTTCTGTGAGATGTATCCCCAAGTGCTTTGTCCGGCACTTTGTACCCGGTGAGCCCTTATTGTGAACATGTGAACTAACCAACCGTGGACGGGATGCATATGCCCAGGTTCCACCAGGAGTTTGCTGGGGATAAAGGAAAAAACATGCACAAGAACTTTGTTCCACAAGTCATTTACTGGATGGGGGCAGGCGATTTTGCAACAGATTACGGGGTAAGGCCGGGAGGGCAGAGTTCTTGCTTCCCCTCCCAGGAGCCAGATGTGTCATAGATGCTTGTAAATTTTCCAAAATAGCCATCTGTTGTTGGGCGAGCTGGGTCTGGAGCTGGAGATTGGCATACATACGTTCCAGAAGTCCCAGGCATTCCTTGGGCTTGGGGTCGACTCCTGAAGGGAGAGCAACAGAGGTGCAAGGGGCACAGAAGAGATCCTGTAATTGTACGAGGCAGGAAGGGCTCTAGCAGGATGACCGTCTAATCTTTCCAGGCACAACTCGACCCACACACACCTTTGCTTGGCTGTCACCTTCTCGGGGCGGGGGGGGGGGGGGGCTACCTGGCTACCCTATTTTAATTTGCAGACAATCACAGGACTTTGTTAACCTTCTCCCTTATTTTTTCCACAATATTTAGGATCATACAGCATATTTGGTAATTGCTTATTTAATTGCTAAGTTCCCCTCTAGAATGTAAGCTCCGGGAAGGCAGGGGTTTTTGTCCTGATTTGCTCACTATTGTATCCCCAGCACCTGGTGCATAAGTATTGAAAAAATATTTGATGGGTGAATGAAATGACCTGAGAGTGAGGCCTGACTCCCCTTTCAGCCTCCTTCTCTTGCCTGACACAGCATCTCATCAGCAGTGACCTGCGGTCCTCCTGTGGTATCATTTCCACCAGCCTTGCTGCATCGGCCCAGTTTTTTTCTAATGTTTTCAACTATGTTACATGCAGTCAGCTCCTAGGTAACCTTGGTGGTTATTTACCTATTGTTCATGTATTTATTGGTCTTGACTTCTTTGCTAAACTCTGAGGTCCTCAAAAATTGGCGTCATGACTGTCTAGTGCCCGGGTAGGCTCCCCACAGGCACCCTGAGTACCCACCAATCTCCCCCATGGGAGGATGAATATAGCTGAAATTCAAGAAACAGGGGCGCCTGGGTGGCTCAGTCGGTTGAGTGTCTGACTTTGGCTCAGGTCATGATCTCATGGTTTGTGGGTTCGAGCCCCTTGTCGGGCTCTGTGCTGACAGCCTGGATCCTGCATCGGATTCTGTGTCTCCGTCTCTCTCAGCCCCTCCCCTTCTTGTGTATGTGCTCTCTCTCTCCCTGTCTCTCAAAAATAAATAAACATTAAAAAAAAAAAGAGAGAGAGAGAAAGAAACTGAGCTAATAACTACCATTTCCTTCCCTGGCCCCTTTTGAACTAACATTCCTAGCAAGCAATAAAATTTTCCTCTCGGTCCTCCCTAGCCCTAGTAGAGGTGCCCGTATGCAAGGAAACCACACAACTTGTAGAATCTGGAAGAAAAGGACACCAGTAGACAAGCCACCGGCGAAAAGCCCAGAAGTGGCTTGAGCCAGAGCTGGCACCAGGTCCAGGGGAGAAGGCTCGGGCCCCTTCCTCCGTGCAACCCCTCCCGCACTGAGCCCACTTGGGAAGCCTGGCCTGCACCCTTACCTGAGGGCAGCTTTGCTGTCCGGACGTTCAGGAATGTGGCCAGTGGGGAACTTGCTTGAAGATTAATAAAGCTAGGGGACGGTTTGGCTCGACAAAGAGGCACAGCATGACTTTCCTCTTTGGCTGAAACAAAATCAGAGGGAACTAATCAGAGCTATTTCCAACAAGGGATGGCCTTTCTAGCTAGATCCCTGCACTTGGTCTATGAACACAAGTGCCGAGGCCCTGCCCCGAATAGCTCTGGAGAAAGTTAGGTGAGACAAACAAAGAAGAAACCACAGTGGACTAAGGGAAGGCAGGCAGGGATGGGTTCAGCTAAAATCGAGTTTGCTTCCATTTGACAAGTTCTCATGGCCCCGTGCCGCACGCTTACGAGCGTGCTAGGCGACAGGGCATCACGAGATACCTAACACACGGTTTCTCGGGTACTTACTACCTCGTTGGGAGACAACCGGGGCACTGATGAAATGTGACATAACAACCGAAGGACGTAAACAATGCGTCAGACAGTCTGGGTGAAAATGAGGCCTTTCATCTCGTGGCTATACCAAGTGTGTGATTGATGTCGAAATGGATGTTTCTGGAAAAGTGCAAGAGCTCAGTAGGAGCACTGTAGTCAGAGAAGACTCCAGGTAGGTAGAGGATGCTTATTGGACCTTGAACACAGGATGCTTCCGGTGAGTGGAAAAGGTGTTTCGAATGGGAAAAAAGAGGGCAGGAGCGCAGGAGCACACGGTGGGCCACAGAAGACCCTTCACAACAGCGAATCTGAGACTTTAGGCTTTCTCTTGAATGTGACAATGCCATTGAGCCTTTTAGGATTAGAAAATTGTATAAAAACTGTATCTTATTAATGCATAGGTATTAAAATGGGCTGGACGTGAAAGAAGTTTCTGAATGGGAAAATAAATAAATCAGCTTTGGCAAAAACAGTTAAGTTAGAAGGAAAAATTGATTTGTAGGGAGAAGGTAATGGGTCCTACACAGACGTACGTTATCTTTGTCTAGCGAGCAACACTTCCTCCGGGAAACTATTCTTTCCCCAGACCCCAGGCCACACAGGTGGGACCACAGCAGGCCCTGTTCCCCAACGGAAAACGGTGTGACCCAATCCAGGCCAATCACGGTATCTCATCCTCCGTGGCAACTGTGATTGATCCCGGGGGTAAGTGCAATGGGCAAGTTGGGCCAGGCTCATTCTCTGGGGTCGACATATGGATTCTGTAGTCAAAGAAGCTTGCTTTCTTGTGATTTGCTACGCTGGGAAAATGCAAAGCTGGGGCAGATGAGAGCTACCGAATTCGGCTGGCATGCCGTAAGGAGCAGATACAAGCAAGACAGGAGAAAAGAGCACAGGAGGGAGGTGGATGGACGGACACCGCTAGGCACAGAATTCCGCAGTTCGGTCCCTGAGGCTCTGGCTTTTACAGGCCTTCTTCCTATTCTGTGACCATCTCGACACCCCTCCCAACTGCACGAGCCTCTGAATTTCCTTTTTTACTCAAGGGAGTCTGAGTTGGGTCCCATCCGACTAACACAACCCACACTGTGGACACACAGTCCAGACAGAAATGCCTAGAGAAACAGTCGGAGGTGGCACCAAGCTCAGGTGAAAGGTTAAACTGCCAAGCTAGCCACAAAGCGGTGATAAAGAAGCTGCAAAACTAAATTAGCTCTCCAAAGTAAAAGACTGAGAGGGAAAACTGGACGCTGGGGAGCCCCTCCTCGGTAGTTTGGAAGATGAGAAGGAAACCGCAAAGCAGAGAAGCGACAGGCGGAGGCGAGCGGCCGGCCCTCCAAAGGAGCCCAGGATTCACTGACAGACTGAGGTCAAAAAGGACAGAAAAAGTTCACCCACTCGCTCATTTATACTTACGAGACAGCCGAGTGCCTGTGAAGCGTCCACCGCTGACACCACAGCAAGCTAAACACACACGTGCTCGCGACCCTCACGCAATTGACGGTATTGCAGTGTAGACAGTCACTAAGTGATCGAGCACACACCTTATCACATCCCGTAAGTGCTAGAAGATCGCCTAACCTATAACCTCGTCTGTGCAGCTGGGGAACATGTTCCCCAGAAGCGATCCTGTCTCGGCTGGGATCCGAAGGATGAGGGTACGGGGACCTCTTCATGGACAACAGGCCTGGGGGCAGAGGTGTGGCAAGTAGGTCGTATGAAGGAAGATGGATTCTTGTCCTGAACTCTGACTGCGACAGAGCAATGGCCTGCTAAGGGGAAGAGGTAGTCACACGTGTGGGGGCCGGGCCGAGGCTTTCTATTTGGAAGCTCACTGAGCCTATCGAAATTGAAATCTGTTTTATTCCCGATTACTCCTGGCGAGGGAAATCGGGGTTTGTTTTTGTTTTTGATGCTGGGTTTGTGGATTTTCCAAGCCCCACTGAAGGTCCTCCTTCTCCTCCTTTTTTAAGAGAAGTAAAAATATGCAACAATGAATTCGTGTGTCATCTCATGCAGGGGCCATGCTAGTCTCTGTATCATTCCAGCTTTAGCGTATGTGCTGCCTGAAGAGCACGGCTCTCCACTTCCTTTTCCCTTGGTCTCCTCAGCCCTTTGACGGCTCATGCAGAACGGTAAGGAGACAGAAGCTGAAATTCAGGTCTCAAAATTATTCTCACCACAGGGCACCTGGTGGCTCAGTCAGGTTAAACATCTGACTTCGGCTGAGGTCACGAGCTCATGGTTCTGAGTTAGAGCCCCGCGTCGGGCTTGTCAGCACAGTGCCCACTTCCGATCCTTTGTCCTCCTCTCTCTCTGCCTGCCCCCTGCTCATGCTCTCAAAAATGAGTAAACATTAAAAAAAATAGTTTAGGGGTGCCTGGGTGGCTCAGTCGGTTAAGCATCTGACTCTTGACTTTGGCTCAGGTGTTGATTTCACAGTTCATGGGTTTGAGCCCCACATCGGGCTCTGCATTGACAGTGCAGAGCCTGCTTGGGATTCTCTCTCCTCTCTCTCTCTCAAAATAAATAAATAAAAACTAAAAAAAAAAAAAGTTAAAAAAAAGATTATTCTCACCATTGGAAAAATAGAACTTCAGCTTCCATGCAAATACACTTCCCAATAATTCAGGCCCTTCCTAGGTATATGAGGACAAATTTTCTACCAGGCTGTGAGGTTTGGAGAGTACTTACAACCCATACCACAGGAACCAGATTTCTGACTACCCGGTAACGGAGAATGAGGTTGGGGAGCAGTAAAAGGAAGCAGAACATAGAAAATCATAGTAAAAAGTGTTTACCTACATTGTGTCGTTCTCACAATGACCCTAAGAAGTAGGTAGCATTAGCCACATTTTATTTGAGAAAACCTAAGTTAGGAAATTTGCTTAACATCCCACAACTAGCCGTGTGGCAGTGCTGGGGTTAAATCCAGGCCTGTGGGCTCAAAGTCGTGCTCTTCACCAATGCACAACATACTCTGTGAAAAGAGCTGGTCCATTACATGTAAGCTATGACGTGGTAGGTCTCTCGGATAGAGTCATCTACTCCACTCACAGCCAAGTGGATGGGCTCTGGAGTCAGATGGCCCCAGGCCATTTCCCTGGCCACTAGTTGGACCGTCCCACTTAAACAGAGTATCTGTTGACTCTAGTTAACACGATGTCTCCTGGGATCCCTGCACTTCAAGTCCTGTTCTAAGTATTAAGAGGGGAAACAAAGGAAGAATAATGTATTCATTCAGCATACAGTCACTGAGCATCTATCATCTAACAGACCCAGTTCTCGGTACTGGGAACACAGCAATGTTCCCATTTATTTTTTATGCAAGCTCAACTCTGAACATGGGGCTCGAACTCACGACCCTGAGGTGGAGAGTCACATGCTCCACCGACTGAGCCAGCCGGGCGCCGTCCCAGCAATGTTTCCATTTGATGGGCAAGTGCAGGACAGATACAAATCTTTTCCAATTAACCGAGAAAAAGGAAAAAACAAAACAAAACCATACATACAACTAGAATCACTTCCCAAATTTCTGAGTAATTTAGGAGGTCTGCTGTTTAAGGGAAGAGGAGCAAGGCCTCCGACACACACCTTTTCTGTTAGGGTGACTAGCATGCTGCTCCATCTGAACAGGTGTGGCGCCTGGGGAAGAATCATAGCGTTACATGATCAACAACCCATGCTATTATGTTACTATTGACGGCACGTCTCCGGCTGTTCCAGTTTGGGGAGGGAAAAGTGTGAAAAATGTATGGTTCCATTTCACAGCCAAACATAAGCGCTTGAGTTACAGGTCCCTTCAGTAGTGTGGAAATCAGTTCTATTATTATCACTGCTTCCTTTTTTTTTTTTTTTTTTTCTGGACAAAATACTAATTTAACCAAACCCAGACCTTAAAAGAGTCCCGCACTAACGGGCGACTCCTGTCTGCGTCCTCTCCACGGTCTCCTTCGGCAGCATCAGCCTCTATCCTGTCCTAGGAGGCAGGTTGGAAACCTGACTCCCATCACGTCTAAAGGGCCACCGTGGCCTAGACGGAGGGCGGGGACAGAAGTCGCAAGGCTCCACGGGGAACACCTGGGACCACGCTTTGGGTGGGAGACCCGGAAGCCGCAGCCTGCCTCAGCAGAAAGCACCTGCGTGAGAAGGGAGAGGGCACGCTCGGCCAGGAGCCCAGGGGCAGCTAAGCACGACTCGCAGTGCGCCCCAAGGAGGGCTCGGCCAGCCGGCCAGCTCCTGGGACCAAGCTCCCGAGTCGGCCCGCGCCGCTATTCCTCCCGCAGCTCAGGCTGGAAAGGGTGGAGACGGTCACGCTTCTCCTGACCTTCGCGGCCCCAGAAGACCGGAGGCGCCGGCCAGCTCAGCGACCTCACCCTCTGTTTCTCGAACGCCTCCTGCCCGGCACCCACCCGTGTAGTTGATACACATGCGCAGTGGCGCGCCGGCCAACCGCCCCAGCCTCCGCGCTTGCGCCGACGTGCGCGCCGCACGCGGCCGGGAGCGGCCTCTTTACTGCGCAAGCGCCGGCGCCCTCCCATTTCCAACATCGCGCGCTCTCTATCTAGCTTGCCCTGCCGTTCCTGCGTAGGGAGCGGGGCTAAGAATGTCGATTGGCCAGTTTTGGTGCCGGTCACTGAGCTGGGTGCGGTGATTGGCGGCGACCCGGAGGGTAGCGGGTTGAGGTGTAAGCCCTGAGGAGGCAGCGTTTGCTGGGCTTCTCTCTGGTTCTCTCTCTCCAGAAGGTTCTGCCGGTTCCCGCAGCTGTGGGTGCCCGGCTCCGCATCGCGCCGCCATGATGGGCCATCGTCCGGTGCTCGTGCTCAGTGAGTTGGGGGGAAGCCGAGGCAGGGGCCCCCTTTTCGCCCCTTCCCTCCACACTTGGCCGTGTTGCCCCAGCCCAGCCCCGTCCTGGTCGGCCGCGGAGGCTTCCAGCCCTCGTCCCTTTCGAAAGCCCCTTCTGCCTCTTTTCTCTGTGCGCCTGAGCCCTTCCCTGGCCCCCGGCCGAGCCCCTGGTGTGCTGGGACGCGGCGCCGCCCTGCCCCCTCCTCGCGTGGCTTCAGGGTGCGGAGGAGCAGTTTTTCCGTTTGGCCGGTCGCGGAGCGGTGTGTCCTCGGCCGACGGGGTGGATCGTGGCGCTTCCGTCTTTAGTACCGGGGTTGACAGTGTTCCCCGGAGGATTGGGAGGGTTCAGTGGCCCAAGTAGGTAAGCTGCTGAGACGGGGGCCTGGCGGACAGCCAGTGGGGTGGTCCTTGGTCGCTTTTCAGAAGCAGCCCTCCAGGATTTCCCTTGAGCGACCCCGGTTGGTGAAGCAGCCCCGTTCCCTCGCTGGCCTGGCTTAGATGCAGCGAGCCCCTCCGTGTCCCCCGCGTGGTGGTGTTTCCCACGGAGTTGCCCCTGGTTTCTGGCTAAGGAGTACCACCTCCCTTGTCCTCCCTTGGCTTGTTTCCGTTTTAACTTCTGGACCCCATGTGCGAGCCCGCCCTGGGCGCCTTTCTCCCTCCCTTACCATTTTCTGTATACGAAATGCAGTAAAGCGATTTGATCCATTTTCTTCATACCTGGGAAATAACTATTACCAAAAAAAAAAAAAAAAAAAAAACACTTAAGGGAGAAAAGGCGCCGTTCCTTCTGATGAGTGTGTCAGAACAGCCGGTGCAGGATTTGAGTTAACCACTGCCCGACACAGGAATCTAAATTCCGAGGGTTGTGAGTGTAGACTTGGTGGGACTGCATTGAAAAGTTTGCCGATTTAAATTGTACGGAGTGTGTGATTCAGAGAGAGGAGCGGAATAAGCCTCGTGTCGGTTTGGTTATAGCCACTGGCTGGTCTCACCGAGAGGCCCCCAGGGGTGAGCTGTGCACTGCGAAACCCTTTTTAGGTCTGCATTAATCCCTGGCACTGGTTGGATGTAACCCATTAGGCCGCGTGTTAAAATACGTGGTCGGCTCTGACTGAGCATTGTTATGATGTCCAAGCATGGAGTGACCGTATCTGGAGAACGGAGACCCTCCGAGAGGATATTCTCACTGCACGGCACGCTGTGGGGGCGCTGGCAGTAATTCCGCTGGGACTGCCTCCTGTGATTCCCCCTGTCTGAGTAGGAAAATAGGAGCCCAGACTCCCTCCTGGGATATTTTTTTTTGAGGGTCACCAGCCCTCTGAGCATCTGTAGATCCTCTTTCCAGACAGAACTGCAGTATCTCCCATTTTCTCGTATAATCTCTGCGAGTTCACCGTTCCACCGAGGCCCATTCATGGATCTCAGGTTATGGGTCCTTGCTGTAAATAGGTGAATGTTTGATTAGTGGGAAAGTGATGACCAGGGATCGTCATGGGTCGTATGTGTATCAAGTTGACGTAAAGAAATAGCTGAAAGTACATGTACTTTTTTGTGTTAACAGTTTTTTAAGGCATATTGGTATATAATAAGCTACACATATTTGGAGTGTACAATTTGATGAGGTTTGAAGGTATGTTACCTCTGTGAGGTGTGTGTGTGTGTGTGTGTGTGTGTGTGTGTGTGTGGTTTACTTTCAAAGGTCAGGGGATAGATAGTATCTATACGACGGGCCACTCCTGGTCTATTGCATTTTATTTTCTCTATTCTAGGCCAGAACACAAAGCGTGAATCTGGAAGAAAAGTTCAATCTGGAAACATCAATGCCGCCAAGGTAGGATATCTTTATTTAAAATCTCTACACCCAGGGGCGCCTGGGTGGCTTAGTTGGTTAAGCGGACAACTTCAGCTCAGGTCATGATCTCGAGGTTCGTGAGTTCACGCCCCGAGTCAGGCTCTGTGCTAACAGCTCAGAGCCTGGAACCTGCTTCAGATTCTGTGTCTCCCTCTTTCTCTGCCCCTCTGCTGCTCATGCTGTCTCTCAAAAATAAATAAATGTTACAAATTTAAAGAAAAAAAAAAATCTCCACACCCAATGTGGGGCTCAAACTCATGACCCCGAGATCAAGAGTCTCATGCTCTTCTGACTGAGCCAGCCAGGCACCCCTAAAGTAGCTTATCTTTTAAGTAGTTTAGAGTATTATTTTGTCTCTAGCTGCCTTCCTTAGGATTTCTGTATCTATTCGCAAATAGGCAGAGGAAATGTTGACTTCCCTTTCTTTCAGTACATGTCTCTGATGGTGGTAGGTGGAAGGAAGCCCTTCCTCAATGAGGCAGACCTAACAGTCTTCCCATATTCACTTGTGCATAATTCTGTTACCGTGTATAAGTTTTAGAGTCTTTTTGTGTTTGTCTCGCATGCTAGACTGAGTTACTTGAGGGGAAGGACCGTGTTCCCATTTGTATTCCTAGTGCCCGCTGTAGAGCCTGGTTAGGTAGTCAGTAAATATCTTGGGATGAAGGAACGCAACAGCTGTAGACCTGAGTCAGTGGCGTGGAGGCCAACATCGTGGAAAGAAGTACTCACGGGTAGACTTCCAGTTACCTGAGCTACTGAGAAACTGAAACTCTGGAAGGCACGTCCCCCTCTTTTCCTGGGAAAAATTATTTCTGTATACACCACGCTGAAGTCATTCCTTAAGGGGAGAGACAGCAGAATGGAGCCACACGGTGCCCTGTGTCTAATGTGGTTATCAGCCTGGCTTTAGAGGGTTAAACACTGGCTCTGCAGGTTCCTCGTGTCCCTTCTCACACATGTGTTTGCACCATCTCCTGACTGGTGGTTGCATGTTTTATGTTTTCCTTTCGACAGACCATTGCAGATATCATCCGAACATGTCTGGGACCCAAATCCATGATGAAGGTAGGCCTCTCATTGAAACTTTGTGACTACAGATTTTCCTTTTCCGTAATCTGGAACAATTAGGTAAAACTTTTGCTTTTCTCCTAGATGCTTTTGGACCCAATGGGAGGCATTGTGATGACCAATGATGGCAATGCCATCCTTCGAGAGGTTTGACTTTTCGTTTTGCTTTCTGATAATTTTATAAGGGGGCCCGTAAGTCATATATACACGATGATTAGTTTCTTAAGGCTGGTATAACAAGTTACCACAAAGCGGGTGTCTGTAAAGAACAGAAATTTGTTCTCTCGTAAACTGGAGACGAGAAGTCCAAAATCAACTTGTCATCGGGGCCCTACTCCTTCTGAAGGCTCTTGGGAAGAATCTTTGCTGCTCCTGGCATCTGGTGGTTGACCACAACCCCTGACATTCCTTGGCTCGCTAGACTCTTGTCTCCTCAGTTGTTAAATGCCATTGTCCTCTGTGTCTCTTGTTATAAGGACACTGGTGGTCGGATATAGGACCTATTTTCATATCCTGTATGATCTAATCTTAACTTGATTATATTTGCAAAGACCCAGTTTCAAAAACATTTACGTTCACAGTTTTGGAGGGTAGGACCAACACATCCTTTTGGAAAACAATCCAGCCACAACAGTGGTGCTCCCGGTAAATAAGCTGAAAGAATACCACTCCGTGTCTTCAAGAAACTTTAATAGCCAAGCTGGCAAATGCGTTTTTCCCCAAAAAGAAAGGGACTTGGGAAGAGGATTTACTTAGATATTTTGGGGGCCACTTTTAATCTTTCAAGCTATAGTAGATAAAGGATAAGGGAGGAGGTATGGGAGTAAGAAGCCCGAGAGGACCAAGCACAGTGGGTTAAGAGGTCTTTGAGTCGTGTTGATTCTGTGGTAACCTACATTTTTATTTTAAGATTCAAGTCCAGCATCCAGCAGCCAAATCCATGATTGAAATCAGCCGGACACAGGATGAAGAGGTTGGAGATGGGACCACATCAGTGATTATTCTTGGTAAGAGGAGAACAGAAGGTTCATAAGGAAAGTTGGAGTGAAACATGAAGATTTTTTCCCAGAATAGTATTTGTGTCCTATTTTAAGGAAACTGGTACCAATCCACTGGTTATAAATATTTAAATAATTTGTTGCTAATTTTCTATGTGTTTTCTCCAATTGAGTGTAAAACATTCATCATAGTATAGGATGAACTGTAAAAATCTGCTTGAACAAGATACAGAGCAGGTTCTTGTCATTCACGGTAGGTTGTATTCTATAAAGTCACCACAGACACTGAATTAGCAAATGCCATTACTCCTGGGGGAAACACAGGTTAGGCTGCTGTGAGCCTCTGTTCAGATACTCTTCAATTGATAAATAAATATATCTTGTTATATGAGGTTTTTTGTGTTATTTGTCTTTTTTTGATATATATGTTTTTTAACGTTATTTACTTTTGGGAGAGGGAGACAGCACAAGCAGTGAAGGGGCAGAGAGAGGGAGACACAGGATCCGAAGCAGGCTCCGGGCTCTGAGCTATCAGCACAGAGCCCCATGTGGGACTCAAACCCACAGCCATGAGATCGTGACTTGAGCCAGTCAGATGCTTAATCGACTGAGCCACCCAGGAGCCCCTGTTTTATTCATTTATTTTTCAAGTAATCTCCACCCCCAGCATGGGGCTGGAATTCACGACCCCGAGATCAGCACTTGCATGCACAATCAGCTGAGCTGTCCAGGTGCCTCCTTTCTGTTTGTTTTAAAGACACCTTATGTGGTACGTGTTGCTGATTCCTTACCGTTGAATTCACAGCAAATAGCATTATTAACTCCGGCCAGAATGGAGCTTGTCTAATGTGTTTTCTCTGTAAGGCCCATGACAGCCTTCCTGCGCTTAGGAAAACTACGCTATACTTCAGTGCCATACCTAGGGGTCATTTTAAACAGTGAAGTCACCAACAAAAGGTGTAAAAATGTGAAATTAAATATACCACATAAAGTATGAGAGCTGAAACAAGGCATAGCGTTGCCTTGGTTGACCTCAATCTGAAAATTAATGAGTCAGGTGACAAAAATTTTTCACCTGTGCACCTGTGTGTGAGTGACCAGGAAAGTGCCCCAAGTGAGTGCTGATTTGCAGCTTGCGGGTAACATTGTAGCCAGTGGTTAGGTTGACAGATGCAGAACTTTGACAACACGTCTTGACCATACAAGTTGGTAATGGTCAATCTTCAACTTTCTATAGGATTGTAAAAGATCACTTCTGAAAACTTGATATGCTGCCTTTGTTTGCCGTGAACACTTTATATTGATGGTAGAAGTTTCTGATAGAGGCGTTCGGGGCTCCCTGGGTGGCTCAGTCAGTTCAAGCATCCAACTCTTGATTGTGGCTCAGATCATGATCTCAAGGTTCATGCATTTGGGCATGGGCTCCCAGTTGGGCTCTGTGCTGACAGCTTGGAATTCTCTTTTCTCCCTCTCTCTCTGCCCCTTTCTCTCTCTCTCACCAAACAAACTTCAAGAAATTTTATAATACAGGCGTTTGTTGTGTAAAATCTGATTGCAGCAACACATTGTCAGGAAATGAGGGCTATGTTAAGGGTGCCAGTTTATACTGTTGGCCCACACGCCTAAAGATGGAGTCCATACAACAAAATTATTATGGGAACTTTTTAAAAAGTGACACTTTGAATTAGTTTTGGAATGTGTTGATGGAGATGGACTTGAGTCATCACCAGCTAAGCGCTTCAGACCCAATTCTTCTGAGGATTGAAAAGTACATGTGGCTGGTTCTGTGCTTTGAAGAAAAACTTGGAGGATGAAAGAGGGAGGACAGACGTGGTGGGATTCTGGGATTCTTTGGGTTGTTGAGGAGCACTAGATATCAGGCCAGATTTTCTACCTAATAATCTTAGTTGAATCTCCTGGTGAGATTAGGCAGGTTAGGTATGTATTAATTTGTGTACGAAAAAGGAAAGACAAATTTTTTTTTTTAATTTTTTCTTTTTTAAACGTTTATTTTTGAGACAGAGACAGAGCATGAACGGGGAAGGGGCAGAGAGAGAGGGAGACACAGAATCGGAAGCAGGCTCCAGGTTCTGAGCCATCAGCCCAGAGCCCGACGCGGGGCTCGAACTCACGGACCGCGAGATCGTGACCTGAGCTGAAGTCGGACGCTTAACTGACTGAGCCACCCAGGGGGCCCAGAAAGACAAATTTTTAAGTAGGGGGACATTCCACAAATAATCTCTCATCTAGAGGATAAATTTTGTACAGTTTTATGGCTGTGTTTCTAGGTATGAGGAAACCTGTGTTTTTGTTTTTAGTACTAGCAGTTGGACTGTATCCTAGGTGTTTGGATGATGGTAAACAAGTCTGTTTTCCTTTATACATTTTTCCTTGTTTAGAGAGTTTGAAACACAAGTGTTTCCTTTTGTTTAGAAAACTGGTGACAAATATTAGATCAAGAGAATAAAACAGCTTCAATCTTCGATCATTTGAAATGTGTCTGGCAAGGGTACTTTTCTTTATGAATCGCCTTGTAGAAAGTGTAAAGTTCGGCATGGTTATCAACAGCCAAATGGCATGGCTTTTGGGAGAGTCTATTTAGGAAAAAAGGTATTTTTAGATGCTTGACGAAGTTGCCTTGAAGTCTAGGTATTTGTAAGTAACCTCACGGCATCTATGTCTTTTTCAGCGGGGGAGATGCTGTCTGTGGCCGAGCACTTCCTGGAGCAGCAGATGCACCCGACGGTGGTGATCAGCGCTTACCGCAAGGCCCTGGACGACATGATCAGCACCCTCAAGAAAATCAGGTACTGAGGACACCAGCAGTGGACCATCAGACGTGGGAGGCCTGGAAGAGCCATCTCTTCTGAGGTGACGAAGGCAGGCCAGGCACGTCCCACGGTGGTTGGTTTGTGAGGGAGACACAGAGGAGAGCAAAACGAAGAGAGGATAAGGGAAGTAAATGTTTTAGAAAATGACAGAGGATACAGGGCAGACAGAAGGAGCTAGTTCAGTGCTTCAGGGTATCTTGTGGCTCCACGCCGTTTGCTTATTTCCATGTTAGGCAATGCCACGGAAAATGTGTAGCAAAACCTACCCTTCCAGAATTTTAGCTGCTGGTGTGGGGAATAAACTGAAGAGTTAGATGAGTGTAATTATTCAGGACCGAATGTAAAAATGTCCCACCATCAAGTATGATTATAACTAATACCATAACTAGAGATCGCAGTCCGATCTGATCAAGTGCTGCCCTGGTGGCAGCCAGCAGTTTTCCGTTCAGATCACAAGGAGTGGGACTGGAAATGCTGTTAGAACCCCGTGTGGGAATCCAGGCACTTGCTGTGCGTGCAGAGCGCTGACAGGGTCACGAATGCGGTATAGAAACGCAGGCCTTCTAATGTCAGAGGATGTTAGGTCATGACCGTGCAGAATGCAAAATGTCTTCCACGAAAAATTTTTGTTTAAAGAGGAAAAGCTGTGATCGACTCTCCTGTGGTTGGGTCGTTGGGTACGTAGGGATCAAGTAATTCGGTGAGCTTTGTGCCGTACTGCCTGTCGTGAGGATGAAAAAGCAGCGTATGGCAACGTGTGTGGCAGTCCGAGGGAATGCCGTGTTTGCCTTGAATTGTTTTTACGAAAGAAGCTGTGTAAGAACGTAGAGATAACCAAAGGGTGTATTGAGTTTGTGGAGCTGAATTGCTAGAAAAGTTTTCTTTCTCATCAAGCAGTAATGGTCTAACTCCCTTAGATAATACTTGGGGAGCACTTGCTTCTCCTCTAAAACCCATAATGCAACTGTGCAACGATTGCAGTGTGTGAAAACTTGGGCAGGATGGCATCCAAGGCCTCTTACAGCTTCATTTTAGGGTTCTAAGTAGACTTCTGTACAAATTTACGATCTGGTGAGGGAAAACTAAACACACGAACACGGCACTATGGCACAGCATGAAGTAAGATGCTGGATAGAATAGAATGCAGATGTTCAGGTGGATAGTAACGACCGACGGTGAGTGTCAGATGAGCTCTCAGAATTTGCTGGTTGTGGGATAAGGCTTCAAAGACCAAATGTGTCTTGACCCAAGTTAGACAAGTTGAGTATATTTGGTTGAAGCAGAAGGTAAAGGACAAATTATTTTCTGTATACTCTGCAGGGTGGTCAGCTGTGGGAACCCATGACACAGGGATTTGAGACAGCTTCCAGGGATGGGTTAGTTACGATCTTGCTGAAAGGCAGAGGGATGGACGGTTCTGACTCGTGGCCCACTATGGTCCCCGAGCTGTAGATCAGGCACTTCCTTAAATATCCAAGGTCTCTGCTGAGCATAGCACCTGTTTTCTTTTCTCCAGTACCCCCGTTGACACCAATAACCGAGATATGATGCTGAACATCATCAACAGTTCTATTACTACCAAAGCAATCAGTCGATGGTCCTCTCTGGCTTGCACCATTGCCCTGGATGCTGTCAAAACTGTGCAGTTTGAGGAGAATGGTCGCAAGGAGATAGACATCAAGAAATACGCAAGGGTAGAAAAGGTAAACTCTTTCGATGTGTGTTTTTTTTAATGTTATTTTAGAGCGAGTAGGGGAGGGACAGAGAGAGGGCGAGACAGGATCTGAGCAGGCCCTGCGCTGACGGCAGAGGGACAGTTGTGGGGCCCAGACTCAACAGACCATGAGGTCGTGACCTGAGCCAAAGTTGGAGGCGTAACTGAGCCTCCCGGGCGCCCTTCGATGTGTATTTAGAAGACAAGTTATTCCCTAGTAGGAGCCTTCCCACTTGTGGAGGAAATGTGTTTAAATTGGCACGAGATGTCATTGTAGTTAGAACAACACTTATTTGCTGCCTTGAAAACAGAAACTCGAGAGTCCCGGGGAGGTATTCCCAAAATGGGTCTGTTCCCTTCAGCGCTGCTCTGAACGAGGTTTCCAGGGACTAGAGAAGCGCTTAGCGGTGTCTCCTTGTTTGTGCCTTTACATATGTCCGACACTTGGTGGGGACGGGACACAAAGGCTCTGCACTGTCTAAGCTTCAGAAAGCCTTCTCTACTCCTTTAAGGTCCAAAAGTAGCATTAATAGTGTGGCCTGTAGATGGAGCCCCAAGCCTGGAAATTCTGTGGGAATCTCTTTCAGGAAGTAGGAGAGACCTGAAGCCCTTTAAATCTTTGTCAGTCACTGAACTTCTTTTGAGTCTCAGCTGATCTTGAGAGTGGCTGTCATGGTCCGAGATTGGTATGCTTCCTAGAGGGGAAAAAATGTGATTGCAACCATATTTGTCGTTGAGGTTCAAGGAAGAAAGCGATGTTGGAAACCTAGAATAGTGGTCATTTGGGGAAGATAAATGGGAAGGGAGTTGAGAAATTGTCTCCTCCTGGTCATGGATGGAAGTGGATCTTTTTTGCTCAGATACCTGGGGGCATCATTGAAGACTCGTGTGTCTTACGGGGAGTCATGATTAACAAAGATGTGACCCATCCACGAATGCGGCGTTATATCAAGAACCCTCGCATTGTGCTGCTGGATTCCTCTCTGGAATACAAGAAAGGAGAAAGCCAGGTAAGGTTCCTGGTCTTTTTCCTTAAAGTCGGTGTAAGAATCTGACTGCTGATAGGGATAAGGGAAATAAAAGATATGTCTGTTACATTGTAGACTCTGTCAGTTACTGACCTTTATGCGTGATCTCTGATTTTACAAGAACTTTTTGTTGTTGTTGTTGGTTTTGAGAGAATGAGAGTGCGTCCGTGTGAGCAGGGGGAGGAGCAGAGGGACAGAAAGAGAGAGAATCTTAAGCAGGTTCCATTCCCAGCACAGAGCCTGACAGGGCTCCGTCTCACAACCCTGAGATATGACCTGAGCTGAAACCAAGAGTCGGATGCTTAGCCCATTGAGCCATCCAGGCACCCCTTTTATAAGAACTCTTGGACATAGTTAATATTGACCCCAGTTTTACAGATGAGGGATCTAAAGCTCAGAGAAGTTTGGGTAATTGTTTGGGGAATACAACTGGTATCGACCAAGTCAGTATTTGAACCCAGCTCTGTTGGCTTCATTTCCACACTACCACACCACCTTTCCCAGTGCCTGAGTGGAATATAGAGTGGGAATTAATGTAGCTGGGAAACGCTAAAGAAGAATTTCCGGAGGGCAGGAGGGTCACAAGGCTCTATCACCCTCGGATAGAATAAAAGTGATTGGAGCTTGTTAACACGAGAATTGGGAAGAAGATTTAGTTTATTGGTGGGAAGAATTAAGACCCAGAGTTACCATGCAGGGTAGATGTAATGTCGTACTGAGTGGTCAGAGACCTTAGGCCAAAATCTCCACTGATGGCCTTTGACTTTGAATCCTAGTTGAGGAGTACGTCAATGAAGGAGTTCAGCTGGAGTTCTTGAGCTAAACTAGCTTACAGAGGCGTGGGCTCCTGGCTTCAGCAGGACTCTGACTCACTTCTGGGGTGCATGAGAGGAGTCGGTAGAGGGGCCTGGTACTGGGCACGTCTGAGATTTTAAGTCCGTGACTTTTCTTCACCACGCAGACGGACATTGAGATCACACGAGAGGAAGACTTCACCCGGATCCTCCAAATGGAAGAAGAGTACATCCAGCAGCTGTGTGAGGACATCATCCATCTGAAGCCCGATGTGGTCATCACAGAAAAGGGCATCTCGGGTAGGACTCTGTTCATTTTTCCAACCTCTTATTGAGGTAGAAGAGGGTGGACAGGTTGGCAGAGACGGCAGGGTGAATGTGGTAGTTAGTGTGCATTGAGGATGCAGCCGGGTCGGAGCCCAGGAGTTCTGGCCTCCCTCTTGACCCCTCTGCTCTTGGGTTTACAGATTTAGCTCAGCACTACCTCATGCGGGCCAACATCACGGCAATCCGCAGGGTTCGGAAGACAGACAACAATCGCATTGCTAGGTGAGTAGGCCACGTAAAAATAAGATTCTTCCTTCCCGTGGGTTCGCCTTGTGTAGCTTTATGATGTCGTTGCTATCTCTGAGAAAGTTTAGCGCCGGATATGGTCAGCCGTGTCAGTTACAGATGGAACCAACCTGGGTTTTACTGTGTGGTCCCTGAGAAATTCTCTAGTCTGGCAATTATCTACTGCAGGAATCTTTCTTATACTGCTGCTAACCAGTAGGGAACAGCTTATGCTTAGACACCTGTGGTCTCTACCTTGGGGTCCGTGACTGTCTGTCTAAACTAGCTCAGAATACAGCAGAAACATCAGTTTCCTTGAGGGGATCTTCAGCTGCTGTTAATGCAACTTAAGATTGTGGTTCCTACTTTTGCACTGGTGTCTGTGCTCACATATCATTCATTCTTAATTTATATTTTAAAGAGAGAGGTCTACCCTAATATCACCTACCCAATCCAAATCAAGTTTTATAATTCTGCTAACTCTGAAATGGCTCTGGGCACACATAGTTGACGACGTGCCCAGGAGTGGGTACATGTTAGGTATACTGAGAACTCACTTGTCTAAATTTTATTACTTAAATTAAACTTAAATATACTTAAATTAAACTGCGTCTGGTTATAACAGTTGTCTTAGGTACATACGCTTTTATTTGTAAAGCCTCGTTAGTTGAAGGAAACTTTGCCTACATACGTTCGAAAACCAACTTGCTAGGCAGCCAAGACCTCTCTAGTTATGTAGCAGCGTTTCCAGCAATCCGTGTTGGGCCCTCTCCCCAGCCACAGACCCTAGGGACTAGGAAGATGAGTAAAAGTACCTGAAATCCCCTCCCCTTCCCATCTAATCACTAGAGCCTGCGGGGCCCGGATAGTCAGCCGGCCAGAGGAGCTGAGAGAAGAAGATGTTGGGACAGGAGCAGGCGTGTTGGAAATCAAGAAAATTGGAGATGAGTATTTTACATTCATCACTGAGTGCAAAGACCCCAAGGCCTGTACTATTCTCCTCCGTGGGGCCAGCAAAGAGATTCTCTCGGTGAGTCCGCCTTCGAGGTCATTCCGTTTCTTGAGAGATTCCTAGAAGGCCTGAAATTTTCCTGTTACCCTTTCATAGCTATTTAGTTTTTGACACGTGGCCAAAACTTTAACTTTTTTTAAAAATTAAAGCAATTTTGGGGGCACCTGGCTGGCTTAGTTGGTAGAGTGTGTGACTCTTGACCTTGGGTTCATGAGTTCAAGCCCCACTTTGGGTGTACAGATCATTTGTAAAATTAGTTAATTAATTAAATTAAAAGTCTGTAAAGAGTAATAAAAATTATCTTAACCATTTTTAGGTGTATAGTTCAGTATACATTCACATTCTTCGGCAATAGATCTTCAGAACTTTGTCGTTTTGCAAAACTGCGACATTACATCCATTCAACAATGACTCATCATTTCTCCAGCCCCCAGCAACCACTGCTTCCTTGTTTATAAAAGATTGTTTTTCAGGGGTTTTTTTTGTTTATTTATTTTTGAGAGAGAGAGAGACAAAGAGCATGAGCAGAGGAGGGGCAGAGAGAGAGGGAGACTCAGAATCCGAAGAAGCCTTCAGTCCCCGAGCCGTCAGCGCAGACCCTGACGCGGGGCTTGAGCTCACAAACTGCAAGATCATGACCCGAGCCGAAGTCAGATGCTTAACCGACTGAGCCACCCAGGCGCCCACCCTGTAAAAGATTTTTTTAATGCTTATTTATTTTTGAGAGAGAGACAGAGCATGGGGGTGGGGGAGGGGCAGAGAGAGGGAGACACTGAATTGGAAGCAAGCTCCAGGCTCCGAGCTGTCAGCACAGAGCCCGACGCGGGGCTCGAACTCAGGAACTGGGAAATAATGACCTAAGCCGAAGTCGGACGCTTCACTGACTGAACCACCCGGGCGCTCCTCCTTAATTTTTAAGTTAAAATGACAATTCTCGCTTTTGTTCCTCAGGTTAAGTAACTTACCCAAAGGTACACGGCTAGTAACCGCACCACCACGCAGCCTCCCAGGGACACAGCTAGGGTGGCAGAACGGGGCGCTGTGAGCATAGTGGGCGTGGCCCAACATTGCCGAGACACGCCCACTTCTTGGCTCTCTTGCAGTTGTCATTCATGCGTTTTTCCAAACCAGAGGTCGGCTGCCCTCCTCAGCGGGGGTTTCGAGGAACTTTCTTATCTGCCCTGCCTGTTAGTAGGAAGCCCTCCAGTGCCTCCGACGCATTCCCGAGTCCTCGCGCTTTCTACATGCTGTGTGTTCACTCTCCACAGGAAGTGGAGCGCAACCTCCAGGATGCCATGCAGGTGTGCCGCAATGTCCTCCTGGATCCCCAGCTGGTCCCCGGGGGCGGGGCCTCTGAGATGGCCGTGGCCCAGGCTTTGACAGAAAAGTCCAAGGCCATGACCGGTGTGGAGCAGTGGCCGTACAGGGCTGTGGCCCAGGCCCTAGAGGTCATTCCTCGTACCCTCATCCAGAACTGTGGGGCCAGCACCATTCGTCTGCTTACCTCCCTTCGGGTGAGTCCCTCCCCTGCTTTCTCCTGACGGGGTAGGGGCGCCTGCCTGGCCCGAGAGGCCGGTTCACGTCTGTCCACCGGCTTCTCCTGAGCTCAGGCTCGTTCCCTTAAAGTGTCCTCTCTCGGCGTTGGACTCGTTTGCCGTCGTTGCCATTTCCGTTTGTCATTTCAGTCTCTTGGGTTTAGTGTTCGGGTGGTTTCGTTTTGTTTCGTTACGCAATGTTCCCTGCCAGCTCACTCGCTCCTGGTGTTTCCCCTTTAACTGGTGATGCTCCTTCCGACCACAGGCCAAGCACACCCAGGAGGGCTGTGAGACCTGGGGTGTGAACGGGGAGACCGGCACTCTGGTGGACATGAGGGAGCTGGGCATCTGGGAGCCCCTGGCTGTCAAGCTGCAGACCTACAAGACGGCAGTGGAGGTGAGGCGCCCTGAGACCTAGACTGCGCCGTTTCTTTGCACAGAAGCAGAAGCCAGGGTGCTTGGTGCAGTCTGGAAGGGAGGGGTATAGTATGGAAGACAGAGTATTCTCCAGAGATCAAGGAATTCGCCCCCTGCTTCGCCCATGCGGAAAGCAAGGTGACCTAGCGTAAGCCGCATCCCCTCTGGAAAGGTGGATTTCAGATAAAATGCTAATTACGTAGGAGGAGCTAAGTGTTGCCTTTAGAAGAAAACAAGTGTCCCTCCGCTCTCTGCTGACCTCTGTGGCGCTGTGGTGTTTCTCCTAGACGGCAGTTCTGCTACTGCGGATTGATGACATCGTCTCCGGGCACAAGAAGAAGGGTGACGACCAGAGCCGGCAGGGCGGGGCCCCCGATGGCGGCCAGGAGTGAGTGGTGGGCAAGGCGGCCTCAACGCACAGAGCCAGCAGAGGCTCCCTCTTCCCTGAGCCAGACTGCCAGGGACACTGGATGTCTTTGTTTGGAGGGATCAGGTTGAGGGGCGGCCCCGGCCCCTTTCTGTCCCAGCTCGGTTCGCAAAAGGCGCTGACACGTAATTCCTCTCTATTGTAAGCTTTCCACTTAGTTTGCTTCCGATGATTAAATCTAAGTCATTTGAGATGATTGTTATTTGTTTTTCAACCTTGGTCGTATCTCTGCCTCCTGGCAAAGAGGGAGGAGGCAGAAGACTGTCCTGGGGAGGGAGGGAGGGAGGGAGGGAGGGGAGGGATGGGAATGAGGTAAGTGCCTCCTTGAAGGTATTTTTCAGACCTTCTCAGAGATGCTGGTTGGGAAGACTCTGGGAGTTCATACTTTATTTTAAATTTTTTAATGTTTATTTACTGTCGAGAGAGAGAGAGCATGAGCGGGGGAGGGGCAGAGAGCGAGGGAGACACGGAATCGGAACCAGGCTCCAGGCTCCGAGCTGTCAGCACAGAGCCTGACGCGGGGCTCAGACTCACGAACCCTGAGATCATGACCTGAGCTGAAGCCGGACGCTTAATGACTGAGCCCCCCAGGCGCCCCAGAGGGTCATACGTTAAAGCTTGAAGAAGGACCGCTTTGTGTTCACCACCCCAAGAACAGGAGGAACCTGTCCAGACCGTGGGTGTTCCCACGTGTGGCTGTGTGTAGAGCAACACCCAGTACGTGCCAGGGCTCAGGCACTTGTCCTAGAAAACAACATGCGTTTTTTCTATCGTGTCCTATAACTTTTCAGAATCCCTCCTATCTTATCTGGAATTCTCCTCTGCCGCTGTTCTTTCTGGCAGCAGTCTGTTCTCTGTTCTCCTTGTGTCACAGGAGGGCCTCCGCTTCCCCTGCCGGCAGAAACAGAGGGTTTCGTCTCACTTCGTGCTTTGTTTTTATCCAGGGAAAAAGTGGTGGCCGTGGGATGCTGGAGGCTAGGTGGGGCTAGCCTTTGGTTTCTTCGCTGCCCTTCCTCTTGGCTACTGGGCCTTCCACGTCCCCTTTGTCCTTATGATTCATACACTCAGCCTTTATCTCCTCCCTGATCTCAGGACTTAGTCACGTTAGGTTGAATACTAGGTAGAATAATGGCACATAGTCCCTCCCGTGTGATAAACGTTCTAGCCAGTTTGCACATATCGGCTAATCCTCATAAGACTAAGATTGGCAACATCCCCCGTTTTACAATGGAGAATCTGCCTGACAGAAAGCTGGTGAGTGGAAGACGGAATTGCTGCGTGGGGAGTCTGGCTCCAGAGCCGTGTTCTCAGCCGGCCGTGCTCCCCACATAGGAGGCGCAATGGGGCTCTGGAGGCCTCTTGTCTGTTCACACCCGGGTCTGGCTTCCTGCTTAGCCCACTAGGAGGTCGTTGGCTTTTCCTCTCCTCTGAGGGGATCTGAGATAAGCCTGTTTTTTCCTGAAATCCCTGCCTCTTATTATTTTTTTTTTGAAGTTTTTGTTTAAAATTTTTTTATTTTAGAGGGACAGCCCAAGTAGAGGAGAGGGGTAGAGTGGGGGAGAGAGAGAATCAGAGCCTGCCTGACATGGGCCTCGATCCCACATCCCTGGGATGGTGACCCGAACTGAAATCGAGAGTCAGACGCCCAACCAGCTGAGCTACCTGGGCGCCCTCCCTGCCTCTTTACTGGCCGTGCTTGTCATTCTGTCTTCGAGAAAGACAATGGATTAATCTCAAATAAGTGAATAGATGTTGACGAAGTAGTGCTCACAGGACCGGAGAAGTTACAGAGGAAGCTCGTCACGCCGTGAGGATCCCTCCCTCCCGTTTGTGATTTGCCCTGATGTCCACTCTGGTTGCAGTTGGGACTTGGGTGGCTGCTGGGTAAACAGGGGCTTTCCTGCTGCTGTCGGAGCCTCTCCTCTGGGGGCACCTGTGTGTCCTGGGCCCGTGGAAATCCCTTCTGGCAAGTTCGATCTGGCAAGTCTGTTCTCCCATCTGGCGTTCAAAGGCCCTTAGTGCTGCCCGGGCCGAAACAACATTGGGATTGCGGGCTGCCCACAACGTGTTCTGTATTGCCTGGCGTGAGTCTCCATCACTAAACTGTTGCGTGAACACAGCTTTGCCGCCTCCTTGACTTTGCTCATGGTCCTTCGTACTGTCAGACCCTTACTGTTCTCCTCTAAAGCAACATTTCTTTGGGTGGCGGGGAGGCTTGGATTCCAGACTACTCCGGCCCTCCGTACTCAGCCAGCACTCTTGTTTTCGCTTGCCCTTGTCAGGTCCCGGAGTTGAGACTCAGAAGATACAAGTTACTTGTCTCAAAAATGAGTTTTTTGAGAAGACTTGAGTTCGTCCTAGAGTAGCCATTTTGGGGGAAAATGAAATTGGATTCCTACTTCATTGTTTGCAAAATTAATTCGAGGCAGCTGAAAGATTTAAATACAAGCAAGTGAAACTAGAAGAAAACAGATTTTTAAATGTATTTATCACAGTGGGGAAAAATAAGGGCAAAAAAATTTACGTGCTGAGTACAAAGTGTGTGGGGGGGTGATATTTGTACCAATACAAAGGTGAATTTCTTGGGGCGCCTGGGTGGCGCAGTCGGTTAAGCGTCCGACTTCAGCCAGGTCACGATCTCGCGGTCCGTGAGTTCGAGCCCCGCGTCAGGCTCTGGGCTGATGGCTCAGAGCCTGGAGCCTGTTTCCGATTCTGTGTCTCCCTCTCTCTCTGCCCCTCCCCTGTTCATGCTCTGTCTCTCTCCCAAAAATTAAAAAAAAGTTGAAAAAAAAAATTAAAAAAAAAAAAAAAGGTGAATTTCTTTACATAATTTTCAGAATGTGGCGGTCAAGACGATTGGGACTACAGAAAAATAGGCAAACAACAGCTCCAGAGTGACTGTAGAACAGGAGGTGTTCCACCTAATTCAGCGGGAAATGCAAATAAGCCTGGTAAAGACTCAGCGAGGGTGGGGGAAAACAGGCCCTCTGGTCTCAGGCAGAGGTCAAGTCCACCTGGCAGCTCGAATCCTGACTTTATCTTACAGATTTGGGTTCAAATATATATGAAATGCACTACATACAGGGATATTCATTTCAATGTTCGCCGTAGCCAGATGTTGGAAACGCGAGGTTCTGGTCAAACATATCCATGGGACGTCCCCCTGCAGTGTCACTGGAAGACCAGTGGACAAAGGCAGTGCCAGGTGCATTGATACAGAACAGTCCTCCATGTGCAAGTGAAAATGAAAAAGCAAGCTGCAGAGTGGTGTCTGGATGCCAATGTGTGGTATCGCCTGTCTGTACATACATGCAATATGTGTATACATGTGGCAAGTAAGCTGTAGGGCCAGCCTGGCGCTTGAACTCACAACCCCGAGATCAAGAGTCCTGGCATCCCTGCATAGAATGTCTTCGGAAGGACTCAAAGGTAACAGTGGTTGTTTGAGGGAAAGACCCAAGTCACTGGGGAATAAAGGTGATACCTTTTGGTAACTTATGAATTTTGTGTCCTATGCATTTATTATTAGCCAAAATAATTAGCCAAAATAATTTTAAGCAGAAACACCGAAGAACAACAAAAAGCGGGTTTGTTCAGCCAGACAGGAGCTCCTTTGCAAATACTACGTGCTGTTCTCACATCCTATTTACTGACGTCTCTCTTCTCCACAATAAAACCGTGAGCTCTTCTAGGACAGGAACCGGCGTACCCGGGGGCTCCATAAATATTAATAATTGACTAAAAAGAACTATCTGGGGTCTGCTGTCTTCGCCCTGGAAGTCCTTCAAATCCCTCTGCCTCCCTCACTGGTCCCAGTCAGTTTATTGGGATCCATTCGGATCTTGAATGCAGACACCCTGGCCACTTGTAGGCAAGAGCGGGGCCAGTCGGGTAGGAGAGGCCGCGAGTGTGGCTGTGCACCTGTGCAGGCTGGGACGCCTCGCAGCCCCAGGGGACGAGTTGCTCAAGCTGGAATCTGGGTTGAAGGAGGCGGTCTCTTTAAGAGCTGCTGGCTTGGCCCCGCCCTGCAGACAGATCAGCTGCATCTGGGAGTCACATGACTGCGGTGTGTCTTCCGCCCTCGGAGGTTGGGGCCGCATGTGCGGCTCCGAGGGGCCCCGCCGGGGCTGGGGGCGCTGTGCCCCCAGCCCCATCCTCCTCCTGAGTTTGCTTGCGTCTGCAGCCCCGCTTGGCCTGCTGGGGGAGGAGACCCGCCAGGTGAGGGGCTAGAGCAGTAGATGTTTCGGGAAACGCAACCCTGGGAGGGAGCTTGGAATCCGGGGGGCACCCAAGGCGCAGGGGTGGGTGGCTGCTCGGAGACGAGTTCTTCAGCCAGGGCTCCTGGGACAGGACTGTGGAGGAGGGCGGGTGTGAGGGTTCCCTGTCTTCCGGTGGAAGCTGGGCCCTGACTCAGCCCTGAGCGACCCAGGTCTGGGCGAGCGTTGGGCTGCTTCTCCCCCAGCCCCTGCCCTGCGCCCTCATCCGTCCGCTGGGGGCGGGGCGGTTGTGGCTCTGCCCTCCTCTCCCCCAGCCCTCAACCCGCCTCCTGCCTTTCCCCATCACGTCCAAGCTGCTTTGCCCTGTGTCTCTCCCCCGACCCTGTTCCCTTGACCCTCCACTGCTCCGTGTTCTAGGTGTCTCTGGAGGTCATCCCTCCCGGGCTGGACGCCCCCCAGAACCTCCTGCACATCCGGGCGGTGGGAACCAACTCCACGCTACACTACGTGTGGAGCAGCATGGGGCCTCCGGCAGTGCTGCTCGTGGCCACCGACACCCCCCACAGCACCCTGAGTGTCAACTGGAGCCTCCTGCTGTCCCCTGAGCCTGACGGGGGCCTGGTCGTGCTCCCCAAGGACAGCATCCAGTTCTCTTCTGCCCTTGTCTTTACCAGGGTGAGGAGGTTGGGGGAGAACCAAGGGGGAGCGTGTGCGGAGCAGAGGGTTCATCCGGATTCGAGGGAGGGACTGAAGACGGGGTACGGGAAGCAGTCAGGTACGGGAGCCTGCGGGTGGGGGCCCGTGGGTGGTGGTGGTTCCGGGGACAGCTGGACTCAGGCAAGCCCTGCCCCACCTCACCCCACCCGCCAGCTCTTTGAATTTGATGGCGCCAACACATCCGAGGGGGCCGAGCCTCCGGGAGAACCGTGTCCCCCGTATCCCCTGGCCAAGTTCTCCTGGAACAATATCACGGACTCATTGGATCCTGCCACCCTGAGCGCCACATTTCGAGGCCGCCCCACCGACGACCCCACCGGGGCTTTTGCCAATGGCAGCCTCACCTTCAGGGTAAGGGTGTGGGGAAGCAGAGGAACTCAGAAGGCTGGTTTATGAGGGTGGGGGTGCCCTTCAAAGCCAGGCCTGCCCCCCTGCTTCCCGTCCTCCCCCACCTCCCCCATCCCAGGTGCAGGCCTTCTCTGGATCCGGCAGACCAGACCAGCCCCCGCGCCTCCTGCATTCGGCCGACACCTGCCAGCTAGAGGTGGCCCTGGTCGGGGCCTCTCCCCGGGGAAACCGCTCCCTGTTTGGGCTGGAGGTAGCCACCCTGGGCCAGGGCCCCGACTGCCCCTTGATGCAGGAGCAACATTCCATCGACGATGAATATGCACCTGCTGTCTTCCAGGTCAGGCCTTCAGCAGAGAGGCGGGTGGGTGGGGGGATGCGGGAGAGAATCATGGAACCGTTTATCTTTTAGCGACATAGTTCGGCTCCTTTAAGTGACGGTCACTGTGCTGACAAATCTCTGCCTTCAGTGGAGAAGACGGAAGGCGGGCCTGGGGGCCTGGGGGTCTGGGGGCAGGAGCTGAGTACAGGTTTGCAGAGGGTTGGGGCTGGAAAAGGACCCAGTGCCCGTGGCCCAACTCCCCTTCCGACAGAGGAGAGATTAAGGCTCTGTGCCAACAGCCTGTGAGTCCTTGAAGCAGACCCAGGACTCAGGACACCTAGTGACAGTTGGAGGCCGGGAAGGGTGGGGGAACAGAAGGATTGGGCACAGGCTGGTCCTCCTCAGCCTGTGGCTTGTCTTTCTCCCCAGGTGAACCAGCTGCTGTGGGGCTCCCTCCCATCCGGCTTCGTGCAGTGGCGACCAGTGGCTTTCTCCCAGAGGCAGAGGGGCCGGGAATCAGCCCTGCCCTGCCAAGCTTCCCCTCTTCACCCCTCCTTGGCATACCTCCCCCAGTCACCCATAGTCAGAGCCTTCTTTGAGTCCCACAATAACTTCTGTGCCTTCAATTTGACATTTGGGGCTTCCACAGGCCCTGGCTACTGGGACGCACACTACCTCAGTTGGTGAGGGCCTGGGGCAGGGCGGGGGTGCTGAGCCGGGGCTTTGGGAGGGGACGTGGGGGAGCCTGGCCTCCCAGCGTATTCGTCTAATGTGCTCACCTCTGTTTCTCACTTGTGCTTGCCTCAGGTCGACGCTCCTGGGTGTGGGCACCCCTCCATTGGACACCTTGTCCCCACTAGTCCTAGGCATCATGGCGGTGGCCCTGGGTGCCCCGGGGCTCATGCTGCTGGCTGGAGGCGTGTTTCTGCTGCTGGGCCACAGGCAGTGCTCAGAATACCAGCCCATAAACTGAGGCCCGCTCTCTGGAGGGCTGGACATTGATCCCCGGACTTGCCCTGCTGGTCTGCCAGACGGGGGGTCAGCTGCTCCCTTCCCCCACCTGGCTTTTCTGCAGAACATCAGGGACACCTCCACCTTTCCGGAGAACCCCCAGATGGGGCTGCCCTCCTACTCTGGGGAGGGCCAGGGGCAGGGCGATGGCTGGAGGGAGGGTCCCTTGGTGATGCCTTACTGCTCCTCTGCCCCCATTTCCCTTAAATGGGACTCACAGGCCTAAATGAGAGGCCTTCTGACTGACTGGCTGCCCTGGAGGGCACGAAATAGACTCATTTTCTGCCCTGGGCTCCTCTCTCGGTGTGTCGGTGTCGCGGGCTGCTGTGCGGCCGGTCCTGGGAATGGGGGGCGGTGGGAGGGGCGTGGGAGGCACTGCTCCAGTGCGGCCCCTTCTCACCAGACATAGCTTCCCTCCCTGCATGGGACCAGGCTGCCGCCAGCCTCACTCCGTCATGTGGAGAGAGTCTGATGCAGCTTGGGTCTGACGAGGAAGGGACGCTTGAGAGCGGGGGGCGACCACAAAGAAGAGCCGGGGAAGTTGTGGCAGCCATTTATTGTCAGACACATGGTCAGATGGGGTCGACGTCGGCCACTGTGCCTTGCAGCTGCTCCCCAGCCAGCACACACGTGGGTGCTGGCACACACATACCCCTGCCCTCTGGGGAGGCAGGCCTCCCCCTCTGCACCTCTTCCCATGGGAGGGGCGTGGCGGCTTCTGGGCAGTTCGGAGGCCGGAGGTTCGAGGGGCCTAAATAGGTTGGAAGACCGGAGGCCGCAGCTCTGGCGGGGGCAGTTTTGATCATCTCGACGGAGGCTAAAGATCCTACAAAGGCCAGTCGTGGAGGGTCCTGAGCCCAGGGCCCCAGGAAGGTTTTCACCAAATGTGGAAGTCCAGTTTGGTGGGATGCCCAGCCTTTATCTTGGGCACGGGCAACACTTCCAGTCTCCCCGAGGCCCTCTGCTTGGACAGCGGCACAGAAACGGTCAGTTTGGCTGTGGCTCAGCCCACTTGGTGCCTCACGGGAGGCTGGAGGCTGGAGGCCGGGGCTGGGGGGGGGGGGGTGGCCACTGTGGGCATGTGGGCTAGTGGCGGTGCTGGGGGCTGCTCCTGGCCCTGGGCCCTCAGCATCCGTAAGGGGCGTAGCCATCCAGTCCGTTCCCTGCCAGAAACCAAAGTCCCTCCCTCACGATTGCCCCAGGCCCCCAAGGTGGAGGGCAATACCGACGGAGGGCAGAAGACAGGGCAGTAGTGGGGCTCGGCCTGGGGTGGGGGCGGTGAGAGGGCGGGCACTCAGCCCCAGGGCCGGAGCCTGTGGTCCGAGGCCGAGCGGGCGTGGTCAGGGTAGTCGAGGCGGCTCTCGGCCGCGGTGAGCATGCGCTCGGGCTCCACCACGAACATGTAGTACAGGTTCCACACCAGCATGGACAGCAGGGGCAGGAACGTGAGGCCGTAGCCGAAGCCTCGGAAGGAGCGGCCCACGGCGAAGGTCAGCCAGTATATCAGCCTGGGGGGCGGGGTGGGGGGGGCAAGAGGAAGTCAGGCCCCCGGAGAGGAATGCACGGGCTAGCTGGTATACAGGCTGGGGGAGGGGAGCACAGGCAGGGGGACCCACGCGGGTCGGTGCCTACAACTGACACTTCTCAACCCCTGGCGGTTACGCGCTATGTGCTAGGCGCCGCACTGATTCCTCCAGGGGCCTATTTAGACTCCCCCACGTGTCTGAGAGGCCGAGGCGTCATTCCCCTCCCTCTTTGTCTCCTTTTTAAACTTAAGTGTAAAACTTTGGCGTAGGCACCATACAGCCACATGGTTGGAAACGCCAAGGCCGCGGTGAGCGCGGTAAAATGTCTTCCTGTCCTGACTCGCAGCCGCCCTGTTCTCTCCACCTCCACTCCACCCCCTCCTCAGACGTCCAGTGTCACGGTGGCTTGCACATCAAGGGCTGTGGTACGTGTAGATGAGTGAGCAAAAGATTTATGTTTTCCTTTTCTCAAGTTTGGTAGCATGCCGTGCAGACTGCCCTGCACGCTTTTCCCCATTGACCGTGTCTTGGGCGCAGCTCCATCGGTACAGAAACAGCCTCCTCATTCTTTTACGGCTGTCGTACGCTCCACTGTATTTCTCTCTCCTTTTGAAGAAGAAACTCAGATTCCAAAGGGGTTAAGTAAAACTGGCCCAAGGTCACACATCAGGGAAATCGTAGAACCGTGATTTGAACCCAAGCCCGTTCATCGCCCTCTCTCCTGCCATTTTAGAGGGGCGGGGGGAAGGGAGGGTAAGGAAGCCAGCTTTGAGAGGGCCTGAAGCCCAGACGCATGGGGCCTTCCCCTCTCGGAAGATCCACTCCAAGTCCACACCCCTCAGCTTCCTCTCGATACGGGAAGGACCCCTTACTACACAAGTGACGTGCCTCGCTCTTTTCCCGGAGCAGGGGAAAGTACCTGCTGCTTCTGTACAGCCCCGGGGGGCAGCAAGGCAGAATGAAGGAAAGGTTCCCCTGGTGAGCCCTTATCGGGCCGACTCTGGCAAGCACGCTACGTGAATTAACTCGCTAATCCCCACAGCTCCATTTCACAGATGGAGAAGTGGAGGCCCGAGCGTTTTGAGTAACTTGCCCCGTGGTAGGGAAGAAAGGGCCCTGGTGACAGACGGAGGGGCCAGTATTCCAGGCCCCACCACTGCTGAGCGGCCTGAGCAGCTCCTCTCCCCTGGTCTGCTGTGCCTTCCCCACGGTGAAGTGGGTGAGGCAGGCTGGACAACCCTGGGGTGCTCTTTAGCCCCCTGACGATCCTTACTGCTCAACCCGACTTCTGTCTGAGATCAGCACTCCCCAAGACGCACACGGGAGGGTGAGTCACACAAGGAGGAGAAACCAGGCTGCACGCTGGTCAGGAGGCCGGTGGGACAGACAACCACTACACTACGATCAGAAGCGGCAGAGGAGACAGATTCCAGCTCAAGAGAAAGAATGTTCTAGCAGCTAAAGTGACCGGGAATCCCGTATCAAAAGTTAACAACAGGAAATACGTTAGGGAAAAAAATGGGAAGATCTCCGTGTGCCTCCCGAAATTCAGAAGTACTTTCTGGGTCAGCAGCAGTTCACGTGAAAGCAGCCCCAAGGGTTCAGGTGACTTCCAAATGAGAGCAGAGGAGTGGGGCTGCCATGAGAGCCACTGTGGCCTCCCGTCTGTAGGAACAGGAGGCCAATGCCTGTGACAACGGACAGGCAGGAGACTCCCCTGGCCAGAGGGAAGGTCACAGGAGCCTGAGGGACCCTGGGGGAGCAGGGTGTTGCAGTGGGGGGACTGGGAGCTGTGGTCAAGTGTCTGAATTGTCTTAGGCAACTCCAGAGTCAAAGTCAGGGGCGCACTTTTTAGCACAATATAAATAAAAACTTTCTAGTGATGGGACTTGAAAAATGAAACAGACACTCTTACAAAGAACTGGACACTTGGTCACAGGGAGTGTTCAGCTAGAGGCCAGTGGCCAGCTGACCAGAGGGTCACGGAACAGCGCTCCCAGCAACGAGCAGGAGGTTGATCGAGATGACACCGGAAAGCCCTTCCAGTGTTAGTGTTAGGCTGGTACCTGGGTCTCTGAACTCAACTTCCTTTGGGAAGACACACCTGCTACCAGGTGAGGCAAGGTGCAAGGGGGACAGTGGAGGCACCGATGCGGGACGCACGCGTGGGCTAACGCAGAGTCCAGAAGGCTCCCTGCCCCCATCTCCCCAGGCCAGACGCCTGGGCCCTTCCAGCACCATCATCTCCTCCGGGCCCCACCCGCAACCCCACTCACCGGGAGACGGCAAAGAGACCAGTGAGCAGAGGGAGCAGCTTGAGGGTCTCTTGGGGCAGGTAGGTGGCGAGCACGGCCAGGTTGAAAAAGTACAGGATGAAGAGCTGGACCGACTGGGCCACATAGCGCCGGTGGATCTCCACCTCCCGCCGCGGCTCCCCGAAGGGCCGCAGCGCCGAGAAGCACAAGAGGCTGAGCCCGTACACCAGGAGCCCTGGGGCAGGGGGGAAGGGGGAAGGGCGCACAGGGGGTCAGCGCCCAGCGGCAACGGGAGGCGGGGGAGGGTTCGCGGTGGGGCTCCCACCCCGGCACCGGCTGGGCACACCGGGCGGCGCGGGGGAGGCCCAGGGAAGGGGAACTCCGCCCCCGGCCCCGCTCCCTTCTCCCCTGCCCGGCTCACCCAGTACGATGGGGAAGGTGGCAAAGACCCCGCAGCGCAGCGTGTAGATGAGGCGGGAGCTCATGGTAGGCAGCCGCGGGGCGTCGAAGGGCAGGAAGGCGTAGGCCCCGTACAGCAGGCAGGGGAAGAGAACGAGGGCGGCTCCCACCGAGGCCACGGCCCGCACCCCGTCCCGGCCCCCGCAGCCCCCGCAGGCCCCGCAGGAGCGGCCTGGTGGCCTCACCACGGCCTCGGCCCACTTGCGCTCGGGGGGCTCGGGCTGGGTGGCCCGGGCAGGCGGGCGGGTCCGGTGGCGCTCGCCTTCACCCGCCTCGCAGCGCACAACCAGGTCCTCCTGGGGCCGCCGCTCGATGCACTGCAGGTCGATGGGCACAAAGGCCCGGGCCGCCTTCTCGGGCAGCAGGTTGGCATCATCTTCGGACAACTCCTCTAGCTTGGTGGGTGGCTCTGAGCGGAGGGGCTCGGGCTCGATGTCCCGCCATCCGGGGGGGTCTGGGAATGGGGCACTGGGCTGAGGGCCAGTCCCCCAGGGCAGGGTGGCAGCTTCGCTTACCGTGCTGTCGAGACCATCCTCAGTCCCCTCTTCGGCTGTGGGAGACCCAGCAGAAGACCCTGCCCTGGAGGACTCGGCTCCACAGGACTCAGCCCCACCTTCCCCTTCCGGCTGCCGGCCGTTGGGGACCAAGGCCTGGGGCGGGCTCTTCTCCGGGGCCTCAGACCCCTTCACCTCCAGCAGGGCCAGGGTCTCGGGTTCTGTCATCCTGGGGCCTCAGTTCTGGGGTCTACCATGAGGTCCTATCACCCTAGAGGGAGCAGAAGAAAGCTCTGTCAAAAGTTCCTGGCTTCTGGCCCTTGGGACAAGGGGATAGACTTGGAACTCTCTGGGGCAGCTGGTCTCACGGGCTTTAGCCCCTTCTGGGACCTTAGGGAGAACACGGTACCGAGGAAGGTGTTGAAACAGAAGGAGGTGGGAGGGAAGGGAGCGGCTGAAATGGAGACACCCTTTCGACGTCAGATGCCATCCAGCAGGAGAGGGTGAGTCAGGGGGCACAGGCGTTGGCAGCTGTGGCCTCAGCCAGCTCCCACCCCGTGCCTTCTACCAGCCCCCTCCGAAACCCCCGGGGTCACGCCCACCCTAGTGCAGAAACCAGAGGAAGGTGGGGTGTCCAGAACTTTGCCTGGAGCCCCCTTCCCACTAGGGGCCTCTTGTGGCCAGAGGCTGCGCCTTTACCCTCAAACCTCCCCTTCTTGTAGATCCTTGTTTGAAACTCTCCTGGAAACCGATACCAGTGATTTGCTAATAAATCTGCCCCAAGGAGCCCGCAACAGCAGTGCGCCCTGTTCTTTCGTCCGCAGTGTGGGTACCTGGGTGGTTTCCATGCTCTTCGCTAGTCGGTGCCCTCCGTCCTCCCTCTCCAGGGGGCCTGGGGCTGTCCATTCTGGCTTCTAGGTCTAATTATGGCCGTTCCCCATGCCTCCTCTCCTGTTTTTCTCCGTTTCCCCCATCTCACTGCTTCTGGATGGGGCAGAGTCCCCTCCCTCCACCTCCTCAAGGGCCTTCTACCCCTTGCCACGTGAAACCATGACACCCTCTTACTTTCCATCTGCAGAGGCGGAGGGTCCCCAGCGTTTGGGAAGGAGCTGCCCAGCTCCCTGCTGGCTCTGCAAGTATCCCTCTCAGTCTCTCTCCCTTTACCTGTGTCTCCAAACCTGTCTGACCAGAGCAGGTGGGGCCCAGATTAAAGGGGCAGGCCCTGCCCTGCTGAATCTGCCGACAGAAAAAGCATTGGAGGGCGTCACCCTTTCCGAAAGTGGGGGTGCAGCTGGGCACAAGGGTAAGTGTGTGCTCTAGGCCGGTGGGATGTGTAGGAGCTTGAAGCTCAGGAAAAGCAGAGGGCACATCAAAGGGGGCTCGGAGTAGGTAGAAAAGGCGGAACTTCTACGCTTGTGCAGTATTTGGTGAGCACCTGTTATTGGCTAGGCACTATTCTAGGCACAGACATAGGAGAGAAGAGTGCAGGCAAGGTCCCTGCCCTCGAGTAGCCTGTTCTATTGCGGTAACAGATAATAAAGAGCCTAATCAATAGGACAGTTTGAGTAGAGAAAACCTCTCTGCCAAGACAACATTTGAGCTGAGACCTGACAGGAAATGAGGAGGGCTCCAAGGAGGAGACAGAGCAAGTAAAAGACCCACTCCACTTAGGCTGGTTCAGGAACAGAAGAAAGGTTGGTGGCTGGAACCAGGAGCACCGAGGTGGAAGGGAATTTATGTTCCTATCACCACTTCCCCAGACTTCCCAAGATACCTTGCTTTTTTTTTAGCCTAGGTTCAATGCCAAGAAAGCAATAGGAATCCAAGGTAATCTTTCCAAGGCAGAAACGTGAGAGAGGGGCTTCTCATTCCTGTGGGACCTCACCCCAAAGTCACTTGAGCTTTGTGAGGGCGGGACAGGGTCTGGATCGCTCTTCGCCCGTGTCTCCAGAACCCAAGGCTGGAAGACAGCAGGCGTTCAGTAAATGTCCGCTGGGCTGCTGAGAGACAGCAAGTGGAAGGCTGTGGGGTAGGGGAGCTGAGGGCGAGGCGCCTGCACGAGGGTCACGTCTTGGAGGGGCCTCACTCTTACGGTCCTCCTCTCCCCAGGAAACTCTCACATACACTTTCGTTTGTTCTTTTAAGCACTGGGGGAAAGGGAGAACTGGATCACCTGCAACCTGAGAGAGACGCGACTCAAATGGGGGGACAGGTGTAGGGTCGGCAGAGCGGACCAAATGGCCACCGCAGCGCAAAACACAGTCTCGCTCCTGGCCGTGGGCCCATCTGCCGCGACCCTTAGCTGAGCCCCAGCCCCTCGCCGGGTCCACTGTCCGTTCTCTGGCAGGTTTGTCAATAAAGTTTTTCGCAAGGACTTGGAGAGGCCGGAAAGAAGCCGCGCTGCCCAGAGTTAGTTCTGGCAACTTCCCGGGAGGGAAAACGAGCCTCGCGAGACTTGGTAGCATGCGGGCGGGGCGGCCCCCCCCTCCCGCCCCGCCGCTGAGCCGCCACTATCGCGAGATTTGGCAGGCGGAGGAGGAGCTGTCGCGGGCAGCCGCCTCACAGCGATGGCGGCCGAGCAGGGCCGGCGGCGGTGGCGGCTGCGGCTCCGGCCGAACGCGGCAGTGGTGACGGTAGCGGCGGGCGGCGGGGGCCTGTGACCGGGAGCCGACCCGGACCCGGGCACCATGAGCCAAGGCCCCCCCCCAGGGGAGAGCAGCGAGCCCGAGGCGAAGGTCCTCCACACCAAGCGGCTTTACCGGTGAGGGGCCGGGGCGTGCGTGCGGCCGCCGGGGGAAGTGGGCGCCGCGGGGGCGGGGCCGCGGCGGGCGGGGCCCGGGTGCGGGCCGGGGCGGGGGTGGGCGCCGGGGCCGGGCCGGGGCCGGGGCTGGGCGGCCTGGGGAAGCACGTGGGCTGGGCCCCTGGCCGGGAGCCTCGGGCTGGCCCCGGCTGTGCGGCGAGCGGGCGGCCGGGTCCGGAGGTGAGGGAGGGGCGCAGACGGAGCAAACCCGGAAGGGAGTGGCGCCCCGAACCCCGCAGGACGCGGAGGGGACAGCCCTGGGCTGCGGTCCGCGGGGCCGGGCGCTTCGCCGCTCGCCGTGTGACCTTGGGCCTCCTGAAGAGGACGGGCCGGGGTGGGATGCGCTCTGAAGCCCCTCGTGGCTCTAATTTTGGGGGGAGTTTGAATGAAGAGAGGGGGAGAGATTGAAGGCTCGTTGTGTTGGCTTGGACGGGCCACGAAAGGCTTTGAGTCCAGAGTGTCCTTAGGTCATGGGAGCCCATTTCAGGGCACCCGGGGACTCCTGATCCTGAGTCCTCTGCTTCCTACCAGCCTCATGACTACGGTGTCTTGCCAGACAGCTTCCATTCCTGGTTTCTGATTTCCACAGAGCCACTGGCACTCCTCAGGACACCTCCAGCCCCCGTCCCTCTGTTGGGAACAGGCCCGCATGAGGTCTTCCCACCCAGGGTCAAGGATTGGGGTGGGGGAGGGGAGGCGGGGCATTGGTGTGTGTGTTTGGGGGGGGGGGGTGCAGCCGGAACATGGGCTCCAGAACTGGGTCAGAATGGGGTGAAGTTTGAGACCAAGTTGAATTTTGTGCTTTCCGGTGGGGAGTAGGGCTTGGGCTGTTGGCTGGGCTCTGTAGAACAGGGGTGTTTGCAGAAGACCCCGCTCAGAGCAGGGGGCCCCCTCCTGGCAGTGAAAGAGGCCAGAGCACGTTGTCTTCTCCCTGGAGTGGGCATCCTGCCTGCCGGGGCTTTGTCAGGCAGAGGCACAGGGGAGTATAGGCTGCTCCAAAAATAGAAGAGTGATCCGATCCAGCAGCCCCCGGGCTCCCACTGCAGGCTGCCCCCCGCCGTCTCAGGGCCAGCGCGGACTTGGCTGGGGCTGGCACGTGTGCCTCGTCATGCTGCCGAATGTCACGCTGCCTGTCAGAGCGTGGGCCCTGCCTGCAAGATTCCTTCCTGGTCTCCAGCTTGGGGTAACAGCTCTGGTCATCCTGATCCTTCTCAGGTCTGGTTCTTTTCTCGAGCCGCCACCCTCACAGCTCGGACTGACCTGAGGTGATGCGTTTGCACAGGTGGCCTTACATCTGTGCCCCTGGGTACCCCTGCCTGGGATTGTACGCTCTTGGCTTCGAGCGGGGTGGAAATAAACGTGAGGCAGCAGGTCTCTGTTTTTGTCCTTTATTAAAGCCGCGGTGATTGTTGGAAGGAACTGGGGGAGGAAGGTCTGACTGCCGTGCCCGAGATAAATGTGTTGGTAGACTATGAAACTGTCTCTCTGAGCGTCAGTAAATTCGGGAAATTCCCACAGTCTGCTTACAGGAATGAAATTCTGAAATGTTTTAAAGCCCTTCAGAAGAAGAGGCAGCAGCAGAAGGGATGCTGGAAGGGCCACAAATACCAGTTAATTAGGCCAGTTAACGGACTTTACAAAAGATGTTTTTTGGGGCACCTGGCTGGCTCAGTCAGTAGAGCGTGCAACTCTTGATCTTGGGGTCGGGAGTTGGAGCCCCACGTTGGGCCTAGAGATTACTTTTTAAAAAAGGAATTTGCAATTAGAACTTCCTAAAGTAATGGTTATTAACCTTTTATCTGGATCAAGAATCTAAGGAGAACTCTGAAGCCTGTCCATAAAGACATATGCGCACACTCCTTACGTTCGTGCACGGCACTGACATCAAAAAGCCCCGCCCTGGGGAACTAGGCTGGCATAGAGTAAGTCACACCCCTGGCATCAAGGGCCAGGCTGGCTAAAAGGGCTTGGCTCCCCTCTCCAGGCCCAGAGGGTGTTTGGAGAAATGCTGAGCTCTCAGGTTTGCCTGTGAGAAGGCCTAGATCACCGTGCCACCCACTGCGGGTGCTGGCGGTCACCGTGCCCTGTACAAGGTAGCCGTGAGTGGTGAGCCACCCGAGCCCGCACAGCGTGCCATCCTGCGGTGGCCCACTTCCCCTGCCCAGGAGCACATGTTTCAGGATTCCGAAACAACCTTGGATTGTTTGGGGGATCATCACTCTCCCCTTTTTGGTAGCTTTTGTGCCCAGAGCTGTGTCTGATTTCACCTGTTCTCACGGCGGCTGTCCGTCACCCTCTGGGTTTCGCCCTTCTAGAGATGACACCTCCCTTTGGCGCTCCTTAGCCATCCATTGTAGAGTTTCCTTTGTCTTCAGGTCTGTAGTCTCCTCCTTAGCCTTATAGCAGGAAAGATGGAAACTAACACTTACTGAATACTTCCCATGTATGAGGCACTGTTCTGAGTGCTTTGTGTAGTAGCTAATTTAACTCTCACAAAGTAGGTGATGATATTATTTCCATTTTGCAGATGGGAGAACTGGGACACGAGCTAGATATTTTACCCAGCACCCAGAGCCTACACCCTAATATCAAAGAATTCCTTCAGCAGAATCCAGGAGACCTTACACCTAAACAGCTCAGTCCCCACCCCCCGCTGCCATTTTCCCATATCCCACTATTTCAAAAACAGAATTTTATGCTACGAATGCATTTCTTTTATGTCAGAGATAATAAACCCTTGCATAATTAATTCATTCCATTGTTTATTGAATGCTTACCATATATCAATGTCATATATAAATTCTTTCCTTGAATTCTGACAGCCCTCTGAGGTAGCTGCTACTGTTCTCTCCATTTTTATGGATGTGCAACTAAGACTTAAAGGGGTTAGGTACTTTACCCAAAGTTACAGAGTTAGACAGACACAGCCAGGGATCAAACTCTAGATTTTCTGCCTATCACAGTGTAGGCTCTTTGCATTAAGAGAGCTTGGGGCGCCTGGGTGGCGCAGTCGGTTAAGCGTCCGACTTCAGCCAGGTCACGATCTCGCGGTCTGTGAGTTCGAGCCCCGCGTCAGGCTCTGGGCTGATGGCTCGGAGCCTGGAGCCTGTTTCCGATTCTGTGTCTCCCTCTCTCTCTGCCCCTCCCCCGTTCATGCTCTGTCTCTCTCTGTCCCAAAAATAAATAAACATTAAAAAAGTTAAAAAAAAAAAGAGAGCCTACCTCCTAGGGCGCCTGGGTGTCTCAGTTGATTAAGCGTCGGACTTCAGCTCAGGTCATGATCTCGAGGTCCGTGGGTTCGAGCCCCATGTCAGGCTCTGTGCTGACAGCTGGGAGCCTGGAGCCTGCTTGGATTCTGTGTCTTCTCTCTCTGCCTCCTCCCCTGCTCACACTCTCTCTCTCTCTGCCTCTCAAAAATGAATAAATGTTAAAAGAAGAGTCTACCTTCTTGTATCACAGGATTTCTCTACTTTGACGCTGTTGATGTTTGGGGCTGGGTAGTTATTGTGGTGGGCTGTCCTGTGCATTGCGGGGTGTCTCGCAGCACCCACTAAATGTCAGTAGCAACTCCTCCCACACCCTCAAACCCCTGCGGCAAGTGGAGACAATAAGAAACGTCTGTTGTTGCAAACGTCCCCTGGGATGGAGAGCTGTTACATTCGGAGGGAGACTGTGTTCGTCTTGTTTTGCTCAGCCCGCAGCCCGCCCACTTCCCCTAATTCTGTAGCTCCTCCTCCACGATCGGAGGCCCCCCAGCCTGCGTGAACATGTTCATGGCTCAGGGACTGCCTGCCCGTGTTTCTCTCCAGGGCTGTGGTGGAGGCCGTGCATCGACTTGACCTCATCCTTTGCAACAAAACCGCTTATCAAGAAGTGTTCAAACCAGAGAACATTAGCCTGAGGAACAAGTAAGCTGGAGACTGCAAAACCGCAGATCCTTACGGTTTCTCTACCCCCTCTCTGCCTGAAACTCTGTCGCATATAGACACCTGTTCTCTCTTACGTCCTGGCCTCGTGGTACAATAACGGGCCGTGAACTCTGGCCTTCCTGAGAGAAGAGATGGGGACCCCTCGTTCTCTCTGAAGCTCCTGCATCTAACAGACTGGAGCCATACGAATGGCATTGGAGCTGGGGGGCTGGCCATGCTGCTCCATGACAGGAAAGAAAGATGGGGTAAAGAGGCAGAAAAAAAGGAGAGAAATGTGCAGGGGAAGAAGAAGACTATTAAAGTTCTTACTGTTCCTGCCTCTGTCCTCTGGGGCTCCCACTGTCCCCCCAGAACTGCTCTTTGTCCTGGGTCATGCAGACTGACCCTGGATGTCTCTTGGGAGGCGCAGGGACTTCTCGGCCGGGGATTGGCAGAGGCCTCCTTGCTCCGCTCAGGATGGTCAGTCTCTTGTGCTCCTCTGTACCCGCAGGCTGCGTGAGCTCTGCGTCAAGCTCATGTTCCTGCACCCGGTGGACTATGGGAGGAAGGCTGAGGAGCTGCTGTGGAGAAAGGTGTACTATGAAGTCATTCAGCTTATCAAGACTAACAAAAAGGTAAGGGGAGGTCCTGGGTCCTGAGAAGAAATGTGTCTAAAGAGGGAAGCTAAGAAAGGAAGAGACAGCTAGGAAGCGGGCCAGGACATGGCTGGAGAAAGAGGAGCCGCGGAGAAGATGGCAGAAAGGAGGGAGGGGGTCAGGGGTGCTTCGGATCGGGGGAGGAAAGGAGCCTCATCCCAGATGGGAAGACCAGAGAAGTGGGTCTACGGGTGTGGGGATCACTCATGAGCGAGAAGAGGTGTGGATGCAGTTCAGAGCCAAGAAGATAGGTTACCTTCCTCCCGAAGGAACGGGGTTAGGGAGGGGGAACCGTCCTCTGAGCATCTTGCTTAGCCAGCCCCTTCCCTTTCCCGACGCCCAGCATATCCACAGCCGCAGCACCTTGGAATGTGCCTACAGGACACATCTGGTAGCCGGGATTGGCTTCTACCAGCACCTGCTTCTCTACATCCAGTCCCACTACCAGCTGGAGCTTCAGTGCTGCATCGACTGGACCCATGTCACCGACCCCCTCATAGGTCAGTGAAATCTGAAAGGCGGGCTTGAGGAGCAAGATTCCGCGCCTCCGCATCTGGCCTTCTTATTCTTCTGGGTCGGCGTAGCTTGTGACCTGGCTGGGCCGGAGGATTCTAGCAAGACCTGCACGCGGCTGGTGGAGTATGGTTCATCCAAGCAAGCGCGTGACATAGGGTGAAGATGTTCGGGAAAGAGAAGGGTTTCTTTTGTTCTGGGACTGTAGACTGAGGTGTAGTCGGAGGGAGGGATGGAATGATCCAGAGCAGGGCTGGCTCTGGAAGACAGTAACATTTATTGGCTTCTCCCAGTTGAGTTTGGCTGGCAGTTTCTTTTTCTTTTCTTTGTTTTTTTAAAGTTTGTACTTAAGTAATTACTGTGCCCAACATGGGGCTCAAACTCAGGACCCTGATATCAAGAGCTGCACGCTCTACTGACTGAGCCAGCCTGGCACCCCTGGCACTGTTTCTTTTAAGTTCAGAGATTGTTTCCCACTGTTTTTGTAAGTACCGAAGGTCTTGGAAACGTCCAGGGATTACAGACGCTTCTACACGGTAGCACCTGTCTCCGTGCACCTGCCCCAGGGTCGGTGGCCGTGCTGTACGTCCATCTCTCATTGGCGGTTTTCTTTTTAGTCTGGCCACCCTCTGGCACTCCTCCCCTCCACCCCTGAGCCCCTTCCTCCTCACCTCCCTGCCCCTGCCCTGCTGCACCCCCTGGGTCCCGGTTTGTGACCCCGCCACCACACGGTAGCGTTCTCCCGTCAGAAGCACAGCACTGCATTTCGTGCATTTACAGAAAATTATTTAAAAACGAAACCAGGGGCACTTGGGTGGCTCAGTTCGTTAAGCGTACAACTGTTGATTTCGGCTCAGTTCACGATCTCGTGGTTCACGGGTTCAAACCCTGTGTCAGGCTCCTAGCCGACAGCGTTTGGGATTCTCTCTCTCTCTCCCTCCTCTCTCTCTGCCCCTCCCCTGCTTGCTCTCTCTCACAGAATAAACTTAAAAATAAAAACAAAACAACCTAGCTTAAGAGCACCCTCACGGGCCTTGTACCAGATGGCCAGCGGGGTCCACAGTCCGAAACAGGTGAAGAACCCTAACCTCAAAGTATCAGTTCCCCAGACTCCCGTTTTCCTTCGCATCGATGTCTTCTCATGCAGCCAGCTAAGCGGTGTCTGTGGAAAACACTAGGAAGGGCTTTTCAGAGTGGGAGTCACACAGCAAGCAGAGAGGCTGCGAGGTGGCATGGGCAAGGGGACGGGCTCTGGAGCCGGTCTGCCTTTGGAATCCTGGCTCTGCCGCTTACCCGCTGTGTGACAGCTCTCCGTGATGAGAGCGGCCACCTCATGGGGTTGCTGGAGGGTCGGTGAAGTTGACACTGAACAGCGCTCGGACTGGTCCCTGTCACGTGAGAAGACTGCCTCCCAAAGAGCTCAGGCTCTCTGAACTGAGGTTACACAGCTGCTGGGGGAGGGGGGATGAGAGCCCAGCACATGGGGCTCTGGCCACGCGTGTCCTCATGCAAGGCAAGCTCACCCGTCTCCCTCGTGGGCGGACTGCCCAGTGGGCGGCCTTCTCGGGGGGGCCCCCGCCCCCCAGGTGGAAGCCAGGAGCACTTACCTTGGCCTCATTCAGGCCATTCTTCCTGGGCGGGTCTCGTCTGTACCCAAACCTTTCAGCTTTGGTCCCCCTCACCACTCAGGCAGGACACCCAAGACTGTCCTGACACCGGAGCTTCTCTTTGTCCTTTCTAGAAGCCTTCTGTGATGACCTTTCACGTAGCCATTCCCCAGGGCACTGTCCTAGGTCCGGGACCCTAGCCTGTCTCCTCTGGTTTGTGGTTTTCCCATGAAGGACTCCTACCTGCGAGCCTCTGTCAACCTGTGTCCTGGATGAGTGTCTTCTGTGCCCCGTAACACAGTCTTTTCAAGACTAGCGGTGGATTTCTGATCTCCTTTCTCCACCTAGGGAAGGTGTTTCCCCTCAGGTAGGAGGCAGGGGGATGCACTTCTAAGTTTCTCTGTCTTTTTCAGGATGCAAGAAGCCAGTGTCTGCCTCAGGGAAGGAGATGGACTGGGCACAGATGGCGTGCCACCGATGTCTCATGTACCTGGGGGATTTGTGTAAGAATCTGAACTCTTTGTTTTCTGTTCGGGGCTCCGGGACAGGCGGAAAGCTGCTTCATTTGTTGGTACCGCCCTGTAGGTGCTGGGAGAGCAGGGGGACGTTTGGCTGCTGTGACTGTTTCCTTCAGTCATTCGATGTTCCCTTCTTTTCCCTGCCTTTCCGTTAGCAGAAAGGTTCAGTGAACACGGAAGAAGGCAAATGAACTTTGAGAAAGTCTGAGTGGTAACTCGGTTTCAATGGTGGGTTAGGAAGGTTTTAATTCGGGGCTTTTCTCCTTTGGAGTTTTCTCTTGATGGACTCCTAGAGGAGTGGAAGTTAGACTTCGTGGAGGACCTACCTGCCCAACAGACGTTTCTCAGAGGGAAAAAGTGCTCCCTTGCTTGATGGCCCCTGGGTCTGTAGTCCTGGCAGCCAAAGGTTCCTCATTAGGCTGTTGGTGGGGGGCTGTAGGATTATCTTTTATTTCCTGAGGCTCCCCTCCTTGGCCCCAGCCCACTTCTGGACCTCTGATAAGCAGTACGCACAGGGAGAGGCAAGCTGCTTCGTGTTAGACGGACCAGGTGTCCGTAGTAAGGTCTGGACGTTACAGGACGGTAATGTCCAGTTGCGTTCTGGATCCAAACACCAGAGGTCTTTGCAGGCGGTTACATCTGCCGTGGGTCCCCTTCCTTGGGGAGAGAGAAGCAAGAGCCTGTTATCAACACCAAATAGTCTCTACATTTCGAAGCTACCCACAAGCAAGAGAGAGTTGAACGATTTGTTCATGGTCACGCAGAGTTAAGATTGTGCCAGAGACCCAAGCAGCCTGCCTCCTAGCTCAGCTATCTTCCTCCCAGGCTCTTACTACAGCTGCACAGAGTGGACTCCCAGACGAGGGGACGTTTTTCTGAAACGCGGCATCACGGAGTTTTCTTCCTCCTCTCTCCTGCAGCACGGTATCAGAATGAATTAGCTGGCGTAGACACCGAGCTGCTAGCTGAGAGATTTTACTATCAAGCCCTGTCAGTAGCCCCCCAGATTGGTAAGTGGCACCCCCGCTTGGGCCTCCCTACCCAGCCGCGTTTTCCAAGAGGAAGACCACGTTGAGACAGCAGGCAGGCCGCGCCGGCTCCCTAGGTCCCCCCGCACTCGGTTCCGCCACACTTCACCTCGGTTATGCGTTGTCCCCCTCATAACGCACGCTCGAGAGAAATGCAGTCTTGATCTAAGGAGGGAGGCAGAGGGGAAAGACGAGAAGATGGCTTCCCTGTCTCTGTGGGTCTCTGCGGGAGGAGGAAACTCCGCTTCAGCTGTTTTTCCCGCAGGAGGCACAGAGAGAAGAGCTAAGGCTCCATTATAGGGAGAGGTGAGGATTATTAGCCCGTAGGCAGGAGAGCTCAGAGGTGAGAAACCGAGCCGGGGTAGAGGAGAGGGCTCCGTGACGTACCATCACCCCTGCGAGAGCCACAGCCACCAGTGAGGGGGTGACACCCCCGGGGGCTGAAATCCCCGGTAGGCCAGGCCGGGCAGGACTAGACTGATAGGAAGGGAGTCTGCGATCGGCGATCCCCTGGAGACGCGGCAGAGTCCACTGCTCGTCACCCGAGACCCCGTTGTTCTCTCCCCGGGTTCGCCGCCGCTTGGCACCCGTTGGTCCTGGCAGCTCTGGGTGCGTATCGTGTCCGCAGACCGTGTGACGTCTCTCTCCTCTCCAGGAATGCCCTTCAACCAGCTGGGCACGCTCGCGGGCAGCAAGTACTACAACGTGGAAGCTATGTACTGCTACCTCCGCTGGTGAGCATTCGCCCGCCCCTTCCCCGGCCCAGTTGTCACGTCCGTGCTGCTCCTGCTCGGCTTTCTCGCCTCCCTTTTCTAGCTCCTGGCTGAAATAGGGGAAGCGGAGACTGAGGGGTCCCTCCTGTCAGGGGCACTCTGACACAGCCCTGCTGCTTTTCACAAGTCCACCTGGATGTGTAGGAACTGGGGCAGCCGGGAACACTGCCCACCGTCTTGAAGAAAGTAAATTCGATCTAGTCAGTGAAATGTTACCGAAGTAACGGATGACGAGAACTGCAGAACTGTAGATCTTCAGTGTTTTGAGGTGACCCGATGACAGGGTGGGCTAGGGTTAGGGTGGCTCGCTGCCTCCCTGGTGCTGACGTTCCGCTCTCAGAATCAGGGACATCGTTTTCGGAGGCCTGGACTCGGGTGGGCAGTCTGCTGAGTCAGCATACCCGAGTGGGGCCGGGTAGGTGGGGGTGCCACTGACCGGGCCGTCGTCGGCATAAACTGGCTGGGACTCACCTGCTGCCGCCTAGTCAGGGCCACCTTAAACTTGAGCAGCCAGTCACGTGCGGGACAGGCTGATATAAACCCGGCTTCAAGGCAGAGGGAATAAGCTGGTCTTCATAACTTTGCTGATCAAATACTAAAGTATAAGATATGGTCCCGCCTCATAATTCCACGTGCCACGTTCCTTGGTTCACCTGGTCCAGGAAAGCTCTTCCTTGTATCAACAGAGTATTTGCTCTCGAGGTGCCTGTCTCCTTTTCTGAATCCGTGCAGGACACCCCCCACCCCCCACCCCCACGGATGCCACTGTATTCGTTCTTAAATATAGTTATCAGGTTTGTAGCCTTCCATTGTATCTTCTCTATGCCTCACATGCCTTCCAGGGAATGCCCTCTTGTCCTTGGTCCCTCATCACACTCATGGTTGTGATTTAGGGTGAATCATTTCCAGAGAGCCCAGCACATCCAGGTTTGGAAGGTGCCCGCTAAGGTCCTGCCCTGCTGTGTGCGCTAAGCACATCTCGTCGTTCCTGGGTCAGGCATTTGGGTAGGGCTCAGTTGGGTGGTTCTTTTCCCCTGGTGGCCTTGTCTAGGATCAGTCGCTGGTGTTCAGCTGACCTGGGGGGCTGATAGGTCTGAAGTGAGGCTCATCTGCCCGCCCCCCCCCCCCATGTGGTCTTTCTTGAGGAGAGATAGATGTGTTACATGGGAGCTCAGGGCTCCCAACAGTGAAGTATGACCCAAGAGATGTGGAAATAGAATGTCAGTCCTTTATGGCCTGAGCCTGGAAGCTGGCCGAGTCACTTCCACAGTGTTCTGTGGGTCAGAGCGCTTGCATTGCGTTGTCCTCTCCCCCTGGCCCTCTATTAAAGGGGAGCAGGCAGAAAACCTGTGTGGATGGAAGGAGGGTCAAAAAATTTGTGGCTACCTTTTACTCACAAGCAGATACCCTTTTCTGTACCTTGTTCTTTATGATGAAGAGGTTTCTTCCCCCAGGAAAGACATTAGAAACGCTACAGTGCTGGTGTCATAGACGCCGTAGTGAGACAGGTTTGGGCTGGGGACTCCTCCCCACCATGCGTTAGCCGTGTGGCCTTGGCCGCATTCTTGTCCTTCCAGGCTCCATCTTCTCGTGCGTATGTGCCGACAGGGTCAGGTGCAGTGCCTGACATGTGGGGACCACTCCGCACACACTCCTCCTATTCAGAAGAGTGTCATAAGGACACTTAGTTGTGTGTGTAAATACCCTTGTACGTGGTCGCCCCTTGTTGACTGCTACCTGTTAAGTGCTCTATACTGTAAAAAAGACAAAGGGTATCTTAGGGACGGTGATGGACTTGAGTTTGTGAATATAGAGGAAGCGAAGGCGTTAATTATATTTTGATTGATCTAGAAGTCGCGTCTGTATTTTATCTGAAAGATGGCCTTCACCCTGAGTGTGTCCGTGGGAGGGGAGGCTGGGGGTAGCTTGTACTGCCAGAAGCATTGCTCCCTAAAACACAGCGGAGCACCGTCCCCCCTCCCCCTGCCGCCAAGAGCCCGTAGCTTCCCTCTGCGTCTCCCACAGCATCCAGTCGGAGGTGTCCTTTGAGGGGGCCTATGGGAATCTCAAGCGGTTGTATGATAAGGCTGCCAAAATGTACCACCAGCTAAAGAAGTGTGAGACTCGGAAACTCTCCCCCAGCAGGAAGCGGTGAGTAGGGCCTGTGGGGCGCAGGGGCCCTGCGGCTGCTGGCCTTTTACCTGGGGCTCCTCTCCTTCCAGATGTAAAGACATTAAGAGGTTGCTGGTGAACTTCATGTACCTGCAAAGCCTCCTGCAGCCCAGAAGCAGGTGAGCGGAGGAGGGCCGGCACACGGAGCGCATCCTGCCAGCCCCCGGCGGGGCGGCTCTCTCCGAAGTCTCCCCTGTGTCCCCAGCTCTTGGTGCCCGCCCCAGGCCGCGTCTCTGACCTCCCTGCCGCTCCTGCCCTTCCGCAGCCCGGTGGACGCGGAGCTCACATCCCTCTGCCAGTCGGTCCTGGAGGACTTCAACCTGTGCCTCTTCTACCTGCCCTCCTCACCCAACCTCAGCCTGGCCAGCGAGGGCGAGGAGGACTACGAGGGTGGCTACGCTTTCCTCCCGGACCTTCTCATCTTCCAGATGGTCATCGTCTGTCTCATGGGTGTGCACAGCTTGAAGAGAGCAGGTGACTCCCTGTGTGCCCTGCCCTCTCCCCCCGGCATCCGGGGTCCTCGGTGCTCTTCCCGTAGCTCCTTATTCCTGAACTTCCTCCCGTGAGCAGTGCCGTTGCCACCTGTGTCACTGCTTGGCTGTGGGAGTGCGAGGGACAAGGAACCCCACCCTGAAGTTGCTCTGGTGAACGAACGAGGGCAACTGCGTGTCTTCACCCCTTCCAGTCCCACAGACACCGTCTTGGCCGTGACCCAGGCAGACGAGAGGGCAGGATAGTGAGCTGAGGGTGCAGACCGAGTTTAGACCTTGCTATTGGGGGCAGTCAGGCAGTTCTGCGGGCCTTCCCGGCAGAGGTGTGTGTGGGGCCGGCCTGGGAGGGCGGGAGAGGCCGGGCTGGGTGTGCAGGTGCTTGGGCTGCGAGGAGGAGCCGGTGTGAAGGCATCAGAGCCAGAGAGGACGGCGTGGCACAAGAGGAGGGTATGCTTGCCCGAGGAGGCACAGAGCGAGCTGGCACATTCTAGATGCAGAGACCTGAGGAGTCTGTTTTCCTTAGAGGAGGCTTCGAGGGGTAGTTGGATCCTTGGAAGGGTTGAGAACACGAGATGGGATTGGAGCCGCGGGTGCCCGCTCGTCGGAGCCCTGGGCCCTAACGCCTGGCTCCCCTGGCTTTAGGATCCAAGCAGTACAGCGCGGCCATCGCCTTCACCCTGGCCCTCTTCTCCCACCTCGTCAATCACGTCAACATACGGCTACAGGCTGAGCTGGAGGAGGGCGAGAACCCCGTGCCGGCGTTCCAGAGTGATGGCACAGGTGCGGGAATGGGGGCGTGGCCGGGGAAGGTTCGCCTGGGGCGCCGCGTCGAGGAGGGGGAACAGGTGTGCTTAGAGGTGGTACCAGAGAGCGCCTAGAATTTCTGGGCTCTGCTGTGTCCGCACAGATGAGCCCTTGGAGAAGGAGGAGGCGCCGGGCCCTGAGCCCCCTCCCGCAGCACCTCAAGCTGGTGAGGTCAGAAAGAGCCGGAAGTTCTCCCGCCTCTCCTGCCTCCGCCGCCGTCGCCATCCACCCAGAGCTGGGGATGACAGTGACCTGAGTGAAGGTTTTGAGTCGGACTCCAGCCATGACTCGGCCAGGGCCAGCGAGGGCTCGGACAGCGGCTCCGACAAGAGTCTGGAAGGTGGGGGAACGGCCTTTGATGCGGAGACAGACTCGGAAATGAACAGCCAAGAGTCCCGATCAGACCTGGAAGATATTGAGGATGAGGAGGGGACACGGTCCCCAGCCCTGGAGCCCCCTCGGCCCAGGTCAGAGGCTCCCGAGTCTCTCAATGGCCCACTGGGCCCCAGCGAGGCCAGCATTGCCAGCAATCTACAAGCCATGTCCACCCAGATGTTCCAGACCAAGCGCTGCTTCCGACTGGCCCCCACCTTCAGCAACCTGCTCCTCCAGCCCCCTGCCGAAGCCCCCACCGCGGCCAGCCGCAGGCCCTGTGTCAACGGAGATGCAGACAAGCCCTCGGAGCCAGGTATTTGGGCCTCTGGTCATCGCCCTGCTCGGGTCCACACCTCCCCGCCTTCTTCGCCGCAGTGCCTCCATCCCCACGCTCGCTGCCGTACCTTCGGCCGTCTGCCTGTGGTGCCGTCCGGGAGCGTTTTCCCGGATTCCGCACTCCTGCTGGCTCCTCACTCCCAGCACCTGTGCCGCCCCACCTGTTTCGTGGTCTTCCCCTCCTCCCACCCACCCCCCTGCCCTGCGGGTGTGGGGCTTTGCTCCCCGAACGACCGCTGCCATCTCCCCCTGGTGCCAGCCCATGTCCCACCGGGGCAGGTGGCTCCAGGGACCCCGCTCTCCTAGGGTCTTCCCTGCACAGGGGGCACCCAGTTGGCACAGCGAGTGTTTACTGAGCCTGTTGTCTGCCAGGCACTGGGCTGGACTGTCGTCGGGTGTTGTCTTGTTAAAATTTTTTTATTATTTTTTTTATCATTGTTATTATTTTTTAATGTTTATTTACTTTTGAGACAGAGACAGAGCATGAACGGGGGAGGGTCAGAGAGAGGGAGACACAGAATCCGAAGCAGGCTGTCAGCACAGAGCCCAACACGGGGCTCGAACTCATGGACCGTGAAATCACGACCTGAGCCGAAGTCGGCCGCTTAACCGACTGAGCCACCCAGGCGCCCCTTAAAATTTTTTTTGAGAGAGAGTGAGCAAGTGTGGGGGAGGGACAGACAGGGAGGGAGACAGAATCCGAAGCAGGCTCCGGGCTCTGAGCTGTCAGCACAGAGCCCGACGCGGGGCTAGAACCCATGAACCACGATATCACGAACTGAACTGAAGTCTGACGCTTAGCCAACTGGGCCACCCAGGTGCCCTGGGTGTTGTCTTGTTTAATTTTCACAGCAGCCCTTGTGGTGGTGGAGTTGTCCTCCCTGTGCTGTCCCTTGACCCTAGGCATCTGTGGCCCGTGCTCCTTTGGTCTGAAATGTACTTTCCCCCCAACTTGCCCAGAGCCTGTTGCTTGGCTAATTCTTACCTGCCCTCTTGGCTTTTCCCTCAAATCGCTTGGTCTGGGATTCTTCCAAGGTTAGGTTAGATTTTCTCCCGTGGGCTCCTGTAGCCTCCGCCCCTCCACGGTTTCCAGGCCTTTAGTACTCAGGTGAGGCCGTCTGTTGACTGGGAGTCTCTGAGGGCAGGGCAGTCTGTGCTTGGTCTGTTGTGTCCTCGGAACCTAACGCTGTGCCTGTGTGTGGTTGGGACTTAGGGAATGAATCCGAGAAGCGAGGAGGCTGATGTGCGGAGGCAAAGAGGCCTGCCCGGGGCTCTGACCTGCGCAGGTGGACAGCTGGGGGCTGCGCAGTTCAGTTCTGTGTGCCTTGGCTCCCCCCCAGTGGCCCCCTCCTGAGTGTCGGCCCTGCTTTCTAGCACAGAGCAGGTCCTTCCTTCATAAATACCGCTCGAGCGACCAGCTACGGACTCTTTACAAATCTGCCGGGATCAGGAAGAAGCATGTTTTATTTATTTATTTATTTTTTTAATTTTTTTTTTTTCAACGTTTATTTATTTTTTTGGGACAGAGAGAGACAGAGAATGAACGGGGGAGGGGCAGAGAGAGAGGGAGACACAGAATCGGAAACAGGCTCCAGGCTCCGAGCCATCAGCCCAGAGCCCGACACGGGGCTCGAACTCACGGACCGCGAGATCGTGACCTGGCTGAAGTCGGACGCTTAACCGACTGCGCCACCCAGGTGCCCCAAGAAGCATGTTTTAAAAGGCACCAGGGTCCTTGCTTGAAAGCAACCCGTTAGCGGGTGTAGAGAAATGAGGCAGAGTGTGTAGTGAATTCCCCATCTGTCACATCAGAATTCTTCCGAAGAGTCCGGGCGAGCATGCCCCCCACCCCTGGGGCTGAAGCCTGATGCTGCCTACCTGCGGCTCACCCCATTCTCTGTGCCCGCCACAGCCTCTGAGGACGGCTCCGAGTCGGAGGGCAGCGAGTCCAGCGGGCGCTCCGGTCGGAACGAGCGCAGCGTCCAGGAGAAGCTGCAGGTGCTGGCGGCTGAAGGCCTGCTTCCTGCGGTCAAGGTCTTCCTGGACTGGCTACGGGCCAACCCGGAGCTCATCGTCGTGTGTGCGCAGGTGCGGCTCCGGGGGTGTTGGGGAGGTGGGGGGGAGGGGCACAGGCTCACGGTGAGGCTGAGGGGCCCCCTCACATGGTTCTAGCGCGTCAGGCGCCTGCTTTGTGCCGGGCCCTTAGGCTTTTTATGGGGGAAGGGTTAGATGTGACCTCTGCTTCAAGAGCCTGTGGCCTGGGCTGAGACACAAATTCTCTGAACAGGGAAAGCAAGAGCTGCCTATTCTGCTTTGTGTCCATAGCGCTGGGCATTATGCCTGTGGTTGGGATCAGGCTTGATGAATGCGGGGGCGGGGGGGGGGGGGGACTGGTCTCTGATCCCGGTCCCAGAGTCCAGAGGGAGGAGAGCACACCGAGTGGGGCCGCGGAGATAGGATCCAGGGGTGGAGGTGTTGGGGCGGGGAAGCAGCAGAGTCAGGTGTCAGGCTGGCGCCGTGGAGGACAGCGGGGCAGCGGCGCCTTCTCAGGTCCGGTCTGTCTTGAGCCTCGATGGCCCTGCGGCCTTGGCCCGGAGGTGTTTTATCACAGCAGCGCTCCGCTCCACCGAGAAGACCCTTGGGTCAAGGCCAGGCACGCCCTTGGGTGTGTGCTTATGTCTGCTGGCGGCTGGTTACTCACCGTCCTTGGTCATCAAGGGAGGTGTGGTAAAGGCGGGGATGCGGGGTCATGTCTCCACACGGGTGCCCCGGAATGGGCACGTGGGGGCTCGGAGAGGTGCCTTCCCAGCACTCGAGCTCTTCCCGCTCCCAAGATCCAGAGGGTCCTTCCTGTGGTCTCGCCCCTGCCCACGAAAGCTGCAGCTGGTGATGAAGTTCAGCTGGGCCCATGGGCCCCCTTCATTCCTCATGGGACCAGCTCCCTATTTCGCAAGTCTTCCATGAGCCCGTCCCCGGCCTCTCTTGTAAACTTTCCCGTCAGCTCCCTCTAGGTCTGTGGCCATCGCCCCAGACCCCAGGTGTAGTCTTTCCTCTCGCTCCTGTCCTGCTCCCCCCCCCAGAGCTCTCAGAGCCTGTGGAATCGCCTGTCTGTGTTGCTGAACCTGTTGCCAGCTGCCGGTGAACTCCAGGAGTCTGGTGAGTGAGGCCCTGGCACCACCCTCCCTTCCCCTCTCCCTCCTCGGTGGCCCCACAGAGCCCATCCCCCCCTCCCTGGTAACCCAGCCTGGGGGTAAGGAGGTTAATGGGCCCCACTGCCCGGCCGCCCTGACGCACAGAGGCCACTGTGGTGTCTGCGTCTCCGGTTTCCCCGACACTGCCCTGCCGGTCGGCCGGGGAGTGTGCTCCCCGGGGAAGGCGAGGGGATGGGCGGGAGCAGCGAGGGGAGCCTGGGAGGCAGCGCCGGCTGCTGGTACCCGTGCCTGTCCCTGAGTCAGCCTCCGCCTCCAGAGCTCATTCTCTCCTGCCGCCTTCCAGCTTTCCCCACCTCTGGCCTCGCCTGAGAGACGTGCCCTCCTCGCTTTCACCCTGCTGTCGGCGAACCTTCCCCATCCGAGCCATTGTTGCCCCCGCCCAGCCGGCTCTGGTCTTTCCGAGCCGTGCGGGTGGCCCTGTGTGTCCGCCTCTCTGTTTTCAAGGGGAAGAAGGGCCGCGTCCTCCGGGGGCTTCCCTAGGGCAGGTGGTCTCACATGTCTTCTTTCTCCCAGGCCTGGCCCTGTGTCCCGAGGTCCAGGACCTTCTCGAAGGTGGTGAACTGCCTGACCTGCCCTCTAGCCTGCTGCTCCCAGAGGACACGGCCCTTCGTAACCTGCCTCCCCTCCGGGCCGCCCATAGACGCTTTAACTTTGACACAGATCGGCCCCTGCTCAGCGCCTTAGAAGAGGTGAGGATGGGTTTTCTCATGCCACAGCTTCCGTTGTTAGTCTCACCTGGCAGCACAGCAGGCAGCCCTACCGTCCAGGCAGGGAGAGTGTCCTTGGGCTGGGCTGGGCCGGGAGGGCTTCCTCCGGAGAGCCACGCAGCTCGCTTTCCTTCTTGGCAGGATGCTCGTCTACAGGCGAGTTGTTGTAGGACAGGCCTCGCTCCAGTGTATCCACCTTTTATAGAGGGCGGAACAGGGACTGTTAGGGCTGGAAGAGACAGTGCTGCTCATCTAGGCCAGTTACTCTTTTCATACACACACACACGTATATGTTTACTTAACGTTAGAGAGAGCGCGCGCGTGCGCAGAGGTGCGCAAGCCGGGGAGGGACAGAGGGAGGGAGGCACATAATCCTAGGCAGGCTCCGAGCTGTCAGTGCAGAGCCTGATGAGGGGCTCGAACTCATGAACCGCGAGATCATGACCTGATCTGAAGTCGCACGCTTAAGTGACTGAGCCACCCAGGTGCCCCAGGCCGGTCACCCGCGAATCTGCGTCACCACAGGGGCCATCTGGGGACAGCTGGGGAAAGCCAGGCGAGCCGGCCTCCCAGCACACACACGAGCCTCTTGGTTGCTTCTCTCCAGCCGGAGAAGCCTGGCTTTAGTCTTTTACGTTTTAGGATCCTAGGGAAGGTTTTTGTCTGAGGGGAAGGAGTCGTCGTGCCCACCAAAAAAATAGATTGGAAATGTCAGTGTAGCTTAATGCCCTCGTGTCACACACGAGGTCCTGAGGAGGGAGGTGGCATTAGTGCCCAGGTTTTCTCGCTCCCAGTGCAGCGCCCTGCCTCCCGTCTTCACCGGAGTACTGGTTCTCCCAGGAGTCCCTGTTCTGGCACCGGAGGCTCTGGGCCTCGGTGCTCCCCTCTCCTACCCCGCAGAATGCAGGCCCTTCCCAGGAGCTCCTGTGGGCTGAGGGGCTGGGCGGCAGCGGCCGGGGGTGGGGTGGGGCTGGAGAGCCCTGCTCAGCCCCTCCCCCCGCCACCGTGTCCCCTCAGTCGGTCGTGCGCATCTGCTGCATCCGCAGCTTTGGCCACTTCGTCGCCCGCCTGCAAGGCAGCATCCTGCAGTTCAGCGCGGAGGCCGGCATCTTCGTCAGCATCGCCCAGTCTGAGCAGGAGGGCGTGTTGCCACAGGCCCAGGCCCAGATCCGCATGGTGAGTCGGCCCGCCTCCCTCCCTGCCTGCTCTGCTCCCCACCAGGCTCACTGAGAAGCCAGCCCGAGGGGCCCAGACAGATGGGGGTGCCCTGGATGGAAGAGCGTGCCGAGTGGGGTTGGGACACCGAGCCCGGGGAGAGGAGGTGCAGGGAGGGCAGTGGCGGGCAGACCAGGGGGTGGGGAGTGAGAGGTGCCTGTGTCCAGACCGCCTGGGGGTCGAGGGCCGTGTCTGTCTGCTCCGGGTCTGAGCTGGGCACGTCACCTGACCTTGCTAAGCCTGTTTGCCTAGCAGTTACATGGCGTCGGCGGGGTTGACCTGGGGCTGTTGTGTGGACAGGATGGCCGTGTGTCTCAGGCACCCTGCCCACTGCAGGGTGTGTGCCCGGCAGGTGCTCCCAACCCTTCTTCCTCTCTAGGGGATGAAGACTGGGACCTGGGCTGGGGGGGGGGGGGGGGACTGGCTACCAGAGGCCGTGTAGGGTCATTCCCACCTCCAGCAGCCCCACAGAGTAGGACAGGCTTAGAGTTACAGCCTCCTCTGCGTTGGGTAGTTCAGTCCCCGAATTCTGACTGAGCGTCTGCGCTGTGCCAGACGTCCTGTCCCAGTCGGTCCTGTAGGCACTGGGGCTACAGCGGCGAACAAGGTGATCCTTTCTGTGTGAGGCTGGCTGATGCTCCGTGACCAACCTTCGGGGTTCTACGGTCAGGCCCGCGTTGCCCCGAGCTGGAGGGGGCCAGGGCCTGGCACTGCAGCCTGGCCCACGCGTCGCAGCCAAAACCTGGGGGCTCCTGCTTGTCCCAATCCAGTCCCCTCCCCTGTGCTCTTCCTCTCCCCAGCCCCGGGCCTCCCCGCGTCTCTGAGCACCCCATTCCTGCAGATGCTCTGCTTGGCTGGGAAGGGGCATAGGCTCCCAGAAACTCCCTTCGCTGTGTTCAAAGCAGGCACGTTCTGTTTAAAAGCAAACCTTTCGTATTGAGGCTTTTATTACTGTTCTGTATAGGAAAACACAGAATTACAAAAATAATTCTGGGGAAATTACACAGCTTTAAAAAAATGTTAGTTTTTGTAGGCATTTCCTTTAGCCTGAAGCTCCAAAGACTGTTCCGAGGGGAGAGGGCGTTCCTGGAAGCCCCGCTCGGGTGGTTCCGGACACCAGGTCACATTGCCTGCTGGGGCTGCGCCCGGCCCTGCCTCGGCCGCGGATGTGCACCCTGAGGGGTGTCTCCCTCGGCACCGTGGTCTGGCCACACTGTTCCCCTCCAGCCGTGGCAAGGGCTGTGTGCAAAGCCCGCTTCGCCTCCGG